>NC_050074.1:121107738-121730238 GCF_009764565.3 Dermochelys coriacea
TCTGGCGGGGGATGAGGTGGGGCAGTGGGGGTCACTAGGGCAGGGGTGGGGATGGAGCAGGGCGGGGGATGAGGTGAGGCAGTGGGGGGGTCACTAGGGCAGGGGGGGGGATGGAGCAGGGCGGGGGATGAGGTGGGGCAGTGGGGGTCACTAGGGCAGGGGTGGGGATGGAGCAGGGCGGGGGATGAGGTGGGGCAGTGGGGGTCACTAGGGCAGGGGTGGGATGGAGCAGGGCGGGGATGACGGTGGGGCAGTGGGGGTAACTAGGGCAGGGGTGGGGATGGAGCAGGGCCGGGGATGAGGTGGGACAGTGGGGGTCACTAGGGCAGGGGGTGGGGATGGAGTGGGGGGGATAGGTGGGGCAGTGGGGGGTCACTAGGGCAGGGGTGGGGATGGAGCAGGGCGGGGGATGAGGTGGGGCAGTGGGGAGGGGTCACTAGGGCAGGGGGTAGGGATGGAGGGGGGGGATGAGGTGGGGCAGTGGGGAGGGGTCACTAGGGCAGGGGGTAGGGATGGAGGGGGGGGATGAGGTGGGGCAGTGGGGAGGGGTCACTAGGGCAGGGGGGGTAGGGGATGGAGGGGGGATGAGGTGGGGCAGTGGGGAGGGGTCACTAGGGCAGGGGGTAGGGATGGAGTGGGGGGGATGAGGTGGGGCAGTGGGGAGGGGTCATTACGGCAGGGGGTAGGGATGGAGGGCGGGGGATGAGGTGGGGCAGCGGGGAGGGGTCACTAGGGCAGGGGGTGGGGATGGAGTGGGGGGGATGACGTGGGGCAGTGGGAGGGGGGTCACTAGGGCAGGGGGTAGGGATGGAGTGGGGGGGATGAGGTGGGGCAGCGGGGAGGGGTCACTAGGGCAGGGGTAGGGATGGGGGGGGGGGATGGAAGGGAGGGGTTGGGGCAGTGGGGAGGGGTCACTAGGGCAGGGGGGATGGATGGGGGGGATGAGGTGGGGCAGCGGGGAGGGGTCACTAGGGCAGGGGGTGGGGATGGAGCAGGGCAGGGGATGAGGTGGGGCAGTGGGGAGGGGTCACTAGGGCAGGGGGGGGGATGGAGTGGGGGGGGGGGATGAGGTGGGGCAGTGGGGTCACTAGGGCAGGGGTGGGGATGGAGTGGGGGGGATGAGGTGGGGCAGTGGGGGTCACTAGGGAGGGGGTGGAGATGGAGCAGGGCGGGGGATGAGGTGGGGCAGTGGGGGTCACTAGGGTACGGGGTGGGGATGAGTGGGGGGGATGAGGTGGGGCGTGGGGGTCATAGGGGCAGGGGTGGGGAGGAGCAGGGCGGGGGATGAGGTGGGGCAGTGGGGAGGGGTCACTAGGGCAGGGGGTGGGGATGGAGCAGGGCGGGGGATGAGGTGGGGCAGTGGGGGGTCACTAGGGCGGGGTAGGGATGGAGCAGGGCGGGGGATGAGGTGGGCGTGGGGGTCATAGGGCGGGGTGGGGATGGAGCAGGGCGGGGGAGAGGGGGGCAGTGGGGGTCACTAGGGCAGGGGGTGGGGATGGAGCAGGGAGGGGGATGAGGTGGGGCAGTGGGGGGTCACTAGGGCAGGGGTGGGAGGAGCAGGGCGGGGGATGAGGGGGGGGGGGGGGCACTAGGGCAGGGGTGGGGATGGGAGCAGGCGCAGGGCGGGGGATGAGGTGGGGCAGTGGGGGTCATAGGGCAGGGGGTGGGGATGGAGCAGGGCAGGGGATGAGGTGGGGCAGTGGGGGGTCACTAGGGCAGGGGTGGGGATGGCGCAGGGCGGGGGATGAGGTGGGGCAGTGGGGGTCACTAGGGCAGGGGGTGGGGATGGAGCAGGGTGGGGGATGAGGTGGGGCAGCGGGGAGGGGTCACTAGGGCAGGGGTGGGGATGGAGCAGGGCGGGGGATGAGGTGGGGCAGTGGGGGGGGTCACTAGGGCAGGGGTGGGGATGGAGCAGGGGGGGGATGAGGTGGGGATGGAGCAGGGGGGGTCACTAGGGCAGGGGTGGGGATGAGCAGGGGGGGGATGAGGTGGGGCAGTGGGGGTCACTAGGGCAGGGGGTGGGGATGGAGCAGGGCGGGGGGATGAGGTGGGGCAGTGGGGGTCACTAGGGCAGGGGGTGGGGATGGAGCAGGGCGGGGGATGAGGTGGGGCAGTGGGGGTCATTAGGGCAGGGGACGGGCATGGAGTGGGGGGGATGAGGTGGGGCAGTGGGGGTCACTAGGGCAGGGGTGGGGATGGAGCAGGGGGGGATGAGGTGGGGCAGTGGGGAGGGGTCACTAGGGCAGGGGGTGGGGATGGAGCAGGGCGGGGATGAGGTGGGGCAAGTGGGGGGTCCTAGGGTACGGGGTGGGGATGGGAGGGGGGGGGATGAGGTGGGGCAGGGGGTCACTAGGGCAGGGGGGTGGGGATGGAGGGGGGGGATGAGGTGGGGCAGTGGGGGTAACTAGGGCAGGGGGTGGGGATGGAGCAGGGCGGGGGATGAGGTGGGGCAGTGGGGGTCACCAGGGCGGGGTTGGGGATGGAGCAGGGGGGGATGAGGTGGGGCAGTGGGGAGGGGTCACTAGGGCAGGGGTAGGGATGGAGGGGGGGATGAGGTGGGGCCAGTGGGGGTCACTAGGGCAGGGGTGGGTATGGAGCAGGGCGGGGGATGAGGTGGGGCAGTGGGGGTCACTAGGGCAGGGGGGGATGGAGCAGGGCGGGGATGAGGTGGGCAGTGGGAGGTCATAGGGCAGGAGGGAGGAGGAGTGGGGGGGATAGTGGGGCAGTGGGGGTCACTAGGGCAGGGGGTGGGGATGGAGCAGGGCGGGGGATGAGGTGGGGCAGTGGGGGGTCAACTAGGCAGGGGGTGGGGATGGAGCAGGGCGGGGGATGAGGTGGGGCAGTGGGGGTCACTAGGGCAGGGGGTGGGGATGGAGCAGGGCGGGGGATGAGGTGGGGCAGTGGGGGTCACTAGGGCAGGGGTGGGGATGGAGCAGGGCAGGGGGATGAGGTGGGGCAGTGGGGGGTCACTAGGGCAGGGGTGGGGATGGAGCAGGGCGGGGGATGAGGTGGGCAGTGGGGGGTCACTAGGGCAGGGGTGGGGATGGAGCAGGGCGGGGGATGAGGTGGGGCAGTGGGGGTCACTAGGGCAGGGGGTGGGGATGGAGTGGGGGGGATGAGGTGGGGCAGTGGGGGTCACTAGGGCAGGGGTTGGGGATGGAGCAGGGGGGGGATGAGGTGGGGCAGTGGGGAGGGGTCACTAGGGCAGGGGGTGGGGATGGAGCAGGGCGGGGGATGAGGTGGGGCAGTGGGGGTCACTAGGGCAGGGGGTGGGATGGAGCAGGGCGGGGGATGAGGTGGGGCAGTGGGGGTCACTAGGGCAGGGGGGGGGATGGAGCAGGGCGGGGGATGATGGTGGGGCAGTGGGGTCACTAGGGCAGGGGGTGGGGATGGAGCAGGGCGGGGGATGAGGTGGGGCAGTGGGGGTCACTAGGGCAGGGGGTGGGGATGGAGCAGGGCGGGGGATGAGGTGGGGCAGTGGGGGTCACTAGGGCAGGGGTGGGGATGGAGCAGGGCGGGGGATGAGGTGGGGCAGTGGGGGTCACTAGGGCAGGGGTGGGGATGGAGCAGGGCGGGGGATGAGGTGGGGCAGTGGGGGTCACTAGGGCAGGGGTGGGATGGAGCAGGGCGGGGGATGGGGTGGGCAGTGGGGGTCCTAGGGCAGGGGTAGGGATGGAGTAGGGCGGGGGATGAGGTGGGGGCAGTGGGGTCACTAGGGCAGGGGGTGGGGATGGAGCAGGGCGGGGGATGAGGTGGGCAGTGGGGGTCACTAGGGCAGGGGTGGGGATGGAGCAGGGCGGGGGATGAGGTGGGGCAGTGGGGGTCACTAGGGCATGGGTGGGGATGGAGTGGGGGGGATGAGGTGGGGCAGTGGGGGTCACTAGGGCAGGGGTGGGGATGGAGCAGGGCGGGGGATGCGGTGGGGCAGTGGGGGTCACTAGGGCAGGGGTGGGGATGGAGCATGGCGGGGGATGAGGTGGGGCAGTGGGGGTCACTAGGGCAGGGGTGGGGATGGAGCAGGGCGGGGGAGGTGGTGGGGCAGGGGGGGTCACTAGGGCAGGGGTGGGGAGGAGCAGGGCGGGGGATGAGGTGGGGCAGTGGGGGTCACTAGGGCAGGGGGTGGGGATGGAGCAGGGCGGGGGATGAGGTGGGGCAGTGGGGGTCACTAGGGCAGGGGTGGGGATGGAGCAGGGCGGGGGATGAGGTGGGGCAGTGGGGGTCACTAGGGCAGGGGGTGGGGATGGAGCGGGCGGGGGGATGAGGTGGGCAGTGGGGTCACTAGGGCAGGGGTGGTGATAGAGGGGGGGGATGAGGTGGGGCAGTGGGGTCACTAGGGCAGGGGTGGGGATGGAGCAAGGCGGGGGATGAGGTGGGGCAGTGGGGGTCACTAGGGCAGGGGTGGGGATGGAGCAGGGCGGGGGATGAGGTGGGGCAGTGGGGGTCACTAGGGCAGGGGGTGGGGATGGAGCAGGGCGGGGGATGAGGTGGGGCAGTGGGGGTCACTAGGGCAGGGGTGGGGATGGAGCAGGGCGGGGGATGAGGTGGGGCAGTGGGGGTCACTAGGGCAGGGGTGGGGATGGAGCAGGGCGGGGGGATGAGGTGGGGCAGTGGGGGTCACTAGGGCAGGGGTGGGGATGGAGCAGGGCGGGGATGAGGTGGGCAGTGGGGGTCACTAGGGCAGGGGGTGGGGATGGAGCAGGGCGGGGGGATGAGGTGGGGCAGTGGGGGTCACTAGGGCAGGGGTGGGGATGGAGCAGGGCGGGGGATGAGGTGGGGCAGTGGGGGTCACTAGGGCAGGGGTGGGGATGGAGCAGGGCGGGGGATGAGGTGGGGCAGTGGGGGTCACTAGGGCAGGGGTGGGGATGGAGCAGGGCGGGGGATGAGGTGGGGCAGTGGGGTCACTAGGGCAGGGGTGGGGATGGAGCAGGGCGGGGGATGAGGTGGGGCAGTGGGGGTCACTAGGGCAGGGGTGGGGATGGAGCAGGGCGGGGGATGAGGTGGGGCAGTGGGGGTCACTAGGGCAGGGGTGGGGATGGAGCAGGGCGGGGGATGAGGTGGGGCAGTGGGGGTCACTAGGGCAGGGGGTGGGGATGGAGCAGGGCGGGGGATGAGGTGGGGCAGTGGGGGTCACTAGGGCAGGGGTGGGGATGGAGCAGGGCGGGGGATGAGGTGGGGCAGTGGGGGTCACTAGGGCAGGGGTGGGGATGGAGCAGGGCGGGGGATGAGGTGGGGCAGTGGGGGTCACTAGGGCAGGGGTGGGGATGGAGCAGGGCGGGGGATGAGGTGGGGCAGTGGGGGTCACTAGGGCAGGGGTGGGGATGGAGCAGGGCGGGGGATGAGGTGGGGCAGTGGGGGTCACTAGGGCAGGGGTGGGGATGGAGCAGGGGGGGGGATGAGGTGGGGCAGTGGGGGTCACTAGGGCAGGGGGTGGGGATGGAGCAGGGCGGGGGATGAGGTGGGGCAGTGGGGGTCACTAGGGCAGGGGGTGGGGATGGAGCAGGGCGGGGGATGAGGTGGGGCAGTGGGGGTCACTAGGGCAGGGTGGGGATGGAGCAGGGCGGGGGATGAGGTGGGGGCAGTGGGGGTCACTAGGGCAGGGGTGGGGGATGGAGCAGGGCGGGGGATGAGGTGGGGCAGTGGGGGTCACTAGGGCAGGGGTGGGGATGGAGCAGGGCGGGGGATGAGGTGGGGCAGTGGGGGGTCAATAGGGCAGGGGGTGGGGATGGAGCAGGGCGGGGGATGAGGTGGGGCAGTGGGGGTCACTAGGGCAGGGGTGGGGATGGAGCAGGGCGGGGGATGAGGTGGGGCAGTGGGGGTCACTAGGGCAGGGGTGGGGATGGAGCAGGGCGGGGGATGAGGTGGGGCAGTGGGGGTTCACTAGGCAGGGGTGGGGATGGAGCAGGGCGGGGGATGAGGTGGGGCAGTGGGGGTCACTAGGGCAGGGGGTGGGGATGGAGCAGGGCGGGGGATGAGGTGGGGCAGTGGGGGTCATAGGGCAGGGGTGGGGATGGAGCAGGGCGGGGGATGAGGTGGGCAGTGGGGGTCACTAGGGCAGGGGTGGGGATGGAGCAGGGCGGGGGATGAGGTGGGGCAGTGGGGGTCACTAGGGCAGGGGTGGGGATGGAGCAGGGCGGGGGATGAGGTGGGGCAGTGGGGGTCACTAGGGCAGGGGTGGGGATGGAGCAGGGCGGGGGATGAGGTGGGGCAGTGGGGGTCACTAGGGCAGGGGGTGGGGATGGAGCAGGGCGGGGGATGAGGTGGGCAGTGGGGGTCACTAGGGCAGGGGGTGGGGATGGAGCAGGGCGGGGGATGAGGTGGGGCAGTGGGGGTCACTAGGGCAGGGGGTGGGGATGGAGCAGGGCGGGGGATGAGGTGGGGCAGTGGGGGGTCACTAGGGCAGGGGTGGGGATGGAGGGGGGGATGAGGTGGGGCAGTGGGGGGTCACTAGGGCAGGGGTGGGGATGGAGCAGGGCGGGGGATGAGGGTGGGGCAGTGGGGGTCACTAGGGCAGGGGTGGGGATGGAGCAGGGCGGGGGATGAGGTGGGGCAGTGGGGGTCACTAGGGCAGGGGTGGGGATGGAGCAGGGCGGGGGATGAGGTGGGGCAGTGGGGGTCACTAGGGCAGGGGTGGGGATGGAGCAGGGCGGGGGATGAGGTGGGGCAGTGGGGGTCACTAGGGCAGGGGTGGGGATGGAGTAGGGCGGGGGATGAGGTGGGGCAGTGGGGGTCACTAGGGCAGGGGGTGGGGATGGAGCAGGGCGGGGGATGAGGTGGGGCAGTGGGGGTCACTAGGGCAGGGGTGGGATGGAGCAGGGCGGGGGATGAGGTGGGGCAGTGGGGGTCACTAGGGCAGGGGTGGGATGGAGCAGGGCGGGGGGATGAGGTGGGGCAGTGGGGGTCACTAGGGCAGGGGGTGGGGATGGAGCCGGGGGGGGGATGAGGTGGGGCAGTGGGTGGTCACTAGGGCAGGGGTGGGGATGGAGCAGGGCGGGGGATGAGGTGGGGCAGTGGGGGTCACTAGGGCAGGGGTGGGGATGGAGCATGGCGGGGGATGGGATGGTGGGGCAGTGGGGGTCACTAGGGCAGGGGTGGGGATGGAGCAGGGCGGGGGATGAGGTGGGGCAGTGGGGGTCACTAGGGCAGGGGTGGGGATGGAGCAGGGCGGGGGATGAGGTGGGGCAGTGGGGGTCACTAGGGCAGGGGTGGGGATGGAGCAGGGCGGGGGATGAGGTGGGGCAGTGGGGGTCACTAGGGCAGGGGTGGGGATGGAGCAGGGCGGGGGATGAGGTGGGGCAGTGGGGGTCACTAGGGCAGGGGTGGGGATGGAGCAGGGCGGGGGATGAGGTGGGGCAGTGGGGGTCACTAGGGCAGGGGTGGGGATGGAGCAGGGCGGGGGATGAGGTGGGGCAGTGGGGTCACTAGGGCAGGGGTGGGGATGGAGCAGGGCGGGGGATGAGGTGGGGCAGTGGGGGTCACTAGGGCAGGGGTGGGGATGGAGCAGGGCGGGGGATGAGGTGGGCAGTGGGGGTCACTAGGGCAGGGGTGGGATGGAGCAGGGCGGGGGATGAGGTGGGGCAGTGGGGGTCACTAGGGCAGGGGTGGGGATGGAGCAGGGCGGGGGATGAGGTGGGCAGTGGGGGTCACTAGGGCAGGGGTGGGGATGGAGCAGGGCGGGGGATGAGGTGGGGCAGTGGGGGTCACTAGGGCAGGGGTGGGGATGGAGCAGGGCGGGGGATGAGGTGGGGCAGTGGGGGTCACTAGGGCAGGGGTGGGGATGGAGCATGGCGGGGGATGAGGTGGGGCAGTGGGGGTCACTAGGGCAGGGGTGGGGATGGAGCATGATGGGGGATGAGGTGGGGCAGTGGGGGGTCACTAGGGCAGGGGGTGGGGATGGAGCAGGGCGGGGGATGAGGTGGGGCAGTGGGGGTCACTAGGGCAGGGGTGGGGATGGAGCAGGGCGGGGGATGAGGTGGGGCAGTGGGGGTCACTAGGGCAGGGGTGGGGATGGAGCAGGGCGGGGGATGAGGTGGGGCAGTGGGGGGTCACTAGGGCAGGGGTGGGGATGGAGCAGGGCGGGGGATGAGGTGGGGCACCTGGGAGGTTGGTTGGACAGGAGGGAGGGAGGTTGGGGTGAGGAATGAAATGTGATTCGGGGGATCATTAGGGCAGGAGGTGGGGAAGGCGGGGGTGGAAGTCGGGGGGGTCACAGGTGGCAAGGAAACAGGAAGAAGCACATCAACTGGGCAGTAACATGTTCGATAGGGCAGGACATGACACCCTCATTGCCCTGCCCTCCTTTGAGCCAGGGTCCCCACACGCAGCCGATTGCCCTCACCTCCTAACCCGCCTGCATAGAGGATAGTCTCCTGGCTGCTGTCTCCCCCACTCCCAGCTCCTCAGGTGTAAATCGGAGAAACAACATCTCCTCCCCTTCGATGGCTTTGGATAATGGTGGCACTGCATGGTTGCAGCATTTGTCAAACCCAGAGCATTGGCACTGAGGCCCTAAGGGATCCCCCCAACTTGGGGAAAGGCAGCTTTGATTATCTCCCACCCCATTCCATCCCTCTTCCTTCACATCTCTTTCTGTTACAGTGTTTCCAGCAAAGGATCCCAAAACATTATTACAAGCTACATACCACGCCACTGAAATGCAGCCACTGGGGCGGGGCTAACCATCCAGCTTATAGCCCAGAAGTGTAGCCAAGGGGAATTTTGGTCAACAACGCGGAGACAAACGCCTACTCATAAACAAAATGCCTGCGGATTATTAGAGAGACAAGATGGATGAGGTACTATCTTTTATTAATATCATTAAACATCTTCCCAGAGTAGAGAGATCAACAGGTTTTAAGTTCTCATCTGGAAGAGCCACACACATCTACTATCTGCCTCAGAAGGATGATGGGCTAGATTGGGCCTGCAGAGAATTGAACTTTTGGCTCCACGGAATTTAATGCAGATGCTCAGCACCTTTAAAAAACTGGCAATTTATTTCAGGGCCTTAATATAGATTTTGATGCCTACCTTTCCGTCTCCAAGTTTTAAAAAGTTGGCCATAATCTCTCTCAGCCTCAGTTTCCCCAACTGTAAAATGGGGCTAACAATTCCTGGGTACATCATAGAATCATAGAATATTAGGGTTGGAAGAGATCTCAGCAGGTCATCTAGTCCAACCCCCTGCTCAAAGCAGAACCAACAGCAACTAAATCATCCCAGCCAGGGCTTTGTCAAGCTTGGCCTTAAAAACCTCTAAGGAAGGAGATTCCACCACCTCCCTAGGGAACCCATTCCAGTGCTTCACCACCCTGCTAGTGAAACAGTGTTTCCTAATATCCAGCCTAGACCTCCCCCACTGCAACTTGAAGCCATTGCTTCTTGTTCTGTCATCTGTCGCCACTGAGAACAGCCTAACTCCATCCTCTTTGGAACCCCCCTTCAGGTAATTGAAGGCCACTATAAAATTCCCCCTCACTCTTCTCTTCTGCAGACTAAATAACCCCAGTTCCCTCAGCCTCTCCTCGTAAGTCATGTGCCCCAGCCCCCTAATCATTTTCGTTGCCCCCCACTGGACTCCCTCCAGTTTGTCCACATCCCTTCTGTAGTGGTGGGACCAAAACTGGACACAGTACTCCAGGTGTGTCCTCACCAGTGCCAAATAGAGGGGAATAATCATTTCCCTCAATCTGCTGGCAATGCCACTACTAATACAGCCCAATATGCCATTGGTCTTCTTGGCAACAAGGGCACACTGCTGACTCATATCCAGCTTCTCGTCCACTCTAATCCCCAGGTCTTTTTCTGCAGAACTGCTGCTTAGTCAGTCGGTCCCCAGCCTGTAGCGGTGCATGGGATTCTTCCATCCTAAGTGCAGGACTCTGCACTTGTCCTTGTTGAACCTCATCAGATTTCTTTTGGCCCAATCCTTCTATTTGTCTAGGCCACTCTGGACCTTATTGCTACCCTCCAGCGTATCTACCTCTCCCCCCAGCTTAGTGTCATCTGCGAACTTGCTGAGGGTGCAATTAATTCCATCATCCAGATCATTAATAAAGATGTTGAACAAAACCAGCCTCAGGACCGACCCCTGGGGCTCTCCGCTTGATACTGACTGCCAACTAGACATCAAGCTGTTGATCACTACCTGTTGAGCCTGACAATCTAGCCAACTTTCTATCCATCTTATAATCCATTCATCCAATCCATACTTTTTTAACTTGCTGGCAAGAATACTGTGGGAGACTGTATCAAAAGCTTTGCTAAAGTCAAAGTATGTCACATCCACCACTTTCCCCTTATCCACATAGCCAGTTATCTCGTCATAGAAGGCAATCAGATTGGTCAGGCATGACTTGCCCTTGGTGAATCCATGTTGACTGTTCCTGATCACCTTCCTCTCCTCCAAGTGCTTCAAAATTGATTTCTTGAGGACCTGCTCCATAATTTTGCCAGGGACTGAAGTGAGGCTAACAGGTCTGTAGTTCCCCGGGTTCTCTTTTTTCCCTTTTTTAAATATGGGCACTATATTTGCCTTTTTCCAATCCTCTGGGACCGCCCCAGATCGCCACAAATTTTCAGAGATAATGGCCAATGACTCTGCAATCACATCAGCCAACTCCCTCAGCACCCTTGGATGCAATAGATCTGGAACCATTGGCCTTGTGCCTGTCCAGCTTTACATTATAGATCATAGATCTGTTTAGATTATAGATGTGTTGTGAGTGATGCTGGTTGGGAATTGTCCAACTAAATGGCTTTTCATCAGAAAATGCTCTTTCATTGAAACCAAAATATTTTGCAGATGGAATTCCTGTAGAAACCTGCCTGGTTTCCTGCCAGCTCACCTAACAGGCTGTCAGAGAGCCCAGGTTTCCAGGGCCTGCTTCTCTGGGAACGCTAGGACTTTCCAGGCTCCCTGACATATAACTGGGAGCCTGGAAGCTCTTGTTTTCCAGCCCATGTCTATTGAGACTGTAAGGTCTTTGGGGCAGAGACTGTGTCTTACTATAAAAAGAACAGGAGTACTTGTGTCACCTTAGAGACTAAAAAATTTATTAGAGCATAAGCTTTCTTAATAAATTGTTAGTCTCTAAGATGCCACAAGTACTCCTGTTCTTTTTGCGGATACAGACTAACACGGCTGCTACTCTGAAATGTGTCTTACTATGTTTTTTCAGTGTCTAGCACCAGGGTGCCCTGATCTTGATTGCGACTTCTAGGTCCTTCTGAGATACAAACAAATAATAATAAATTATAAACTTTTCTTTCCCTTATCTACAAAGGAGGTTTGAAAGACCAGTACCTAGTTTTACCAATTAGATGGCAAAATGGAGAATTTCAGGCCTAATTTTATCATTGTGGCTAAGGGGTAGTCATGCATTTTAAACTGTATTCTGCAGGTAAATGACTCAAGTATAAAACTGCCATCCTGCTGATTTTTTCCAACCCAAGGGCAGACTAATGAATAAACATCCATCTAGGCTTGTTTTTCTTATTGTTTATTATTTCTCTAGATGATATGAGTGCATGGCAACAAATGAAGAAGACGGAGTCTCTGCTCCAAAGACCTTATGACCTAAGGATCCAATCCTCCAACCCTTCTTCATCAAGGAAGTTTATCATGTGAGGAAGGGTTGAGGGATCCACTTCTAAATTTGACAGGCGATCAAAAATAAGTGATAGGGATGGAGGGAAGAGAGCAACATCAAAGAAAGACTAATGCAGCTTCAAATTTCCTTTTTACATAGAATCACAGAAATGTATGGCTGGAAGGAACCTCAAGAGGTCATCTAATCCATCTCCGACACCAAGGCAGGATGAAGAACACCTACACCATCCCTGAAAGATGTTTGTCTAACTGGTTCTTAAAAGCCACCAATCATAGGCACCGAATTTCTAATCTGCTGGGGGAGGAGGGTGCTCTCCCCCAGCTCTGCCCAGGCCTTGCCCCCACTCCACCCCTTCCCCCAAGACCCCACCCCTGCTTCTTTCCACCCTTGCTCCACACCGCCTCTTCCTGCCCCACCCAGTTCCACCCCCTTCTCCCCCCAGCGCCTCCTGACGCCACAAAACAGATGATCCGTGGCAGGCAGCAGACGCTGGGGGCAGGGGTAAGTGCTGATCTGCGGGGCCTGCTGCAGGCAGGAGGCACTGGGGGGAGGTTCTGATAGGGAGGCTGCCCATGGGTGCTCAGCACCCACCATTTTTTCCCGGAGCACCCATGGAGTCGGCACGTATGCCACCAGTGATGGGGATTCCACAACCTCTCTAGGTAATGTGTTGCAGCCCTTAAATGTCCTTTAGATAGAAAGGTTTTCTTAACATCTGTCGTAAACACTCCTTGCTGCAAACTAAACCAATTACTTCTTGGCCTACCCTTTGGGGGCATGGAAAACAATTGCTCATTGTCCTCTTTATAACAGTTTTCAAATATGTAGATTATCAGGTACTCCCTCAGTCTTCTTTTCTCAAGATTAAACATGCCCAATTTTTTAACCTGTCCTCATAGGTCCAGATTTCTAAAACTTTTATTATTTTTGTTGCTCGCCTCTGGACTCTCACCACTTTGTCCACATTTTTCTTAAAGTGTGCTACCCAAACCTGGACACAGTACTCCAGCTGGGACCTCACCAGTGCTGAGTAAAGTGGGACAACTACCTCCTGTGTCTTACATACAACCCTCCTGTTAATACACCCTAGAATTATATTAGTCTTTTTCATATATACATGCCTGTTGCTAATGTTTGTCTTGCTTTTTGCTATCATGGCTGAAAAGGAGAGCCTTTAGGGCTGAAGTGGAAACTAGTAATGGAAGGCAATATTGTCCCCAGAATTATCTTTGTGTATTTGTACATTTATATGTAGAGAAGGAACCCTACAAAGGTAATTGTGTTAAAAGAGGATCCCCACATATTGAGCAATTCCAGTGAACTTGCAGTTGCCCATAGTGACCAAGTTCTTGATGATTTGCACCTCACTGAAGTTAGCAATATAAACTATGACTTCACTGCAGAGTTAGCTGGAGTTATCTCCTCTTGAGCTGGCCTAGCACAGGTAAGAGTGGCCTCACTCTATCTGCACAGAGTGACTGTTTGCAGGTCATGCTAACTCGAGCTGTAACCTATACCCCCTGACAGGTCAGCCAATTCTAGTTAAAAGAGCCACCACACTTGCAGTAAGGGGGTTTGTGTGTGGACAGGACTTGAGTTGGGGGAAACACAGGAGTTACAGATCATGTTAATTCTGCCGTGAAGACAAGCCCATAGAAAGGAATTTGGCTGGAAATCATGACATCTAGGCTCGATTCTTGGCTCTTTATCAGACTTCCTGTGACCTTGGATAAATCACTTAATCTCTCTATGCCTCAATTCCCTGTTTGTACAATAGACATAACAAGAGTTCTCTCTCTCTCAGGATGTTAGGACAATAAATTCATTAACATTTCTGTAAATGTTCTGTAATGAACTAACTAAAGATTTATTAACTAGGAAAAAGAAATGAGAGTTATTTACAAGGTATTTATTAACTAGGAAAAAGAAATGAGAGTTATTTACAAGGTTAAAACAAATAAACATACACACCCAACTGAGTTACAATCTTAGGTTTCAAAAAGTAATAGACACTGCTGTGGTATGCAAGCTTTCTATGTCCTTTAGAGCTAACCCAAGCTAAGCAGATTGGGGATCTCTTGCTTATGCTTGGAAATACTGCCCTTGCCAAATTCCAAGCAGCATAGAGTTACAGTTCCTTCTGGTCAGGGATTTTTATTCCAGAGTTCAAACTGATGAAACAAGTGTCCGTGCCTGTCTCCTCTTCACGGGTGTATGTGGAAGGGGGGCAGCAATCAACAAAGTCTTTCTGTCCTTTGATGTTTCACAGTGGCTCATTTGGTTTCATTGGGTCTTCTTGTGTGCATGCCCAGCACTTTACATTAATTAATGCTTCTCTCCTGTTTGGTGAGCTACACAGTTACAGAGGTTTACAATGCAAACATTCAATATAACCTTATACCATGGGCTACAGCTGCTATAAGTGTCATCAATACAAGCAGCATCTTACAAGCATTTCATCATGTCTAAACATTGAACACATACTTATCAACTTATTAACATCAATTTTAACAATGCTAACACACAGGTGAGTCAGACTAGTTTCCAGCTATGCATTTGTCAGTGTTCAGGGAGACCTGGGGCCTTGGCATGAGCTCGCACCCAGACTACCAGCATCACACCCTCTCAATCTAGTTTTAAACTGAGCTATTATTAGTTTCCTCCATTTATGTCCCTCTGAAATTACAGATGATGGTGAGAGCCAAAATTCTCTGGACCATGTGAACACAAACATAAGATGCCAGATGCAATCATGGTGGGATTCCATTCCAAACAGGGATGAACTTGATTCAAGATGTTTTATTTCATTTAAGGTGTTATTATTTGTTTCCTCTTGTAACAATGCTGGTTTGGCTCAGTTGACATGAATAGTTTATAGTCAGGTGGCAGAATCAGCTATTTCAACTAGCTTAAAAGAGAAATCTAGGACAGTGATCTCCATGTGTGTGTGCATGCAATGGTTGGTGACTAGAATAGAAATATTTGCTTAGTGATTTATTTGAGGTCACAGCTCTAAGGCAATAATTTAATGGGTACTTTAAATTGTAGTGACATAAAAGTGATAAGCCATTATTCAGACAGGGAAGGATTTATAAGGCCTCTGCAGAGATATAAAGGTGCAGTAAAATCTCATCATAGCATCACCCAGAAGATTGTAAGCTCTTTGGGGCAGGGACCATGACTATGTATTTTCTGTAAAGTGCATATCACTCCTTTGAGCATGATAAAATAAATAAGGATAAGAACAAGAAATAACAGAAAGCAGAGAGAGGTTTTTGTGTGTTCTTTTATACCTTTGCATTGTAGGAAAGAAAATCACTAGGTGGCGCTGTAATACAACAATGATGTGGTGGCTACCACCATAATAGTAATTTTAATACTCAGGCCTTACAGCCTTTTACATTTCCAAAGCATATTACAAAAATTAATTAATAAATAGTTGATATATCATAGTCTAATTAATACGCAACTGTGATTGAGGTTCCATATGTGGGTTCATATTCTGCTGTCTTTACTCTTACAAATAGATTGACAGGGAATTAACAGGATGATTTATGTGAGTTGAGAGAGCAGGATTTGGCCTGAAATTTGCTAAGACTACAAATCAAAATCTCATTTTTCTAATAGCTGGTACTGAAAATTCCCCTGGGATGTGGAAATCCAGCTGTGTTCCATCAGCCTCATACACCATCACAGTACTAATAAGAATTCTGTCAGTAGAATTTTACTGAAATTGGTTTGCTCATAGATTCATAGATTCCAAGACCAGAAAGGACCATTGTGATCATCTAGTCTGACTTCCGGTATAACACAGGCCAGAGAACTTCCCCCAAAATAATTCCCAGAGTCAATCTTTTAGAAAAACATCCAGTGAATCCACCATTATCCTAAGGTTCTAATGGCTAGTCACCCTCATGATGAAATATTTACACCTTATTTACAGTTTGAATTTGTTTAGCTTCAGCTTCCAACCAATGGATTGCATTATAAATTTCTCTTCTAGATTGTAGAACTCATTATTAAATATTTGTTCCCCATGTGGATACTTATAGACTGTGATCAAGCCACCCCTTAACCGTCTCTGTACAGGGCAGAATAAAATCCAGCTTGCTCTCCCATAGTTGTGTCAGTTTTGCAGTGCTAAAAGGAGCAGGATGTTGTCAGTAAAAGTAAGTCTGATTTGTGTCTACCATTGGTAAATGTTGTGGGTTCTTTGATTGCTTGATTATTTGTAGGCATGGCAGAATTTTATTTTTATTCTTGTTATTAGTTTGACAGATAAAATCAATGTTCATTGTAAAGAATGTTTTGAATTTTGATCTATTTACATTTTTGCAGCTGTGGGAAATTTTGCAGATGTCAGACAATAACTTACTGACAGTAGACACTGAGATTCAAAAAGTTAAGGTTTATAACGGTTCAACTGTTAACATCACATGTCAACATACACAAAGTAAATATCTTTAAATCAAACTCTAATAAGTTCTCAAGCAGTAATTTTCTTACTTTGCCTATTTGTAAATTTTGATTATTATTCATGGAAATGTTTTTTCATCCATTTATCAGTGTACAGTGATATCAACATTTACCAATTAAAATATAGTCTTACGGAGCCTAATAATCTATGATATACTGTATTTCTTGTTGTGTTTGATTTTTTTGTCAATTCTGTTTGTTATTCCCAAATTAAATGGTGATATGAGCACTTGTCCATTAGAAATTGGACCGAACCTTCCTACTCACTTGCACACAAGACACAGAACAGATATCAAATGGTAACAACCTTTGATCACTTTTGTCTTGGACTGGAATTGAGCCAGTAACCTAGAGGTGAGAAGAGGTACAATATCCCATTACCATTTTCATACAGTCAAATCCTAAACTACTTAGTAGGTCAGCCAGTCGGTATCCCTCTTATAATAAAAATTCCCCAATAAAGGTTTTGGTTAGCTAGTAGCTAAGAGTTAAGGGTGCTAAGTGCTATTCTAAGCTACGTAAACAATGACCTACTTTGTTTGGTTTTTTTAAAATCCTTTTAAATAACTATGAAAATCATGTCCTAAAGTTAAATCTACAATCTTGACACCAAACCTATCATTTATTAGCATCCCCCCAATGGACTGTAAGATTCTGCCAGTGGAGCAACAAAACATCCTTGACTTTGTCCCTGTAGCAGAGCTGGCCTCTGAGATTTCCATTCCTTTGTTCCGTTTGTACCTAGGGCCAGATCTTCAAAACCCTTTGTCACAAATCCGATCAGGCGCCCCCTTATTGGCCACTCACCAGATTGCTGTGAGGGAAATCTCATGTTAACATGCAGACACCTGCTTTACTTTATTTTTTGGTGTATTCCAGTATCTTGCTTCGCTCCCTCCATTACCTGCCCACCAAGCCGCCCATTTAGATTCCCCCTAGGTCCTCCTGTCACTGCTTTTGTTCCCTGGTTGGTCTCCCAGTTCAAGAACATTTGGGGGTATCTAAGATTATTTCTAGTTTTACCAGGCTCTGACCAATGAGAATAATTTCCCCCCCACTTCTCCCCATAGCAACCCTTCTCTACCAGCAGCAGGAGCCATTGCCATAGGCTCTGACTTCCATGCATAATTTACTCCTTTGCCTCTAACTCACTCCCACCAAACCCTTTGGTAGCTGTAAGTTAGCCTGACATGTTTCACTGCTTGACACTTGAGTCCCCTGGGGGGCCCTATAAAATAACCCTCCTCTTTTAACACCCCAGAAAGGCCATATAACTGCAAAGTTCTAAGATGATTAGAAGGTCAGGTGTGAGGGGGAAGATGAGGACACCGTATGGCCAGTTTGAAGCCAGAAGGTGACCGTCTCTCTGCAGGTTTAATGGACACTGGCCTGTAGCTGTGACGGATTCACTGGTTGATGGAACTCCCCCCTTCATTCCCCCCTTCTTCTTGCGTGGCTGTCCTCTGAACAACTCATTGCTGAGTGAGAGCATTGGGACTCCAGAGGAATAGTGAGGGATGCAACAAAAGGGATTGTGATGCTAGAGGTAAGTGGGTGATGCAGGATGCTTTGGGGGGTCACACATACATAGGGGCAAAGGCATAGGATATTTTACGTGCGCTTTCAGGTCACTCTGGGTTGTTTCTGGGAAAATGCCATCCTGCTGCCCCCTATTCTATCCTTTCACAGCCAGATGCACTGTAGCATTCAGGATTCAGCGAGGCCTGGATCTAGCAGGATTATCGCTCCTGCTTTCTTTGTTGTTAATCTGAATCCCTGTTTGTGCACCAGAAAGGCAACCATATGTTTCATTCTCTTTGTGAGTCAGATAGCTAGGGTGCTATCCCAGGATCTATTCCACTGACACATGGCCTGACATTTGACTTCCCTATTGTGTCCCTAATTTCTGTTTTCAAAGCCTGTGTAATTATTTATATGTGCCTTTGTTGTTTGTTTTGTTTTGAATTGCTTACAGAAACATAGTGCAATGTTAATTTTACAAAGGATTAGAAGCAATGGCGGGAATCATCAAAAGGAATCCCTCCACCTTCTAAGGTGACTGAAAGCAAATGGGAAACCTGTCTCACATTCCAATCCTGGGAAAGATTCTGCTACCCTGACTCAATTATTATTACTTGTAATTATTGCAGTAGCATCTAAGCACTCCAGTCATGCACTAGGACCCCATTGTGCTAGGTGCTGCAGTCCTACTGACTTCAGCAGGGCTGCTCACAGACTAAGGTACTACCATCACGACTAAGGGTGGCGGAATTTGGTCCTTTGGGAAATTAAAATTAATATCTTACTAAATGATCTTAAATCATGGCCACGGACTACAGCTTAGTGGACACATTACTGGCTCTTCTCCTTGTTTCGAGCTTGTAAATTGCATAAAAAGACAGATCCAAATAAATTAATACTTTCCAAATATGACTTTCCCCTAGAAAACTGGCTGAGATGGAGGATCATGAATGGGATGGAAGATGGGTCCAGGAGATAATCTACTGCATTGTTGGTCTTGCTCTGAAAAAGTTGGAGAGCTAATATGTTGTTAGGTTAATATGATTCTATTCTTAACAGAATTTTGCAGATGCCTTTAATTCATAATTACTGTTAACTTGTATTGATTCTTTTTGTGGGGGGGAGGGGACATAAAATCTCCATGTCCTCCACAGCTCTGTACTGAATAGAATCAGAACTGATCAACGGCTTGTCATAGGCTCCATGCTACTGACAGCTAATGATAGGTGATAGATACCAGTGTTTGTGAAGCAGGACGATCTGGGTCCTATCTCTGCTGTTGCCATGAATCATAGAATCATAGAATCATAGAATATCAGGGTTGGAAGGGACCCCAGAAGGTCATCTAGTCCAACCCCCTGCTCAAAGCAGGACCAAGTCCCAGTTAAATCATCCCAGCTAGGGCTTTGTCAAGCCTGACCTTAAAAACCTCTAAGGAAGGAGATTCTACCACCTCCCTAGGTAACGCATTCCAGTGTTTCACCACCCTCTTAGTGAAAAAGTTTTTCCTAATATCCAATCTAAACCTCCCCCATTGCAACTTGAGACCATTACTCCTCGTTCTGTCATCTGCTACCATTGAGAACAGTCTAGAGCCATCCTCTTTGAAACCCCCTTTCAGGTAGTTGAAAGCAGCTATCAAATCCCCCCTCATTCTTCTCTTCTGCAGACTAAACAATCCCAGCTCCCTCAGCCTGAAGTTCCCAGTGGCCCCTGTGTGCAGCATGGTGACAACTATAGATCCCTAAGTGAGCAATGATTTGTTGCAATATTTGATTTTAGTACTGGTGAAGGATGTTTTAAGTTCCCCAAATTAAAAAACATAGTAAGAGGACCAAAAATGTGCCAGTGTGGCTAAACAAAGTCAAAGAAGCAGTGAGAGGCAAAAAGGCATCCTTTAAAAAGTGGAAGGTAAATCCTAGTGAGGAAAACAGAAAGGAGCATAAACTCTGGCAAGTGAAGTGTAAATATATAATTAGAAAGGCCAAAAAAAGAATTTGAAGAAGAGCTAGCTTCATGGCTGAGGATGTGGGGGGGAGATTCTCCATCCTGAGCCATTCTTTTTAGGTGACAAATCTGAGGAACTGTCCCAGATTGAGGTGTCATTAGAGGAGGTTTTGGAACAAAAATTGATAAATTTAACAGTAATAAGTCACCAGGACCAGATGGTATTCACCCAAGAGTTCTGAAGGAACTCAAATGTGAAATTGCAAAACTACTAACTATGGTATGTAACCTATCATTTAAATCAGCTTCTGTCCCAGATGACTGGAGGAAAGCTAATGTGACGCCAATTTTTTAAAAAGACTTCAGAGGTGATCCCAGCAGTACTGGACAAATTGATTGAAACTATAGTAAAAAACAGAATTATCAGACATATAGCTTGTTGGAAAAGAGTCAACATGACTTTTGTAAAGGGAAATCATGCCTAATCAATCTACTAGAAATCTTTGAGGAGGTCAACAAGCATGCGGACAAAGGTGATGCAGTGGATACAGTGTACTTAAATTTTCAGAAAGCCTTTGACAAGGTCCCTCACCAAAGGCTCGTGAACAAAGCAAGCTGTCATGGGATACGAGGGAAGATCAGTAACTGGTTAAAAGATAGGAAACAAAGGGTAGGAATAAACCATCAGTTTTCAGAATGAAGAGAGGTAAATAGTGGTGTCCCCCCGGTGTCTATACTGTGACCAATACTGTTTAATATATTCAAAAATTATTTGGAAAAAGGGGTAAACAGTGAGGTGGCAAAATTTACTGATGATATAAAGCTACTCCAGATAGTTAAGTCCAAAGCACGCTGTGAAGAGTTACAAAGGGATCTCACAAAACTGAGTGACTGGGCAGCAAAATGGCAGATGAAATTCAAAGTTGATAAATGCAAAATAATGCACATTGGAAAACATAATCCCAATTATACATAACAAGCATGGCTGTTGCCATTCAAGAAAGAGATCTTGGGGTGATTGTGGATAGTTCTCTGAAAACATCCACTCAACGTGCAGCAGCAGCCAAAAAAACTAATAGAATGTTGGGAATCATTAGGAAAGGCATAGATAATAAGACAGAAAATATCATATTGCCTCTATATAAATCCATGGTACGCCCACTTCTTGAATACTGTGTGCAGATCTGGTTGCCCTGTATCAAGAAAGATGTATTGGAATTGGAAAAGGTACAGAAAAAGGCAACAAAAATGATTAGGGGGCTGGAACAGCTTCCATATGAGGAGAGATTAATAAGACTGGGACTTTTCAGTTTGGAAAAGACACAACTAAGGGAGGCTAGGATCGAGGTCTATAAAATCCTGACTGGTATGGAGAAAGTAAATAAGGAAGTGTTATTTACTTCTTCTCCTAACACAAGAACTAGGGGTCACCAAATGAAATTAACAGGCAGCAGGTTTAAAACAAACAAAAGGAAGTATTTCTTCACACAACGCACAGTCTACCTGTGGAACTCCTTGCCAGAGGATGTTGTAAAGGCCAAGACTATAACAGGGTTCAAAAAAGAACTAGATAAATTCATGGAGGAGGGGTCCATCAATGGGGATTAGCAGGATGGGCAGGGACGATGTCCCAAGACTCTGTTTGCCAGCAGCAACTCATTCCCTCTGGGGCACCTGGCATTGGCCACTGTCAGAAGACAGGTTTCAGAGTAGCAGCCGTGTTAGTCTGTATTCGCAAAAAGAAAAGGAGTACTTGTGGCACCTTAGAGACTAACAAATTTATTAGAGCATAAGCGAGCTGTAGCTCACGAAAGCTTATGCTCTAATAAATTTGTCACTCTCTAAGGTGCCACAAGTACTACTTTTCTTTTTGTCAGAAGACAGGATAGTGGGCTAATTGGACATTTTGTCTGACCCTGTATAGCCATTCTTTAATGTTCTCCTCGGAGAAGAACTGTCATTTTCCAATTGTCTCTAGGGTGCCTTGTACCCCTCTGGGGCAGTATAAAAACAAATATAAAAAAGGGTCAGCTCAGACCCAAGTAAAATAGCCATCAACTGAGTGCGTACAGATTTGGAGAAATCATCTGAAAACTAGGAGGAGAAAGAAATGGGGAGAGAGTAACTTGCTCCTTAACAAAAGGTGACAAAAGCCAATTTGACAAGACCCAGGGAAATAAAGGATACACTAAGACAGGCTGAATGTTGCAAAGTAGTAGTGGTGAGATTCCAATGTCTGTGGTTACAAATACATAATTGTCATAAATTACCATATCATAAGAAAGGAATGTAGGAACAACACACAAATTGCCAATAAGCCCCAACAGAGTCAGACAACCACATACACAAAGCCTGTCAGTAAGGTTAACGTGGGTACCTAATCTAACAAAAGTCAGGCAATTTAAATAACAGACTGACACAACATCCCAGGTCAACACTTATCAAACAGAAGGCTTCAAGACAAAGGTGTCTTATCACATTTGTATTGTGTCGTTTTTGACATTGCATAGTTCTGGTGCAATTAGGGTGGACCAGATGTCCCGATTTTATAGGGACAGTCCCGATACTTGGGCCTTTTTTTTTTTTGTATGGGCTCCTATTCCCCCCCCCCCACCCCGTCCCGATTTTTCACACTTGCTATCTGGTCACCCTAGGTGCAATACCACACATGGGTGATAAACAGGTTTCAAACCTGGCACCATCCACACTACTGAATAGTGACCACAGGAGCTGAAAAAAGCAATTCTAGGAGCAGTAGTAGGCAGTTCTATGTGTAGACAAGCCCCCAGGGAAAGGGTAACAGGATGCTTTGCCAGTAGGTTACCATATTACAATGCAATTGTCACCATGCTGTGACAAGATGACATTGCACTGACCCCAATGGGATTTCAGCCCTGCTTTAAATGTCCTGCTGACCCATCAGAATCAGAAATAAAACAATCCTGCTTGTCCCACTGAGTTCAGATGTTATGCAGCTCCAGAAAATTACATGTTTCCTGTGTTTCATTTGGGAGGTGAAAAGAAAAGGAGTACTTGTGGCACCTTAGAGACTAACAAATCTACAGCTCACTTCATCGGATGCACAGTGAGCTGTAGCTCACGAAAGCTTATGCTCTAATAAATTTGTTAGTCTCTAAGGTGCCACAAGTCCTCCTTTTCTTTTTGCGAATACAGACTAACAGGGCTGCTACTCTGAAACCTGTCATTTGGGAGGTGATAGCTCTTTATCTTGTAATTGTTAATTGTCAATTAGATCTTTAACTGGGGAGCAGCATTTTAATTGTGGAAGGAGCACAGGGCTGGGAATCAACAATACCTTAATTCCAATCCCAGCTCTGCCACTGATTTCCGCTATGTGACTATGGGCAAGTCACTTAAGCTTTTTCTGCCCCTCCTGTACTGTGGGGCTAATAACGATTTCTCTCCCTCAGGAGGGCTTGTGCAGAATTAATGAGCTGATGTTTGTGCAGCCTTTCCCCGTGGGGGAAGGGGGGGGGGGGAAGCTCAGCGTTAATTAGCTTGTTTTATCTATCTTCAGGTTTTAACTTTCTTTCCAGTACTCAGCTGTTCAACCTGCTGTAGGTGCCCCAGCTGCAACAGCACTCGCGGGGAAAGTAAAACAGACGCGCCTCCCTGCCTTTGTGGTCGGAAAAGGCCCCTCCTTGCAAGGCCCCGTGCAGGGGGAAGCCGTGGGGCAGGCTGCCAGCCCCGTTGCACGTGGGTGCAGGGAAGGGCCCGCGGGGGCGAGAAGTGAGAAGCCCGCGGGATGCGCCTCTCGCTTCGTTGCCGCGAAGCCGGGCAAGCTGCTGCTTCGCCCGGTAATCGCGGATTGCGCGACAGGCAGGGCTTACCGGCGACTTCCCGCCGCCCGGGACCCTCGGCATTTCGTGGCGCGCCGCTGGCAGCAAGCGGCCCGGGTCTGCACGGCTCTCGAAGGCTTGGAGCCGGCGGGGCGGGCCTGGGTTGCACAAGGGGCATCGAGGAGCGGCCCTTACGAGGCGCCTCGCCCAGCCCCCTTTTTCCGACCGTCCTGCTTAAGAAGGTCCCCGGGGGCAGAAAGTCGGAGCCCGGCGGTTCGCTCCCGCACGGAGGCAAAAGGGCCTCGCGGAGTAACGCGGGCGGGCAACGAGTGCGAGCGAAAGCGAGCAGAGCCGCCCCGCCCCGGCAACCCGCGAGCATGAGGCTCCGCGGAAGGGAAGACGCCCCGGGCCGCCTTCGTGCCGCGCATCGGCGGGCGGCTCCGTGAGCGCCGGTGCCTCCAGCGCGGCGCGGGCCAGAGGGAGGGAGCCGCCCCTTTGCACAGGCGACGAGGCGCGGTAAGTCGAGAGCCAGCCTCCGCCTCCCCGCTTCTCTCAGCTCGCTGCGGCCCACGGGCTCGCTGCCCGCCGCGGAGGGAGGGTCCCGCTCATCCTCCATCTTGGGGGATGCGACGCGAGCTTCTTCCCTTTTAACGCGTCTGCTGCCCTCCAGCTCGCCCGGCCACGGGCCAGCGAACAGCCGCCTTTCCCAGCGCTCCCAGCTGGGAGGCGCGCCCGGGCTGGAAGGGACCTGCGGACACCAAGCTGGGATGATTTAACTGGGACTTGGTCCTGCCTTGAGCAGGGGGTTGGACTAGATGACCTTCTGGGGTCCCTTCCCACCCTGATAGTCTATGATTCTAAGCTGCAGGAGTGCAGCCGGGCCCGCGTCCTGCCGGCAGAGTAAAGGGGGTTCGGGGGCGTGTGCGGCGGACAGGGCTTGAGAGAGGAAGTTGGCTTAGCTGGCTTGCTTGCAGCTGTCCCCCGGTGTTCAGGTCTGTGTCAAAAAGCTGGGAACTGCACCGTCCCTGGCGCCAGAATCAGTGTGGTTGTGTTCACTAGCGCGAGCTTGAGCGGCTCTTTCACGTGGGGGGAAACAGGCCATCAAAGGATCGCTTACCGGGCCATTAATCACTGGCACATCCCTACGTTTCAGAGTAGCAGCCCCGTTGGTCTGTATTCGCAAAAAAGAAAAGGAGGACTTGTGGCACCTTAGCGACTAACACATTTATTAGAGCGTAAGCTTTCGTGAGCTAATGCATCCGATGAAGTGAGCTGTAGCTCACGGAAGCTTAGGCTCTAATAAATGTGTTAGTCTCTAAGGTGCCACAACACATTTATTAGAGCGTAAGCTTTCGTGAGCATCCGATGAAGTGAGCTGTAGCTCACGGAAGCTTAGGCTCTAATAAATGTGTTAGTCTCTAAGGTGCCACAACACATTTATTAGAGCGTAAGCTTTCGTGAGCATCCGATGAAGTGAGCTGTAGCTCACGGAAGCTTAGGCTCTAATAAATGTGTTAGTCTCTAAGGTGCCACAAGTCCTCCTTTTCTTTTTACATCCCCACGTTGTAACTGAAGTTTTCAACACCAGCCTGTGTTTGCATAGATTTTCCTTCCGCATCTGTTGACATGCCCTGCATTGTGTCATTCCCTTTGAAAGCAAGGAGTGCGTTGCGTCTCAGGTGGGGACAGAGAATGAGAATAAGATGGGGGAGAAACCCTAGCTTAGTTGAGACTCTCTTCTTTTAAAAAATAACACCAGTTTCTGCAAAAAGAACAGGAGGACTTGTGGCACCTTAGAGACTAACAAATTTATTAGAGCATAAACTTTCCGTGGGCTAGAGCTCCCTTCAGCGGATGCATAGAATGGAACACATAGTAAGATAGATATAGATATACATACAGATAAGTTGGAAGTTACCATACAAACTGTGAGAGGCTGCTCTCATAAATGTTAGTCTCTAAGGTGCCAGAAGTACACCTTTTTGCGGATACAGACTAACACGGCTGCTACTCTGAAACCAGTTTTTGGACATTTCTTAATCCTCAAATACTCCCTGAATGGCCTACACACTGGAAAAGGTTTTCCGGTGTAGCTATACTGGTATAGCTCTAATGGCAAACCCCCTATGCAGACACAGTTTGTGCTGGCAAAAAGGTACTTTTGCCAGTACAGTTTATTAGTTCTCTGAGCAAAATAATCTATACCAGCAAAAGCACTTTTATGCCAATATGACTTGTTCACACTTGTTTGCCACTGCTGAAACTTCTTTTTTTTTTAAAAAAAAAATCAAGTCCCTAACAACAAAAGTTTCCAGGGTAGCCTGGCCTGGGGGTCCTTTCTCCTTTGAGTCACAGGGTCAAAAGTTAAACACTGTGTTTAAAGTTAAGCATGCATGTGAGTACTCCCACCCACTGACATCACCCGGACAGACTCAGAGTACATAAAGTGAAGCACTCCTGTAAGTCTTTGCATGATCAAGGCCCCAGCATAGAAAACCTAATCATCTGCCTCCCTTCTTCTGCACCAAACGTACAAGGGATCCTTAGCTTACAGATAGAAAAGGAGTACTCGTGGCACCTTAGAGACTAACAAATTTATTTGAGCATAAACTTTCTTGAGCTACAGCTCACTTCATCGGCTGCATACAGTAGAAAATACAGTGGGGAGATTTTATATACACAGAGAACATGAAACAATGGGTGTTACCATACACATTGTAACGAGAGTGATCAGGTAAGGTGAGCTATTACCAGTGGGGGGACAAGGGGAGAACCCATTGTTTCATGTTCTCTGTGTATATAAAATCTCCCCACTGTATTTTCTACTGCATGCATCCGATGAAGTGAGCTGTAGCTCACAAAAGCTTATGCTCAAATAAATTTGTTAGTCTCTAAGGTGCCACAAGTACTCCTTTTCTTTTTGCTCTGAAACTTAGCTTACAGATGTTATTCGTGAAATAACCAATGTGGAATGCATGTTACACAAGCTTCATCTCTGGCTTAAAATGACACATGGCTGCCTTGGGTTTTAATGCTAACACAGCCAAACTGAGTCTAACGTAAATGTTGACAAGCGAGGGCTGCATTTTTATAAAAACGTTACTATTTCTCTTGTATGTGTGTTTATCTCTTCCTAAAATAGCTTGGCTCCGATTTGCCTCTCATTCCAGTGCAAATCAGAAACAGCTCCGCTGGAAGTCACGAGTTGTAAAACCAGTGACCAAGGAGAGTCAGGACTCCAGTGGACTTTCCTACACTAGAATTGGGGCTGGAATCTTCCACTGGTGTTGCTTCCCTGGTGGTAGTAATTATGGAAGTTCTAGTGTAAACAGGACTCTGGTATTTACTGGCATTCTTACCACTAGGCCATCTGCATTCACTCTGAGGTGTGTTAGACAGCCTGCCGTAAAAATGCTAGTGCTATCTCTACACTAGTGCAATAAAAGTAGTGTAGACAGAAACTGTCTGGAGTGTTTTCTTCAACCACTCTGTCATGACAGCTGTTGGCACTGACTTTTTGAGAGCATGAAGGTAAACACAGGGCCATTGATCTATCAGATGTAGCAGCACTTTGTATGTGCAGCCCAGCCACCAAAGCTTGTTTTGAATGATCTTGGGACTGCTTTAATGTCAGATGCCAGTGAAGCACTGCATTATTGCAGCTGTTACTATTGAAACACTGTCCACTGGTATGAACTCTTTGATTTAAAAATGACTGGTCCAGATTTTCCTTTTGTTCCTTGCCATGTTTGAGAGCAGCTTCTCCAATCCTTGAGTGGAAACAGGTCATGAAAACAAGGAATGGAAACTTGAACTCATGGGACTTGGTGTGTTTCACCTTCAAAGCACTTAACTAACCCTCACAATATTCCCAGGTGGGAATTATAATATAATTATAAGCACCACAGAGAAGTGAATGACTTGTCCAAGGTCAGAGAGTGAGTCAGTGTCGGCATTGGGATCAGCTACTGGGGATTCCTGGATCCTAGTCTTGTGCTCTTGCCACCAGATCAAACCTATGTGCTTGAGTAAAAGTGTTTGGAACGCTTGTAAACAGGGATTGAATTGGGGGGTAAGGTGGGAGAAGGAAGAAATCAGTGGTATTATTCCAAGGTGTGCTCACAAAACAAGTTCTACCCCTTTAGCAAGAATCCTGTAGGTAGATCTTCCTCATATAACTGCCTCTGGATTTTCTTCCACGCTTTGAGTGGCAATGAAGTAGTTAACAATTTGACATTTTAATCCACCATCACTAGAACTCAGAGTTAACAACCCCTTATATAATGAACAAGGGCAGTTTGCACGTTCCTGAGCTGCTGTTTCAGGCTGTCTGCACACTCAAGCAGACTTCCCTATGTTTTACATTTTTGGTTCATATTTTGAAGGCTCTCTTCACAACTGTAGGGAATAGGGCATGCTGCCTCTTGTAATGCTAGTTAAACTGTAACAGAGGAAAAACTAAACACAAGAGACTTAGGCCCAGATCCTCAAAGATACTTAGGCCAGGTCTACACTACAAACCTGTATCAGTATAACTGTGTCGCTCAGGAGTGTGAAAAATCCACACCCCTGAGAGACATAGTTATATGGACCTAACCCCCTGTGTAGAAAGCACTGTGTGGATGAGAAAGCGTCTCCCATCGACATCGCTCTTGCCCCTCGGGGAGGTGGATTAATTACACCAATGGGAGAAGCTGTCCTGTCAGCATAGGAGTGACTTCCCTTAAGTGCTGCAGTGGCACAACTACACCAGTGTTGCTGCACCGCTGTAGTGCTCTACGTGAAGACGAGCCCGTATGCACCTAAGTCCTACTGATTAAAGTACCCAAATCCCTTCGAGGATCTGGGCCTCAAAACCTGGCTTTCAGCGCTGCTGAGACTTTCAGTTCCAAATGAAGTCAACAGCAGGGGTGGATGTTCAGCAGCTCTGATAATCAGGACCCTAATTTGGGTTTTAAAGGAAAGCTTAGATTCTGCAGCACAAGACAGCAGCTGCCATAAAAGAACCAGTTTGCTAAGCTGCTGTGAAACCAGCCCCTCTGTTTGTAGCTCCTGTGCCCTATCCCGAAAGGTCATCACTCATGAGAGGAATGTCCATGGGGAAGAGGTGCTGGTTCAACAGGTAGGTGAGTGACCTCCATACAAGCATTACTAATACTTCCAGTGATATAGCTTCCTGTCCTGCACTCCCTACTGCTCATGACCGGCTCTGCTGAGTAAGCACTGCGGGATTTGAACATGCATAACGCATAAGGAGGAGTAATTTGGGGCAAGCTGCTCGTGCACAAAAACACACCCCTTAAAATGGCTTATCTGGGGGGCAGCCTCTTGCCTTTATTATTCCAGCATTCTGCTCTCCATGTGTCCCCTTTAAATCATACAGCTTTCCCTGCTTTGGGTCACAACTCTTCTTAGGCACCAATACAGCACTAGAGATCAACAAATGCGCTCTTACGGTCCCTCGACTTGAATGTCTGTTGGCTGGGTGCTCTCAGGCGAGAGCCTTCGCCTCTGGCACTTGCTTCCCCTCTTGGTCCAACAGAGCCTGTGTGTCCATTGGCCTTCAGGAGGCTGTTTAAAAGCCATTTGCTTTGCTGAATCCTTTGCCTCAAGAGGGTGATTTCAGGGCAGGTTTGTGTTTGCAAACCTTTTCTAGTTCATCTGGCAGTGGCTTAGCTAATTTAGTGTTGCGCCCGGAATGCTAAAATGTCTGCATCAAAAAATAAATAGCTCTCCCAGCTGTACATCTGTGCCGGCTCTCGCTCTGCATGTTGCCCTATTCTTGGCTACCTGCCTCCCATCCTGCTTCCTCCGCTGGAGGAATGAGTGGGCAGAAAGATTTGCTTACACAGCTGAGCTGGCACCTCTGGCGTTGGGCACAGCAGCAGCATCCCCACCCACACTATACCCAGGGCGCTCTCCCTCCCTACAGCTCCCTAAACTAGAATCGGACGTCAAGAATGAAAAAATTCAAAAACCAGTTGGAGAACACTTCAATCTCTTTGGTCATTCTTCAACAAAAAAAACTTCAAAAACAGACTCCAACGAGAGACGGCTGAATTGGAATTAATTTGCAAACTGGATACAATTAACTTAGGCTTGAATAAAGACTGGGAGTGGATGGGTCATTACAAAAGTAAAACTATTTCCCCATGTTTATTCCTTCCCTCCCCGCACTGTTCCTCACAGGTTCTTGTCAACTGCTGGAAATGGCCCACCTTCATTATCACTACAAAAGGTTTTTTCCCCCCCAGCTCTCCTGCTGGTAATAGCTCACCTTACCTGATCACTCTTGTTACAGGGTGTATGGTAACACCCATTGTTTCATGTTCTCTGTGTATATAAATCTCCCCACTGTATTTTCCACTGCATGCATCCGATAAAGTGAGCTGTAGCTCACAAAAGCTTATGCTCAAATAAATTTGTTAGTCTCTAAGGTGCCACAAGTCCTCCTTTTCTTTTTGCAGATACAGACTAACACGGCTGCTACTCTGTAAACTGGAATAGTCACCTTCCTGCCCTACCGAGCAATTAAAAGCTAAACTGGAAAGTATGACTGCTTGGCAGCAATCTCCTGGCTTTACTCTTCAAAGGGACACATGGAGAGCAGAGGCTGATCCCCAAATAAGCCATTGGGTGGAGAGGGGATTTGTGCACCTACAGCTTGCCCCAAATTGTTCTTAAGAGGCCAGAGCACACCAGGCTTCAAAGAGTCGATTTTACAAGCCTTTGCCTGTTGCCAGGGGTCTGTGGGCTCATTGCTGTGACAATCCAGCCCTTATAGATGTGACGCCTGATTCTTGCGTGCCATGCACCTTCAGTTGTCACTTCATAGAATCATAGAATATCAGGGTTGGAAGGGACCTCAGGAGGTCATTTAGTCCAACCCCCTGCTCAAAGCAGGACCAATCCCCAGTTTTTGCCCCCGATCCCTAAATGGCCCCTTCAAGGATTGAACTCACAACCCTGGGTTTAGCAAGGTAATGTTCAAACCACTGAGCATTCCCTTCCTCCCCAAAAGCCAGCTTTATAGCACCACTGCCTGAGCCATCTATTGATTATCATAATCTTGTTTTGCCTTCATTCTCCTCCTCCAGGGACAGGTAGAATCCCACTGAAGATCACCTGAGCCTCCATTTCCTAAAGCATCTTCTCTAGTCTGGCATAGTCTTCCTGGATGTGTTCCAGTGAGAATCTAGCTGTGTCATTTGTTCCCATGTGAAGAACAATCAGTGGATTCTTTCCTGCTCCCATTAGGACTCTCTCCAGTCTCAGGTCCAGGTCCTGTATCTTAGAATCTTTAGCCCTTGAAGGGCCTGATCTAAGGCCCATAGGAGGGCTCCCGTTGACTTACTTAGGCTTTGGATCTCAAGACTTCCTAGCCCGAGCACAGTGCTTATTATCTGGTTTTGAGAAATAGCTATGCCACTGCCTCCCCCTCCCCCAGTGCCTGGCATGCAATGGAACAGCTGAGCACTGTTTGAATGACCCCTATTTAACTAATGGACGTGGCCAGTCACTTGTCTACATAATTTCTCTGAAGTGTAACTTCCTAAGTCTCTGATGTCAAAAAAGTCCAGCCAGAGCATCACTCTCTTCCTCCCTATAAAAGATCATGGTGGATATTTCCTGCGTTGTTACTCAGTATCCATTCATGCTTTCAGCTCCTCTTACCTCTCTGTTCTCTACCTCCTTCCCTCCCTTTTCTCCTGCTACTTGCTGAAATCAACCAATCCCCCCGACTAAGCTTTTCTAGCTCGTGTAAACTCTTTAGGACAGGTAGGTGCCTTTGGTGAAACAACTAGCATGCACTGGCAATGGCATAAAATCATCCACCCCTCTTAGACCTTCTGTCTCTCTGGGTACTAATTTGGCTCTATTCATAAGCATTAAACTTCTTTAAAAGTGGGGGATGTTCAATGAGAAAGGAGTCTGCCGAGGAATTTCCTCACCTGCATGTGTGTTTGTGACTGCAACAAACCTGTGATCGGATTTGGGTGGCCAGTCAAAGGGGCTGGGATTTAAAAGCTGATTATAACTGGTCACTATCGGTCCAGAGCCACAATGGTATTTCCTAACTTCCATTGAATACCACTGTGGCTCTGGGCCTGTGGATTGTTCACTGCATGACTCTTCGTAACAATCTGTGCCCTGACTAATTTCCATCTATGGTAATAGCATTGCACCTAACTAACTTCCCCCTCTTAACTTGCGGTTCTTCTTCTTCAGTTCTCTTTGTTTTCAGCTTGGAAAAGAGATGGCTAAGGGAAGATATGATTGAGGTCTATAAAATCATGACTGGTGTGGAGAAAGTAAACAAGGAAGTGTTGTTTACTACTTCTCATAACACGAGGACTAGGGGTCACCAAATGAAATTAAAAGGCAGCAGGTTTAAAACAAATAAAAGGAAGTATTTCTTCACACAAATCACAGTCAACCTGTGGAACTCCTTGCTAGAGGATGTTGTGAAGGCCAAGACCAACGGAGGGTTCAAAAAAGAACTAGATAAATTCATGGAGGATAGGTCCATCAATGGCTATTAGCGAGAATGGGCAGGAATGGTGTCCTAGCCTCCGTTTGCCAGAAGCTGGGAATGAGCTACAGAGGATGGATCACTTGATGATTCCCTGTTCTGTTCATTCCCTCTGGGGCACCTGGCATCGGCCACTGTCGGAAGACAGAATACTGGGCTAGATGGACCTTTGGACTGACCCAGTAGGGTCATTCTTATGTTATGCAGAATTCCATGCCAAAGCTAGCTGCATTTCTGGAGGCAGCGAGGGGCGGGGGTGGACGGACAAATGTTTCTTCTCTACAGCACAGAGGTAATAATATGAACCTTAATGAATGTGTGTAAAGCACCTTGAGATCTTTAGCAGGCAAAGTACCTGTTTCCAGAGGTGATCTGGAAATAGAAAATGCCGCTTCCACAGGGACATACTAGAAGAGCTTTCACTTTGGAGCTGGCACGCTTGACAGTAAGTAAATCGCCTTTAAAATACTAATGAGCAAGGCTGTAGGAAAAACATGGGTTGCTTTTTTGGTAATGACAGGTTTCAGAGTAGCAGCCATGTTAGTCTGTATTCGCAAAAAGAAAAGGAGTGCTTGTGGCACCTTAGAGACTAAAAAATTTATTAGAGCATAAGCTTTCGTGAGCTACAGCTCACTTCATCGGATGCATTTGGTGGAAAAAACAGAGGGGAGATTGATATACACATACAGAGAACAATCTCCCCTCTGTTTTTTCCACCAAATGCATCCGATGAAGTGAGCTGTAGCTCACGAAAGCTTATGCTCTAATAAATTTGTTAGTCTCTAAGGTGCCACAAGCACTCCTTTTCTTTTTTTGGTAATGATGATGCCTTTTTTTTTTTTTTTTTAACGAAAATCTGGATGCTTGAGTTGTGTGCTAATACCATCAGGAGATGAACCGAATCAGCAAAACCCACCTGGACAAGCAATAACAAGATGACTTTATAGAGGACTTTAATTTGGAAATGCTCTTGGCTTGTGTGTGCAGAAAAGGGGAGGTTGTTAATGTTTGGCACTCAGTCTGGAATTATTCTTGGCTGGCTGCTTGGTACCATGTTGTCTCATGTCATTTTTTGGATCCAGTCTTGTGAGAGGGGGTCCCCCCTCCCGGTCTTTGGTTGAAATGGCTGTTCTGATGCCAGCAAAGCAGTTTTCCAAAAGCATTCCTGGGCACACTCTTTCCATCTGCCAAGATCAAAGCTGTGAGAGTTGGAGCACTTGCTTTCTTGCCTCTAGCCACTTCCTGCACTTAAATGGGCTCTCCCGTTTTTCATTATTACCCCTTTTGGGAGGTCACTTTTCTGGTTGAGCCAGCATATTACTCATATCAATGAGATTTTTACCTGGGGCAAAAATCTTTCAATAGATGCAGTGAGAGAACATTTTATGTACCGCATTGCCACATGCACAGCTTGGAAAAAATCCACTCTCCTTTGGTGCGTGGAACACTTGCCTTCAGGAGAACAAGAGCCAAAGACACCTGTTTCTGCAGAATTTAAGCTCTTTTAAAATGTACTTTCTAGACCATGTGGTTGTGATGATCACATTGTAAAGGCAAATGAAGTGTAGCCTTCCTGAGCCTGCAAGAATAGGGTCTGGGTTCCTTCACGCAAGCAGAAACAGGGAGTGGTTGAGCCCTACGTTTTCAGGTAAGCTAGCTCTGTAGTTAACTACCTCCTGCCCTGAATTGCACCAAGGAATGGTGGTGCTTCTAGTCAAAAATATTTGATGCATTGCTTCAGACAAAGCAATGAAAATTAAATCCCATAGGGCCAGACCAACCCTGACTCCCACTGAGCAGTTACTCACTTGTGTAGTCCCACTGGATTCATCGGGACCATGGCTTAGGTGAGTGACTGCTCAGCAGTGGGGAATGAAGTTTCACAGACTGGCCCATAGAGAGTAAAGAAGTTACCATTGTAAAAAGTAAATTAGTAAAGGCCCACTGGTCCATTATGAGAAGGAAATAGAACCTAGATGCTGTGTGAATATGTTGGAATGTAGATAAAATTGAATGTTCTCTCTTGAGAAACAGTGGTCATGTAAAGAATGGTTTCAGAGTAGCAGCCGTGTTAGTCTGTATCCACAAAAAGAAAAGCCATACTTGTGGCACCGTAGAGACTAACATGTAAAGAATGTGATTTATCGACCCGAGGGACAGAATTAAGGGTACTTGGGCGATATTAAATTGGCATTATTGCTTGCCTTGAGTGTTAACTTGTGCAACTTAATGTTCTTAATATAGGTTTTTCTATGGAGGGATGTGTGTGTATACACACATACACATTAAGGATAAAAAAAATTCAAAAGTAGACTTTGGCCATTTTGAAATTTTATCTGTCTAACACAAGGCATCACTGAAATGCAGCCACTTCTGGAGTTACAGACTGGGGTGGGAAGGGAAGAATTTGACCTAGGTCCTTGCATGAATAGCTGTGGGCTCTATATATCTAGGGCACATGGGATCAATCAGCTGATCTTAGCTGGTGTAAGAAGGCAGTGATTTTATGTGTATTTACATCAGCTGAAAATTTGTCCCTCTCTCTTTTAAGGCCTTCTGTAAAAGACCCTTGCATAATAAACCTGCTTGGTACTAAAGGTTTTACCAGGATTTTAACCTGGGAGTCTAGTACGTGCAGCCTGATGGTTAAAGCACTAACGTCGGATTTCTATTTGATGCTGGAGTTAAGAGTTCTAAAGACATTCTCTACTGAGGTTGGCTGAGCTGCATTCCAGCTTCTTATCAATAAGCTGCCGCTTCAGACACTCAGATGTTGGTGGTTGTGGTGTCTAACTCAGAAGCAGCTACTGGAGGAAATGTAAAATACTAGGGACTTGATTGGAATCATACAGACCTCTGGAATGTGGATTTCTGTCTCAGTCCTGCATGCACTCCCAGTCCTGGAAATTGTTGAACTCCGGTCTCCCACCTGGAGTGGTAGCTTTTACCCTGTACTCTTAAATCGAGCTCAGAGGCCACCCTGGCAATGCGGATTTTGGGCCCACTAACGGGGACCCTGAAGTAGTGATGCATCATTCCCATGGCGCTGTAAATTAGCCTTTAAACTACAGCAGGGGCGTGTTCTTGGGCTTCTGAACAAAGCCCTCCTTTCATGCACTCATATTTATAAAGGAAGTGAGCGTTCATGTTCACCACAGACATGTCCCTAACAAGAAACACGTGGCCTAATAACCCAAATGCTAGCACGCCCTTGTATTCAGTGCTTTCACCATGGCAATGCATGTCACATCTCTTCTCTCCTGCTAACAATTCTTTGTAGAGCTTCCTTTTCCAACATTTATTTTATGAAACACTCAGGGAAGGGGAAAGTGAAAGGATTTGTGGTGGTAGGAATGCTAAGGAGGAAATTGCCCAAGTTTTCCAGATAACTCCTTGCACCTTTTGCAATAGGTGTGCCCCTGTGCCACTCCACCATGTGAAATTGACTAGGAGGTGCTGGCTCCGGGTGCAGGAGAAGCTGCATGAAATTGTGTGGGGAAGGGTTATCTTGTTTACTTGCAAGCTTGCTTATTTTATCTTCTCACTCTTACTGATTAAGCTAATTTAAAACCACAGTTTAGCAGAATGTATTCTTTAGCCAACATATTTGTCTGTTTTCTGGGTTTATGATTGCTGATCCAGAATGAGTGTTTGGAAAAAATTACTGCTCCTGAAAGCCTTTGCACTGTTCCTCCAAGAGGTTAACAGGGCACAAGGCAATATGATATCAGGGCCTGATTCTACACATGCACTTCTACTGGGAAGCAACTCCACTGAAGTCAGTGCAGTTACACTGGATTGTAATCCGTGAGAGAGGAAATTAGCTCATCAGATCTTAAAATCTCATTTCTCCTATTTACTAGCTTGCTTTCCCCTTCATGTCAGCTGCAGCAGGACTCTAACAAACAGATTCCAACTAGTTATTTTAGCAGGTGTATAATTTTTTTATACCATTTTGTAAGCTGGGATTCCAGTTCTCCTTTCAATATAAAGCATTGGTTTCCTGTTGTAATGGTTCTTGCTACAATGGTCAATGTAAGTTGGAATTCAAAGTATTGTGGAGAAACAACTGCAAATGGTTATTGAGATAATGTGACCTTTTAAAAGGTTCCATATTTCACAAACCACCGGAGCACACGCATTAGCTGTAGTAATCCCTGTTCTATCGAGCGCTAGTAGCCGACAGGACTGGTGAACGGCATGCTTCCCAGGAGAGTTCGCTCCCAGGAGCTAGCCTTCATTTTGAGCACTGTTTATTAGCAAGGTATTGGACCCTTAGATCAGGGCTCTGCAATAATTTTAAGTGTTTTATCTTGTCCTGTTTCAGGACTCAGTATGATGCAGAAGGTCTTGGATCAGTGTAGTTCTCAGTCCCTACCTGTGGGCTCTGATCCAAACAGCTGTGATGACAATGGGCATCTTTCCAGTGGCTTCACTAGGCTTTGGACCAGGCCCTTAATGGAGAGGTTCACATCACCACCTTTGAAATCCATAGTCAATGTAGGATCCTCCTACTTCTAGCTAGTATAAAAATAGGAGATGGTGTCAGAGATGGAAGAAATAGGAGCTCTAAATCTGCCATATTGCCAGTACCCATAGAAGTGGGTGGGAAAGTTCTGAATGCTGGGAGAGCTGGCGTAACAGTTAACAACTTGTTTAGCTTTATGATAGGTTTGACTTTTTTTTTTTTCCTTGTTAAGTATTGCGGGAGCGGGGAGAGATTCTGTGTGGAAGTTTTTGGCAATTGGCCCCTCTCTGTATTCCTAATGCAGGCTTTGCTTCCCTTCCTCTGCCGTGAGACTACGCTTCAGGGATATCCGCTGTTGCTGCCGACAGAGTGGAGTGGGGCAGAAGAGGGAGATCAGGGGAGAAATTTCCTTAATGGGTCCCAATGTAGACATCAAGCGGGAGGCGGGGAGCATGTGTGCAATGGCATTGCTCTTTCCCTGTAGCTACTGTTACGGGGCCAGCCAGTACAACAGCAGGGGGTTGCTGTAACTTGCTACCATCTGTGCTGATGAAAGATTGCATGAGGTGAGGGTGACTGACTGGCTGTTGTGATCGCTTCTGTCCAATTCAGTGAGCTAAATGGGGGAGCTGTCCAGGCCAGTGGGTCAAACGTTTTTGGCCTAATTGTAAAAGTTCCAGTTGTTCTAGATCAACAGCACGAATGCATGTGACTTAAAACGCGCAGCCAAGATGTTCTCTGGCAGTGACTCTACAACAACCGAATACTTTGTTGGGATGGGTGGGAGCGGCACACGCACTTCCTGCCCCACAGTCTGTGTTTGTAGCATAGAGGTCGGAGACAGACAGCTCAGTGAAATGCTGTAAAAATCACCCTGAGTGCTTTCAGCGGAACTGAGGCTTCTTGCAACATGTGTCTCTGTGGCCTGCTAACCAGAACGGAGCAGGCTAGCCGTTGAAAAACCAGCGACTCGACAGTGGTTAGACAACTGGTGTACTAAAACCACTGCCTATTACACTGACTAATTACACTGTCCTTGTACTCTCCCATTTGTCTTTATCCACCTGTGGTCTCTGGTCTTATGCTTGGATTGTAAACTCTTTGGGGCAGGGATTGTGTCTTTTTGTTCTGTGTCTGTACAGTGCCTAGCATAATACGGTCTTGGTCCTTGACTAGGGCTCCTGGGAGCTACCTCAGTACAAATAATTAATACATAGTGAGAGCATAGTGGCACTTTTGCTGGTGCAAATGGTGCCTAGATGCCATGGTGAGCAGAGACTTGGAAATATCTCAATAGATTGCACATGTGATGGTGAGATAGTGTATTGGATCGAAAATCCAACAAGTAGCACCATTCTCTGAGGTTTGGCCACATGCTCCTGAGTGAGTGGCTGTTCTCTGCTTGAGTCAAAATAAATCAGCTGTCTCTTCTGTGGGTTTTATTCTTGTAATGAGAAAAGGAGTACTTGTGGCACCTTAGAGACTAACAAATTTATTTGAGCATAAGCTTTCGTGAGCTACATCTCACTTCAGTCTCTAAGGTGCCACAAGTCCTCCTTTTCTTTTTGCGAATACTGACTAACATGGCTGCTACTCTGAAACCTGTCATTCTTGTAATGGAAGCTACTAAAATGTATTTCATCTATAGATGAAATACTGGGACTGTTCCCTTTTGAAAGGGTGACTTCCTGGAGCTGCCTGGATCTATTAGAGCAAACAGCAGAGCCGGATTAGGGTCTGAGTCAGTCAGTCCCTTTAGGGGAAGGAGGGGCTGCCTTGTCCTGCATCCAGGATGAACATCAACATTTCCATGAAAATATCTGATTGTGCTACTGGGGGAGAAAAACATCACTTCCGAACTGTCTGCACCAAGCCACTGGGCAGGACATCCAACTCTGGCCGTGCAACTGACCCCTTTGGCACTGAGAGTCTATGCAGGCAGGATGTTCATAGACCTCCTGAAGGCAACAGTGCTGGCAATCAAATGGCAAAACAATTGTTACCAGGCAAGTATCCTTGGCAGACAAAGTTATCCCATGGCTGAGCATTTAATCTGGGGTGGAGTTTCCAAGGCAACATTCTGGCCTCTTATGGGGGAGAGGGAGTAGTGTTGAGAAGGAGTTGTCTTTTCTCTCCTTTCTCCCTCTTAGTATGCTGTAAGGGGAGAAAAAATAGAGTGTTGGAGTAAGAGGGGTGGGCCTGGAGACAAGAAAGATGGTCTAGGGATTAGGGCATTAGTCTAGCACTCAGGAGAATCTAGTTCAATTCCCTGCTCTGCCATAGTCTGTCTCTGTGACCTTGGGTAAATCGCTTGGGTTCTCTGTTCCTAATTCCCCATCTGTGCAATAGGGATAACTTACAAGGGTATTGTGAAGCAATCAGTGTATTTATTCTTACAGTCTTTAGATACAACAGTAACAGCAACCTTATAAGTACCGAAGATCTGGATAGATAGGGCAGGGATGATTTTTATAACGTATCTATTTTTTAAAAGAAAATCTTGACCCTACAGTGATCCAGCTACTAGTGTTTCTTTTCTTGCTTGGTTGTGGTGGGTTTGTTTTTGAGACGTTAAAAATCAGAACTACTGAACCAGGGCAGTAGCTGACTACTGAGCAGCAGAAATGCATAAGTGAATATCTGAGGGCAGGCATAGGCCTTCAGCTTCATGTTTCGTGAGGCAGTGCATCGTGGAAGGAGGCACTGAGCAAGGGACTGGATAACAAGCACTCTTGGAGTCTGTTTCTGGCTGCGCTACTGATCTGCTGTGTCCCCTCTGGCAAGTCCCTTAATCTCTCTGGTAGTTTGTTTCCCCAGCTGTGAAATGGAGGTGACAGGATTCTGCAAAGAGTGGGTGAGATTTAATATTCTCAGTGAAGCGGGGTGGAAGTTCTGATGGTTGTAGTGATGTTAATTTTAGCAGGTGTAATACAAATTTAATATTGGTTCTGTGTTAAATGGACTCGGAGTTGACTGATCTCTTAAAACTAACCTACCATGAAAGTTGTCCCATGCAGCAGGGCTTAACTTGAGGCTTTCCAAAGTATTTTGTTTTAAGTATAGCCATGTCTCTGCCTGGCACCGGCAGTGGGATATAGAGCTCTTCTCTGGGTCACCAGTATAACTCAGTGGTGACTCTTCGGCAATCTGTGCGAAAAGAGCTGGCAGGTGATAGCTGGCCAATTCCCAGTGCACAGGTCCACATCACAGACTGATGGCACTAACTGGTCCTTCTTCATTGGCAGCCTTGTTAGAGAAGCCAAAGACTGAGTGGGCCATGGAGATGGAGCCCTTCCAATCCCTCCCCTACCACCACCCGTGATGTACCTGTTTTGTGGATAAAGAAAAGGATGGGGAGGATTGTACTAGGAACTGAAATCCAGCACCTTTCTCCAGCACTAAATGAACATAATGTGAGCAAAAGCAAACCGGAGCACACGCATTAGCTGTAGTAACCCCTGTCCTGTCGAGCGCTAGTAGCCGACAGGACTGGTGAACAGCATACTTCCCAGGAGAGTTTGCTCCCAGGAGCCACAAGAACAGCACAAACTATCATCTGTGTAACCAAGAGTTCCTCAGAGCGTGATCAGCCCTATTTATTCTCTGCTTTGGCAGTATCCAAGATGGCAGTGCCTATGTTCCTGTGTAAGTACCGGCTAGTAGCAGAGTGGAAAGTCCTCCCAGATCTCCACTGCTCAGTACAATTTTGGCACTTCTCACTTCAGCACTGGCAGAACTTTCAATGATGGAGGTTTTATCGCCCTGAGTGATAGAAACTAGATAAACATCCCCTCCCCCCAGGTCTGTGCTAGGAGCTACCCTCAAGCAAACCGGAACGCATCTCACAGGTGCTGCTGCTTTGTTATAACTGACACACTTCGCCGGCTGACAAGCACGGGTAGGGTGGGAGTGCATTTATAAATATTAGAGTTCTCAGTGTGTTTAAGCATTTGGGTTTTGGCAGTTGCATCTAATCTATCCCAGGCCAAAAGAGCAGCCGCACCCTCCCGCAGAGCACAGTACAGCACCAGCGTGACCTGCCAAGGCACTGCCCCACCTCATGAAATGGAGAGAGTCTTTTGATGAACCTTGAGGCTTGTCTCACCTCGCTTTTGATGTGCAGTGGCTTCTGTGAGACATGAACTTGGGACCTAGTTCTGCAAGCTGACTCCAGGCTGATAATGATACTCAGAGCTTGGAAGAATGTACCAGGCATTTACTAGGTGGGGAACTTAAATCTACCAGCTCAGAGGTAGAGACAAAAGAGGGGAGGTTCCAACGGGAAAGCCCAATGGTGACACCCTCGGAAGAAGTCCCAACTACCCTGCCACCAGCAGCTGGGAAGAGGACATGCTGGCATGTTTACCAGGGTATTGACCCTGGGCATTGTGTGAGTGGGATCTTTATCTTCTGTATCAGCCTCTAGCCAATAAGAGTCTAAGTTTGAAGTGCTAGCTGTTAGAAAGGAGAAGGAATTCTCTGTCTCTTCTCTCCCCTCCAGAACTGCCAAGGCTGCTGGGGGACAAAGAAGTCTCTGATATTGAGGTAGAGTCTCATTTTGTGGCGGTTTGGGGGTTATCTTCGCCAGTGCATGCTTCCAAGTGTGCTTCAGCCGCAGCATGAGACTGAGTGGCGTCTTGATAATTCATGGCTGCCCACAGGGCTCTGAATGGCAGCAGTGGCACTGGTCAAGCTTGTTAACCTTGTTCTGCTGCAGCTTTGCCAAACTATGAGCAGCAGCAGAGGCACTGGAAGGAGATGATAGTAGACTCAGGAAGACAGCACTGAAGTAGTTAATACTCAGATCACCTACAGAGAGATTTTTTTTCTTTGCAACCCATAAGAGCTAGAACTTCCACGTATTTTTTTTTTAATAAAAGCTTAGATTGTGTGGGTCCAATCACTCACTAGGGCCATGGACAAATGGTTACATCCTCCCCTGCCCTCCAAATGTGTCATTAATACTTAGGTTTATTCATAGATTTTTAAGGCCACAAGGCATCACTGTGATCACCTGGTCTGACCTCCTGTATAACAAAGCCACAGAACTTCGCTGAATTAATTCCTGTTTGAGCTACAGCACATCTCTTAGAGCAGAGACTTTCAAAGTGTGGGATGTTTTCAGAGGGGTGCCCGGACCTGACTGGGCCAGGCTGAAGGCCTGGGATGAGGATGGGGGAAGCAGATGGGGCTCTGTGTAGGTGGTCTCAACTGCCGCAACCAGGTTCCCTGCCCATCTTGCTCACCCACTACCACAAATGCAGCAGCCTTCAAAGCAGCACCTTGGGCGCTGAAGGCAGCACAGTGGGAATACTGACCAATATTGACCAATAAGCAGCAAAACACTTGGCTGCCTTTGTGCAAGAGCTAAGTATCACAACATTACCCACAGAAAGCTACATAAAAAGAACATTATTATGGTTGCAAAGTCAACCACTCAAAAGTTAGGAAATGCCAGAGTTGAGGTTGTCAGTGTAATCTTAATTTGACACCTCCTGTGCCCCTGGCGCGTATGCATTGTGATACAGTGTTGTATTAGATGATATCCCGCTGGCTTTTCCCCCACAGGATCCCTGCCTCATTCAGTTCTCTGGACTGAGAATGAACTGGGGTTGTACAGTGAAGGAGGCTGTTGTCTGGAAGACCTCTGTCTCATTTATTGTAGTGGTAGCTTGTCGTGCTCTATGTGGACCAGCGCTAGAGGGGGGCGAGACGCACACTTTGCCAGTGGGCTTCACAGATATCTGCAGAGAGTAGAGGAGCAGTGAGACTCAGGATTCCTGGGTTCCATTCTGCCTCTTCCATCCCCCACCCCCAACCTTGACCTCTTCTGCCCTGCCCCTCCAACCTGCCCCTGTCATTTCCCTTGCCCAGCCCCATTCTCCTCGCCTTCCTCATGCCAGTCTCTGCTTCTCATCAGTCTCCCACAAGTTCACCCCTCGGCGGCTCCTCGTCCAATCTCTTACCTCAATTGGGCCCCAGTCCTAGTCTTTCCCCTGCCCCCTTGTCCTGCCTCCCGCCTGGGCTCCTTGTTGCAGGCTTTTTGCTCACCCAGTGCCCATCCTGCTCAGACTCTAGCTCCTTGTCAGATCGGCCTTTCCATTCTCCCTCCTCCACCTTTCCAGTTCCCCTCCCATCCCAGACTCCTTGTCCCAAACTACTCCTTCCGCCAGCCCCAGTCTAGCTCTTCTCCCCTCTGTGTTCAAATCAGATGGCTTCCCCCATACTGCCTGGGAGTGGGGGGAGATGTCATTGACCGCACAGGAGAGAGGTTTCCTCCTGCTCTCTCTTTTGGTGCCTGGCTTCACCCTGGCCTGGAGCAGCCACTACAGGGAAAGTCTGGCTTTCCCCACCGTCGCCCTGGTTTGGAGGGTGCTCTGTTGCTCTGTAGAGATGGCGCATGAGCAGTCTGGGCATCCGCAGGCACTGTGAGGGGCTGGACCACGCTCAGTCACTGTGGGAGGCTGGCACATGCAGGGTCTGGTCATACTGGGAACTGAAAGAGACTTGTGCATGCTCAGTGCGGACAAAACTTGTGGACATTTTAGCTGTTCAGCTCTAAGAAGCCTCTGCTCTGCAAACTCCCAGGGGAGGTGGGTGTCCCCCCGCCCCCAAAGGCTTGTAACTTGACCAAATTTGGTAGATTTTTATGGGGCTGGCAGAAGGCTCATCCCCGGCTCAAAGCTGCCCCTTGCTAAATGTCAAGTCCCTGCTACAAAGAATGGAAGCACTTAGAGCTGTTTAAAAAAAAAAAAAGTCACCAGAAGTGTTGGGTTTTTTTGTTTTTTAACATGGACAAAACAAGGTATTTTTCCCTAGCCTCGTTCTCAGCAATGGCTGAACTGTTTTGGCTGAAACGCGCTCTCAAAAAATAAAACAGCCTGGGTCAAACACTCGTTACAGGAAATTTCAGCCCAAACAGTTAACACTTGGCAAAGGGATAAGCAACTGAAAACAGGGTCCTTTCATGAGAAGTCAGGCTGGGCCAACTTAAAAGGCAGTGCTACCAGGCCAGCCCCGTGTATCTTCTCTCTCCTCTCTCTGTCACAGAAGCTGCATCGGATGAGATCTGGGAATGGAATGTTCCTAGTAGCCGGTATCAGAGCTGGTCCCCTGCCCACCTCAGTCTGGAGGGACTGAAACCCAACTAAGCCCTCGCTGCAGTAGAAAGTTGTCCTGTTTTTCATTATGCTGATGTAGGTAAAGCAGTACAATCCCCGCTCGTGTGGATGCAGAATAACGTATAAAGGTGTTTTGCACTGGTATAGCTATTTCTGGTGTAAGGCACGTTTTATACTGGTAGAACTCGACCCATACTGGTAGAACTGAATCTATACTAGGCTTGTACTGGTATAGCGATGTCGGGTTTAAAAAAAAAAAAATCACTCTTCCAACCCACATAGATACACTGGTACAGCTCTTAAGTGTAGACCAGCCCCTACTCAGGGGCTACTTCTGAGGGCAGAAGCATGGCCTCTGGCACCCTGTCATGTTTTTTGTTTGTTTTTAATCTCTAAATGTACACACAGTTCTGCAAAAGCACAGTGCCGAGGAAAGGAACTCGGCAGCATTTCCTGCCTTTCCTTTGCAAACTGATAAAAAGCGTTTGAGACACGGGGGGAGTGACCCAGCTTATTTTTAAACCGCACCAGGGCATGAGTCTCGTGTAACTGCGCCTCCCGGACTTGCCACTGTGTTACAAAATGATGAGTTCATGGTAGATGCAAAAAATTAGAAACAATTGGGATTTCCAGACTCCTCTAGATTAAATTTGTATGTGTGTGGAGTGAGAGGGGTGGCTGAAAAACATTGGGAGTGAATGTAATGGTTGTGAAGGGGAGGGACTCTTAGCATTGTCTTGAGCATTGCGTGAGCTTCCCTTCTGCAGTTCTGCCAGTGCCCCTCCATCCTGATTTGCTCTCCCCTCCCTTGCTATTCCTGTCCCAGCCCTCTCTTGAGCAGAGGCTGCCACTTATGGATAAATATATATCATCCATTGTTATTTCCACCACACTGATGCTCTGGAAATACACCGAGGCAAGGTGCTTACAGTCTAAGTTAGTCACTAATTATGTGGTGCACTGGGGAAATATATGAATGGAAAGTAGAACAAGAAACCACTGAACACATTTTCAGTGACTTTTCTGTTAAGGCAATATATGGTCTTGAGAGGGGTAAGGGTAGTGTGCACTAACCCCCAATATAGCACCTAGTTCCACATGTCATGATGCCAAAAATAATGGTGGTCTCAGTGGGAGCCAGGATACAGTAGCCTGACAGCTGACAATATTGGAACAGTACCTTCATAGTAAAAGATGGTATCCTCTTAATATGTATAATGTCCTCATGTGGAAGGGCAAGGGGTTACCTTTTATGGTGACACTATATTGTCTCATGACTTGTTGTGCTGTAATGAACTGGCTGGTATGTCTATGAATGTCTATTCCCTACTGGTGGAAGTGCTCAGCTGTGTGTCATATGCCTCATACTGCTAACCTAATGGTGAGTCTCCTTCTGTTCAAATGTTGGCCTGTGTTTCTGGAGCAGGAGGATTGGAGTTCTAGTCTCTCTGCTGTCATAAAGCACTGAGTAGAAAGTGGGGGCAGCACAGCCCCATAATCATGAATTCCTAGGTGGCATGGATTTGTTACAATATGACCTGAGAAAATCATGAAGATTGTCAGCTTGTGAATTTGTACTACAGACAAGACAGCCTCTCAGACCATGTAACATGCTACCATTATTGCCCAGAAGCTACAGAAATGGGCTCACTATAATACCTACTTAGGATCCACCCCACCCCAATAGTTATATATTAGTTAGTTATGAAGTATTTACTTTGGTTCTGGCTGGCTTTCATTGTATTGTGTTAATGTACTTTTATTCTCATAGCAGAGTCCCTTCTTTTGCCCAGATGCACACCTCCTGTGTCTCGCACGTCCACACATACCATGGGTCTGTTGCATCCAAATGTTCCACCAGAAATTAAAAAACACCGTACTCTTCTCTAGTCCCCTTGGATTCCCTGTTGTGTTAAGGCCCAGGCGTAATACTTGGCAAACGAGGAGACCTTTAGAGCTAGTGACTTCCCAGCAACATGGAGAGAAGAGGGAAATCAATCGCCAATCAAAGGAAATGCTACCCCTAAATACCCAAAGAACTCCTACTAGTTCATGCTGGCTAGGACTCTGGGAGTTTCACTCAGTGTTGGGTAGATGCCCAGGCAATAGGATTGTGCCCAGCAAAGCTGGGAGTTAATTTCTTTAATATCAAGTCTTGGTGCATTAATTCATCAGCTCCCAGTAACCCCTGGGGCGCTAAACACTCATTTGTTTGCAAACCCAATGCATTATGGTAGCCGCTACAAATAAAGCCACACAAAACATTATCAAAAAGAAAAGGAGTACTTGTGGCACCTTAGAGACTAACAAATTTATTAGAGCATAAGCTTTCGTGAGCTACAGCTCACTTCATCGGAATGCATCCGATGAAGTGAGCTGTAGCTCACGAAAGCTTATGCTCTAATAAATTTGTTAGTCTCTAAGGTGCCACAAGTACTCCTTTTCTTTTTGCGAATACAGACTAACACGGCTGCTACTCTGAAACAAAACATTATGAAGCTGTCGCCCCAGCCAAGACTGGGTGAAGGGGGTGTCATGTGGCGGCTGTTGCTGGCACAACACTGCATGTAAACAGAATGGTACTCATTTGGCAGTAGAACAGCATGCCCCAGACCCTTCAGGATAGAGCCGGTTGACTGGCACTGCAGCTCTGAGGGAGAAGTGTTGATGTTTGTTCAGACCTGGCAGGGATGTTTTCCAATGTATCGTTCAGTAATAGATCAGCAGGTGCCAAAATTAAACTGCATGATGTAATTAACACCATCCCTCTCTGGGTGTGAGGAACCTGTCCCTCCCCACCCCCGAGCTCACCCACCCTGCCTTCTTCCAAATGCTACTGTGTCGTGGCAGCCACTGCACTGGGACGGACGTGCCCCAGCATGATCTCGGCTGTGCAGTGACGCCGTGGTACTTCGAAGGAGCGGGAAGCAACTTGGGTTGTGCCTCCCACCCAGAGGCACAAAACAGTGCAACCATGTTCCCGCCCCACGTGTGAATGAGCAGCACTGATTGTGGAGATAGTAGGGTTGGATTTAGGCAATATGAGGCTCTAGGCATGCCCCGCACAAAAGGTATGTTTGGCCCACCCCCCCATATCATGACCATTCCCCTTCCCTATGGTCCCACTCCCCTGCATTGTGCCTCTATCTCTTCTTAGAGTGGCAATGGTCAACTGCACAAGACTGCGGGGGAGGAGGGAGAGATTTCCAGCCTTCCTTTCAGCCTGCCCACTGTTCTCTGCCTTCTGGTGGGCCAGGGTGTGTTCAGAGAAGGGGAAGACTCTGCCTCCGCCCACCCATGGGGGGTGGGGGGGGCAGGGAGAGCTTTCCAACAGAGTCACAATGGAGTGACAGCAGTGAAAGCGTCCTCCTCTGGCTCCAAAGGATAGCAGAGCAGTGGACAACTCTGGGAATCCACACACGCTTACCTGCCTTTACCAGACAGAGACTGCCTCCTGTCTAAGCCTCTGTCTAGGAGTTCACGAACAAGTGCCTGTGTCTAAGAGGTCCCTGCCAGGGTATCCCAAAGACCCTGTGTCAGATATTTAGCCGGAGCGAGGAGAAAGGGCTTGACCATGTTAGACAAAATCAGTGACCTTATTTCACTACTCCTCTGACCATGGGTGGAGGCTGAAATATTTGTGGCACTGACTGTGGGTTTTTCTGCCCCTCTCTCTTACAGGGAAGGAATCGCCATGCCAGCAGGGATCTTCCGGGTGTGTCTGGTGGTGATTACGGCCATCGTCAACCACCCACTCCTCTTCCCCAAAGAGAATGCCACCGTTCCTGAGTACGCTGAGGACATCATCCAGAAGATGAAGGCACATGAGGAGAACCTCCGGCTGGAGCAGCTGCGTTTGGAGCAAGAGATTGCCAGACAGGAGGCCACGCTGAAGACTTTGGAAAAGGCCACGGAGACGGAGGAACAGAACAACAAGGAACCCCTCCCCTGGGACTTGTGGAGTGCCATGTCCATGGTCATCTTCCTGCTGATCGAGCTCTGGAGGCAGGATTACCAAGATGGGAACTGGCAGGAGTCAGCCTGTGAGGAGGACGACATGGCCGTTCTCGGGAAAGCATTCAAGGGCGTGGCCCTCCCAGACAAAGCAGTGTTGGCCAACTTCTATGAGAGGTGTATCCTGGGTGCCACCGGTGACATGGCTAGGAAGCGAGAGTTGGTGGAAGGCTTTGCAGACGACTTGCTGGAGGCCCTGAGGAGCGTGTGTAACCGAGACGCTGACATGGAAGTAGAGGAGTCCATAGGGGTGGGGAGCATGTACGAAAACTGGAGGGTGCACAAGCCTTTGGTTTGCGACTTGTTCGTCCCTTTCACGCCCCCAGAGCCATACTGTTTCCGATCCCAGACCTGGTGCTCAAGGGAGTCAGTCCCACCAGACAAACAAGGCTACGGCACCATAAAAGTCTGCAGGGCAGATGAGGATGCAGCAGGTTGCATCTGTGGCAAGACTAAGCTGGGGGAAGACATGCTGTGCCTCCTCCATAGCCAAACCAACCAGACCAGGTGCAGTGGAGAGATGGAGGATCTGCTGTGCTTCAAGAACACCCAGTATCTGGATGCTGACCAGGTCATGAAGTGGTTCCAGATTGCGATCACCAAGTCCTGGAACAAAATCTCCCACAAATATGAATTCGACCTCACCTTCAACCTCTTGGACTCACCGGGAGCCCTGAAGATAAAATTCAGGTCTGGGAAGTCCATTGCCTTTAATCTCACCCCTGTGGTACAGTGTGAAGACTCGGATGCCTATTTCATCTCCCATTTCCCCCGCAGCAGCCTGACGGCTGATCCTGTCTCCAGTACTGATTGGTTTGTTACTTTTGCCGTGTACGAGAGGAGGTTCATCCACTCAATCTCCAAAAAGCTGCCTGCCAGTGCCTGCCACCTCAGCTGCCTTCAGATCCTCTCCTTCCTTCATGGAAAGCAGTGTAGCTTAACAGGTCCCAGCAGCCTCACCAGCTACCACCTGAAGACGGTGATGCTGCATTTACTGCAGACCCGGCCCTATCAGGACTGGGCCTCTGAGAACCTGGAGGTCAGGCTGCAAGACATGCTGAAGTTCCTGGAGAAAAGCCTGCAGGAAAAGAAGCTCTGCCACTTCTTTATTGGAAACCGGAAGGTGCCAGAGGTGCTAAACTTCCCAGTGGTGTTCCAGAAGGCAGAGCCACTCAACCTTTTCCGTCCGTTTGTTCTGCACAGGGACGCTTACAGAAAGACGGTGGACACATTTCATGAGATGCTAAGGAACACATCCGCACTGATAAACGAGTACACAGTGCACATTCCTTCTGTGGGACATACAAATATGCTCCACAAAGAATCCCTTTAGCAGGACCAGTGGAGAAATGCTCTTCCACCAAGCACAAGTCCCTGGGGCATCGCAGAAACCTCTTGCGGGCAGTTGACTTCAGCGGGAGAGACTCTCGCCTTTCATGGAAACCAGTGCAGGCCCTGGTTTCTACAGAGTGGGAGGGGAAGAAAGAAGGGGAGAAACTGAAAGATTTATGCTGTCAGTGTCCCTCCACTCCACCAATGGGTTGGCTGGTTTGTTTTTTCCCATTGTGCACCAGTCCCTGTGGGGGTGACAAGCAACAGACAGGACTAATCTTTTCAGGGGTTGCAATGCAAATATTGGGGGTTATTCAGAATCTCTAATCAAATATTTACTTTGTTTTTAAAGGAGGAGGAAGGGAAGGGGATGAGAGGGAAACTAAGGTGGCTCCCACAAAAAATAATGTCGCAAATGAGACCTCCTAATTGTAAAAGGAACAGCCCTGTGATTGCAGCTTGGAAGTTTAGCAACAGCTAATTTTTCTGCGTGTGTGTAGGGGGGTTAAAACCCAGACTCTGCAGATTAATTTCAGTCCCCCACATAGCAGCAGAGAAAGCGGCATTGAAATCAACCATAGTTTTTTAAACTAATGGAAATTCAAGTTGCAAAAGTGCCCACTTAGTAGGACTTTCAGCTGCAGCTAAACAACCTCTTCCCCTTTCCTCCCCCACCCAAATACACATTTCCTGTACCTTGCAAAATCCTTCTCTTGGGAAGCATACCGGAGACGGGGCAGGATGCATTTGTGATACAATATAATTAGTCTCTTTCATTATCATCCTGGTAAAGGGCAGGGCAGTGAACTTAATGCCTGGGTGAACATATGGTGAGGACAGTGTCCCAGTGCTGTTCTGAATAACACAATTGAGCATTCTTTTGATGTTAGTATCCTTTGAGCAGCAAGACAGACGCAAACAGAGCAGGTTCCTAAGGGGCAAACTGTGTTTTCCAGTTAAGCAGCTGATGTGTGTGTAGAGGAATCCACTGATGCCTCTGTGAAATAAGACCAGATATAACAGTCTTCTAGCAAGGTAGATATTAACCTTGCAATGTAGTCTGAGTAATCTAGTACATTTTTTTTTATCCTACTGAGGCAGGCAGGCAGAACAGCTATGACTAAGGAAGAGAGTGGTGCACGTGGGCGAATGGCCAACATGAGCTTTAAAGCTGGATGTGGCAAACTCTTAGCCTCCACAGTAGAACTGCTGTCCTGTCCCTCCTCCTAAACACCCCCCTGGAAGGTCTCCATCTGCATCCAGACAAGACTGCCTCCAGTCCTCCTAAATGCTGCTGCTTTGATAAGTTGCTTTTAGGAGTCTCACCTAGAGGGAGATGAGGCCCACAGCCCTCTGGGACCAAAGCATGGTGAATTTACAGCCGCTTCCAAGCTTCAAGCAACCACAGGAGAGCTAGAGTCTGAGGATCAAGTTTTGGCTTCTAAATCTGGCGGGCTTTAAACAATTTTGTATTTTGAGGCCAGGGCTCTTGTCTTGGTTGTACACATCACGTGGCTCTCTTTTTAGAAGAGGGGGGATACTGTCCTTGGAGGCTGCCTAGACAGAACTGGTGATGCCACCTTACAGCAGGGTGCTCTAACCCACTCAACCTAGTTATGGTACATCTGGAAAGTAGATTTGATCCCATCTCATTGATAGTGACACCCTCTGGCAATAGACGAATTATCCAACCTGCTGCTGAGAGCGAATCTTTGAGAGAAAGTTCCCCTTTCCAGGAGGAACCATTATCCCACCCTTGAGGATGGATGCCCAAATCCACCCTTCCAGTGGAAAGGGGTCCTGATGCACAAAGGCAGAGGGCATGAGCCGAGAACTTGGGAGGGGGCGGGGGTGTCAATGTTCCTTCTGCCACAAGCTTGCAGCCAGCCTCAGGTGATACAAAGTGAGCCATACCCTAGGGCAAGGGTTGAGGGTTGTTAGGTGACCACCCTGGTTTTATCTGTAACCTTACCTATGACATTACAAGTGTTTTGGATCAGAAAGTGACTTCTGCATTGTTCAGGAGGGGGAAGGAAGAGGAGGGAGAAGGGCTATTGGTTAATGGCTGCGGCTACCACTTGAGAAGTGAAGTTGATGGTCTCCATGCCACATTCTGGCAGCTCTCTGTCTGCATCCCCAAACCACCACATACCATTGGTGGTCATTTTTTCAGGAGAACAACAAGACTGGAGTGACAGGGCATGTCTGGCTGCTGTAGGTCGGACATGAGGGAGCAAGTGGTATTGGGCTTTGGCTTTTATCAGCACAAACCATTAAACAATGATGCGTAATCAAAAGACAGTCACAACGGGCAACTTGGATACAATGAGCAAAAATATAAGGAAGGGTTTAGAGAGCAATAGGGACTTGTAGATGCATCAGAAGCTCTGTGGAACATTTTAAAATGAAAGTAACATGCCTCTGGCAGCGGCTGAGTTCCCAGTGCATTGTACGGTGTCCTCACCAGCCCTATTTTTACACAGACTTATCACGTGCAGGGTCTGGGGAGGCAGCTGTGACTTGGGTCCCTCCTCAGTGGGTTATTATTACCGCTAGAGAGAAGTGAAAAGCTGTTTGACGTTTCCTGTGAGGAGTCTGAATTTAGCATATCAGAAGCACAGAAAAAAATCCATGACCCAGGTGACACAGGAAATGACATGTCATGGACTGGAAAAAAATTGATACAAGAATGGGGGGGAGGGATAAGGCCATTTTAAAACATCTCTCATTTCCCTTGTGTAAAGTGTCAAGCAAACCCACTTTAAAGCCAGCGTGAATGTCTCAACTGTAATTCAGCTCTTGGTGGTTTTGGGAAGGGCTTTTAAAGTTGAGTTTGCAACCATATGCAGGCAGTGGGGAAGCAGAACTTTACAAATTATCCTATATTAGCTACATGTGAAGCAATAGCAGGGACTTTCTGGATTTGGTTGCTTTGCTAAGGCTGCTTAAACATGAGGTGCTTACTTTGCTGAGGTGAGCATCTTAAAGATGTTTACTGCAAATTCAGGCTAGGAAGGACCCTGCAGAAGCACCTTCCTGTGGGGGAAGCACTCTATATTCACACAGCATGTTTTGGCAAACCTTGTGCAAGTGATCTCCTTCATAAGCTGTATGGTTGCAGCTCTGAGGGCTTGAACCACTGGAGGATGAGGGTACTTTGCATCTCAGGTGATCAGACCTTAAATGTGGTAGCAAGAGGAGGTACAAGGGGCAGGCCAGACATCATCCTGCAGAGATCCCCTTCTCATGCTGGGGTATTGCTATTGCTATTTATTTGCTAGGAGAGCTTTGTCACAAGGGGCTAGGGTTTGTTCTCCTAGAGTCTAACCACCTCTGTGACCCCAGATTTATTGCTTTCATTTTTTACTACAGGCTTTATCAAGGTGGGGGAAGTGATACAGCCATGGACCCAAAGTGCAACCTCACCTGCAGGAAATGCCTTGTGCTGAAGCCATTATTGCTATGCAAGAGCTGAATGTCTTTTAAGAGAGTCTCTTCCATTTGGGGGGATGGGATGGGGTTTCACTCTTCAACACGTGCCATCTGTGTCTCAGTTCCATGTGCAGCTCTTCTGTTTCATAAAGAGAATTGAACACTTGGTCCATCATTCAAGCAGGGTGTAGTGGTTGTTCCACTTGGGCTTTTCTAATGTATTTTAATGTACAATCTATAAGACTTTCTGTAAGCGACAGAGAGGAAACAGCAGCTCTTACCCTGATCTTACCAGCGTAACGGCTGATCATTGACTGCTAGGTGCTGTTCATGGGACCATACATAGTCAACAGCCTTATTTATTACTTGCCTTTTTGGATACCCTTTTGTAACCTTGCTTGCTTGGAAGGGAGACTGTCCTGTCCTGTATTGTGGAGGACTAACCTGGGAGGATGGAGAACAGTACCAAAAACTTGCAGCTCAAGCTCCCCCTTCCTTGGTTTTTTTAGAATGTCCATATCCTATTCCTTTTAAAGGATACACCAGGAAAACTTTCTGTATTAAAGTGCTGCTTCTAAAGCAGCAGGTTGTTGAATTTTGTATGTATTTCTCATGCAGCTTTATTTATAATAAAAGAAGTACTAGAAATCTTGTATGAAATCTTAAAGAAGTGTGTGTGTGTGTGTGTGTGTGTGTGTGTGTGTGTGTGTGTGTGTGTATGTGTTTCCTAATCTCCCATAGGCTTGCACAGTTCCCAGGGGGAGCAGCCGGTTGGAGTTTGGACGCCGTGGGTGGCATCCGCAACCCCAGTGAATAAACAGCAAAATTTGCGTTGACTTCAACAGAGGTAGGAATTCACTCAATGAGTCTAAAGTCAGTTCTGGTGTAACTGGGTGTCCGTGAAGTTGCAATCATTTATATGAGGATTCAACCCGAGCTCCTGAATTTCCAGTTCAGCTGGAGGAATTCCATTCACTTTCCTGTCTGACCGCTACCTAGACAGCTCCAAACAAAGCCTCTATCTACTGCATACTTGGCTCAGCTCCTTCCCTTGAATTTCAGGTGAAATGGCACCTAATTCAGAAACTAACAGTGTGGTTCTCTCTGAAAGGAAAGTGCTAAACAAAAGCTGTCAACCATCCTATTTTAAATCAATATAAAGCTACATATAATAACAATTCTTAACATTTCTCTAGTGACTCCCATCCCGGACTCTCCAAGTTCTTCACAAGCCCATAATTAAGCCTTGCACCACCCAGTGAAGTAAGAATTATGACTGTGTTCTGCACTGAGCAGGTCAGGGAGTAGGATAGTCCTAGTCTCTGACCAGGGCTCTTAGGTGCTGTGGCAATACAAATAATAATGTTACCCAAAGTCACAGAGCCAAGCAGTGCAGTCAAGAGTTGAGTGTTGTCCTTTCTCAGCTCTCACCAATGGACAATGCTAGATGAAGAACAGGAGTGTTTTGGCTTGGGTGCTGGGTTTGAGTGTTGACAAAAGGCTGAGTTCTCTAGCTGAGCAGTTCATAGAATCATAGAATCATAGAATATCAGGGTTGGAAGGGACCCCAGAAGGTCATCTAGTCCAACCCCCTGCTCAAAGCAGGACCAAGTCCCAGTTAAATCATCCCAGCCAGGGCTTTGTCAAGCCTGACCTTAAAAACCTCTAAGGAAGGAGATTCTACCACCTCCCTAGGTAACGCATTCCAGTGTTTCACCACCCTCTTAGTGAAAAAGTTTTTCCTAATATCCAATCTAAACCTCCCCCATTGCAACTTGAGACCATTACTCCTCGTTCTGTCATCTGCTACCATTGAGAACAGTCTAGAGCCATCCTCTTTGAAACCCCCTTTCAGGTAGTTGAAAGCAGCTATCAAATCCCCCCTCATTCTTCTCTTCTGCAGACTAAACAATCCCAGCTCCCTCAGCCTCTCCTCATAAGTCATGTGCTCTAGACCCCTAATCATTTTCGTTGCCCTTCGTTGTACTCTTTCCAATTTATCCACATCCTTCCTGTAGTGTGGGGCCCAAAACTGGACACAGTACTCCAGATGAGGCCTCACCAGTGTCGAATAGAGGGGAACGATCACGTCCCTCGATCTGCTCGCTATGCCCCTACTTATACATCCCAAAATGCCATTGGCCTTCTTGGCAACAAGGGCACACTGCTGACTCATATCCAGCTTCTCGTCCACTGTCACCCCTAGGTCCTTTTCCGCAGAACTGCTGCCGAGCCATTCGGTCCCTAGTCTGTAGCGGTGCATTGGATTCTTCCATCCTAAGTGCAGGACCCTGCACTTATCCTTATTGAACCTCATTAGATTTCTTTTGGCCCAATCCTCCAATTTGTCTAGGTCCTTCTGTATCCTATCCCTCCCCTCCAGCGTATTTACCACTCCTCCCAGTTTAGTATCATCCGCAAATTTGCTGAGAGTGCAATCCACACCATCCTCCAGATCATTTATGAAGATATTGAACAAAACGGGCCCCAGGACCGACCCCTGGGGCACTCCACTTGACACCAGCTGCCAACTAGACATGGAGCCATTGATCACTACCCGTTGAGCCCGACAATCTAGCCAGCTTTCTACCCACCTTATAGTGCATTCATCCAGCCCATACTTCCTTAACTTGCTGACAAGAATGCTGTGGGAGACCGTGTCAAAAGCTTTGCTAAAGTCAAGAAACAATACATCCACTGCTTTCCCTTCATCCACAGAACCAGTAATCTCATCATAAAAGGCGATTAGATTAGTCAGGCATGACCTTCCCTTGGTGAATCCATGCTGACTGTTCCTGATCACTTTCCTCTCCTCTAAGTGCTTCAGGATTGATTCTTTGAGGACCTGCTCCATGATTTTTCCAGGGACTGAGGTGAGGCTGACCGGCCTGTAGTTCCCAGGATCCTCCTTCTTCCCTTTTTTAAAGATGGGCACTACATTAGCCTTTTTCCAGTCATCCGGGACTTCCCCCGTTCGCCACGAGTTTTCAAAGATAATGGCCAAGGGCTCTGCAATCACAGCCGCCAATTCCTTCAGCACTCTCGGATGCAATTCGTCCGGCCCCATGGACTTGTGCACGTCCAGCTTTTCTAAATAGTCCCTAACCACCTCTATCTCTACAGAGGGCTGGCCATCTCTTCCCCATTTTGTGTTGCCCAGCACAGCAGTCTGGGAGCTGACCTTGTTAGTGAAAACAGAGGCAAAAAAAGCATTGAGTACATTAGCTTTTTCCACATCCTCTGTCACTAGCTTGCCTCCCTCATTCAGTAAGGGGCCCACACTTTCCTTGGCTTTCTTCTTGTTGCCAACATACCTGAAGAAACCCTTCTTGTTACTCTTGACATCTCTTGCTAGCTGCAGCTCCAGGTGCGATTTGGCCCTCCTGATATCTTTCCTACATGCCCGAGCAATATTTTTATACTCTTCCCTGGTCATATGTCCAACCTTCCACTTCTTGTAAGCTTCTTTTTTATGTTTAAGATCCGCTAGGATTTCACCATTAAGCCAAGCTGGTCGCCTGCCATATTTACTATTCTTTCGACTCATCGGGATGGTTTGTCCCTGTAACCTCAACAGGGATTCCTTGAAATACAGCCAGCTCTCCTGGACTCCCTTCCCTTTCATGTTAGTCCCCCAGGGGATCCTGGCCATCTGTTCCCTGAGGGAGTCAAAGTCTGCTTTCCTGAAGTCCAGGGTCCGTATCCTGCTGCTTACCTTTCTTCCCTGCGTCAGGATCCTGAACTCAACCAACTCATGGTCACTGCCTCCCAGATTCCCATCCACTTTTGCTTCCCCCACTAATTCTACCCGGTTTGTGAGCAGCAGGTCAAGAAAAGCGCTCCCCCTAGTTGGCTCCCCTAGCACTTGCACCAGGAAATTGTCCCCTACGCTTTCCAAAAACTTCCTGGATTGTCTATGCACCGCTGTATTGCTCTCCCAGCAGATATCAGGAAAATTAAAGTCACCCATGAGAATCAGGGCATGCGATCTAGTAGCTTCCGTGAGTTGCCGGAAGAAAGCCTCATCCACCTCATCCCCCTGGTCCGGTGGTCTATAGCAGACTCCCACCATGACATCACTCTTGTTGCACACACTTCTAAACTTAATCCAGAGACACTCAGGTTTTTCCACAGTTTCGTACCGGAGCTCTGAGCAGTCATACTGCTCCCTTACATACAGTGCTACTCCCCCACCTTTTCTGCCCTGCCTGTCCTTCCTGAACAGTTTATAACCATCCATGACTGTACTCCAGTCATGTGAGTTATCCCACCAAGTCTCTGTTATTCCAATCACGTCATAATTCCTTGACATCACCAGGACCTCCAGTTCTCCCTGCTTGTTTCCAAGGCTTTGTGCATTTGTATATAAGCACTTGAGATAACCTGTTGATCGCCCCTCATTCCCAGTATGAGGCAGGAGCCCTCCCCTCTCAGACATTCCTGCCTGTGCTTCCTCCCGGTATCCCGCTTTCCCACTTACCTCAGGGCTTTGGTCTCCTTCCCCCGGTGAACCTAGTTTAAAGCCCTCCTCACTAGGTTAGCCAGCCTGCTGGCAAAGATGTTCTTCCCTCTCTTCGTAAGATGGAGCCCGTCTCTGCCCAGCACTCCTCCTTCATGGAACACCATCCCATGGTCAAAGAATCCAAAGCCTTCTCTCCGACACCACCTGCGTAGCCATTCGTTGACCTCCACGATTCGACGGTCCCTACCCTATGTTCCCTATGCTACCTGAACTCTGCCACTACACGCTCTTCCAGCAGTTGGTTTCATGGACCACAGAAGAAGTTTTTCCATTATTGCTCCTGTGCCTGAGAGCTAAAGGATGGGGGCAAAATCAGCAAAAAGAGCTCTTGTGGGGAAGAGTCAAAGACCCTGGGTTGATTTCTGCTCCTAGCTCTGTGTCACAGTAAAGTTAGGTTTGGGGTCAAACCCATCTCTAGTCTCATTCTTCTGAGAGGTCTCCCCAATTTCATTGATGAGGAAACACAGCTAGAGATTGTAAGTGACTTGCCAAAGAACCTAAAGTACAGGTTGGGGCAGAGTTAGGAGTCCTTTGAAGAGTAGACAAGCCCCAAAACTCCCTGGTTTGGTCTTTCTTTGAGGTGTGACTTAAATATTTGTGATGGAGCCTCTGAGGCACCCAGCAATCTTAGCTGACTTAAGTTTCTCTGGGGCTGAAGAGCTGAGTTCAGGTTCTCTCTCAGACAATTAAGCTACTGCAAACTGAGACCACTTTACTTCTGGGTGAGAACATCCACATGAGGGAGAGGGGGTTAATGTACTTTAACTTATGTGCATTAACTTGACTCCTTCATCTTAACTTTCCTGAATGCCCCCATGTAGATATGACCTCAGTGTGAATATCAAAACTTCATTGGAATAGTTTCCTTCCAGGCACCATCCTCTTTGCTGTAGAGTTAATGATTTCTCTATTTTAAGTTCTAAGCCTGTCCTCTCCTCCTCACATGTCCTCTGACCAACTTCTTGCAAAATAGAAACTGCAGTGAACATATAAAACAGCCAATTCTGACTTGGTTTTTAAAAGTAATTTGAATGGAAAAATCCCCATGTCTTCCAGTTAGCAGTATCTCCTTTTTATGTTCTGCCTTAAAATTATCTGAGAGAGGAGAGATGAATCCTAACTTTTGTGGTATAAAATACTTCGAAATGTTCTTAGTATTAGGGATAAAGAGTTGAGACCTTTGAAAGGTACAGGAAGAAGGCAAAGCCAGCCAGCTGCTTTTGAAACCTGCAGTGGTGGTACTGATGTTATCTAGTTTCTATGGGGAGACCAGATTAAAGTGATTTAAGCTTAAACATTAAGTTCCAGACATACTCATTACTAATTGAATTTAGTTCACATAAATCTAGATGCTAAAGATCCAGACACTGCCCTTGATACCCAGCTGAAGTTTGAATTTCTCAGGCAGGATGTGGAAAACATGAAGAAGGTTCAGCAATTATAACAAACGTCTTGGACATTCACAGCTCCTTGGGTGGGGCAAGAGTTCAACTAACTCTTACCTCCTTTTTTTTATGGCTAATAAAATTCTATCAGAGACATAGTGTGAAACTTTTTAAGTCTTGTCATTCTCCCTCATCATACTGCAGCCATTTTGGCCTTAGAAATAATGCTCTGCATGCTATTTACAGCTTGGACACCGAATCATTTAGCCGGGCTAAATAATTTTTACACGGGCAGCAGAAGTGCGTTAAGGTTAGGGTTTGATTAATCTTATTAAATTTAATAATACTCAGGGTATGGCTACACTGCTCATGTTACAGTATGGCTAGGGTGACCAGATGTCCTGATTTTATAGGGACAGTCCCAGTTTTTGGGTCTTTTTCTTGCTGTCTGGTCACCCTAAGCGTGGCCGCGGCAGCACCGTGATGTGGGCAGTGTAGTCACACTTTATCACCAGGGGAGAGTGGTGGTAGCTTCTGGTGATAAAGCGCTGTTTATACTGGCACTTTTCAGCGCTAAATCTTTTATTGCTCGGGGTGTGTTTTTTCACACCCCTGAATGACTAAAGTTTTAGCGCTGAAAGTGGAAGTGTAGATACAGCCTTTCCCTCACTCCTTGACCTTCTGAAAGCTCAAGGAACTTTAACTGCCAGGCAAAGAAAACATTCCTTGCCCCGTCAACTATAAGGAGCTAGTTATCTTTAGCCTAATGACATTGTCTAACTCCTACTTGCCAACCTGCTGGGCCCTAGGGTTTGTAGCAAGTTATGTCCCTCTGCTCTCTTGTATATTCTCCTTCCTATGCAAACTCCTTAGATCCAGATTGACAGGTACTTGCTACACAACCCAGAGAAAGAGAGAAAGAGAGAAAGGAGAGAACCAGAACTGTTGCTAGTTGGGTCGGTCCCAGGACATGAGAGAGACAGGGTGGGAGAGGGAATATCTTTTATTGAACCAGCTTCTGTTGGTGAGAGAAAGAAGCTTTCGAGCTACACTGAGCTCTTCTTCAGGTCACTGGCGGGGCAGAGAAGGCCAGCTCGCTCTGCAGAATGCTCCTAGGCCCCTGGACTAGGTGGTTTTAGAATGGGGTGTTTATATTTAGTAATACAAATGGGAGTTGCCCCTTTTAAAATAGGGTGGTGGCAGTCGATGTGGACCTGTGGCAGGGGCCTTGGAGCAGCATGTGGTGCTATGTGAGGGTGTCTGAGGAGGCCGCAGCCCACCAGGGAACCCCAGGAGGGTTAGACTACACAAAGTCCTCCTGCAGGGACCGAGCTGCAGTGCTGAGGGTGCAAGTTTGGCAGCAGAGCAGCCGCTCCAGGCAGCTGCAGGAAGTAGGCAGAGCTCTCCCCTCAGGAGCCCACCCCATTCTTCCAGGGGAGACAGGAGGAAGCAGAAAGAGGCCAGAAGCTAAGGGCAGTTCTGGTCCCTTCTCCTGTCCTCTGAACAATGGGATGGTTCCTCTGCTCCCCCGACCTTGGAGAGGCAGTAGGAGCAGAACTGATGGGGTCTGCAGGGGGCAGAATTGATTTGGGGTCAGAATTAATAGCATAGGGGATGAGGGAAGGCAGAGCTAGGGCAATGACACACACACACACACCCCACACACTTCAAACCACTGGGAAGGAGAAACATGGGGCCCAACGAGAGCCACTCTTTTCCTCCAACCAAAACTGTGCAAGGGTGACCCCTCACCAGGTACTAGGATTCAAGCAGTGCCCCTGCTTCCAAGCCAGGCCTGGGAAAGAAAAACCCCAGGGAGGAGCAAGCTAGACTCTCAAGGACCCAGGGGAGCAGACCCACTGGCTAGAAGCCTCAGCAGGGACCAGGGGACACCTCGTCTCAGACTGCTTTCTACATGTTTGGGCCTTTCTGCCGCCTGTGATGTTTGACTGTTTGTTCCAACCCCTTCCCTTCAAGGACCCTTTACCTAGTCTCACTACCCACCTCCTCCTCCTCCTCCTTTGGCCCGTCCCTGCCCCATCCCCCATGTCCCTCTGTTTAGATAAATCCCCTCCCATCAGAGTCCCACCCAAATAGCTGGTATTTAAAAAACAGGATACTAACTTTGCCCTGCTCAGCTAGCCCCATGTTTGTAGCCCTTTACCCTTTGTCTGCCAGGTCAATTTAGCTCCATGCCCTGAAGAGCTTAGGGTTGCCAGACAGCCGGTTTTCTACCGGAACGCCTGGTCGAAGAGGGACTGTGGCGGCGCCGGGTCAGCACCACCGATTGGGCCATTAAAAGTCCGGTCGGGAGTGCCACAGTTCTAAGGCAGGCTAGTCCTTACCTGCCCTGGCTCCGTGCTGTGCCCTGGAAGTGGCCAGCAGGTCTGGCTCCTTGGCTGGGGAGCCATGAGGCTCCATGCACTGCTCTCACCCCGAGCACTGGCTCCACACTCCCATTGGCCAGGAACCGCGGCCAATGGGAGCTGGGGGGGGTGATGTCTGTGGACTGTGGCTGCGATTCCTGGGCCTCCTGCCTAGGAGCCGGACCTACTGCTAGCCGCTTCCGGGGTGCAGCACAAAGCCAGGAAAGACAGAGAGCCTGCCTTAGTCCCTCTGACTGGGAGCCGCCCGAGGTAAGCCCATACCCCAACCCCCTGCCCCAACTCTCTGCCTTAGCCCTGAGCCCCCCCAAACCCAGAGCCTCCTCCTGCACCCTCATCCTTGGGCCCACCCCAGAGCCTGCACCCCCAGTACAGAGCCCATACCCCCTCCTGCACCACCAACCCCCAGCCTCAACCCGCAGCCCCCTCCCGCACTCCAAATCCCTCAGCCCCAGCCCGGATCCCCCTCCCACATCCTGAACCCCTCATTTCTGGCCTCACCTCAGAGCCTGCATCCCCAGTTAGAGCCCTCACCCCCTCCCACACCCCAACCCCCTGCCCCAGCCCAGTGAAAGTGAGTGAGGGTTGGGGAAAGTGAGCCACCAATGGAGGGGGAATGTAGTGAGCAGGGCGTGGGGCATCAGGGAAGGGGTGGGGCCTCAAAAAGGGGCAGGACCATGGTGCTCGGTTTTGTGTGATTAAAAAGTTGGCCTAACATATCTGAGAGATTTTTTTGCCTCTGGGGCAGTGAACTGGACTCACACCTAAACCAACTGGGGTTAACCAAATATTTCAGCTATTTGAAGGGAATATAATATCTTGATCAGATAATTTGCCATTTCTGCACCAGAGGACTTAAGTGACTGTTTTGAATTGGTGTGTAGCATTGGGAAATAGGTCCAGCTTTGGGTAGAAGCCAACCTCTAACTACCTTAGAAGGTAACTTAGTTTTTCCCTCAAACAGCTGGTCCTGACCACTTTTGGAAACGGGATACAGAACTAAATGAACCTCTGCTTTGAGCAGTATGGCAATTCCTATGTTCCGAATAACACTTAGCCCTCAAGGTTTGAGTGAATATATAAAGGATTTAAACCACCATCCCCAGAGGTGATGCTCTGAGGAAGTGCTTTCTGTTTCCAGTGTGTCCATGAGCAGTAGTATGAATCTGGAATTCATAATTTGTTTCCATTATTCTGTTTACAGTTTGAACACATGGAGTTTCTCTAACATGGAATACTGACAACATTTGAAATACTCAGGTGTGTTAAACATTGGTAATTTGGATGCTTGTAAAATATGGGGATGTGGTAATGGCCATTTAAAAATGGTAGATAAATATGAGGATTTTTATGAAGTTTTAAAAGTATTATTCTGGAATTTTTAGTCTGAAGAAAATAAAGCTCCTTAGTTTGCTGAAATCCTCATCAAAATTGCTCCCCATCATTCATTCTAGATATTTGGTATTCACACTTGCTTGGAATAGCTTCCTTCTAATCACCTTCTGCTTTGCAGTAGAATTAATGGCTTGTGTATTTAACTTTTAATGATCATTCTCTTATGTTAATTAGAATAACTGCAATGTTATTGTCCACAGGTTACAGAGGGGAATTGAGGCACGGAGTGACCAAGGTTGAGATCCATAAAGGTACTAAGGTGCCTAAACCTTGGGTTTAAGCACCTAAGTTCCAGTTTTAGGTTCCACTGCAATCCACAAAGCTCCTGCTGAACTCTCTAGATGCCTGAACTCACTCGGTGCCTGTGTTCTGCCTCTGAGAAGGTGCACTGTTGCCTTACTTTAGCTGCCCGAGTGCCTGTCTCCGGCCTGAGCCCTAAAGTGAACTACAAGCCAGGGAAGATGAGCATTCAGCTGCCTAAATTGTGCACTGGGCCCAATCCTGTAGGCTAGTGGTTAGGGACAAATCCCTCATTCTCATCAGGTGGGGCAGGGGTGGAGAGAGGCTTGAACTAGGAATTTCCTACATCCTGAGTACCCTAACAACTAGGCTACAATTCATAAGGGAGGTCCTCCTTTGCCTTCTGTCTGGTTGTTTTGTGTGAACTCAGTGAGGGTCCAGTCTGGTAGGCAGTCTCTATGCATGTTTACTTGATTGGGCCTCTGCACATGACTTAGGCAGCTGAATGCCTATTTTCCCCCCATTCATGAACCACAAGCAGAGATAGGTACCTCCCTACTGCCCAGACTTAGGTACCAAAAGATGAGAAAGGATCTGGGCTTAGGACAACCCTGTCTAGCTTAGGCAGCTCCCCGGCTCGTGTGCTGGCTTTGGTACCTTTCTCTACCTGTTCATTGTATAGGAGCTTGGGCACTTAACTCAGGCTTTGTGGGTCACAATCTTGTTCTAGGTTAAAAGTTAGCATCAGAATACTTAAGTGCCTTAGTGGATCCCACGCCAGGTGACTTACCCAAGGACATATAGAACACCCGAGGGAGAGCAAAAAAGTTGAACCCCGATCTCCTAACCCTTCAGCTTAATTGCCTAACCAATGAGGCATCCTTCTTAGTCTTAGCCCTGGTCTACACTATGAGTTTAGGTCTAATTTAGCAGCATTAGATCAATTTAACCTTGCACCTGTCCATACAACAAAGCCATTTTTGTTGACTTAACGGGCTCTTAAAATCGATTTCTGAACTCCTCCCTGACGAGGGGATTAGCGCTGAAATGGACATCGCCAGGTCAAATTTGGGTTAGTGTGGACACAATTCAATAGTATTGGCCTCCCGGAGCAATCCCACAATGCTCCATTGTGACTGCTCTGGACAGCACTCTCAACTCGGATGCACTGGCCAGGTACACAGGAAAAGCCGCACAAACTTTTGAATTTCATTTCCTGTTTGGCCACCGTGGCGGACCATGCAGAGCTCATCAGCAAAGATGCCCATGGAGTCCCAGAACCGCAAAAGAGCTCCAGCATGGACCAAACGGGGGGTACTGGATCTGATCGCTGTATGGGGAGAAGAATCCGTGCTATCAGAACTCCGTTCCAAAAGACAAAATGCCAAAATATTTGAAAAAATCTCTAAGGGCATGAAGGACAGAGGCTATCACAGGGACCCGCAGCAGTGCCGAGTGAAACTTAAGGAGCTCAGGCAAGCCTACCAAAAAACCCAAGAGGCAAACGCCCGCTCGGGGTCAGAGCCCCAGACATGCCACTTCTATGATGAGCTGCATGCAATTCTAGGGGGTGCCCCTACAACTACCCCACATCTGCACATGGACTCCTGCAAGGGAGTCTCACGCAATAGGGATGAGGATTTTGGGGACGAGGAAGATAGCGCTCACCAGGCAAGCGGAGAAACCATTCTCCCCGACAGCCAGGAACTGTTTATCACCCTGGAGCCAATCACCCTCCCAACTCTTCCAACCCGGACTCCCAGACCTTGAAGGCAGAGAAGGCACCTCTGGTGAGTGTACCTTTGTAAATATAATCCATGGTTTAAAAGCAAGCATGTTTAATGATTAATTTGCCCTGAAGACTTGGGATGCATTCGCGGCCAGTACAGCTACTGGAAAAGTCTGTTAATGTGTCTGGGGATGGGGTGGAAATCCTCCAGGGACATCTCAATGAAGCTGTCCTGGAGGTACACCCAAAGCCTTTGCAAAAGGTTTCTGAGGAGGGCAACCTTATTGCATCCTCCATGGTAGGACACTTTACCACGGCAGGCCAATAGCATGTAGTCTGGAATCATTGCATAAGAAAACATGGCAGCGCGTGGTCCCGGTGTTTGCTGGCATTCAAGCAATTCATCCGTTCTTTATCTCTCTGGGTTATCCTCAGGAGAGTGATATCATGGTCACCTGGGTTGAAATAGGGGAATTTTATTAAGTGGATATCAGAGGTGGCTGTTTCTGCTGGGCTGTTTGCCTGTGGCTGAAAAGAAATCATCCCCACTGTTAGCCACACAGTGCAGGGAGGGGTGAAGCGATCATCCCAGAGAATTGGGTGTGTTGGGGATTTAGTTGGGTTTGTGCTGCATGTTAACCCGAAAACATCAGCCCCTCCTTTTAAATGGCTAATGTGTCTTTTTTAATTTTAAACTCTCTTTTTTCCCTCCCACAGCTGCAAATGTTTCAATGCTGTGACTAGCATCTCTGTCCAGAGGCTAGCGCAGATAAGAAGGCGAAAAAAAACGCACTTGCGATGAAATGTTCTCTAAGCTCATGCAGTCTACCCAAACTGAAAGATCCCAGCAGAATGCATGGAGGCAGACAATGGCAGAGTCCAGGGAAGCACAAAATGAACATGAGGACAGGAGGGACATGCAAGAGGATAGATGGCTGGAGCAACAGGAGAGGTGGCGGGATCAAGAGGAAAGGTGGCGGCAGCATGATGAAAGAAGGCAGGATGCAATGCTGAGGCTACTGGAGGATCAAACTGATATGCTCCGGCGTATAGTTGAGGTGCAGGAAAGGCACAGACCATCACTACAGCCCCTGTGTGACCAACAGCTCTCCTCCCCAAGTTCCATAGCCTCCTCACCCAGGCGCCCAAGAATGCAGGGGGGGCCCTCCGAGCACCCAACCACTCCACCCCAGACGACTGCCCAAGCAACAGAAGGCTGGCATTCAATAAGTTTTGAAGTGCACTGTGGCCTTGTCCTTCCCTCCTCCTCTCCTTCTCCACCCCACCCGGAGCTTCCCTCCTCCGCCACCCCTCCCGGGCACCTAGGCGGTTATCCCCCTATTTGTGTGACGAATTAATAAAGAATGCATGGATTTGAAACAACAATGACTTTATTGCCTCTGCAAGCAGTGATTGAAGGGGGGAGGGGAGGTCGGTTGGCTTACACGGAAGTAGAGTGAACCAAGGGGGCGGGTTTTCATCAAGGAGGAACAAACAGAACTGTCACACCGTAGCCTGGTCAGCCATGAAACTGGTTTCCAAAGCTTCTCTGATGCGCAGCACGCCCTGCTGTGTTCTTCTAACTGCCCTGGTGTCTGGCTGTGCGTAATCAGCGGCCAGGCGATTTTCCTCAACTTCCCACCTCACCATAAACATCTCCCCCTTACCCTCTCTCAGATATTGTGGAGCACACAGCAAGCAGTAATAATGGGAATATTGGTTTTGCTGAGGTCGAACCGAGTCAGTAAACTGCACCAAAATGCTTTTAAACATCCAAATGCACATTCTACCACCATTCTGCACTTGCTCAGCCTATAGTTGAACAGCTCCTGACTACTGTCCAGGGTGCCTGTATATGACTTCATGACCCATGGCATTAAGGGGTAGGCTGGGTCCCCAAGGATAACTATAGGCATTTCAACATCTCCAACAGTTATTTTCTGGTCTGGAAAGTATGTCCCTTGCTGCAGCTGTTCATACAGACCAGAATTCCTGAAGATGCCAGCATCATGTACCTTTCCCGGCCATCCAACGTTGATGTTTGTGAAATGTCCCTTGTGATCCACCAGTGCTTGCAGCACCATTGAAAAGTATCCCTTTCGGTTTATATACTGGCTGCCTTGGTGATCCAGTCCCAAGATAGGGATATGCGTTCCGTCTATGGCCCCACCACAGTTAGGGAATCCCAGCAAAGCCATCCACTATGACCTGCACATTTCCCAGAGTCACTACCCTTGATAGCAGCAGCTCAGTGATTGCATTGATTTGCCCACTCCAAATTGATTCCCGACTGACTGGTAGCTGTCTGGTGTTGCAAGCTTCCACAGGGCTATTGCCACTCACTTCTCAACTGTGAGGGCTGCTCTCATTTTAGTATTCTTGCGCTTCAGGGCAGGGGACTTGCTGGGGAAGCAGTGGTTGGATGACCAGTTTTGCAGACCTACTGCACCGTCTGCTGCCAAGACACAACAGCTGAATGGGCTGCATGCTTGCCGTAAAATGGCGAGACAAGAGCAGCCGAGCAGAGTTGCAGTGGAAGCGGCCCTGCAAGACCACCAGGAGAGCAGAGTGGCAGCAGAAGCGGTGGATGACGATGGTCATATAGAGGACCTGCAAGGTGGATTCATAGCATCAGGAGAGCAGAGCTGCAGCAGAAGCGATGGATGACGACGATGGTTTGCATCTGCTGAAAGCAGTATGGCGCCCGCACGGAAAAAAGGCGCAAAACAATTGTCTGCCGTTGCTTTCACGGAGGGAGGGGCGACTGACGACATGTACCCAAAACCACCCACGACCATGTTTTTGCCCCATCAGACATTGGGAGCTCAACCCAGAATTCCAATGGGCAGTGGAGACCACGGGAACTGTGGGATAGCTACTCACAGTGCAACGCTCCGAAAGTCGACACTAGCCTCGGTACAGTGGACGCACTCCGCCGACTCAATGCACTAGTGGGAACACACACAATCAACTGTAGAAAATTGCTGCCTAAAAAAATCAACTTTGATAAATTCGACCTAATTTCGTAGTGTAGACATACCCTTAGCCTCAGCTCCCGGGTCTGCACCAGAAGGAGATTTCCTTAGCAGGTAGTGCTGCTGCTAAGAAACAGCACCGACCACCCATTGCTAGACCCTATCTTCCCCCTGGGCAGCAGCTGTGCACAAAACTCTTTGGTACAATCATTCTTTGGGGTGTGCTGCAGCCCAGCAATCTCCTTGAAAAGCTGAAGGCATTTGCTGACTCCAGCTGCTGAGGCATGGTCTCTGTCGTCACTCCAGCAAACTCCCCTCACAAGTCCTGGAGCCAGCTTGTTCTGTAATGACTCCTATGAGGAGATTTATAAAATAAGAAAGCCTGAAGTTCCAAATTGGTTAAGTAACTAAATGTTTGACCTAAAAATACTGCTGACTGGAAGAAATGAGTAGTTCAGCTTTTTTTTTTTTAACCACCTTAGAACAATTTCCCTGGGGAGAGACAAAGCCTAACTTTTGCTGTACAAAATACTCTGAATTATTTTTTCAGAGCACTAGGAATAGACAGTTGTGAACTTTGAGAGAGGCAGGAAGAAACTGGAAACAGCCGGATGCTTTTGAAACCTGCACTGGATCCCTGTTTCTGAGGTGGTCAAGTGTGCATGGGAGGTAAGATTGAAATTTATTTCACAGGAGCCAGTGGTGGATTAATGATTTTGCCGCCCCTAGGGCCTGTAATAATTGCCGCCCCCACTCCCAGCTCACCTCCGCTCTGACTCTGCCTCCTCCCCTGAGCGCACCGCTGGGTCCTGCTTCTCCCCACTCCCTGCGAGTGCTTGTGTGCGAAACAGGTTCGCGAAGGAGGGGGAAGAGGAGGGGAATACGGCACGCTCAGGAGAGGAGGTGGGGCCGGGGCGGGGATTTGGGGAAGGGGACCAATAGGGGCAGGGAGGGGGCGGGGAAGGGGTGGAGTTGGGGCGGGGCCAGGGGCAGAGGGCGCAACCTGGTGCCGGGGGAAGCAGCCTCTGGCTGCTATTACAAATTTTCCGCCCCTGCAATTTTGTCGGCCTAGGCATTAATATGCTGCTGACAGGAGCCCAACCGGAAATAAAGCACCCAACTCCCACTCAATTTCAGTAGGATTGGGGCAACTAATTTCCAGAGGATTCTTTGAAAATTCTGGCCTTAATATACAAACATGAACCCCTTATGCACATTCCTGACACTTATTTAGTTTAGTAAAAGTTTGAACACTAAATGTGAAATCCTGCCCCCCACTGAAGTCAGTGGCAGTTGGGCTTGTCTTCACTGCAAAGTTAACTCAAGTGTTGTCCCTAACTCACATCCTGTCCACACACAAAAGCCCTTAACTCAAATGCATTGGTGCTTTTAATGTGAGTTGGCTGGCCTGTCAGAAGGTATAGGCTACAGCTGGAGTTAGTACAACCCATCAGCTGCTAACACACCTGACCATTCTGCAGTGTAGACTCAGGTTAGCTCTACTCAACTGCTGCTAGTCCTCGGCTGCCTTCCCATAATTCCCCATACCTGCCCTCCTCACCCATTGTGCCAGGAAAGAACAGGCAAGTTCTCCCACAACTCACTGTGATGAAACTCCTAGTGCAACTTAGCTTACTGCGGTACAAATACCATAGACTATGCCCCCAGAGGTCTTGCTGCCACACAGGATGGACACAGCAGCTCGAGTATAGATTTGTAGTATGGCTGTTCTCAATCAAGCTAGGCTAACTCAAGAGAAGTAACAAAGTACAGGTACCCTGAGTTACTTCTGTAAGTGAAGCAGCCCCTATGCCTTTGGTAACCATCCGGCCTTTGGATCATTCAGGTGGTTGGATGTTGTGAAGGCCAAGACTATAACGGTTCAAAAAAGAACTAGATAAGGTCATGGAGGATAGGTCCATCAATGGATGTTAGCCAGGATGGCCAGGGATGGTGTCCCTAGCCTCTGTTTGCCAGAAGCTGGGAGTGGGCGACAGGGGATGGATCACTTGATGATTACCTGTTCTCTTCATTCCCTCTGGGGCACCTGGCATTGGCCACTGTCAGAAGACAGGATACTGGGCTAGATGAACCTTTGGTCTGACCCAGTATGGCCATTCTTATGGATTTGGGGAGCATAAAGAGGAGTCAGCAATTATGCCAGTTCCCGTGCTGAAATAACATACAAACTTTGATGGCAGATAAAACTTCCATCGGGGACATCAAAAATTTCACTTTGAGCCTTAACACACTCTCCATACAATAAACTGACGTCATCTTGGCCTGCAGTAGCATGTAGTTCAAGTCATTTAAAGTTTGAACACCATCAGTTATTTAGTCTCCCTAAACACCTTTGGGGAGTACGTAAGAATGTTTGTTCGGTTATTTTTAACAATCCAGACTTGCACCCCAACCCTCTTCTGAAAGCTCAAGCAACTTTATTTTTCACAGCTGCTTGAGGAAAATATTTCTGGCCCCAAACAGCTGATACAGAAAGTTTTAACGGATATTTAACATTATGTAACTCCCAGTTGGCAACCTGACATGCACTGGGCAGGGCAGCTCTGAGATTGTTCCTATGCCCCTGAGGGGGCATGATGCATTGGCAGCTGTCCCTGCCCATGATCTCTGCTATTATTCCCATGGGAGAGAGCTTTTATGTGGTGCCAGTGGGACATTCCCAGCATCTAAACTCACCTTCAGGGCCATTGAAGAGTTACCACCACATCATGTCAGGCTGATGTAACGTTCCGATGCTCACATTGTACGGGCCTCCCTATGCACATGAGAATTTAGGACTTTGAATGAGTCGTGCAATTCATGTACAAATGGACCCTGATCTTGTGTTCCGAGGTATCAACCCACTGACTTGTTAAGGAATCCAGGTTGGATATGGCTCTGATGATAAGAGTTTGAATCACTATGAAAACATGTCTGTGCAGTCTGACCAAGCTATGTGAGCCCTGTGAAGAGTAATTTACTATCACCAAGCCTTGTGGTTATGCAGGCATGGTGTATAATCAGAGCTGTCTTCCCACAGCTAGCAGGGGCTAAATAATCCCTCTGCCTTAGCTATTATGGATAAGAAGCAAGAGCCAGTGCACTCCAAAGGGTTTTAAATCTAAATAGAAATGAGAAAAGACTACAACCAAATCAGTAAGTGACCAATGAAGTTGAGACATGCATCATACCAGTGCCCCTGGATTGTTTTAGGGTAGGGATGGACCATATTCTTATTGACAGCACTTTTCTGGTGGGGAGGATTAGGGTGCAGGTTTTGAGTAGAGTAAGGAAGAAAGGGCAGAAGCATCACTAAGAGTTTGCCTACCCTTGGCTCAAGGGGTGCAATTTACAGCTCAAGGAGATGTATGCATAGTAGCGCTCATTGAGCTAGCAGCACCAGTGGTGGGACAGGGTAACTACACCGAGTCCGTACTTGTCAGAGACCCTAGGTGTGTACTGGCGGTGGCGAGCTTGTCCCAGAGCTCGTGCTGCTGTGGCTACACTCTAGCTCGCTCAGTACGAGCATGTCTCCATCTCATTAGTGCTTAGCAAACCAGGGTGTGAAACTACAGTGTGTTTCATATATGGGGAGCTGGAAGATGGTTTCAAGAAATGATGCCTTAACCATCAGTCCTTCCCTTCAACTGTTTTTGGATGTCTTGGCTCTTTTTGCCTCCCCTCCCCCCCCCCCCCGCATCTCATGGCTGAGCTATGACCATGGCAGAGATGACGAATGAGACCTCCCCTTCAAACGCTTTGTTAGTCACAGATTCCAAGGAAATGCTGCCTCCTCCACCCTCAGCTGGCGTGCATGCTTCCCCCCCCCACCCCGGATTGGTCCCTGTTTCCATGAACGGATAGTGTTTCCCACCAGCCCCATTCGTTGTGGGAGAGTTACAAGACAATAGGACTTTGTGTTGCTATGTGAGTGCCTGGCTACCAGATTATGCCTTGAGCTCTTGCATCAGAAAATAAGGTGACTACAAATGGCACAGGGGAAACTCAGTATTTCAGGTGTGCACATGCAGTATGTGTTTTCATTTCATGTCCTGAACTGTTGGGTAGTGTTGCCCTGTTAAATAGCTGTCATGCTCCACCTCGGTGGTGGCTGCATCTCACTAGGTGACCCATTAAATGATTCCTGTATATAAGGTTAGAAATACTTCAGGAGGGAAAATGCTACCTAACTGCATTACGTTAATAAGTCATTTAGAAGAACCAGCAGCGGCTGCCAAACCACTTGTTTATAGTACCCCATCACAGCTGCATGTTGGCCGTAGGGAAAGAAGTAGTTACATCTCTATATATAACCAATGAGGAGGAGGGGGCGGGAGGGGCAGGGAGGTGGGGAGTGTGCAAAACTTACATCAACTCAAGCTAGAAGCGATTAAGTCTCCCCAGCCTCTCCCCAGTGAAGCCATGACTCAGCCAGCCTGAATTATTTCACCACTTTGGCTCTGCCTAATAGGGAAGGTACAGCAAGTAAAAAGCACCTGTTGTGCCAGCTGATTAAGTGGAACATTTATATAGGATGCCACAACAGCACAGAAATGAGAGAGGTAGTTATGAACCACTGTTCATACATGTCTCTGTTCACATCATGTCACACACAGCCTGGGCATGTTTGATTAGCAGGTGTGGACACCATCCTACCTCCTAGCAGTTAAGGGCATCAGAGGGGGATCTACACTCACAATATGCATTAAGCAGACAGAGCAGGAGATTGTGATTTTTTTTTCCCCTTTTGCTTTTGAATTTACCTTATATGGTGCAGCAGAACCCCAGGGCCAGCCCTGCTGGGTATTTCTCTGGAGTTCTCCTTAATGATGCTTATGCGGCCCCCGCCCATGAAGCTTGTTTTTCTTTCTTAACAGTGGGCCCAGCTACTTTGTGTTTCTTCTCAAGGCATAAGGAGGACACATTCTAAAGCCCTTTCAAAAGGGCTTTTGTAAATGATTCCTAAAAGGAAAGGCGTTTTGCTGAAGCCCCAGGAAGATGTTGGCATTCTCTACACATCAATATATCCAAAGGTAAAGACAGTCTCCCTGAATTGATCTCCCAGGGCTGCCATCCATTACTTACCCTACGTCTCCCCATGCCTCACCCCTCGCTTCATTACAATGGGCCTTAAAATAAAACAAGGGTTTGGCCCTGAACGCTATGGGCCAAATTCTGCTCTGTTACACTAGTGCAGCTCCACGGGCTTCACTGGAGTGGTATGAATGTAATGGGAACTGAGAACAGAACCTGGTCCTATGGTACTTGTCTTGCTAACTTTCTGTACCCATTCTGCCCTAAGCTTTCCATTACTCCTACCATGTTGTGCACAAAACAGTCTGTCCTTTTGCCTGCATCTTTCTGCCTCTATCAAGAGCAATCACATGCTCTGGTTGCTTGAGTTGAACTGTTGTAAATTGGAGGGAAACTAAGGCTTGGTCTATACTTAAAAATTTGGTTGAAAAAGCTATGTCGGTCCAGGGTGTGAGTACACCACAACTTGAACCAACATAATTGTGCTGCCCTAACCTCCAGTGTAGATACAGCTATGTCAACTGTTCGATATAGCTAACTTTGTTTGTGGAAGGTGGTGTTCCTACATCGATGGAAAAACCCTTTCCATCCCTGTAGAGCTGTGTCAGCCTATTGAGTTATGCCAACATAGGTACACTGATATAGCTATGCCAGTATGGCCTCCAGAATGTAGACACAGCCTAAGAATAAGGCCTGATCTCCACTGAAAATTTAGAGCAGCATAGCTACACCCGTGAGCGCCATAGCTATGCTGACCTAACCCCTGCTGTAGATGTGGCTAGGTTGATGGAAGAAAACACCCTTCTGCCGCTGTAGGGCATGTCTACACTCTTAGGTTACAGCAGCATAGCTGTGATGCCACAGCTATGCTGCTGTAGTGCCCATAATGTAGACGAGGCCTAAATTGCAGAGGTGCTAATCCTCTAGGTTATATCCCCCACCCTGCCTTCCCCGGTTTGACTGCAGCCCTTTAAACTTCCCTTTGGTAAGGAGTTTGCCTTCTATGCTACCAATTTCAGCCAACCTGGAGCCAGGCATCCTTTGTGCCGCTTGAGAGAAGAGAGAGGCTCAGTCTCTCCCGTGTTACTGTTTCTTTCCTTTAGAAGTCTCAGCCACGTCTCTTGGTCACTACTGACATTCAGCAGTCTCTGCCTAAAGCCGCAATTCCTCTGCCAGCCATAATGGGTTCAGTACCCTAGCTGTCTGCCTGTGGATTTAGAGTAATGACTGATGTTTAATAGTAAATTATAGGGCAGTATATTTCATTTATTTTTTTATTGAACCAGCATATTTATAATGGTACATCACAGAGCCAGGAAACTAAAATGCGGAGAGTGTCTCTCTGTTCAAATATCACAACTGAACCTCTTAGTTCCTGGTGTCTGGTCTTAATCACTTGAACTTTTTGCATACTGGTCTCTGGTAGAGCCCTTAGCCCACTGGGATAGCTTCCTGACGCAGCACCTAATATTACTTCCCAGCAGCGGACTGGAGGCAGTCACGCCGCATTCCCAGTGTGTTTATGTCAGCGCAAACCTGTTCCCAACCTGGTTTAATAATAGTTTTCAGAAGCCTGAAGGCTCATACTTGAACAATGTTGAATATTTAAAAATTAAATAGTTTTTCCTTCACTTACACAATTCCTAAAGCCAGCTGGAAACTCTTCACCAGGCTTTTCCCAGGCCCAGCTCACCAATGGACTTATGCATTGGCAAGATGGATACTGGCTGTACCAGCCTCCAAACACCCCTTGCTTGTAATCAAAAAGCATGGATCTATTTTCTTATGTGACTATAAAGGTGGCAACTTGGGACTCACTCAGTCCATTCCCTCTGCGTATGCAGTCATAGCTGCTGACTGTAGTAACTACAATAAAGCTCCAATCCTATCACATGATGATTATTTCGGCACAGTAGTGCCTAACAGCCCTAATCATGGAGCAAGACCCGATAGTGCTGGTGTCCTCACAGCATCCCCCCTCAAGTCAATGGTGCTCCACACATCGATGGCAAAACTGGCACCTACATTTTATGCCTATTATGCTAGTGGAGGTAATACAGCTCTGGGAGAGGAAGCTGGCTTATGTTCAGGCTTGCACATTGCCAGCGGAATTATTACATAGGTTCCAGCTACAGAGTCTATCATTGGTAATGTTTTAACCCAGCTTGACTCTCAGAGCCCAGGCCACATACAAAAATCATTCAGTTGTATACCTAACCACAGCTTCCAGTTTTCAGAACAGAACTGCACTTCCAATAAAATGGATGATGCTGTTTGTTCACAATGAAAAGAACTTGCCCAGTGAGCAAAAGAGTGCAGTTTTCCTTTGTTTTTGAAAACGCCTAACACCCCCACACTTTTACCTTACTATGGAGTAGCTAGATCCATAACTGGATGGAAAGCGTCTGACAAATTAATCAATGCAACAGGATGTGGCAGGAGTAATTTAAGCTGTGGCATGCTTCCTTCTGAATCAGCACAGAACCAACGCCCCAGCATAGCATAGGGGGCAATTTGCTGTTACAGATACAGTGCTCTGGTGAGACATAATAGGGATCCGGGGTACTTGACATTGTCTCATTTTTAAGAGTGTTAACCCTAATGGGCAGGCTGCTCAAACTCCTAACTCATGTAATAACATTGTTTCTCTGATTGCCCCCCTGCAGTTGCAGAGGGTATTCTCTACTTCCTTTCCTAAACTGTAACATGTATTGTTTGTCGGTTCTATGAACCAGCTTTGATCCCTACTCTATATTTCATGAGGGCTTTGCCTGCTTTTAAGTGACTCAAGCAATGGCTTTCCAATGCACTAGGTCTGTCTTTGCTATGACAAAGCATCCACAAAGTCATACTAAAGCCAGTGAGAGTCCCTTACAAGTTCAAACTACAACACAGCAAAGATTAAAGTTGTCACACCTCAGCTACCTTTATATTCCTGCTATAGACATACACACACACACAAACAGTGAAGAATGTGGAGAGGGAAAGAAAAAAGGGAAAGTGTTTATAATCCAAGAATTGATGGATTGTCAGCTAAAAAGTTCAGCAGTGATGTTGTTCACACTGACACTTAAGCTGACATTGTTAAGTTTCAGGGTTAACATCACAATGAAAGAAATGAGGCCAGTCACAAAGCTTTCTCCAGATGGTAAGATAGCCCTCTGTCTACTTGTGTTCAGAAGCCTCTCTTTGCAAACACAGGTGCTGAAATACAGATTCTAGTGCCCAAATAACTAGCCTGATTTTCAGAGGTGCAGTGCTGCACCTCTCATGGACTTAACATATTAAGAATACAATGACTTCAGTGGGAGCTACAGCTACTCAGCACCTCAGAAAAAAAAATCAGGCTACTAAAATGCCTAAATTTGTATTTAGGTGCCTAACTTGAGACACCCAAGTTGGAAAATTTTGGTCTGCACAAATTCTGCATTAATGATCTGGAATGGATGATGGGATGGATTGCACCCTCAACAAGTTCGTGGATGACACTAAACTGGAGGGAGAAGTAGATATGCTGGCAGGTAGGGACTGGGTCCCGAGTGTCCAAGACAAATTGGAGGATTGGGCCAAAAGAAATCTGATGAGGTTCAACAAGGACAAGTGCAGAGTCCTGCAGTTGGGATGGAAAAATCCCATGCACCGCTACAGGTTGGGGACCGACTGGCTAAACAGCAGTTCTGCAGGAAAAGGACCTGGGGATTACAATGGACAAGAAGCTGGATAAGAGTCAACAGTGTGCCCTTGTTGCCAAGAAGGCTAATGGCATATTGGGCTGCATTAGTAGGACCATTGCCAGCAGATCAAGGGAAGTGATTATTCCCCTCTATTTGGCACTGGTGAGGCAACATCTGGAGTATTGCATCCAGTTTTGCCCCCCTGCCCCCATACTAAAGAAAGGATGTGGACAAATTGGAGAATCCAGTGGGGAACAATGAAAATGATTAGGGGACTGGGGCACATGACTTATGAGGAGAGGCTGAGAGAACTGGGTTTATTTAGTCTGCAGAAGAGAAGAGTGAGGGGGGATTTGATAGCAATCTTCAACTACCGGAAGGGGGTTCCAAAAAGGATGGAGCTCAGCTGTTCTCAGTGGTAGCAGATGACAGAACAAGGAGCAATGGTCTCAAGTTGCCGTGGGGGAGGTCGAGGTTGGAGATTAGGAAAAACTATTGTCAAAACTAATGGCAAAAATCCAGGTTGGTGGAACAGGAAAGAGTAGTTGAGAAAGTGCCTTTGGTCTCTCCTGGGCACTGGGCTGTTTTCTCCAAATGAAAGCTTACTGGTATTGGCACCCTGCTAGTACGCCTAGTCTGGGGCAGCCCTGAAGGCGGGTTTAATGGTACCTGTATTGTGAAGCACTGTTCAACTTAAACTAGGTCAGCTCATATTCACTCCTTCCATATTGATAAGAAATTAGAATAGAGCAGAGCCCCATGGGCAGAACCAGTACAGCTCAGTTCATTGGACTTTACTTCCAGCCTGATTGGTGAATGTGCAGTTTTGGACTCTAGACAAAACCATACCACATCATTGGCACAGTGTAGACTGTGGCACTGCTACCATTGCCTGCACAGGTCAGGCCTATCTCGTTGTGGTGGTTAGAAGGCCTAAAATAAAGTGAAAGAACAAACATGGAGCACGGGTTAGAGCCCTGTGGGTCTAGACATCCCAAGACAATGTTACCCAAATTAAGCACTGTAGCTGTATTTTCCTCTTCCACTATTACCTTTTTGAGGGTGAATTTATAAACTTCAAATGCTTCCAGGTCTGAAATACTCCTCTGTGAGACTTGGACTATGAAACCTTGTAGCTTTTAGACAGAGACATGTGCATCTTGACTGCAAACTGCAGCGTCAGTAGAGAGCAACTTGCTTTGGACAGTGGATCCCAAGTCATTTCCTGATATCTCACTCTCCCATTGTCTTTGTCATGGGAGAGGGGCTTCAGGGAACAGACACATGAAGCACTGATGTCATGCCCATCCAGTTCTGAGGGTGCAGCATTCAGCCAGATGAGGGCAGGAGTTAGCATATTTAAAAAAAGATTTCCTCCTCTATTGCTCAAGTACCAGAATCACAAAAACCAAATCATAAAGCAACCAAACAGGCATCACTCTGTACAAACGAAGAGGACAGAGATAGTGAAGGGTTACATCTTTAGCAGTTGTATATACATCAGTCAGTGATCTCTCATCTCCTGCCTGAGGCCAGCACTCCCTCCTCCCACCAGGAAGGACGGACTTCACGGAGGTTTCTCATCCTTTCCTACACAGATTTATTCCTATTTTAAAATGCAAGCACAGAACTGCAGCATCCCAGCCAAATGCAGTGCTGCAGGTGCCCAGAGGCAACAGAAGCTACATTTGTGACAGGGAGATGCCCTCCCTCATCTCACCTCATTGACAAATTGTCAAGTGGAGTGCCCCAGGGGTCGGTCCTGGGGCCCATTTTGTTCAATATCTTCATAAATGATCTGGAGGATAGTGTGGATTGCACTCTCAGCAAATTTGCGGATGATACTAAACTGGGAGGAGTGGTAGATACGCTGGAGGGGAGGGATAGGATACAGAAGGACCTAGACAAATTGGAGGATTGGGCCAAAAGAAATCTAATGAGGTTCAATAAGGATAAGTGCAGGGTCCTGCACTTAGGATGGAAGAATCCAATGCACCGCTACAGACTAGGGACCGAATGGCTCGGCAGCAGTTCTGCGGAAAAGGACCTAGGGGTGACAGTGGACGAGAAGCTGGATATGAGTCAGCAGTGTGCCCTTGTTGCCAAGAAGGCCAATGGCATTTTGGGTTGTATAAGTAGGGGCATAGCGAGCAGATCGAGGGACGTGATCGTTCCCCTCTATTCGACACTGGTGAGGCCTCATCTGGAGTACTGTGTCCAGTTTTGGGCCCCACACTACAGGAAGGATGTGGATAAATTGGAAAGAGTACAACGAAGGGCAACGAAAATGATTAGGGGTCTAGAGCACATGACTTATGAGGAGAGGCTGAGGGAGCTGGGATTGTTTAGTCTGCAGAAGAGAAGAATGAGGGGGGATTTGATAGCTGCTTTCAACTACCTGAAAGGGGGTTTCAAAGAGGATGGCTCTAGACTGTTCTCAATGGTAGCAGATGACAGAACGAGGAGTAATGGTCTCAAGTTGCAATGGGGGAGGTTTAGATTGGATATTAGGAAAAACTTTTTCACTAAGAGGGTGGTGAAACACTGGAATGCGTTACCTAGGGAGGTGGTAGAATCTCCTTCCTTAGAGGTTTTTAAGGTCAGGCTTGACAAAGCCCTAGCTGGGATGATTTAACTGGGACTTGGTCCTGCTTTGAGCAGGGGGTTGGACTAGATGACCTTCTGGGGTCCCTTCCAACCCTGATATTCTATGATTCTATGATTCTATGATCTCACAGCCCATAGTCGCATGCCTCAGGACTGTTCTTCACATACAGCTCAAAAAAGCCTTTGAGTGCTTGCGTGTCAGTCATCGTAGCCTTGACGGCAGGATCCTTCTTCATGGCTTCCACCCATTGCCTGAGCTTTGGGGTGTGCTGCAGACAGCTGTGGGAACAGGAAAGAAACTTTGTATGAGCAGAGGGGAAACTGGGAGGACATCAAGAAAGCTGAGCATTTAGTGAGGTTCTATGTTCCTGTTTGTTTTGTCTTCTCCCTCCCACAAAGTTAAATTCCAAACAGACAGAAGAAATATGTTTTAGGCCACAGAGCAGGACATCTCTAGCTATGTCTACACTGCATTTCAAGTCACAATGCACTGAGTCTCCAAGCATGGGTCTACAGACATGGGCTTGTGCTCTGGCACTACAAGCAATTGTGCAGATGTCCAGGTTACCCACTCCCATCCCTGGGCTTCAGAGCCCAAGCACCACCCTAAGCCCAAACGTTGGCACAAATGTTTAGTGTGCCATAGCATAGACAACTTTGTAGACCCCCTACTCTGAAGCTTGCTGCCACAAATTTAAAATGCAGAGTAGACATGCCCTTTAAGGGTATCAAGTCTTCTTTATATAGCCAAGGGTGAATAGCCACTGCTTGTGGAAGCTCCTACTCTAAGAGATAAGCATAATCCTTGTGTGATGTACCTACCATCCTTTAGAAGTTTGATTACTCCCTCACCCTCCCCAGAGGGTATATGATCCTCCACTGACTGCAGCATTTGTTTTGCTGGAGTGGAAAACATTCACATTACATTGGCTCTGTGTGTGTGTGTAGCATTTGTTTTGCTGGAGTGGAAAACATTCACATTACATTGGCTGTGTGTGTGTGTGTGTGTGTGTGTGTGTGTGTGTGTGTGTGTGTGTGTGTGTGAGAGAGAGAGAGAGAGAGAGAGAGAGAGAGAGAGAGAGAATCATGCAGGTCAGTGACCCCATCCCACTACACCCCACTTCTTGCCAATCCAAGAGCCCATTCTTCCCATAAATTCTGTTGGTCAAAACAAGTTACGAAGTTTAGATCACCACTGGCCAGTGACTATTGTCACAGTTTCAGGGTAAATGCACCTGTATCCCCCAATCCATTGTCCACTCTGGTAATGCGCAGTCAGGTCTCCAGCCATCACCTGTCTCTGGGCAGGCACCCTGGCCCACTCACATCTGACTGCGGGGTTTTTAAGACTGCACAGCTCTGCCTTATACTGAGATAAGGAGACAGGGTTACTAGGGCTATAGGCCAGTGCCTGTGCTTTGCCTTCTCTCAGAGGGTTATGAACAGTGTATTGTCAGCAGTTCCAAGTTACCACACAGCTCATTCTAAGCAAGGAGATTTATTCTTAGGTAAAACATTACCTGGGGCAGGGGAAGGAGAGAAGAGAGAGGAACCCACACAAAACACTGAACAGATATCCCAGGAGTTACCCATCAGTCCAAGGGGCCCTAGCAGGCCAAAGTCTTTCCAACCCTTCCACAAGAGTTGGGGCCCCACCTTGGAGCAGCTGGTCTTGTCCATTTGCTGGATCAGAAAGGTGGCCCTAAGTCAGTTTAAACAGCCTTTTTATATCAATTGCCCTTTCTTTGTCCATTGATCTCTGGAAAACACAGTTTCAGCCAGTATATGCAAGCCTCCTGCTAGGGCACTTGGTAGGCAAACACCTCTGTACTTCACTTTAATCACCGCCCACTGCTTTTGGTTCCTGGAGGAACCGTGATAACCCTCCCTGCTGGAAAAAGAAAAGGAGTACTTGTGGCACTGTAGAGACTAACAAATTTATTTGAGCATAAGCTTTTGTGAGCTACAGCCCACTTCATCGGATGCAATCCCTGGCCCACAGTGATACAATATGGTCCCCAAAAGACATGGCCTGGGATTGCAAGATCAGGCACAACCATATGGCTTGAAATCCATCTGCAGCTATGCTAGCTCTCCTGTAGTATAGCTGCGTGCAACTGGCATTTTTAGCTCCCTCTCCCAAAGTATTCTGCACACGAGTTTGCAATTTCCGAGTCTGCTAGTATTAAAAGTCTAATACTGCCTCTGCACAACATCCCCTATCTGACAGTGATCTCGACTCTTACTGTCAGGTTGTTTGTTTTGTTTTTTTTGGAGAGCTCCTCTCCCTAAACTGGAATAAGGCAATAACACCACTAACTTTTCTTTACCTGCACATCCCAAGTGATAGCACAGGAGAAGCTAAGCCACTTGGTGGCTTTGGCCCTTGCTTTCAGTGCCTGAGGTAATGAGTTCAGATCCTAGGATCTCCTTGCATCTTTGATGAAGGATTGGGGAAGGGGGGGGAGTAAGCCTGGAACTTGGGAGAACTGGGTTCAATTACCTGCTCTACCACACTCTGGGGAAGTCACTAAGCTCCCCATATGTAAAATGGGAATCATAGAACTTCCCTGCCTCACAGGAGTGTTGCGAGGATAAATGTATTTAAAAAAAGCTGTAAGGTGCTCAGATACTATGGTAATGGGTGCCCTACAGAACACCTAAGACAGAGGCAGGTTCTCTTTGTGGTTAGTTCCATTACTAGCACGTCTTAACTTTGGGAGAACTGGTTTCAATAGGGTAAGATGCCTTCTGGGGACTATTTTTATTTAGTCTATACGGTGCTAAATAATGGAGCCCTGGTCCATTACAAAGGGCTGTTATGCGTTACTGAACTACAACTAACACCCCTGCCCCCTCCCCAAGTATAACCCATTACGCTGCCCTGTTCATGTCTGGAGAATTTACACATTCCATTCACACTAAGCAGGAGCATTCCTGGCTGGGGTAATTTAGAGTTAATTAAAAGCTGTAATGTACCACTTGAAAATGTGTAAGATCCATAAAACATTCAAGCACTTACTTAGGCAACTGGAAGAATTCCAGTCGTTCAAACCAAGGCCAGATCATATAGTCAATCATGGACACAGAGTCCCCACCACAGAACACAGTCTTGCGACCGGCTAAAATCTGAGGACAAGATGCAGTATTTCATATTTAAAAATTAGTTACATGGAAAACCCCTACAAAAAAAAAAAATCCCAAAACATGCTATACTCCAAAGAGAGTGGAGGCAGAACTGGCATCTCCTTACCTAAATTAAACATTCTTAGTGGGCAAGTCAGTCACTACAGCAGCTCCAATATCAGTTTGGATTCTATACATGCCAAGAGCTGGATCCTATTCTAGCTCAAATGCACAATCTAGATTGGCAATTACACACGAGCCCTGAACAACACTCTCAGGATCCAGGTGGCAGTTAGAGACAGTTTTAACTTGTAAACTAGCAATTCTGATGTGGAGGCACCAAGACAGATATGGCAACCCTGGTGCCTTGTGTGTTTTGAAACTTTTTTGTTAAACAAACATTTCAGCTGCACCATAAGGTCGAATGAGGGCATAAAGATTTCAGCTGTATTTCTTTTTTCACTGCATCCCCAAGTTGAGGTAGCTTTGTGAATGCAATTCTACCAGATCATTGTCATGCTAAAACCAGATTCCATCCTCAGACACAAGAGCAGAGTCCTCCAGCTCAGAAGAGCAGAGGGATGCATTCTTCCTATTGCAAAACTGGTCCACACTATATAGACTTCTAAAAACAAGTGTCGTGTAAATGGATTGGAACGTGCCTCTGTTACAGCACCTGTAAACTGGTGACAATCCCCAATTTCAAATGAGAGAGAAGAGGCCAACCTAGAGGTTTGAAAAGCACTTTACCATTCTACAGGGCCTACCATGGTAGGATCTCGAAGTACTCAACCTGCATTTGCAGTAAGGTCCCCATACCCACCTATGCTTTATCCATATACAGATCTTACATGTGACATGCTTATGAGTTTGGTAGAATGAGGAGTGGACAAAGCTTTGTTTTTACAGTACCTAGCACAACGGGATCCTGCTCCATGACTAGAACTCCTACACGCTATGGTAGTACAAATCATCAGAATCAGAGCTAGCACTCAGAGGGGCTTTTTCTGACACCTTAAAAATACCAACTTCTTGTCCATGTAAAGCAGACATTACGAGTCCACTTATTTGTTGTGGGGAGGAGGAGGGGAAATGCCAGTGATCTATTAAAAGCCTCAAACCATCAATCAGCAAACATCTGAGAAGCTGCTTCAGTCACCAGATGCTGGACAGAAAATAACCAAATGTTAGTCTGTATCTGCAAAACGAAAGAGGAGTACTTGTGGCACCTTAGAGGCTAACAAATTTGAGCATAAGCTTTCGTGAGCTACAGCTCACTTCATTGGATGCTAGCTACACTAACCCCCCCCCCCACTACCAAATGCTTCAAACACGGAGTTCCTCTAGTTAAAGCCTTTCATCTTTGTGTAGCTGATCAGAGTCAAGAGCTAAGGTACTGGCAAGCGACACTGTCTGGTTCATGTGGGAAGCTGCTTCCTAGGGAACTCCATTTTCCATGGCATGCATCCGATGAAGTGATCTGTAGCTCATGAAAGCTTATGCTCAAATAAAATTTGTTAGTCTAAGATGCCAAGTACTCCCTTTCTGCAGATGTTAGCAGTTTCATAAAGATGTGACCATGGCTCCCTCTGGTGGGCAGCAGTGAGTAGGACACAAGACATTTAATACTACTTTGATATTTCATGCTTCTCTGGCTAACGGAACAGGCTGAACTGATTTTGCATGGCTGGATCCTCATCTTCTATAGCTCAGACTGGGATTTAAGCCACTGCAACAGAGAGAGGGGCTCCCCATTACCTGCCAGTCCATATACATCTAGAAAATCCCTCAGGATCTCTCATAGTCTTTAGTAGCAGCAGGTATCTTGCAGCAGGATTGTAAATGGGAGGGAAAGGGAAGCTTAGTTTTTTATTTCTCAGTGCATTTGTCTTGCAAGAAGTCCCCTAGGAAGCAGCCTCCCACAAGAAGCAGACGTCACCTGCAAGTACCTTCGCTCTTGACTCTGATCAGCTACACAAAGATGAAAGGCTTTAACTCGAGAGAAACTCAGTGTTTGAAGCATTTGGTAGCGGGGGGTTAGTGCAGCTAACAAGAGGTATCAGAGGGACAGGGATACTCTAATGTCAGCCACACCAAAGTAACTGGCTGAAGTTGAAGCCATCAGCAAAGGGAAGGAGATGACTGTAGCCGGAGCTATGAGAGGTTCACAACAGAGGAGAAGTGTGCCAAGATGCTGCTTCCTGCTCAAGGAGGACAGAGTAGGATTCCCCCCCCCACTTTTGAACATGCAGTCATTTCTTTGCTGCCTGATGATAGTTTTTTGGTTACTTTATTTCTAGAAGATCATGGGCCTCTCTTCAAAGAGGTAAAGGAGTTTGTTTATTCAAACAAACAACTATATTTTAAGGAGTCACACTGTAGATGGAGGGAAAGTATCAGCACATCTTATTCAAACAGTGACCTGGCAGCTGTTTGGGTTAACAAAAAACAGCACTTGAAGTAAAAAACTGAATTTAAATCTCTAATATAGATCCAAAACCACTTGTTGCAGCTCCCTGGACATTGATGGAGGTACACGATTGGACTAGAACGTGGCCCATAGCTGGATCTTTGCAGTTAGAGTCCCCCCAACCCAATGGCTCATCAGAGTGATGTGGTGAAGGCACATCAGTTTCATAGCCAGCGGTATGCAAGGGAGTGATGTGGCCAGGATCACAGCCAGCCACCTCTGACTGCCCTAACTGGATGAATCAGGTACCTGTTTTGCAGCTAGGTGAATTGGAGTGCGAGATCAAGGGAGACTTGGACTCACCAGCTTCAGGATTCAAGTACCTTAACCACCACACCCAGGGGAGGGATTATATTCCATGGGAATGAACAGGGAGAAAGGATAATAGCTTGTAGTTGGACAGAGGGGCCAGACCCTAAAATAAACTAAGGGTCAACAACTTCATCCACAATATTGTTGTACTCATCTCAGTGACAGCAAAGAAGAAACACTGTCAGTCAGGTGGACATGCTAACATACCAGAGAAGGTTATATCAACCAAGTCTGAATGCTCTTCAAACATACTGCAAGACCTCCTTCTGTCCTAGGAGGGCAGGGGAGACATAAAACAGCAGAGGTGGCTAGCACTTGAGAAGGGCGTGGAACAAAATCCTCTATGAAGTCCACTATGGAGTTCACAATTCAGCTCTCGTTTAAACTTTGCCATGCTTAGATGTTGGGGTTTTTCAGGCCACATATCAATGTGAGGGGAGTAAATTACAGGACTACTCGTTTTTCATAGTTAGAACTTCCGAAATAAGTCCCGTCTCCCCCCTTTCTCAAGGCTTTCCAAGTGAGACAGTCAGCCCAGTGCATGTGAGCAGAAGAGGACTCCCATTTACCATATGTTTGGTAGTTTTGTTCAGTCCCAGAGAGGACTGTTTCTTACCTCCTCAAATTCGCCAAGCTTCTCAATTAACTCCACTTTCAGCGCTGAACTGTCCTCCCCATTTTTAACGGCCAGAAGATGTTTGAAGGCTAGAGGTTGTAACTGAACAAACCAGAAAAGACAACATTATGGAGAGCTTGACCTCCTTGCAGAAGGGAATTTTTGTCTCATTTCAGGGATAGTAACAAGTCACTTCAGGCCAGATCCTTAAAAGGTATCTGAAATCAATGGAAGTTGGGTGTCTAAATGCCTTTCAGGATCTGGGCTTTAGCACTTAAGTTTAGGTTTTGCTTAAAAACCACACACCACACCAAGCCTAATAGTGACAGAAGTGTTCTCTATGTTTCAGAGAAAATAAAGGTTGCAAAAGAGAATTAAAATGCTAATACTGAAGGATTATAATAGTGCAGAAGAATCAGAAGAGGGAAGCTCACTAGTCTTTCCACTGTTCAAGCTGCCCATGGTGCAAAAAAAAAAAAAAACCAAACAAAAAAAAAAAACGCACCAGCAATAAAAATGGTGAAATGCAAATGCTTTTGAAATTCTAATACATGTTAATAGGAAGAGATATTAAGGGACAGTCAGATTTAGACATTTATTTGAACAAAAGTAAGAGACTAGGCCACTGATTTTATAGCTTCAAGAACTTTGTCGTTTGGCACCTACCAGAGAAGTTAGGGGATTGGCATAAGTTACAATAAAATAACTCAATAAACTTGGATAATATTTGTAAAGCTTCCTTTTGGCTTTCAACAGTTTACAGACCCATACTTTGAAGAATTACCCTAGAGTTAAGGATTTGAGAATGGCACTGATGCAAGCATTCACCCAGTTTGCCATCTTTGCTTAGGGCTTGTCTATATGGTACAGCAAAGCACACCACAGAGGTGTGGTTTACAGAGTGCTCCAATTGCCTCATGTAGACCCTGCTGGTGCATTCCAAAAGGTACCTCATTCGTGTTTAATGTAATTTGAAACAGGACTATATTAGGCAAACTAGGCACCTTTCAGAGCATGCCAGCCCGGTTTATATGGGGCAGTCAGAACACAGCACATTAGAGCTCTCTGGAGGGACAGGGACAGGAGACCAGCCCTAAGGCTGATCTGCTAACCCCCTTAAACTGAACGCCAGGTTCCCCATTCTACACCCAGTCCTATAGAGAGTCAACTAGCTTAAAAGATCTCCTGCTTTCACCTCACGTGTTCCTTTTTTCCATCTTTCAAATGCTGACAGAGATGCAAATAGCTTAGCAGCATTTTGGATTAGCGAATGGTAAGTGGTTCTATTATATTTAGAAGAGTGATTTTACTAGGAGACAAGATCCATCCTTAAAAGTGAAAGGAAACATCTACAGTGCAGCACTAGTATTGTGCATAGCACTGAAGGAGGTTACACCACCTCCTCCTGATCACACTGTACCTTGGAGAATCTTTCCAAGAGCATCTTTTGACATGCTCGCTCATAAGGGTCAGCAGGTAGAAGCTTCTTCCCAGGATATGCTTCATCCAAATACTCGCATGTGATTAGAGACTCGTAGATCAGCTGACCCTTGCTGGTCTCCAGAATAGGTACCAAACCAAAGGGATTTTTCTCAAACAGCCAGTCAGGTTTGTTTTTCAGATTGACGTTGATTGTTTCATGCCTGAAGAGTTTAAGACCGAGCAAGATCAGTTTTGTCAGCCTACTCCAGTAACTTCAAGAAAGCAATAGTGTTTACCCCTAGCTAACCGACAAGAGGATATTGAGGCAAAGGAGGAGGAGAAGAGCCAGGAAAACATCCCCATTGATTTACCACCTCTCTCTTTCTTGAAGTCCTGTGCTGCCATCAGGACTTCACTTTCCAGGGCTTCCAATATGGCCTTTTGCACACTTGGAATCGAGAGTCCAGCAAAGAAAGAGGAAGACAAGAGCTTCCCTTTGAGTAGGGCTCACCTTATTTTCTTTAACAAATACAAGGATAAAGCAGATACTGACCTACCAAGCCCATCCCCGTACAGCCTGACAAATGAAAATGAAGCCAATTTGCCCTTGAACATAGCAACAGCAGGCAGGCATGCCAGAAATGCAAGAACTTCGGACAGTAGCACAAAGAATGGAATTATACTTGTTTATCAAGTCTTTCAGGACATACTATCACTCCTTCCCAGGCACCCACTTTGTATTGCTGGGAGGGGAATTCAAGTCTCTGCCAGGCTGAACTCAGAGGTCTTTCAAGCTCCTGAAGCCTGAATGGAGTCCAGACACAGTCTTATCTCAGGGTCCCTAGGCACATTCTCAGGGCAGAGATCTATCTGGTACCCCACTCCAAGTGGGGGAACCTGCTGTCCAACTACCTAGCCCTCCTGGACACAGCCTTGACACTTCAGAAGTACAGACTATACAAAAACATAACATCCTAAGGCTATGTCTACACTGCAGAGTTTTGTCACCAAAAAGTTATGCCATTTAAGTTAAACTGCTTTAATTAAACCACTGTCATGTCCACACACTGCTCTTTGTGTCTGCAAGAGCTGCTAGTGTGGAGGAGCTCTGCATTGACAGAAAGTAGTGCACTGTGGGTAGCTATCCCACTGTGCAACTGGCCACACAGTGCTTCGGGAAGGGTTTGCAATGCCTCATGGGGCAGGTACAGCATCACACATTGTTTCATGAGCCTTCTATTAGATTGCCAACAACGTTTCAACTGAAGCGTGGGGTGTGAGGGGGCTTATCCTAACATGGGGCAAGGGGGAAAAACGTGTGCGCGCGCGCATGCCATCTTGTAAGTTCAGATGGCCACTGGACGCAACCAGTCCCGAAGCAGGGGGACGCCCGCAACATCAGTCCCCACCTCCCTCCCTGGCTTTGCACAGCGCGCACACACACGTGTGCGCGTGCACATACCTGCCTGCCTCTGTGTTCCAAGTGTGGGACAGAGCAGGATCATTCCACATTAGTGAGTTGCTCTTTGTTGCCCCAGCAGACCAGCACGGCTCAGCTGCCAGAATGAGCTTTGAAAGGGGAGGGATGCATGCCTGCCCAGCTGCCGAGTTCAAAACAGTGAGCAGAATGGTCACAGTGGGGGGGGGGGCACTGTGGGATACTGGGGAGGCCAGTTCTGGCAGTATAACTAACAGCCATGTCTACATTGACCCTTTTTGTTTTAACTAAAAGAAAAGGAGTACTTGTGGCACCTTAGAGACTAACAAATTTATTTGAGCATAAGCTTTCGTGAGCTACAACTCATGTAGCTCACAAAAGCTTATGCTCAAATAAATTTGTTAATCTAAGGTGCCACAAGTACTCCTTTTCTTTTTGCGAATACAGAGTAACACGGCTGCTACTCTGAAACCTTTGTTTTAACTGCGTCACAAAAACCTTTATGCCTCTCGTCGAGGTGGTTTTATTTTGGTCGTTGAAACTGAGAAGTTTTGTTGCCAAAAACAGCTTTGCAGTGTGTACACCTCCCCTGTTTTGGGGCAAAAAAGCTTGGCAGCGTGGACATTGCATTTAGGGCTTGTCCATCACTAGCTCACTCTTCCCTTGGGAGTCTTTGGAGGATTATCCATGTTCTGTCAGGCAGAATCCTCCATCCACTTGCCTACTCTGCCCCTGCAGCAACCTCCCTCATCTTAATCTGGTGCAAAATGGCTCCTTCCTCTCCCACCAGCCCCCATGAGTCCTTTTAAAGACGTCCTGGGGTCACCTGCTTCTTTTGTGCTGCCCTAGTAACTTTTCTTTACACTCCACTACCACCCCCTCCTGCCTTCATTCACATAAGAGGAAGAAGGGTCTTCTCCCAGCTATAGCAGATCCATTCTGCAAGGTGTATTACTTTGAATACACCATGGAGTGCAGATCACTCACCATTCTCTCTGCTAGGCCAGAGACACGGCTCACTCAGGGTGGATCTGCATACATACAGGCTTTGCGTAACACAGCCATTTCATGGTAGGATTTTATAAAATCATCCACAGTTCACAAGTGGCATAGGCAGAGCCCCATATTTATCACATCCACATAAGAAGCAGCCATTTTAAAGGCAGTTAAGCACAGCCGAAATACAGTTTCACTTCCAATTGAAAGTGGATGGGCTCTTGCAACACACAAGTTCAGGAAGTTCACAGGAGGAAGGAGGCGTGACTCACATTTTGAAATAACAAGCTGCTGTTAGGATATGCATCCGATGAAGTGAGCTGTAGCTCACGAAAGCCTATGCGCAAATAAATTTGTTAGTCTAAGGTGCCACAAGTACTCCTTTTCTTTGTTAGGATATAGATATTCAGGCCTGTACTCTAAGAATTTTAGGTGTATTCCCATCACTTGGCTAGTTATAGAGGTATAAAAGAATCAAAATCACTGTCTTCCCATGTAAGGTCCTTCTCTTACCATGACAGTCTGAGGCCCTGTGCTTAGGCTAAGGCCTTTGGCTAAGCAGCAGAGGCAGCTATAAGCTGGGAAGCAACCAGTCACCTCCTCACATTCCCAACTAGTCACATTGAAATCGGGTGCTATTGGGCTGTTAGGATACAATCCTGTCCTGATAATGCCTATCGCCTCCAGAGAAAGGGAAGTGCCTAGAAGATGTAAAAGGAATCTTAGTTTGATAGCATCCTGTCTGGCAAGAACTCACTTATCAAGAGCTGGGATGTGAAATCCTCATTTCTGTATTGTTTTGTCATTATAGTTCCCACTTTGCCATTGTTTGTCTGTATAATCTTTCTCTCTGGTTCTGTGATTGTTTCTGTCTGCTGTATAATTAATTTTGCTGGGTGTAAACTAATTAAGATAGTGGGATATAATTGGTTACATAATCATGTTACACTGTTAGAATTGGTTAGTTAAATTTCAGGAAAATGATTAAGATATAGCTAAGCAGAACTCAAGTTTTACTATATAGTCTGCAGCAATCAGGGAATGGGTGGGTGGAAGGAAATGGGAACAGGGAATGGGGGTGGGGAAATTGGAATCATGTTTGGCTAAGGGCAGGAATGGGAACAGGGACACAGGTGTAAGGCTCTGTGGTGTCAGAGCTGGGAAGGGGGACACTAAAGAAGGAAACTGGAATCATGCTTGCTGGAAGTTCACCCCAACAAACATTGAATTGTTTGCACCTTTGGACTTTGGGTATTGTTGCTCTCTGTTCATGCGAGAAGGACCAGGGAAGTAACTAGGTGAAGGAATAAGCCCCTTAACACCTGCAACCGAATTTTACTGACCTTACACTGAACGGAAGGGAAACCATCTTAGCCAAAAGTTAGAAAGAGGAATAGGTAGTCTAAGAGGCAGTATGATAAAGCTAAAATACCAAAGCCAAGCAGACAAGGTTGGTTTTTTTTGTTTTTTTTTTAAAAAAAAAACAAAAAAAAAAAACCACACCACTCACTCAGGGTTGCATATCCTTGAGGTTTTTGGAAGTCAGTTTAATTGCTTGAGTTTATTAACATACTTGTAATGTGAACGAACATCTATGGAGTGGCCATACTACCATGTACCCGTCTCCCGGAACAAACTTTTGTGGAGTTTCCAATTAAGCACGTTAGTTAACAAGTTAAACAACATTGCAACAAACAGATTTAAATATAGACAAACCCTGAAGTGGGAAATTTATTATCTGATGCCAGAATCCCCCCCACCCCACCCCCTCCAAACCCCTTTGGCAGCCTTGTAGCTGAATGATCTTGCAGTACCTGATCCCGCAAACTGTTCTGACAGACAAACCCCTGCACCAATGCAGTGTCCCACAAAGACTCCGGTGACTGCACAAGATACATGCACACAGCAGCTTACAGGACCACAACCTTAAATTGTAAGCTCTGTGCTGCAAAGTGCTATGTTCTTTGGGCATTAGATAATTACGTATACAAAAAGCTACTAGTGTGACTTAATTGCCAAAAAAAAAAAAAAAAAAAAAACCCCTATTAGAGAGACCAGGTAGGTGAGGTAAGATCTTTCATTGGACCAACTTCTCGGATGGAAACAAGCTTTTGAGCCACACAGAAAGAGCTCCGTGTAGCTCCAAAGCTTCTCTCTCTCTTCCCCCTCAACAGAAGTTGGTCCAGTGAGAGAGATTATCTCACCTTCCCGGTCTCTCCAATATGCTGGGACTGACACAGCTACACTACACTGCCTACAAAGAAACTATCAACTAATCTGTTCTAGAAAAGGTTCCCAACCACAGATTCAGATATCAGATCACTAAGATGGCACGTGCCTGGGGACACCAGTGACTATATTTCCCCTCAACATAGCTGAACTCCAATCAAAGGACAATTGTCACCAGTTATGCAAGGAGCAGCCACCACATTTAAAACAATATGGGGGGGGAGGGGCAGGGAAATCAGAAGAGACCAAGTTACTGGATTGCCTTATGTACAGGAAACTACATTTGGTTTTCTGAAAGAGTCAGAGAGAAAAAAAAAAAGACTGCAGTGTGATTGATGTGTGCTCCACCAATAAGAATTTGAAATCCAATGCTGACCTATAGGGTGTGGTTAGACGTGGGGACCACCAGTGAATCAGCGACTACTTACTAACTGCAAGTTTAGTCATATTACTTAGTCACTTGTAAACAAGGAATAAATACTTCCCTATTTAAAAAGACACTATTGTTGATAAAGTTCCTTCAGCAAAGGATCTAGGGAAGCTATAGAAATGGAACATTTTAAAAAGAAAGACCATGAACACACACAAGTACGTTTACCATAGAAATCACCAACATACTATTGTAGGCTATATTTTAATGAATTGCAAGCCAGAGAAAATATACACTGAGTGTTCATGCTAAGGGTTACGTTTTCCAGGATTTTTCCTGCTCAATTTCCATTAGGTAAAGAGATTAAATTCACACTTTTGAGATAAGGTTTTTCTGCCATTGCTACAAAGACAACCCAACATTACTACAAATTGAAAAAGAAAAAACTTTGCTTGTTTTTTTTTTTTTTTTTTAAATTAGCTTACTTTGCATCTTTGATGCAGTTAGTTTCCTCAGTGTCCCATTTGTTTGGGCAGGCCTTTCCCACAGCAGCAGATGTGAAAATATATTCAATAAAAAATAGATTTGAATGCAACCCCACAACAGCTGACTGGGAAACATTTAAAAGTAATAACAATGAGGAGTCCGGTGGCACCTTAAAGACGAACAGATTTATTTGGGCATAAGCTTTCGTGGATGAAAAACCCACTTCTTAAGATGCATGGAGTGAAAATGCATGAAGTGGGTTTTTTAATCCACAAAAGCTTATGCCCAAATAAATCTGTTCGTCTTTAAGGCATCACTAGACTCCTCATTGTTTCTTTGGATACAGACTAACACAGCTACCCCTCTGAGATTTAAAAGTAGTTTTGTGTACTGACTATACTTCCACCCCACCCCTTTAATAAAATAAAAATAAAAATAAAATATTTCCTGGATTTTGTGTTTGTCTCTTTTTAAATAGGTATAGGTAGCAAGAGTGACAGCTATTTGATTCATCCTGTTAAGCTTGCTAAATTATAGAAGACCACCATACTTAAGCCAAAGTGGCTTAAACAAAAGACACAGCAGAGTTACATGAAAGCAGTAGAAAAGGCTTCCGCCCTTAGCTTTTAAATACCAAGGAGACAACCACCATAGAGCATATGATCTTACTTAATGTCTTTGGCTTTCAAGACAAGACGTGTTCTCTCTGCAAAGGGACAGAAGCGCATGCTGTACACACGGATCAGTCCTTCGGGCACAGGCCCTGGAGCAGTGCTCCCTACAAGAGAGATGTTAAACTGGTTATTCTATGCTCACACCTGCAAAATTACAGGCTTCCTCTTAACATGAGGCTTTACATATAAATTAAAAGACAACAACCACCAAACAACCAACCAGTGGCCTGGGGAAGGAAACAAAAAGGGATTCTGAAAGTAGCCGTTGCTCTTTGCAGAGCACTTAATTCTGGCATGGAAACAGTGCTTCTCCTGCACTGGTAATTACCCCTCATTCCCTGAGGGGACTTCTGGAGAGACTAGGGCTGTATTACCTCGGTGAAGGCCCTGGGGTGAATCACTTCTCCAGTGCAGTACAATAACAGACATCATGCATGTACAGAGCTGCTGAGTGGGATGGTCTCCTGGATAGCTTGCCTCCCACCAGAGCGAGCCCAGTCACCTCCGTGCAGATGAGGACATAAGGCTCTGTGCAAAACACGAGTAGCCCTCACCAGAGCCAGAGATCCAGGCGTGGGGGGAAGGATCCAGGCACCGTCTCCCCACGTCTGTGCAAGGAGCACACGCAGGTCCGGGGAGGGGGGGGGGGATGTGCCTGCAATGCAACCCACCAGACCCTGGCAGAGGCAGGGCCCTGGGGAGAGAAAAAGGCGTCCAGGGTGCTATGAAATGCCACCCTCCCCGCGGGAGGGACGGGCACGGGGAGCAAGGCGAGAGGGGGATCCGGTGCCCCAGCCCTAAAGGCAGAGCTGGGGGGTGGGGTGGGGTGCAATGCAATGCAATCCCCCCACCCCCCAGGCGGGAGATCCCCTGCGGGGCACACAGCCCGGGGGCTGCACGCAGTGCTCCAGGGCGCCCCCAGAGCCGGAGACTGACCCCGCTCCTGGGGGAGGGCAGCCCCCCGCGCCAGCACCCACCTTTCCCCAAGCTGCGAGCGCGCTCCCCGGCCATTGCTGGCCGCGGACACCCGGGGCGCCGAGCTCCGCCAGCGCGCTGCAGGCCGACGCACGCCGCCCGGGCGGCTGAAGAGCCAGGGCTCCTCGGGGTCCATCCCGCCCCCTCGTGCACAGCGGGAAGTTAAAGGGGAAGGAGCTGCAGAAACTACCCCTTTTCCACCCTCCCCAGCCAGGTGGGGGGGGGAGCAGCAGATTCACCCCCCTCCCTCCGATAGTTAGTTAGGCAAGCGGCGGGGGGGGGAAGCAAATGCACACACCCCCAGCCACCAAGTAAAGGAGGGGGAAAGAAATATCCAAGGTAAAGGCAGAGGGGAAGCAACCCACAGGCACACAAGTGAGCTGTAGCTCACGAAAGCTTATGCTCTAATAAATTTGTTAGTCTCTAAGGTGCCACAAGTCCTCCTTTTCTTTTTGCAAAGAGCAGAGGTTTGCCTTATTCACAGAGGAACTGGTGCCAGAACGGGAGACGGCAAGAGAAATAAGTGGGGGCATTAAGGGAGGCATGAGCCTGAACGGGGGGGGGGGAGATTAAGGTCAGGCTGACAAAGCCCTGGCTGGGATGATTTAGTTGGGGGTGGTCCTGCTTTGAGCAGAGGGTTGGACTAGATGACCTCCTGAGGTCCCTTCCACCCCTAATCTTCTGTGATTCTCGTCCTGGCTCATGCATTAATTTGCTGCATGACTTTAGGCAAGTCACTTTGCCTCTCCTTGACTTCACTTCCCCATCAGTAAATCAAGGCTATTGAGGCTTATCATGTTTGTAATGTGCTGTGAGATCCTTAGCTGGAAGATGCTTCCTAAAAGTCAATGCTATTGGTCTGTATTTATCAGGGAAGGTAGCTGAAGCACCAGTATGGATGGGATATTCAAGACAAGCTTGGCTCAGGCTTTAGTGGCAGTGAATAGCTCCCTCAAGATGCAGGAGGTCAGAATGGATAACCCAATGCACACCTCCCATCTAACATAAATCTATTCCATGCCCTGCTGATGCTGACCCAGTCACTAAGAGACACTGGTAAACTGTTTTTAATTTCCTTTACCCTATTCTGTCTATGACAGGGGAAATCAGCACCAGCTGACTTTTCAAATTAAATGGGGAACCCAAGGCAACATTCCTGTATTCGCAAAAAGACAAGGAGTACTTGTGGCACCTTAGAGACTAACAAATTTAAAAAATCATGAAGTTGACAGATTTCCACTCTATACGGCTAAATTCAGTGCCTTGCATAATGACAGGTTTCAGAGTAGCAGCCGTGTTAGTCTGTATTCGCAAAAAGAAAAGGAGCCACAAGTACTCCTTTTCTTTTTGCGAATACAGACTAACACGGCTGCTACTCTGATTCCTGTATTGATTACATCACTGCAATGGAATGGATGCATTGGCTTTCTGGATGGGAAGCGCCACTGATGCTTCCAGCCGCCTGTGTTGCAGATAGAACCCTCCACTTCAAGGTGAAAATAAAGGAGGGAGATAAATAATCTAATAAAAGAGGGGGTACAATGGATGCTGGGCTTCACATGATTGCTGTCTTGACAAATGCCTCACAGGAACTCACTGGCCTTTGTAGGAGCTGTTGCTGCACCTGGGCCTGCTCCTTGATGAACTCCTGGAACCTGTTTAATGCATGGCTATGGTGAGTCCCTCTGACACAAACATAAGGCAAAGGAGGACTTGAATGTGCACAAACTATGCAGAGGGAAGGAGTAGAGAAAGACAAGGCAGCATCACATGATGCCAGTTCCCCAGCAGAACACAGAAGTATTCTACCCTTTCAGGGTAAAGACATTTGCAGTCAGAGTGTGCCTGCCCCTTATGGGGGTGCAAGATAAAGCTGAAGGAGGGAGTAAAGAGCCTTCCCCGCCATGTTACTCAGGCAAGGGCCCTGTGGTAAAATGAGGCACAGGTGAAATCTCTCCTCCTGGGACACTGTGACCCTGCCCTCAGTTCAGGGCTGTGTCTATTTGACACAGACTAGTTCTTAGTATGCACAAGGGGACTATCAAAACTCTTGTTTTGTTTTGCTATTGACCCTAGATTTGCCCCTCAGTCGTTGCATGATGATCAATATCTCATCTCTCCTGTGGCCAAAGAGCATGAGAGACAGTCAGTAGTGTGGCACAAGTACTCCTTTTCTTTTTGCGGATACAGACTAACACGGCTGCTACTCTGAAACCAGTCAGTAATGAGGTGATTAATGTCTTGTAACAGGATGAATTGTCATTATCAGCCTAATGTTTTCAGTAGTTTGAACCCTAAGGTTGGCATTGAACTGACAGCCTGAAGTTTTGCTCAGTCACTGTTGCTATTTGGTTATCTAACTTTGCTCCAAGGAGTGATATATATGATTAGGGGTGGCATTTACTGCTCAGGCATGTGGTGCACAGGACAAACACAACCCATTCATCTCATGTCTCTTGCCAACACTAGAGGCAAGAAACCTCTACAGTACTTATCTGGAGATTCTCAAACACCTAATGCCTCAGCTACCAAAATTAATTATTTCTTAGGGGACATTTCCTCTGAGTGCCCTTATTTACCACATCTACCTCTGACAGGGCAAGGGTTAAATAGGGAACTGTCACTATCCCCTTTGTTTATGGAGGTAGTGACTCATTTGAATAATCTGGTGGAGTGGGATTGTAGTGGGGTGGCTGCCTCATTCCAGGAGAGCAGGGGTTAAAAGCAGCCCTTAGAGAGGGCTGTGGCTGGGACCCAATTAGAAAAGGGATTAAGAGCAGTTGAGGGAGGCTGGCTGAGTAGTTGGCCCTGATAAGAGGGGCTGTGAGCTAGGAGATAGAGTTTCACTCCAGCCTTGGAGTAGGAAGGATCTAGCTGCTTGGGAACATGGGGTACTTGAAGCTGAGCAATGCTGTGGAGCTCTGGCCTGGTGAGTCCCCAGGCTGAGGCCTTGCTGAAGGTCAAAGGAGGTACTGGGGCTGTAGGGAGACAGCTGAGCCAACAAGGGCAGCAGGTCCAACCCCCTTGCTAGTGATGAATGGCTATTACAGACTGCAATTAGCCCTAGAGAATGGGGGCTAGATGATGACTGGCAGTAGCTACTGAGGCAAGGTGGGCAGAGGGTTGGGGGTTCCCCTGGGAGGGGAGACCCAGAGCATGGGGACTGCTGTGGGGCAGAACCCTAGCGTAAGGGGCACTGGGGTCCAGGAAGGACATGGGGCCTGAGGCAGGAGAGACACAGGCCAGCAGGAGGTGCTCTGAGTGCTGGAATTGAGCAATTCCTGGATGACCAGCAGGGAGTGCTGTGGTGGTGAGTGCTCGACACTGCTACAGGGATGCAAGGAGGAGGGGTGCAATAATTAAGGAGGACACAGGTAGTCTGGTAAACCATAGCTGGTAAGCCAAGGAAGGACAGGTAGGATCCATATGTACAATGCAACACCAATAAATCTGCACATGATAATATGCACTGTCCAAATGCTTTGATGACCACACCCAACGCTGGCACCCCAGGGAATTGAGTATGGTATGTGACAGATCTCATAGCCTGTGGGCTAGTTGAGCCATTTTGGCCTCTGGTCTGAACATTAAGACAACTCCCTGGAACCCTATCATCAAGTCTCAATAGAGTGAACACAGCTCCTTGTCCTGTCCAGGTATTATGCAATTCACTGACTGATCTGTATGGACAGTATCATGGCACTATTGGCAAGGTACAATTTTGCCCTACTATCCTTGGGTAGAATTTCCACTGTTTGCAGTGCCCTTTAGGCTCTTTCATTGGTGCCATTGACCACAAAGACGACTCCATTTCAATGGTGTTATGCATTAAGGTTTTTAAGACACTAGGTTGAAAGGGCCCATTTGTTCTATATAAAGTGTTCACCTACATACAGAGCAGAAGGACAACATAGTGAAGAATTTGTCTACAAGGCAGGAGCATGCCAAGTGCAGGGACAGAATTCAGGCCAAATGCCCAATAGGGAAGTAAAATATTAAGCAGTAAACATTAGTCTTACCGGTTAACCCACCTTAACTGTTAACCCCTGTGCCAGCCCTCTAATCAGTTAACCATTTAAACAAAATATTTGAAATCATTTAAAGGTTTAACTTTTAAAACGGTATTTACATCCCTAGTGCCCGATCTAGATAATGATGAATTCCAGGGTTTGGACTGTACACTTATAAATGTACAGCTCAGCATGACATTTCAATAACCTTCACTTCATGTTATTTTTCACTGTGGATGGGAAAGGAATGTTTCTGGCACCTAATTTGACTCGTATCTAGGAATGCAGTCACATTCTGAAATAGTTCCAGCTGGTACATAATGCAATAACTCTTCTGCTTAGCAACACTGATCACATCACCCCAGTGCTCTGCTCCAACTGAATAAAATCCAATTTGGGATCTCTGTCCTGATATTCAGAACGGTTCATGGGATTGGTCACTGTTATCCTCTGTAGCCACAGAGGTAGAGGCAATGACCTCCCAGGACACTACTGTTTCATAGGAACAATTAAACTTGTTGACCAATAACAGGAGCTTCTGAGTCAGTTGACAGAACTTTCACAGAAGCTGGACCTAGACATTGGGATACTCTTACAAGAAATAAGAATGGTCACAGGGCACACCACTTCAGAACTTTGATTATCACCATAAAAGGTTTTCCTCCTCACTTCCCCTACTGCTGGTAATAGCTCATCTTAAGTGATCACTCTCCTTACAGTGTGTATGATAAAACCCATTGTTTCATGTTCTCTATGTGTGTATATAAATCTCCCCACTGTATTTTCCACTGAATGCATCCGCTGAAGTGAGCTGTAGCTCACGAAAGCTTATGCTCAAATAAATTTGTTAGTCTCTAAGGTGCCACAAGTACTCCTTTTCTTTTTGCGAATACAGACTAACACAGCTGCTGCTCTGAAACACTTCAGAACTGAATGCAAAACTCACTTTGATCTAATAATCTTCTCAAGAAGCTTTTCACATACACAGAGGCACAACACACGGTTAATGATTTATCGTTATCTTTTGTTCACTTGCTATATTTTAAAACAAAATCTATGCAGCTAATACATGCATCTCATGATTCCAGCACTGTCATCCTCATCTTTCCACCATGTTCTTCCACTAGCAGCCACCCCTTGTTCCTATTTGGATTGTTAATTCTTTGAGACATGGAACTTATGCTGTTCACTGAGCATTCTGAGTGCTAGTTGCAAGGCACTGTAGGCAAGGTAGAGATTTGCCCTGCTGTCAATGGTCAGAATTTGCATTCTTTCCATCACTATCGTGTAGTGTCCTGTGTGCACCTCCTACAGCAGGCCCTCAATCTTGTTTGGGGTGCCTCAGTGCAGGCACTGCACAGATAATTAATAATACACACAAACATCAAAAACCCTATAAACACTTTTGCTTCTGTGAAAGAAAAGAGATGGTTATTGATACTTTTGTCAAAATACTTGGGAGATGCTCAAGATGCTACAACAATGAAAGCCACAAATACGTAGATAAAGATTGCAAATCTATCCATCTGGTGGTTCATTTTTTCAGCAGCTATCTTTGTTTGAAACATAAGAATCACCACCAAATTTTTCCAAACAAAATTTCACTGGATAAAGTATCTCACGAAAGGAGAATGTTTTAAGAAATTGATGTAATTATCTATCTAGATGAAACGCATGCTAAATTCTTCTCTGAATCAGAAAGGAAGCAAGTGTGCATGTGTCTGCTTGGAACAATAATCAACAGTGCTGGAGGAGAAAGAGCCACTTCTGCACACTGGAGCTATCCAGATTCTGGAGGAAGTAAGAAAATATTAGCAGTGGGTAATAATTAGCCAGGTTACAATGCAGGTGGATGGTGCAATGTGGATTACAAAGATACTTCTTTCAAACAGCAATGAATGCTGCCTGAGTAAGGACTGCAGGATCAGCCTCAAAGTCACTTTTTGATTGATGTATTGCTAAAGTTCTGGGAAGGGTCAATTGCTAACCTAGTACGTGGGCCTCACTGTATAGTCAGTAAGGATGTAGGGGAAGAAATAAGGTTATATCTTTGGGCCAAATCATTATGTATCACATTCATGACACATAACTGACTGCTGGTCATCACTGAGCTCCAGCATGAAAAAAATGCATCATCCTCAGTACACAGGAGGGCTGGAGGAAAGGATCGGGGGTGGCTGGTGAAGGTGGGGGAAAGACAGAGGTAGAGGAGTTTGATACCAGACATGAGCGAGGGCAGAGATAGGCCGGGGTTGATACTAGATGGGCATTGAGATGGGGGTTGATACCAGTGGTCCTGAGGTGGTATAGGTGGGTGGCTTTGATATCAGGTTGTTGCTGAGGAGGGGATAGCTGATGGCTGGTAAAGGAGAGAGCCAGGGAGGTTGCTATCAGATGGGTGGTGAGGTGGGTGGGGGGTTTGATATCAGGTGAGACCTGAGGTGGGTGGACCATAGAGTTTAAGGCCACAAGGGACCACCGGATCACATAGCCTGACCACCTATATATCACAGGCCATCAATACCACTCAGCACCTGCACACTAACAACAACCAAAATCAAATCAAAGTATTACAGCCCACAGGAGACTAGAGTATTACATACCACAGGGAAAGAATAGGAGGGACTGAAGCACACCAATGCTCTAGGCCCTTGCAACAGCAAGGAAATTAGTAAGTGAGATATAGCCAGATAATTCTGGCAAAAGACCTGCACCCATACGCAGGGCCAGATTAACTCTCCTGTGGGCTCGGGGCTCTTAGATTTTGTGGGGCCCCTGGGGGTTTGGAGTGGGGAAGTGGGCTCAGGTCTGGGGATTGGGGTGCAGGAGGGAGTGTAGCTCCAGCTGAGGGGGAGGGGCGCAGGGATGGGACAGGAGGTTGGGGTGCAGGAGGGGTTGGGAGTGCAGGCTCTGGCCAGGAGGCACCTACCTTGGGCGGCTCCTGGACGGTGGCACAGCAGGGCTAAGGCAGGATCTTTGCCTGCCCTGGCTTCACGTGGCTCTGCTCCCCAAGGTGGCCAGCATATCCAACCCCTAAGCAGAGGAGCCAGGCCACTCTGCACTGTGCAGGCTGCCTGTGCCTGCAAGCACTGCCCCCGCAGCTCCCATTGGCCATGATATCCGGCCAATGGGAGCTGGGGCAGTGTGCAAAGATTCCGTGAACGCCCGTCACTATGGAGACTTACCACGGGCTGGATGAAAAGAAGCAGTGGGCCCCATCCAGCCCACGGGCCTGCAGGGCCCCCCCCCAGCCCAAGGCTCTAGGCTGCAGCGCGTAAAGCCCCTGCATTAATCCGGCCCTGCCCACACGCTGCAAAAAAAGGCCAAAAGCCTCCAAGGTCATTGCCTGTCTGACTTGGGGGGAAAATTCCTTCCCAACCCAACATATGGTGATGAGTTAGACTCTGAGCACGTGAGCAAGAACCAGCCAGCCAAACAACCAAGAGACAGAATGCTCGGTACCACCTCAGAGCACTGGCCCACCTCCTTCCACGTACCATCTCCAGCTACCACTATCTCTGATGCTTCAAAGGAAAGAGACCAAAAAAAAAAAAAACCAACCAAACCACCCAACAACCCAGAATACACTTAGGGATGGGGGGAATCCCTTCCTGATCCTTGCGGGGCTGGCAGTAGCCCTGAAGCATGAGCTTTTAGGAAGAGAAGACATAAACTAGAAGTGAGCCCAAACATTGCTAAGCCCTGCCCCCTACCATCACAAGCAATCTCATCATACAATTGCATTCATACTTTTCTCCAGCTTGCTCTTAAAACTAATTTGTTTGCCCCCACAACTTCTATTGGGAGGCTGATCCTGAACCTCACATCTCTGAAGGTTAGATGATTTCCTTGGGCATGTTGGGCAAAGTATTCATTGATGTTGGGCCATACCTATATATATCTTTAATCTCCTTCCCCATTTGGGCTCCATAGCAGCCCAAACATTCATCTTTATTCACTTTTTATATAACTACAAACCATTTTATTATTCAGTTTCCTTAACAACAGCTAATTCATCTTGACTTTTTTAGCAATTCTAACTTTATTCCTACATTATCTAATCTCCAAAATGTAGCTTTCTTTGCTGTTCCATTTAATTCCCTATAGGCTGTTTGGTTACTCCTACTAACCTTTTTGAGGTGGTTATTCATCCACTTGGATCTCGTGCCTTTCCCAACAAGTTTTTTCCCTTGCTTGGGTTGCAAATTCCCATTTTTTTTATAGTTGATTTGAAGAAATTCCAAGCCTCCTCCATATTTATGTTCTTGAGCTCTTCAGCATGGCTGACACCTTTAACTAATTCCCTTGGTTTCCCAAAGACTGCCCTTTTCAAATTAAAAAAATTTGGGGGAGGATCATCTGTGTTAGGGTTTATAATAATTTGGGTTAGGGTTAACCCTAATCAAGTTTTGATTATCCTTCCATTTAATTTAAACTGAATCAACTCATGATCACTTAATCCAAGATTATTTCCTAGGAGCAGCTCTTTTATGATGTCCTCTCTATTTACCAACACCAAGTCTAACTTGCATCATTTCTTGTTGGTTTGGTGATGATTTGAAGAAAACTTATCACATCCAGCAATCACAATGCCCTGCCACTGTAATTTGCTGCGAAGTTAAAGTCTCCCATTATGACACAATTCCCAATAGCATTCATTGCTCTAATATTATTAGAGCAGTCTCTAGCCATACCCAAGTGGGATCCTGGGGGTCTATGGCAGACCTCTGTCCCAAACGACCCTCTTTTACAATTCAAAGTGATTTTGACTCAAACTGGTCCTGTTTTGTCTACACTATCAGCTCCTTGTTTCTCAGCTCTGCTGCTGTGCAAAGCTACCTTGCCCCCATAGGAGTGGCTGGTAGAGGCGAGGGCAGATGTTGGGGTCAGTTGGGCAGGCAGGGGATAAAGAACAAAGACCCAGGACTCTGGGCCCCACAGTAAGGACCTCCTACAGCCTCTCCCTCTTAATATTGCACTGGCCCTTTAAATGCCAACCCAGCGCTCATTGGCTAAACTCACTGCCGGCGGCAACCAATCAGCTACATGTCCGGAAGTTGGCCCACGGGGGAAGCACCGCACTAGCCAATGGCAGAGGCTGTTCTTGTTCCTAGGAGACCGATGTAAACGGTGCGGCCGCGGCGCCGGTGCTGCTGGGGGGGGGCTATGGAGTCTGACGCGGAGAAGGGGGAGGACAATGGCCGCCGCGTCGCCAGGGGAGCCGACCTGGAAGTGAGGTGAGGGGAGGCCGCTCATAGCCCGCCATGACAGCCCCCGTAGCCGCCTGTGCCCCGCCCAGCCCCCCCTTAACTCTCATGTGCCTCCCTGAGCCCTCCCCCTTGTGCCCCCCCAGTCCCCCTTAGCCCCACGTGCCCCCCGAGCTGCCTGTGCCTTGCTCCCTGAGCCCCCATGTGCCTGCCTGAGCCCCTCAAATAACCCCCATGTGCCCCACCTCCCAGTCCCCCTTAGTCTCATGTGCCCCACGAGCTGCCTGTGCCTTGCCCCCTGAGCCCCCATGTGCCCCATCCCCAGTCCCCCTTAGCCCCATGTGCCTCCCTGACCCGCCCGTGCCCCGCCCCCTTGTGCCCCATCCCCAGTCCCCCTTAGCCCCATGTGCCTGCCTGAGCCCCTCAAATAACCCCCATGTGCCCCACCTCCCAGTCCCCCTTAGCTTATGTGCCCCACGAGCTGCCTGTGCCTTGCTCCCTGAGCCCCCCATGTGCCCCATCCCCAGTCCCCCTTAGCCCCATGTGCCTCCCTGACCCGCCCGTGCCCCGCCCCCTTGTGCCCCATCCCCAGTCCCCCTTAGCCCCATGTGCCTGCCTGAGCCCCTCAAATAACCCCCATGTGCCCCACCTCCCAGTCCCCCTTAGTCTCATGTGCTCCACGAGCTGCCTGTGCCTTGCCCCCTGAGCCCCCATGTGCCCCATCCCCAGTCCCCCTTAGCCCCATGTGCCTCCCTGACCCGCCCGTGCCCCGCCCCCTTGTGCCCCATCCCCAGTCCCCCTTAGCCCCATGTGCCTGCCTGAGCCCCTCAAATAACCCCCATGTGCCCCACCTCCCAATCCCCCTTAGCCCTAGGTGCCTGCCTGACCCGCCCGTGCCCCACCCCCTTAGCCCCCATGTGCCCCCCGAGCTGCCTGTGCCTTGCCCCCTGAGCCCCCATGTGCCCCACCTCCCAGTCCCCCTTAGCTTATGTGCCCCACGAGCTGCCTGTGCCTTGCTCCCTGAGCCCCCCATGTGCCCCATCCCCAGTCCCCCTTAGCCCCATGTGCCTCCCTGACCCGCCCGTGCCCCGCCCCCTTGTGCCCCATCCCCAGTCCCCCTTAGCCCCATGTGCCTGCCTGAGCCCCTCAAATAACCCCCATGTGCCCCACCTCCCAGTCCCCCTTAGTCTCATGTGCTCCACGAGCTGCCTGTGCCTTGCCCCCTGAGCCCCCATGTGCCCCATCCCCAGTCCCCCTTAGCCCCATGTGCCTCCCTGACCCGCCCGTGCCCCGCCCCCTTGTGCCCCATCCCCAGTCCCCCTTAGCCCCATGTGCCTGCCTGAGCCCCTCAAATAACCCCCATGTGCCCCACCTCCCAGTCCCCCTTAGCTTATGTGCCCCACGAGCTGCCTGTGCCTTGCTCCCTGAGCCCCCCATGTGCCCCATCCCCAGTCCCCCTTAGCCCCATGTGCCTCCCTGACCCGCCCGTGCCCCGCCCCCTTGTGCCCCATCCCCAGTCCCCCTTAGCCCCATGTGCCTGCCTGAGCCCCTCAAATAACCCCCATGTGCCCCACCTCCCAGTCCCCCTTAGTCTCATGTGCTCCACGAGCTGCCTGTGCCTTGCCCCCTGAGCCCCCATGTGCCCCATCCCCAGTCCCCCTTAGCCCCATGTGCCTCCCTGACCCGCCCGTGCCCCGCCCCCTTGTGCCCCATCCCCAGTCCCCCTTAGCCCCATGTGCCTGCCTGAGCCCCTCAAATAACCCCCATGTGCCCCACCTCCCAGTCCCCCTTAGCTTATGTGCCCCACGAGCTGCCTGTGCCTTGCTCCCTGAGCCCCCCATGTGCCCCATCCCCAGTCCCCCTTAGCCCCATGTGCCTGCCTGAGCCCCTCAAATAACCCCCATGTGCCCCACCTCCCAGTCCCCCTTAGTCTCATGTGCCCCACGAGCTGCCTGTGCCTTGCCCCCTGAGCCCCCATGTGCCCCATCCCCAGTCCCCCTTAGCCCCATGTGCCTCCCTGACCCGCCCGTGCCCCGCCCCCTTGTGCCCCATCCCCAGTCCCCCTTAGCCCCATGTGCCTGCCTGAGCCCCTCAAATAACCCCCATGTGCCCCACCTCCCAATCCCCCTTAGCCCTAGGTGCCTGCCTGACCCGCCCGTGCCCCACCCCCTTAGCCCCCATGTGCCCCCCGAGCTGCCTGTGCCTTGCCCCCTGAGCCCCCATGTGCCCCACCCCCAGTCCCCCTTAGCCCCATGTGCCTCCCTGACCCGCCCATGCCCTGCCCCCTTAGCCCCCATGTGCCCCATCCCCAGTCCCCCTTGGCCCCACGTGCCTCCCTGAGCTGCCTGTGCCCTACCCCTGAGGCCCCATGTGCCCCACCCCCAGTCTCCCTTAGCCCCATGTGCCTGCCTGAGCCCCTCAAATAACCCCCATGTGCCCCACCCCCAGTACCCCTTAGCCCCATGTGCCTCCCTGAGCTGCCTGTGCCCTGCCAAGTTAAGCTCTCAGTACCTGCAGCATCCTGCCCTCAGCTCCCCCAACCTCCATGTGCCCTGCCCCCAGAGGTGCCTATGCCTCCACCCCTGAGCCCTTCAGCACTCCCATTCACCCCATGTGCCCTGTCCTTGAACCCCTCAGCACCCCATTAGCCCTTTCTGCAGCCCCAGCCATTAACCCCATGTGCCCCCCACCTGTATTAACCCGTAGATGTTCTGCTCTCAGCCCCCGTTCACCTTCATGTGCCCTGAACTCTCATGTGCCCCACCCCCATCCTCCTGTTAGCCCACATGTATCGTGCCTCCCAAGTTCCCTATTGATCCTCATGTAGCCTGCCCCCAAGCCACCCATGTGCTCCAACCCTGAACCCCCATTAACACCTACATGCCCTGCCCCTCAGTCCCACCCTATTCATCCCACCCCCTAAGCCTCTCATCCTTATCCCGTTAACCACTATAAAAAGAAAATGAGTACTTGTGGCACCTTAGAGACTAACAAATTTATTTGAGCATAAGCTTTTGTGAGCTCAGAGGTGTGAAAAATCCACATCCCTGAGTGGCATACTTAAGACTATTTAAATCCCTGTGAATTCTTCCATCGAGCTAGCTACCGCCTCTCAGGGAGTACTTACGCCAACAGGAGAATCCCTCTTGTCAGCATAGATAGTGTCTACACTGAAGCACTATAGCAGCTGCAGCTGTGCGACTGTAGTATTTCAAGTGTAGATAAGCCCTAAATGGTTATAAACTAATATAATCACTGTAATATCTTAGTACTGTACCTCATGGACATTCATGAATTTATATTCATCCCCCACGCCCATCCCGTGAGATAGGAATGCATCATCATCCCCATTTTAGACTGAGAACTGAGGCACAGAGAGATGAAGGGTCTGATCTTTAGAGGTCCTGAGTATCCGGAATGCCCAATCTAAGCCAATGGCAACTAGAGGTGCTTGGCGCATCTGAGAATCAAATTCATCCGATGAAGTGAGCTGTAGCTCACGAAAGCTTATGCTCAAATAAATTTGTTAGTCTCTAAGGTGCCACAAGTACTCCTTTTCTTTTTGCGAATACAGACTAACACGGCTGCTACTCTGAAATCTGTCATTAACCACTATGTATCCCACCCCTCAGCTCCACCCCAGTCATTAACCTCATGTAACCTGCCTCTGAGCCCCACCCCATTTATCCTGCTTCCGAGCCCCTCAGCCCCCTTGTTAACCACAGGTTTCAGAGTAGCAGCCGTGTTAGTCTGTATTCGCAAAAAGAAAAGGAGTACTTGTGGCACCTTAGAGACTAACAAATTTATTAGAGCATAAGCTTTCGTGAGCTACATCCGATGAAGTGAGCTGTAGCTCACGAAAGCTTATGCTCTAATAAATTTGTTAGTCTCTAAGGTGCCACAAGTACTCCTTTTCTTCTTGTTAACCACGTGTACCCCACCCTTTAACCCCCCATTAGCCACTATATACCCAATCCCCTCAGCCCTTCCCCATTAAACCTCAAGTACCCCACCCCTGAGACCCTCTTCCTTAATCCCCATCTAACCCCATGTACCCACAGCTCAACCCTCTGTACCCTATGCATAACTCCCATGTGCCCCAGCCCATTAACCCCCATGTACCTCACCCCTCGGAGCCTGCCACCTCACCCTCAGCTCCTATCTCACCTACTGACCTCCCTATCCCTGAACCCACATACTCAATCTGTCCCCCTCCCTCAGTTCCATCCTGTTCAGAACCTCTGAGCCCCAATCCCCTAAATTTCTGTAAGCCCTCTATATCCCCTGAACTCCATTGTTTCCCACCCCAGTGGCTCTCAACCTCTTTATCTCCTTCCCTCCGCCCTCTCTCCCTGTCTCTGCATCTGTAGAGGGCTCAGGAAGAAGCTTACCAGCTTAACTTCTCTTTTCTGATGCCATGTTGCTCAGCTGATCTGTGAGCATGTGTTGATTCCTCAGGGAAGCACAAATGAACACCCCCCCCAAACTTCTGAAGCAGGTAGCCCTCTGGTGAGTGGGACAGAGAGTAAGAGAAAGCCATCATGTGGGGAAGGGGAGGAGAGCCCTCCGCCCAAAAGAAACACTACAGAAAAGGAAAACGGAAAGTAGAAAAATTCACAGAAATGCTAAGAGAAAAGACCCTGGCTTTGTCTACGCTACAAAATTAAGTCAACCTAAGTTAGGTTGATGTACAGCCACCACAATAATTACTGCAGTGATTCATGTCCACACACTGTCCCCTCTGTTGGTGGTGCTCGTCCTCACTAGGAGCACTTCCACTAACTTAACTGTGTGGGGCATAGTGAGGCACTGACAGCTAGAGCCTCCCCATCCACCCGGTGCCAAAAGCTTGAGCTGTGAGCCACATACAATGGTTTTCGCAGCCAACAGGTGATGTAAGTAACAGAGTCTATGCAGACACTGCATCACCCTAATTACATCGATCTAAGTGCTACACCTCTTGTGGAGGTAGAGTTATTAGATCAGTGTAGTGGGCAATTTATATCGGCGGGAGCAATGTTGTAGTGTACACACTTACAGAGTTAGGTCAGCATAAGCTGCCTTATGTTGACCTAACTCTGTAGTGTAGACCAAGTCTTAGAAAAGGACAGAAGACAGGGAGAGATTAGGCACAGAATAAAGAAGAGAAGGTGCTAACTGTGGAAGGTACTACACAAAGGGTTAATAGGACAGTGAGGGAACCCGTCTGCCAATCTATCACAAAACCTTATGACAAAAGAGGCTGAAGAATAAAGATCACAAGTATAAGGTATGTATTTCTAGCTTTAGTACAGTGCTACCCAAACTTTTGAATGTTTTAAAGCACATACCCTTCAGGAAAATGAAACCAATTCTATCCTCCTTGTAAACCTAACCTGTTGCTAAAGGTCTACCTATCTTAATGTATGCATCTTCCCTGCCTCCACCCTGTGAAATACTTTAAATGTCTACACTGTTAACTATTGTTGGCATTTGAGTTAGCATGCATTGAAATCAATGGGGCAGTAGAGCTATTGTTTTAAGTCATCTGTAAATTTGGGTAGATATTGTTGTGTCAATTACACTTGGATCAAATTTTAAAGGTTTTTTTTCCTGATTGTAAAAGCTAAAGACTAAGGCCTTGTCTGCATTCAAAAGTTGAATCACTTCAACAATGCCAGTATAGTTGAAGTGGTATAGTCACCCTAATGTGGACACAGTTATACTGGGATGAAGGTGCTTTATACCACTGTAACTGACTCTTGTGGAAGTAAGAGCTAGTCTAATTACAAAGGCTTTTCCTATATAGCTGCAAGAGCAAGTCCTCTAGTGGAGATGCAGCTGATACCAATAAAAGGAGTCCTGACCTTCCCTGCAGGAGCAGTCCTACCATTTTGCTGGCCACAGCAGGAAAAAATTTCACCCCAAGAGGCCAAGTCAAAACAGCCCCCGCAAAGCTGAGTGGCACAGCAGTATGGTGCCACCTGGAAGTTGGCACTCAGGGAGACTGCCCTGCTTATCTGTCCCTAGAACTGGCTCTGCCTCCCTGAGTGACATAAGCTATATCAGGAAAGGGACTCCTGTCAGTATAGCTATGCCTGAGCGGGTGGGGGGGGGGAGGTATTGCTTGCATAGCTATGTCAGTTGTGGTGTGATTTTTTTTTCCCCCCCTCTTCCTCCCCCCCCCAGTGTAGTCATGCTGGCAAACTTTGCAGTGAAGGTGGCACCTTTATACTGGCATAACTGCATCTACACTGGGGGCTGTACCATTATAACTATTTCAGTGAAAAATCACACCTTTAACAGAAATGGTTACAAAAGCTGTGTGTGGACCAGGCAGACTTTTTAAGTGAAATCTGAACCTAGAGAAAAATGTAGACATCTGTCCCAGCTCCTCTTGCTAATCTTTTGTGCCTCCCCAAATCGGGCATGCCTCATGCTTTGAGAAGTGCTGCTCTAATGATTCATGATTATGGATCGTGAAACTGTCTCTGGCCCTCCTAGTGGTGTTTTTTTGACACGGGTCCAGGACAGAATATAGCAAGTCCCAGGCCTTGGATCACTATAATTTCCATTTGCTGCCATCCTCTTGTTTCATGTTGGTTTTTTTTAAATAAAATGTATTTACGTCCAGTGTATAATGCTCACTTGTTTTTCCCCAAAGATGGGTTCAGGGATTCACAAACAGGAATGTTGGTTTTGTCAATGACAAGACTATCTGCTATCCCTGTGGCAACTACATCCTTTTTGTTGACATTGAAACAAAGAAGAAGACAGTGCTGAAGTGTAAGAATGGCCACGTTGGAGCCTTTGCAGTGAATGGGAAAAGTCAAGTGGTGGCTTTTTCAGACCAGAAGCTAAATCCTGTCATCTATATCTACGCTTTTCCAGGACTGGTTAAACGGTCAGAAATAAAAGGTAGTGATGGGGGTTTCCTTTCCTGGTTCCTATTCCATTAAAATAAATACTAAATCACCATCTCATGAAGAGCATTTTGGTAAGAATAGAAACCTCTTAAAATAGCATGGCAGAAAGGTATCTAATGACACCTTAGAGAGATGCAGGGAGCACTATAAAGATCCCTGGACTGCTTTCAAATAAAGACCCAGATCTACAGCCGTTAGATTCACTACAATCCCATTGAATTTGTAAGCGTGGCTAAGAGCTGAATGAGAGGGCAATATTAAGGGCTTATGCGGCACCCATGGAAGTCCAGTGAGATCTTTGCAATGGATTTCAGTGGGAACAGGGACTGAGTCAGCAGTGCTAACAGCTTGATTAAAATACCTTGTATTAATATTTGATCTCTTCCTTCTGAATAAGACAGTTAAAGAAACATGCACAATGATTTTCTCAGTAGGCAAAGAAGTTCTCATTGAATTTGGGTTTTTTAGGGCATTTGCATCTGAAGAAGTTGGTTTTTAATGTTGTCTTATCCTGCTAAGAAGACTCCATATTTCTTATTCCATAGAAAGAAACATTGGTTTTGCCACTTCTTAGCCTGTTTTATTGCTGGGTATATTACTCTGGAGTACCATACTTCATGGGCTGACTTAATAACTTGAAGAATGATGTCAGCCTCTCTGTCCTCACAATGGATTCTTTCAAACTATAGAAATATGAATGGTTCAGCTAAATTCTTTAAAATGCAAACATATCAGGCAAAGGGTAGCCTTTCTCCAGTTAGAGGTGTATTTTGCTTAAGCCTTAAGACTAAGCTTAAAGACTCTTCCTTAAATTTGATTTGGTATGCTATGCACAGACTCAACCAGTTGATAATCATTTAGGAGTAAAAACACATACATGTATAGCTTGGTTAACAACAACTAAAGAGGAATATGGCAGTAAACATTTAAGGAGTGTGAACAGCTAAGCAGGAGTGGAGGGCTTTAATGGGATGAAATTAATTAAAGGAAAACATGGGCTGAATAATGGGGAAAATTTCCTACCAATGAGATTAATTAAACTGGAGCAGCCTCCCAGGGAAAGTGGTGGGAAACATAGAATATTAGGGTTGGAAGAGGCTTCAGGAGGTCATCTAGGCCAACCCCCTGCTCAAAGCAGGACCAACACCAACTAAATTCTGTTGTTTGAGACAGCTCAGTTGATGGTCTTTTGGTTAAAGGGTTGGAAGTTAGGAAATTTGGTTTATATTATTCCCCATTCCACAGTTTTCCGGTGTGATTTTGAGCAAGTCACCTTACCTCTCTATGCCTCAGTTTCCCAATCTGTTGAATGGGGATCTTAATACTTCTCTACTGCCGGGGGCAGCTGTTGAATGAATAAATGTTTGTAAAGCACTTTGAGATCCTTGGAGGGAAATCACCATAGAAGCACAAAGTTTTAATAAAACTGGGCTTTTCCATCTTGGAGAATGTTCCATGGGAGCAGTCATGTGTTGGCTTGGATTGGAGGGGTGAGTGGGCATAGATACCTGTGAGGACTATTCTATTTCTAGAATATAACTATACAAGCAGTTTTATATCTTTTTTTTTTTTGTTGGTTTTTCTTAAAAACCGTAATGAAAATTGTGTTTGTATGATCAAATCAAACTGAATAATCATGGATGGAGCAAAGCATCAAGCTTGTGGTTGTCCAAAGTGAAGCCGAAGGCTGACTAAAAGCGTTGCTATTAATTTTATATTTTAGGGCAGGCTCAGCTGGACTACTCTTTACTTGCATTCAGTTACACGGGTCCTTATCTGGCCAGTTACTCTTCAGTCCCAGAATTTGCTCTTTCGATATGGTAAGTATCAGACCTGTTCCTTTAATCATGGGTACTTAGGTGAAGGTTTTTATATGTGCACTCCTTGAGCAGAGCTTCAATTCACTGACTTGCCAAGAGAAACCAGTAAGGCCAAATGATGCCTTGGCTTTCTCATTCCTCTCTGATCTACCACTGTCTGCAAACATTCTCTGCCTGAATTGCCTTGCATTGAGTTAGGACTTCATAAAAGATGTATTGTTATTTTGTCATAGCTAATTTCCAGACTGTTTTCTTCAAGATTTTACATTTTGATATATTTATAACAGGAAAATAAGCCTTTCCACCACTTAATTATGTGAACAGTCCTGGAAGCTGACTGCAGTGGTAATTGTGAGAGAAAGTTGCCTGCTAGCTAGAGCACAGGACTGGTAGCCAGAAATGGCTGAGTTCTAATGCTGACTTTCTTGATGGTCCTAGGCAAGCTATTTAACATCCCTGCTGAGCTACTCCCTCTGTAAAATGGGGATAATGAATCTTAATTACTTCATGGGGCTTATATGAGGATTAATTAGTTAAAGTTCGTAAAGCAGATTGGGGATATAAAGCAGATTGTAAATGCTACGTATTTGTTTTCCAATAAAAAGTCTTAGCACTCCGATCAAATCCCTGAGAATTCCCAGTTTCTCTCTCCTTAAAACACCACCATCCTTGTCACAACTGCCAGCTGAGAACAGGAAAGGGGTTTAAACCCCCAACCACTCTTACATGTGACCCTCAGTACAATGAATCCATTCAATCACCTAAGCAGGATCAACTTCCACAGCATTCACAGCTTTGGGATGAATAGACCTGGACTAGCACTTGAAGCCAGGTGTCTTTCATAGCTGTGCCAGACAGCAGCACTACATGAGGTGCTTGAGCCACTTGGTCTGATTATTTGAAGCTTCAATGCCATGAAAGGACACACAGTGAGATAGGTTGAGGATAATGAAATAGAACTCATCGTTTATTTTTTAAGTTGATCTTTGTGAGCAAATGTTTTGTTTCCCAACACCCATTTTTTCCAGTGTGATATTAATATTAATAATTCTCTTGCATCCTGATCAATATCTATAAATGAATTTGTCACAAGCTAAACCAGCAGGATTATACTAAACTAAACTCATATACTATAGCATGTACATGCTAGAGTTCTTCACTTCAACCTTAGTCATACATAATAAAGCTGAAATTCCAACTCCCAAGTTCAAGTGACATGCTTTATCAATATATTTTTAAATTGCAAATGTTCATAAGAAGTTAATGTCAAATATGTTGTTCAGGAAATGGTGACTGTTATCCTTCAATGATGCTAAGCATTTCCAAGGATAGCATGTGAAAACACAAATGTTTACCTTCTTACCTATAATAATTATAGGGTTTTTATCCATACATCTTAAAGCTCCTTTTCAGAGGCCTGTAAAGATTATGGTCCCTGTCCTATAGATAGGAAGACTGAGGCACAGAGCTGGGTGGAGGGAAGTGACTTGTCCAGGATTACACAAAGAATAAATGACAGAGCTAGGGATAGAACCTATGTCTCCTGACTCCCAGCCTAATGCCCTGTCCACAAAGCATAGCTGCCTGTGATGCACAGCAGCACTGTTTGTTTTGCATAGTCTTGTAATAGAATATCAGGGTTGGAAGGGACCTCAGGAGATCATCTAGTCCAACCCCCTGCTCAAAGCAGGACCAATCCCCAATTTTTGGCCCAAATCCCTAAATGGCCCCCTCAAGGATTGAACTCACAACCCTGGGTTTAGCAAGCTAATGCTCAAACCACTGAGCTATCCCTCCCCCCCAATGTTTTCTCTTCTCTTCGTTAGTAGCAAAGTTGGTCCTAAACAATATTTATTTTACATGTGATTGATTATCCAGCTTCTTTTGTCATTCCCACCAAGAAGAATTAACTTGATTGACAGCTTTTGTCTGTAACAAGGTGCTAGATTCCTGAGGAGAGGAGCATCTGCTACTGCCATGCATGTCAACTGACACTTCGCAGGATCGAGTCTAAAAGGTCACTCTGAATTTTGTGACTTATTTGATATGTGTTTTTTTTTTAATTCTCCTTTTCGAAGGGACTGGCAAGAAAATATCCTTTTGTGCAGTAAATCTCAACCAGGTGTGACAGTGACCTCTATGAGCTTTAACCCCATGAACTGGCACCAGCTTTGTTTGTCCAATGAAAACTCCCTTACTGTCTGGAATATCGAGAGGAACGATCAAGAGCATCATCTCAAGTCAAAGTAAGTAACACGCCTTCCAGGCTAAAAGAAAACTATAGAGTTAACTTTATTTTAGTAAAAAGAAAAGGAGGACATGTGGCACCTTAGAGGCTAACAAATTTATTTGAGCATAAGCTTTAAGTGAGCTGTAGCTCATGAAAGCTTATGCTCAAATAAATGTTAGTCTCTAAGGTGCCACAAGTCCTCCTTTTCTTTTTGCGATACAGACTAACACGGCTGCTACTCTGAAACCTTTATTTTAGTGTTTAGGATCACTGACATGTATCCATTTACAAAGACCGTGGCTCCAATTAAGATTAACTGACAACCCTTTAAATCACAACCAATAAGATCTTTAACTGTCTGTCTCTTGAGTTTTGTTTGTTGAATTTGTGATAACATTTCCTAGTGCTCGGGTCTCCACATTACAACCATCACTATAGCTGATCTGAATAGTCAGATTTGGTAGCAGTCCTTGCTAAGAGGCCCAGTATTGAATGCACATGGAGAATGGACGATCTTCCCACTCCTGCAGGTGGCTCTGCTGTAACAGGACTGAGGAATATTGACAGGGCAATGTAGGAGAGCTTGCACTGCTGCTGTTGCATGTGATTACCATGTTTAGACAGAGTTTCTTGCCTGCAAAGATCATTTAGTAGAGTGGAATGTGTGTATTTTAAAGCAGAAGATGTGGTCACAGACTGGTCTGCAAAAAAAAAAACACAAAAAAACCCCAGGTTGGGTCCAATGCTTGTTTTCTCTGTGATTAACATATCCTGTGTGATGAGTTTACAAATCCAAAGGTGATTTTTCTAATGCTCAGTGTAATTCTCCCAACACTACAGGGCTTGTCTACACTTAATAGTTTTGCTGCTTTAACTATACTGGGGGAGGGGGTGTGAGAGAGAGAGAGAGAGAGAGAGAGAGAATGGCAAACCTTGTCTAGCGTGGATGTATAAAAGTGCTTATACTAGTATAGCTTATTCCAGTTGAAAACTGAAATAAGTTATACTGATATAAGGTACCATTATATCATTATCAGGGGTTAGCTGTGTTAGTCTGTATCCACAAAAACAGCAAGGAGTCCGGTGGCACCTTAAAGACTAACCGATTTATTTGTGCCACTAAAGACTATGACCAAATAAGTCTGTTAGTCTTTAAGGTGCCACCGGACTCCTTGTTGTTGTATCATTATAACAGTCTATACTAGGGCTTTTACCAGCATGCCTATGTCAGCAATACGTGACAACCTGCCCAGACACATTTATGCTGGTAGAATGTGTAAGTGTAGACCAGCCTTTAATGTGGGATCTGAAAATCAAGCTGGATTCTTTTTTGCTTTTTATCACTATAAAGTTTACTCCGGAAGACGTATTTATTTTTCTCTCTCTTCACTCCAGTTGGCAGGAACTGAAATTTGGTTGAAGGATTATTATGTATTTATACATTTTTACATAAAATTTCATTGTCATAAATCGGCATATTCCCCAAACTACTACAAACTCACCCTCCCTTATACATTTTAATAGGTACTCTGCTATCTGATTGGTGATCATACACAAAAGACACTTTCTAAATACCACTCAGAATGCAATAGGAGAATAATATTTAGAGCATTTTTCATCTTTAGCAAAGAATCTTCACAATTCCTTGCTGGGAGGGTAATTATTAACCCCAATGCACAGATGGGGAAAACTGAGACCCAGGGTATGACTATACTGAAATAAAAAGCCTGCAGCAGCAAGTCTCGGGGCCCAGTTCAACTGACAGTGGGCCTAAACATAACAGTGTAGCTGCTCGGGCTGAAGCCCAGGTTCTCAGACCCTCCCCCCTCACAGGATTTCAAAGCCCAGACTCTAGCCTGTGTCCAAACTTCTGTACTGCTATATTTATCCTTGCAGCCCAAGCGCTGTGACCCTGAGTCAGTTGACCTGGGCTCTGAGACTTGCTGTCTCTGGTCTTTCATTGCAATGTAGATATATCCCAAGAGTGATTAAGTTACTTGCCCAAGACAAAAAGGAATCAGTGTCAGAAGCAGACATTGGGATAGAATGCAGAAGTTCATCACTGCCAGTTCTGTGCTCAGACCTTCTCCTGAAGTAGAAAGATTATGTGTATGTCTACACTATGGAGACTATATTGACATAGCTATAGTGGCACAGCTATGCCCACTTTGCCCCATAGCATAGACTCAACCTACACTGACAGAAGGAGTCATTGTAGGAACACTGCCTCCCTGAACGAAGTTAGCTATATTGACAAAAGCCCTCTTCTATATGCATAGCTGCATCTATACTAGGGATTTTGTGGTCATAGCTACAGTACTCAGTGGGGGTGTTTTTTTCCATGCCGACATAGCTACGCTGATGTAACTTTTCAGTGTAGACCAGGCCTATTATTTTTTATTACAACAGTATCTGCCATGTAAACTGGTTGTTTACATCAGTCTTTCATTATTATAATAGAGGTAAAGTGTTTGCATTAGAACGTCAACTAAAGGTCAGTCTCCAGGTTTTGAAAACATGCTTCCCAGCTATGTATTAGTGTTTATTTTCTGTAAGTGCTTCCTCAGCTCTTATGCTTTTTCTTTTCCTTTTTGCAGGCCTGTCAGACTCCCTGCCGAAGATGGGTCTCTGATGTATAACCAGGATGTCTTTTTTTCACATCCTGGTATCCAAGACCTCTACTATGGTCCTGTGCTGCCGATTTCAGCCATTGCTGGGCTGGCAGGGGATGAAGCAGAGACATTTAGGGTAATTACATTCTGCATCTAACTGCTAATATAAAGTGTTATGATTGTAATGATACTGACAGATATGAACACAATTCATAATTGAAAGCCTATTAAACTTGCTTGGTCTAGGAAAGGGGTATATTCTCTCAGCAATGTTTGTGAAACCCATATTAGCATTAGAATTATAATCACAGGAGGTAAATAATGATGAGCATAGGGCAGTCTAACATAGCAATCTGGATGGTTTGGTAAGATGTGCCCATGAAAACAAAATACATATTAATACTGACAAGTGCAAGAACATACGTATAGGTATAAAAAATGTAGGCTGTACTTACAGAATGGAGGACTGTATCCTGGAAAGCAGTGACTCTGAAGAGGATGTAAGTGTCATAGTGGGCAAACAACTCAACATTAGCAATGGTGTGGCTAAAAGGGCTATGCAATCCTTAGATGTGTAAACAGGATAGTGAGTAGGGGTAGAAAGGTGATTTTGGTTCCGTAGACCGTATCGGTGAGCCTAATACAAGAATACTACATCCTGTTCTGGTGCCCACATTTTAAAAAGGGTGTTGAAAAATTGGAAAGGGTGCAGAAAAGAGCCACAAAAATAATTCAAGGGCTGGAGAAAATGCCTTATAGTGAGATACTTAAAAAGCTCTGCCAGGTTAGTTTATCAAAAAGAAGACTGAGGGATGGCTTGATTACCGGGTATAAATACCTTCAGAGGAAGAAGATACCAGATATTAAAGGACTCTTCATTCTAATGGAGAAAGGCATAACAAGAACCAACAGGTAGAAATTAAAGCCAGACAAATTCAAAGTAGAAATAAGGGACAATATTTTAACAGTGAGGGTGATTAACCATTGGAACAAGCTACCAAGGGAAGTAGTGGATTCTCCCTCTCTTGGGTCTTAAAATCTAGACTGGACCCTTTCTGGAAGATATACTTTAGTCACATGCAAGTTAATGGGCTCAATTAAGAAGTAAGTGGGTGAAATTCTCTGGCCTGCATTATACAGGATGTCACACTAGATGATCTAATGGTACCTTCTGGCCTTAAAATCTCTGAATTTACATATTTATGTATACAAACATTTGCCACTTTTAACTGAAGCTTGCTGATTTTTATATTGAAGCCTAAAGATGACATCCAGCTTTCAGTCCACCCTACTGTCCACTGCTGGACTGCGACGTCTGACCTGTATATGGGCTGTGAAGAGGGACATTTTTTGGCAATTAATGTTGAGACACTCAAAGCTTCTCTTCTCTGTTACAAACCTCTACGAGATGCTAAAGGTAACAAAGAGCTGCACTGAAGGTTTTTATAGAAATTACATGTTTCTCTTTGTATGTGGTTTCTTCCCTTTTCCATTGGCTTCAATATCTTATTCCTCTGGCAAAAATATACAAATGCTTGTGTTGTTTGGTCTTAAAAATGAACAATAATCCTGGTATTGCAGATCTCATTAACCCCGTAGAACTGATGTAAAAGCACTAGTAGGCCAGACATATACAGCCTTGTATTATTATTGTTTATTAATGTATTGAGCGCCCACAGCATGTTTGATGTTGCACAAAACCTAGGGCTTGCCTTCACTAGAAAATTGGGTTGTGTTAGAACATGCCCTTGAGGAGTCATGCTAACTAACATGATATGTAACACAACTTTGCAGTCAGTGTAGACAGGGAAAGCTGTGTTTAATGTCATGCCAACTGTTCGTGTTAACCCTGTAGTTACAGACATGGAAAACATGTTAGTCATTGTCTACATTTACTGCAGAGTTGTGTTTAGTGTTAAGTTAGCTAACATGATTCTTCAAGGTCCTTTTCTAATGCTGCACCGAGTATTCCTGGCTTTCCAAAGTATTGTCCCTCACTTAAAGTGTGGTGATTAATCTAGATATGGAGGGTATTGTTTTAGAGGCTTTTTTAACAAAAACTGCTGTGTTAATTCCCTGGCTATGATCTCATTATTTATTGTCACAAGTCAAGCAAGGTAAGTGTTTGGAGTTCTCCAAGAAAAGTTTGGGATTTGCCAATTCAGGAGGTTGCACCTTTCGGTGCTTCAGTTGGCCACAGTGTTCTTCTTTGCTTCCTGTTCTAAACTATTGTGCAGTGGTGGTGTATGCTTTTAGGCCCCAATTCACAAAGTACTTAAGCACACGCTTAATTTAAAGTATGTGATTAAGACCTTTGCTACTTAGCAAAGCACTTAGTTACATGCTCAACTTTAAGCACATGCTGAAGTCCCACTGTATAAAAAAAAAAAAAAAAAAATCATTAAGCACATGTTCAATCAATCCCTTTAACAGCTGCCACATTTCACCTGAATGTTTTTGGGGTAGCTGAAGTTCCTCTATCATAGATTAATCAAATATGATAACCTAAGTAAATAATAACACTTTTCATTAGAATATATACTGATTTCCATCTATAGATCTCAAAATGGTAGGCAGAGACCTGTCAGGGATTGTCTAGACCGGGGTGGGCAAACTTTTTTTGGCCCGAGGGCCACATTGGGGTGTGAAACTGCATGGAGGACTGGGTAGGGAAGGCTGTGCCTCCCCAAACAGCCTGTCCTCTGCCCCCTATCTGACCCCTCTCACTTCCCGCCCCATGACTGCCCCCCTCAGAACCCCTGACCCATCCAACCCTCCCTCACTCCTAGTCCCCTGACCGCCCCCTCCTGGGACCCCCCTCCCAACTGCCTCCCCTGGGACCCCATCCCCTATCCAAACCCCCTCTGCTCCCTGTCCCCTGACGGCCCCTCCCCCTATCCTCACCCCCTAACCGCCCCTATCCAACTGCCCCCTGCTCCCTGTCTCCTGACTACCCCCTGAGACTCCTTGCCCCTTATCCAACCTCCTGGGCCTGGCCCCCTTACTATGCTGCTCAGAGAAGCACATCTGGCAGCCACGCCGCCTGGACAGAACCAGACACAGTGCCACACTGCCCTGCATGAGCTCGCAGTCCCGCCACCCAGAACGTTGCCCACGCAGCAGCGTGGCTGCAGAGGTGGAGGGCCAGCAGGGGAGGGCCAGGGTCTAGCCTTCTAAGCTGGGAGCTCAGGGGCCGGGCAGAATAGTCTAGCGGGCCACATGTGGCCAGCAAGCCATAGTTTGCCCACCTCTGGTCTAGACTCTAGATAATACTTAGTTCTGCCTCATTGAAGGGACTGGACTAGATGCTGTCAAGGTCCCTTCCAATCATATATTTCTATGATTTATTCTCATTTTACTGATGGGGTAACTGGGCCACAGAAACATTGTGACTTGCCCACAGACACACAGATGAATTAATTGGTAGAGACAGGAAAAGAACCCAGGTCTCCTGATGCCTAGCTCTGTGTTCAGTAGACTAGACTACTGCTAGCCCTTAATGCAACATTCACATATTAGGTACATGCACTGTAGTTAACACTTCAATTTGTTTCTTTTTCTTTATGCAGAACGAAGGCAAACACAGTTTCATTCCTTACCACTTCTTTCTGATGATAGTTTGAAAAAGGAAGGTATTTACTTGTTTAAATGCAGTTGGTTTTGGGGTTGTTTTTTTTTTTTTTTAAGGCTGCACCAGTGGCTGCTGGGAGTCATAATACATGTCAGTACAACTCCATCCTAGGTAGAGCATTGGCTAGAAGGATACTGATGTTCAGTGACTTGTGAGAGACAATTTAATGGCATGAGGTCAGGTATCTAAATCACAAAAATCATCAACACGATTGGTACTAATGGAAAGCCATTTTGACAGCCTCAACAGAGACAATGAAACTGGACGTATTTGTTTTGTGTTGATTCTAATTCTCACTGATGTGAGATCAGACTTCGGCCCCTACATTTTGTTTAGAACCACTGAAAATTATTTGTTGTTTATATAGCACTAACTTTGTATGAGGCACTCTTTCCCAATTACTATTGGGAAACTTAAAAAAAATCTGTTTTGTCTTGGTGACTGTTTAGTGACCTATACAAAATAAATTAATAATCTCAGTTCAGTTTGTAATGGACAGGTGTCCACATCACTAAAGCCACAACTGACACTAATTGGCTTCTCCTTGCTAGACTGAGCTAATTCCTCACCCATAAATGTAATCCCTCTCAAATCAAGGCTGATTTGAGGTAACTAGCCCTGTGATTACCTGTGCTGTAGTTTTTTCAGCCTCCCAGGTTGTCGGTCTATCATATTTCACAAGCAGTACATTCAATGAGATATTTAAGAGCTAAGCCATTTTCAAAAACATGAAATGTTTTTGCTTTTGCAGAAGACAAACGGAGAAAACAAAAACCTGTTTTGCTTGCTATGGCATATCATAAGGATGGACTATATGCAGCTGGAAGTGTAAGGCATTCCTCATTCCTAGAACCAGGCCTATTGTGTGAAAACCTAAACCGAAGCATATTCGAGTGAAATGCACTCACAGAACTCCTAGCATGGGCAGAAGTGAGAAGAAGCAAAGAGCTGTAGAACTAGGAAATGTCTCTCTAGTGTTGTACGTACTTTGCTGTTTAAGATTTGGGACAATAAATCTGGAGGGAAAGAATCCATTTTTTCATAGTCTAACAAGCAAGTAGTGACTAAGCTCCCAGTGTTTAACAACGATAGGCAGCAAGTAAAGAGCTTTTCGCTGGAGAACTCGTAAAGGGTTGTAAAGAGAGAGGAGAGAATTAGAATGGACGTAGAATGGAAGAGGAGAAAGAGAATTTCCAAAATAACTGCCCAGTTGTGTTGTGCTCAGAAGTCCACTCTGCCTTTATTTATGATATAACTTAACGATACATGTCTTGGTTATTCTTTAACAAAAACCCAGTAGGCCAAATTCAGCTTGTGTTACTCCTGTGAGATCTTAGTGAAATCAAACGGGGTACGTAGTATAACTGGTAACAGAATCTGATCCATTGCAATTAAACATGAATTATTTTTAAGTCTAGATTTTTAAGAAACATTTTAGTTTATCTTCATTTCTGGCATCATGCAGTATTTCAGCCTAGGTGTCCCATACTCAGGGACAAGATAAAGGTTAATAAGACCAACAATGACAGGAATCAGTGGAATCGTCTTGGCTGTTCCCACAGCGTTTCTTAGATGTTTATACAGTGCAGTTTTGCTGTAACTGGTTAGGATAAGTGATCTGATTTGCATTTGCATTTATCTTTTCTGTTTAGGATGGTATTGTGCACTTTTACCAAATCAAAGGCACACACTATCAGATGGATAATTGCTTTGATGTATCAGAACCCATAATCAACCTCGTTTTCTCCCCTGACTACAACATATTACTAATAGAAACAGACAAGGTACAGTATTATGTAATAAGGTGCCCAAGTCAGGTTACATCTGCACCTGCACGACACTTTCAGTATCACTGGGCTAAATTCATCCCTAGTGTAACCCCATTAAAGTCAATGGCATTACACCAGAGGTGAATTTGTGAGAGTGAGAGAGAAGCACAAACCAATTGATTTCTGAAGATGGTGGATTGTACCATATAATTTTTACCTGACTCTTATGTATGATTCTGTGACTTACTGGAAGTCTCAAAGCCAATGGGATCACTTGAACTATGTACATAAATCTGTGCAGAATCGAGGCCTAAGGGAATAATTCAATTACCTCAGAAAAAGAAGAGGAAAATTTAAGTTCTCTCTCTTCTGAGAAGTCATATTTTCCAGTCGTATCATTTTAGTTGGCTTTTTTTAAATTCTACAAAAGTTTTAATATTTTTAATGTGAAAACCATAATAGCACAGGAGAGAGAAAAAATAGTATCATGGGTAAGAGGATGGAGCAAGAGATTGGAAGTCAGGATTTCTGGGGTCTGTTCCTAGCACTGGCACAGTGACCATGATCATTCACTCATCCTCTCTATGCCTGAGTTTCCCCTTCTGTAAAATAAATTAATATTGCATCCCTATCTCACTGGGGTAATGTGAGGATTAATTAATAAATGTTTCCCAAATGCCTTGTGATATTCAAATATAAACCTTTTTGAGTGCATATTATTTTGTTGTTTTAAAATACTTTATTGGTTCTTGAAATAAATTAAACAGAGTTTGCTTTAATTTTATTTCAGTCATTTTCTGAAATTATCCACTAACTTTGGGGAACTACATTAATCTACATCAGCTGAGTCTTTTTCCTCAATTCGGAGACATCTGTAAAAGTTTAAAGAGCAAAGTTCAGAAAGATGGGTGGTTTTTGTTGGTGTGATTGAAGACTCTTACTGAATGCTTTATAGCCAAATGATGGATTGTCATTTGTATTTGTCAGGGATCAGTCTATGTCTATAAACCTTCACAGAATGAGGAAGTCGTCAAACTCTTGGATGCATGCAATGATCATTTCCTGTCAGCTGATTTTCTTACTCCAGGGAACAAGTATTGTGTGGTAAGGAACTTTCTCCTTTTGTTTTACATAATCGTGGTTATCCTCAACTAGGAATAATAGGTAACCAAAATATTGCTATGGCATCCTACATAGCATAGAAGCAGATGTGCTGCAGAGGCTGGGGCTCATATTCTGATATCAGTCACATCAGTGTAGATCCAGAATAACTCCATTAAAGTGAGTGGAGTTATTCCAGGTCTAGGCTAGTGTAAATGAGAACAGACTCTGGCCTTGCGTTCTTTGAAGAAATGTGGTTAGCGACAGATTGCTCAATTCTAATATGGACTCTCCTATTGATTCACTATGTGGCCTTGGAAAAGTCACTCTGTATGCGCCAAGTTCCTAACACTGCTGGAGATGGGCTCAATACAGAGAATGGAAATTGAAGGAGGTGGCTTTCTAGCACTCTAGCCACCACACCTGTGCTGGTACTCCCACTGGCCTCTTCACCCCTCAGTGCAAGTTCGAGCAGCCTGAGAGACTATCTATCCTGTGCCCAGCTATCCACAGCTCCCAGGGGCCTTTTCCACAGCCAGGGCATAGCAGTGCCATGACCATCCCTCACTCATCATGAAAACACCCTGATGGTCCCCATGTGGCAGGGACTTTTCCAAGGGATAGCGTACAGCCAGCTACACTGATTCTTTACCTGCCAAGGAAGTCCCCAGAGAGCCAGCATAAAGGAGCCTTGAGGTGCTGATGAATCAGTTGTGTGGGTCTCCTCATTTTTAGCAAAGGGATGATAATCCTTACCTGCCTCATGGGGGAATTATGAATTAATTAATTCATATTTGTACAGTACTCTGAAGATTTAAATAATTAGATGCAAGGTGCTGAGCACTTTTATGACATAAGTCTCTTCTTATCCAAAGACCAAGTCCTCTTTTTCAGGCACGTTTACCAGAAAAAATTGTGAGCATTTTTCTACACTGCTGGTTGAATGGTGGAGGTGGAAGTGCTAATGTAGATCAGGCATATATGTTACCAGTGCATGATCTAATCCTACTCAGAGCACCAACACTGGAGTTGCGCTGGTGCAAAAATGCTTACAAATTTTCCGAGTATAGATGCACCCCTAAAGGAATGTGACTAATAGCACTGTGTGTGACACTGCTGTGATCGTTCAAAACTAAACCAGCATCTTTTTACCTGCTATGCCCTGTCATCAGCCTGGTTAATTTTCCATAGAAAGCCATTGCCCACTTCATGTCAATTTTTCCACTCTAATCGGTCTCTTCTTCTTTAACAGTCTGTAGCAATTTCAGGGGAAGTGCATGTTTGGCTGCTGGAGGATGGAGCTTTCATCAGCAAGCTCTGCCTGAATACACAGGTACAGATTACTGGAAATTGAGGTTTAAACTTTTTTTAGTCATCAAATAAAAATGAGAATAGTTTTTTGCAAAATATACCAAAAATGCCTTAGATTTACCATTTTAATAGTGCTGAAAATTTGTTTCTGAAAAGCCCAGTGGATCATAAAGATCTCCTGAATATGGGGATCTCATACGCAGGGCCCACAACTACAAAGATGGCCGAATTTTGTATATTGTTTAAAGAAAGTAATTTCTAAAACATTGGTTGTGGTGGTACCGCAATACCTTTCAGTCACTTCACCCAATTCATCTCTGTGCTATCTTCCAGGATCCTCCATAGCAAAAAACCAGAGTTTGTAACCCACTAATCGCCCTTTTTTTGTTCCATGACTGCAGAGGAGTAAACAGGCCACTCGACCTTGAATGGTCCCTCACAATATGTGCTAACTACTTACGTTGAACAATCTGTTCCACCTTGCATTTAGCTGTGACACTGGGAGTTCCTTTCCCAGACCTGAAGAAGAGTTGTGTGTGGCTCAAAAGCTGTACCTCAACATAACTTAGGTTGACTTAATTTTGTAGTATAGACTTTCCTGAAGTGTATTCTGTACTAAATGAAAAGCAAAAAGCTTGTATTTACACAGCACCTTCAAAATGAGGGGTTTAAAGTGATTTATAGGCATTACTAATATCTCCTTAGTGCCTGTGTTTTATACCTGAGAGAATGGAAGCACAGAGAGGTTAAGTATGTCCAAAATATTAGTAGCAGAGCCAGGAATAGAACCTAGAAGTCCCATGTTCTAGACAATGGAAAACACTTCCTTTCTTTTAAACGCCACTGTGAATGTTAGATTTGTTCTGTATTTGTTTTTGAATAATTCCATTTTACACCAGTCTTTTTAAAGACTAATATATAGCACCATAATTTTGCATGGGTCTCAGGTTAAAAATATCAAAAGAGTCGGGTTGCAAATCATGTAAGTTCATGTGTAAAGTTATCATAGAACATAGTACTGTGACAGTGTAATCAACCAGTCCAACTTTTCTTTTTGATAGCTGTTTAGTATTTTTACTTGTGTAGTTCTCTCCTGATATTTAATTTAAACTAAGCCTGTAGCATCTTTGCCTCAACAGTCCTTGACTCTTGCAAGGGGTCTGATGGTTTGATTGTACTAGAAAACTCCTTGCATGAACTGTTTGTTTACCCATTTACAGGAAAAGTGTTACTTAACCTCTTACAAAAATTAACAAATTAATCTACTCACTGGACAGAATATTAAGTTCCTTGCCTTCACTGTGGGTTCCTACTTATTCTATCTGATCACTACTAATGACGCACCAAAGACCACAAGCTAAACTACAATTTTGATTTTAAGATGTATCCCATTTTACAACTGTGTGTTTGCTTTTTTGCATTAAAAGGATCTTCAAATACCAATTACATTGTTGCATATTCTTGCATCAGCCTTGTACTAATGTGTTGGACTACTATACAGGGTGCGCAGGTTTGAGTCCTAGTCACTTGCTTTCCTGGACTGGAAGTGCTGGGCAAGCTGCACATTATGCCCCGGTGGTTCTGATTTCACATAAATTTTTTTATTTTGAAATCTCAAAATTTTTCATGGATGGTAAAAAAAAAAAAAAAAAAAAGTTTGACCTGTTCTACTCATTAGCCAACCTCTCTGATCCATTTAGAAGCACACTGACTGATTGTGGATATGATGCAGGGCCTTGAAGATGAGAGTTTATAAACCTTGGGATGGGGATGGTCTTTAAGGATCTAGTAGTGCATTCATGGGGAAAAGAGGGCATAATGTTTTTAATGACCCTTTTTTTGTGACTCTGATTAAGTCAAAATTTTCTTTACATAGATCACTTATTGCTATTTTTCAGATGTGAGGGAACTTTGCATAGTAGAGCAAGTTTCATAGTAAGATGTTGCGATACAATTAAGTGTATTTTCCTATTTAACTAGGCAACTGCTATGGTTTGCTGCCCCTCCTCATATAGTGTTGCTGTGGGGACCAAAGTGGGTCATGTCTATTTCATTGATGTTACCAAAGTTGAAACACCACGTGTGGTTCACAGAGTTCTTCTTTCCAACTTACCTGTGCAGCATCTGCAGTAAGTATGTAGTAGCAGAGGGAAGAGGTATTGTCAACAGGTAGCCTGAACAATGTGTGTGTGAGAAATATATGTGCACTTTTTTGCATATTCCTCAAGAGAGTTGTGCATGTCAGATGAGACACTGAGGACTAGATTCATGAAAAGAATAATGGATGACAGTATAACATGCTATGGTGCTCATCATCCTGTAGGATCCAAAAGTGGCTTACAACTACAGACATGTAGCAACCACTTCATTGTTGAATGAAGCCATCTCTGCCAGAGTTGGAGTACAACAAGCAGGTGGACAGCTGATGCAGACACACTACACAATAGTAGGTGGGGCGGGACTTTGGTTGAGGGCAATGAAATAAACCCATGTTCTTATAAAAAATGCCACAAAGAGCAGGAAATATATTAATATTCTATCTGACAGCTCCGCCACACACTAAGTTCCATGTAATTACATATCTAACTTGGGAGGGTGAAGGGGAGAGTCAGTCCTGCAGTGATTCAGACCTGTGGTTCCAGGAAATGGAGACGTCTCGAATCTGATGCTTAAAGCTCTGAGCTATCCCTTCTCACATGATGGATGTTTTTATTACTGTTTATTATTATTCTGTTAACATTTCACAAATGTAATTATACCTATACAATTAGCACTAGGGATCTTGTATTGTTGGATTTAAAAAAAAGTCAATATTTAATAGTGACCCATAGAGATAATCATTAATCTACTTTCCCATTTTAATAAATGGGATTGATATTGAATTTGTTAAACATTAAAAAAACTACTGTTTGAGAGATCAGATGACATATCTCCATTATTATCTCTAAAGTAAACATTAACAATTCATATATTGAGTAAATGATTTTAAAGGTGTACTAATACATATAGAGACAGAGAGCATATAATATTAAAAGTCTGGTTAGACGTCTGAAAAAGAGGTGGATTAAAAGGAATGAAAGATTTTGTAATGAAACTAAACTATTGTGTAATATTACTAGGTTTACATCAAATGCCGACTGAAGTAAATAGAAACTGCTCCCATTGACTTTAATGGGCTTTGGATCAGGCCTGAGCCAAGTAAACCCTACAGGCTAAATCTCTGTTACACTCGTGTAACCCTACTGGTTTCAGTGGGGTCCATACTGTAACTCAGAGGAGAACTTGGCCTTTTGAATTGAATTGTATCAAGTGAAATACTGTGATTAGACTGTAATGGACAAAAACTGTATTAAAGTGGAATTCTGTTTTGTCTAGATATGATCAGAGTGGTCAGTACCTCATAACTGGAGCTGCAGAAGGACATATCTTTATTTTAGATGCCCGGCCCTCAAAATTATTCCAGGTTCTTGGATACTTAGGTAATATATGTAACAGAATATAATCTAATATTATAGAATCTAATAATAACAGAATCTAATATTAATTGCATTGTATTTTCACTTGGTGCCTTTAGTAACAGTTTTGAATGGTGGCAAAATTGATTTCTAAAGCGTTTCTTTATGCTGTTATTTAGAAACTAAAGTTTTTAATACAAGGATGGAATTGGTGTGAAGGATTGCAGCCCTGGTGACTTTACTTCTTTATATGGTGCTCTGTATTTTTTCCCAATAAATGCCATTTTGTTGTATTGTTTTTTTTTTTCCTTTCTGATGACTTTCTACAACAATCTCTCATGTGCAGTAGTCTTTTTTGTTTGGCACCTTATCACACTATAGCACTCTTCTGAACTAATACACTTTACAAGATACTGTTAAACTACAGAGTTTGTTGCAGTTTTAAATCCTGTATTCTGGGAGCTCCTCCACAACCTAGACACCTTTGCCTGAGGGTGCACATGTACTGCACTTGCAAATTCAGATATAAGCCATTCTGTGTGAAAGTTGTGTTTTCATCTAGTTGGGCCTGGCCCTAACCATTTTTTCCTCCAATTTTCGTTCCCACCAGTGTGGCTTCCCCATCATAGGCAAGAAGAGTTACTTGTGAGCAGAATAAAGTATTTTTTCCAACTTCCCACCCAAGAAGCTGAGAATGGTGCCAGCAAAGCACTCCCAGTCTCTTATGGTCCAGTAAGTGAGGGACTGGGACTGATAGCAAGTCTGGCTATCCTCTGTCCAAGGACTGAGCACTATCCCAAAGGCCTATCCCACATCACTTTAACATGGGGACTGATGGAACTGTCAGTTTTGCTGATTGATACTGAAGAAGACAAAATGATAGACTGGAGAACTACAAAAGTACAATGTGTAAACGCTATTCCCATTGTTCTCAAATGCTTACAGCAAAGCCTTATTCATCCAGTGATAAAGATGCATGTAAGCCTAATGCTCGTACTTCAGTGATAAACTCTGATTTAATGCTTTGCTTCATTCATGTACTTAAGCTGAAGTGCTCAGTCTCAGTTGACCTCACCCTGATACAGACTTGCTTCCCTTACTTTTTCTTTTGCTATGAAGGGTGATTTTTAATAAGGATTAGCCACATAACCTTTTGCAGACTGGCCGTGTTAACTTTTTCTGTTGATAAATCATCAAGGCCCCAATGCTGCAGAACACATAAGTACGTGCTTTACTCTATCCCTATTCAGCACTTAAGCATGTGTTTCAATTTAAGCAGGTGCTTAAATACTTTTTAAGTCTAAGTGAGCAGTTAATTCAAGGTTAAAGATGAAATTTCTGCCACGTGTCTTTGAGTTGGTTCTTTACTTATTTTAACTCCATGAAAAGGACCCTTCTGAGAGTTGAAACCTTATATGTATATAACCCACTGGTGGTATTAATATTTTTAATGGTGTGGTATCCATGTCTTAATTTTGAGCCTAAATATGTTATGATGGTGGTTTAATTTAATTTGAATTCCATTGTGGTGGCATTTGGATGGATCATATATAAAGTAGGGCTGTCAAGCAATTAAAAAATATTAATCGTGATTAGTCGCGCAGTTAAAAAAATTAATAGTGATTAATTGTGCAATTAATCACATTAATAATAGAATACCATTTTATTTAAATATTTTTGGATGTTTTCTACATTTTCAAATATATTTATTTCAGTTACAACACAGAATACAAAGTATACAGTGCTCACTTTATTTTTTTATTACAAATATTTGCACTGTAAAAAACAAAATAAATAGTATTTATTTATTTAGTATATAGTTATTCACCTAATACAAATACTATAGTGCCATCTCTTTATCATGAAAGTTGAACTTACAAATTTAGAATTATGTACAAAAAACCCTGCATTCAAAAATAAAACAATGTAAAATTTTAGAGCCTACAAGTCCACTCAGTCCTATTTTTTGTTCAGCTGCTCAGTTGCTCAGACAAACAAACTTGTTTACATTTGCAGAAGATAATGCTGTCCACTTCTTATTTATAATGTCACCTGAAAGTGAGAACAGGCATTCTCATGGCACTGTTGTAGCTGATGTTGCAAGCTATTTACATGCCACATGTGCTAAAGTTTCATATGTTCCTTCATGCTTCAACCACCATTCCAGAGGACATGCGTCCATGCTGATGACGGGTTCTGCTTGATAACAGTCCAAAGCAGAGCACACTTATGCATGTTCATTTTCATTATCCGAGTCAGATGCCACCAGCAGAAGGTTGATTTTCTTTTTTGGTGGTTCGGATTCTGCAATTTCTACATCGGAGTGTTGCTCTTCTAAGACTTCTGAAAGCATGCTCCACACCTCATTCCTCTCAGATTTTGGAAGGCACTTTGGATTCTTAAACCTTGGGTCGAGTGCTGTAGTTTGTCTTCAGAAATCTGACATTGGTACCTTGTTTGCGTTTTGTCAGATCCGCAGTGAAAGTGTTTTTAAAATGAACAACATGTGTTGAGTCATCATCCAACACTACTATAACAAAATATTTGGCAGAATGCGGGTAAAACAGGGCCAGAGACGTACAATTCTCCCCCAAGGAGTTCAGTCACAAATGTAATTAACACCTTATTTTTATAATGAATGTCATCAGCATGGAAGCATGTCCTCTGGAATGGTGGCCGAAGCATGAAGGGACATACAAATGTTTAGCATATCTGGCACGTAAATACCTTGCAATGCTGGCTACAAAAGTCCCATGCGAACCCCTGTTCTCACTTTCTGGTGACACTGTAAATAAGAAGTGGGCAGCGTTAGTTCCCATAAATGTAAACAAACTTGTTTGTCTTAGCGATTGGCTGAACAAAAAGTAGGACTGAGTGGACTTGTAGGCTCTAACGTTTTACATTGTTTGTTTTATTTTTGAATGCAGTTATGTAACAAAAAAACTATATTTGTAAGTTGCACTTTCATGATAGAGATTGCACTATAGTATTGTATGAGACAAACTGAAAAATACCATTTATCATTTTTACAGTGAAAATATTTGTAATGAAAAATAATATAAAGTGAGTAGTGTACACTTCGTATTCTGTGTTGTAATTGAAATCAATATATTTGAAAATGTAGAAAAACATCCAAAAATATTTAATAAATTTCAATTAGTATGCTATTGTTTTAACAGTGAGATTAAAACTGTGGTTACTTGCGATTTAATTTTTTGAGTTAATCGAGTGAGTTAACTGGGATTAATCAACAGGCCTAATATGAAGTTTTGTTGATTGTGACATCCCTGAGAATTAGATTTGGTCTAAAATGGTATCCCCTGGAATAATTTCAAAATTTGCATAATCACAGTCCAAATATGGATGGCTGACCTTTTCCATGCCTTGTCACATTTCACCCAATGATTATCAGCAGCATCTCTCCAGAACTGTTCAAATTTGCTCAAATTGCAGGTCACTTAACCTATCAGATCAGCTTAAGTCTCAACAATTCAGTGGGATGAAAAGCCTGAGTTTTTCAGAGGTGCGGAGCATCTGCAGCACCTATTGACTTTAGTTGGAATTGTGGGTATTTAGTATTTTTGAAAATCAGTTCCCAGCAGTGCTGATTTTCTCAATTTAAATAAAGTAACTTAAATGCAAGTGCAATATGATTGTTATGACATGTTCTGAATCATCATTCCCCAATGTGCTTCGCACGGGATCTCAACTGAAACAAATACAACTTGATGCTATAACTGGCTTAAGTGTTGGTCTCCATCTACTTTCAGTGATGAGTAGTGAAGTCCTAGGCCTTTCTACAATATATGATGTGGAGAGTGAATTAGTTGAGGTGATGGCACTTCTTTGTCCACCAGACATCAGAAGAGCAAGATTGGAAATCTTTTGTCTGCCTTCAGCAATCACAATAGGTAAAAATGAAATACATTTCTTGTGTGATATTCCTTGAGACGTGTACACTTTTGTCGTCCCTTGCATAAAGCACTATTGCTCCAATCTGTTTTATCTATCTACTTTATAGACCCTCCCAATGTACCATTTCTAGTAGGATTGTCTGTAGGCTTCCCTTAATCTGCTGATTCATTTAACAAAATAGTACTACAGTATGCAAATGAATTAAGGAGTGCGGGAGGCAAGAATGAAGCGAGGGAATGGTGATTTACCTCTGGCATCATATTGCCACCACCCAACAATAAGATGTCCATAGGGCAGCAGAGGGAGAGGAAGGTGGAGAGAGAAGTTAATCTCACCAGTCTTTCAGTGAATTACTGTGGGTTCAAGGTGGCTTAGTAGTGAAAATGTCAGAGGTTAATACATTAATAAATAATAATGACCGTCTTTCCCATAGCACCACTAGATAAAAGTTCATAGCAAAAAACCCAACAATTTTAAAAAAATCTTAACTTATATTCTAATTTAAGAATATTACAAAGAAACATGGTGTGAAACAAAAGAACAGCATTGAGGGCAGGAGAGGGAACTAGAACTTGCTTTATAGGCAGACTTTAGAATTCTCAGCCATTGTCAATCAGCATAGCTCCATTCACCAGCTGAGGATCTGGCCCTAGATCTCTGCAGTCATAGATTTTCAGCCCAGCGCATATTAGGGCATCACATTGAAAGGGAAACTGGTGATTTGTGGGATGGGAGGAGGTTGGGCCTTCAGTAAACTGAACAACCATCCAAAAGGAGTTTTCAAAATACACCCCAGCCTTATTTTATCACTGTGAGCATTTATAAAATGGTCAGGAACCGGAATATGAGTGATTTTTTTTTTTTTTGTAACTTCGCTCATAAATTTATAGGAGTTTTTAATATGGCCAGAAGGGATCATTGAAATCATCAGTCTGACTTTCTGCACAACAGAGGCCATAGGAGTTTCATGTATTTGTTTGTGGAATTCAGCATGTATCCTTGAAGTTAAATTTTTTTAAGCAGGTCACTTCTTTCAAGTACCACAGACTCCAAGAATTAGATGCAGCATGACGAGACTGATCATTGAGCCCTTGGTTGAATGTACATATGAATTAAAAGATCTAGACAATGTTCCAGACAAATGCATAATCTTCATCAAATATTTCTTAAAAATTGAAAATTAATTGAATGGCCATGAAAGTGTTTTAGTGGATTAGTTTAAGCAAACCACGTTGCAGGCTGGTGCTCTATCAAGCACCCTCCACATCCCAGGAGTACATCCCAGTCCTCATATGCAGTCATAGTCAAAATGGGGCTTTGGGCCACAATGCTGTCATTCGATTTATATCTATGTATGAATTGTTAGCAAAACCTCTCTTGGAGAAGGCTTTATTGTGTAGAGTTGTAAGAAAATATGGTGCAAAACTTTCTTATCACTTAAATCTAAATTCTAAAAGGAACTTGTTAACCGATATAAATTTTTTATTAAAGTTAATGTTTAAAATCAAATTTACACAAGTTAAGAAGGAAGGGACTGTACATCTGGGGTCAGGCTTGGGTTATGAGGGATTACAAGTGTTTGGTTACAAGGTTCATAAGATCTATACATAGCTCATAGAATCATAGAATATCAAGACTGGAAGGGACCTCAGGAGGTCATCTAGTCCAACCCCCTGCTCAAAGCAGGACCAATCCACAACTAAATCATCCCAGCCAGGGCTTTGTCAAGCCTGACCTTAAAAACTTCTAAGGAAGGAGATTCCACCACCTCCCTAGGTAACGCATTCCAGTGTTTCACCACCCTCCTAGTGAAAAAGTTTCTCCTAATATCCAACCTAAACCTCCCCCACTGCAACTTGAGACCATTACTCCTTGTTCTGTCATCTGCTACCACTGAGAACAGTCTAGATCCATCCTCTCTGGAACCCCCTTTCAGGTCATTGAAAGCAGCTATCAAATCCCCCCTCATTCTTCTCTTCCGCAGACTAAACAATCCCAGTTCCCTCAGCCTCTCCTCATAAGTCGCGTGTTCCAGTTCCCTAATCATTTTTGTTGCCCTCCACTGGACTCTTTCCAATTTTTCCACATCCTTCTTGTAGTGTGGGGCCCAAAACTGGACACAGTACTCCAGATGAGGCCTCACCAATGTCGAATAGAGGGGAACGATCACGTCCCTCGATCTGCTGGCAATGCCCGTACTTATACAGCCCAAAATGCCATTGGCCTTCTTGGCAACAACGGCACACTGTCGACTCATATCCAGCTTCTCATCCACTGTAACCTCTAGGTCCTTTTCTGCAGAACTGCTGCCTAGCCATTCGGTCCCTATTCTGTAGTGATGCATGGGATTTTTCCGTCCTAAGTGCAGGACTCTGCACTTGTCCTTGTTGAACCTCATCAGATTTCTTTTGGCCCAATCCTCTAATTTGTCTAGGACCCTCTGTATCTTATCCCTACCCTCCAACGTATCTATCTCTCCTCCCAGTTTAGTGTCATCTGCAAACTTGCTGAGGGTGCAATCCACACCATCCTCCAGATCATTTAAGAATATATTGAACAAAACCGGCCCGAGGACTGACCCTTGGGGCACTCCACTTGATACCGGCTGCCAACTAGACATGGAGCCATTGATCACTACCCATTGAGCCTGACAATCTAGCCAACTTTCTATCCACCTTATAGTCCATTCATCCATCCCATACTTCTTTAACTTGCTGGCAAGAATACTGTGGGAGACGGTGTCAAAAGTTTTTTGCTAAAGTCAAGGAACAACATGTCCACTGCTTTCCCCTCATCCACAGAGCCAGTTATCTCGTCATAGAAGGTAATTAGATTAGTCAGGCATGGCTTGCCCTTGGTCAATCCATGCTGACTGTTCCTGATCACTTTCCTCTCCTCTAAGTGCTTCAGAATGGATTCCATGAGGACCGGCTCCATGATTTTCCAGGGACTTAGGTAAGGCTGACTGGCCTGTAATTCCCTGGATCCTCCTCCTTCCTTTTTTTAAAGATGGGCACTACATTAGCCTTTTTTCAGTCATCCGGGACTTCCCCCGATCGCCATGAGTTTTCAAAGATAATGGCCAATGGCTCTGCAATCACATAACCAGCATCGACCCAGATTGGGGTGCCAGGAGTTTTTAAAATGTCAGTGGATAAGTGATCTTGGGTATGCCACCCTCAAGATGTATTTTAGAGTCCAAGTCAGTATTGGTGTAGTGAATAAGTACATGGGTGGGGTGCATCCCCTACACTTCACATAGTTACTTTCACTGAGGCACAGATACTGAGGCCTATATTTTCTTTAAATGTCCACTGACGTTGGATGTCTCCAGTTGTGGGTACCTAACTTTAAACACTTAAAGTAGGGCCTGATTTTCAGAGGTACTGGCCACCTGCAACTTCCATTGACTGCAGCTGGAGTTGTAGGTGCTCACACCCTTTGAAAATCAAGCCCTATTGTAGGTGTCTCATGTTGGGCAGCCAAAAAATGGAGATGGCCTGGTGAAAAGTTGGACTTACGGAACTTATCCAAGGTCATATAGAGTCAGTGGTAAAGCTGAGAGTCCAGACTCCCAGTCCCCTGCTCAAAATATTAGATCACCCACCCTCCCTGCTGAGATTAGCTGGTACATTAAAATTTGCTTCTGTTTTTCACAACTACCATATTATTTCTGAAGGTTAAATATCTGCTCTAGCATCAGTGATGTCTTTTCCATCTTGTCTCTTTCAATCCTATAGACGAGTGTATTGATGAAAGAGGGATGCTAAAGAACCGTGTCATTCAGAAGCGCCAGTACGAACTAGAATACCCCCTGTCCTCAGCAGTCAGACAGAAAGATGACACTGTGTATGGCTACTGCAAACTCGCACCTTTCATCTATAAATACCATCTCGCCAAAAAGGTATTTCTCTGATGCTGCTTTTTGCGTGGAGGTAAAATATTGTAATGTTGTCAACACAAGAAATTTGGGGCATGAGCACAGTAGTAAGTAAGCAAAAATCTCTTCTATCTATCCCTAACACCTATCAAATTGCATCATTCTCCACTAGCTTAAGGTAAAATAGGTTAAAATTTGGAACCTACATGGTGCTCATTGCAGTACTCAACCTCAGAAGTGTGTATCACAGGCATTAGATCAGCACGCCAGAGCAATGACCACAATGTGGTAGCATTCTTAAAATGGTACAAACCTGAAGAACGGCTGACATCTTTACTTCGAATATTAATTCTTTCTCAAGAGGTAGAACTAGACATTAGGCCTCTGAATCCATGGATGTCTAGGTAATGTGCTGCTCTCTACATTTCCTTCCTGAGTCAATCTGCATAATTTCTGTCTGGCTCAGTCTCAGGTAATTCTGAATCACTCAATTTCAGATTTCCACAATATTTATTTGGATCTATAGGACACGTGAAAAGGTGCATGTCCAAGTCTCTAGGTGACTTTTCACATATGTTTAAACATACAAACAGCTCCCACAACTCAGAATATAATCATCCAAAAGTGAAAATTTCACTTCCTCCACAAAAATACCCTACTCCACCCACAAACACCAATCTTCTGAACTTCCCGACCAACCCAAAACCCTGGGGAAAGAGATGGACTCTTATCTAATATGCCTTGAGGGTCAACAGATTTGCGCTACTTCAGACCAAGTGGGAGAGTAAATCCTCATGGAGAAAACCTTGTTGGCAGGCTCTTCCCTTTTAAGCAGAGGGGCTCCAGCTTAGGCACCTCCATTGATTGCAACTCCTAAAACATCTACTATATCCCCTTCTGCAACTAGAGAGGGTGAAATAACGTATTATCAGCATAGCAATGATATACTCCCCCAGGCCCATAACTCTTATAAATATCAACATATGTGAAAGATAATCCAACAAGCTATTTGTATCTGCCAGCATTATTACTCAGTTTTATATGGCCAGCTGTTGATACTTCCATCATCTCAATTGCTGTTTTGTATTTTGTTTGGTTTATAGAAAACCTGGAAAGATGCATCAGTTACTTTATCAGAGAAGAGGATTCCAAGCAACCAGTTTGCACCAGGATTCCTCCATTTGTCACCTAACAGCCAGCTGTTGGCATCAGTGGCTAAGGATGGAGTATTGTTTATCCGTGATGCTGTTACTTTGGTAGGCATCAGTGCACAGGTCTCATTAAACCTATGTTGATCAGAGCAGTCGGGAGTTAATGCATGGATCAGAGTAATGAAAGCAAATATATAAATTGCTACAGAAAAAGACTTGCTACACTTGAAGAGAAAAGGAAATTGTATTATACAATTGACTAGTCTGATGTTTATTTTTATGATGGATGCTTTTATTTTCAGAGGGGGGGGTGTGTGTGATCATTTGCTGCTTATTTTCTTTTACAGTAAATCTTCTTGTAGATAATTTTGCTGTGCATCAGACATCTGAGAAATTAACCTAATGGTTCAGTCCTAGGAGCTTATTCCAAGGCCTGAGTCAAAACTTGGACCACCTTTTAAAACCACACATTGTAGTAGTTTTTATACTCCTTAATGACATTTTGGATGAAGTTTTATCCTAATACAAAGGAGCATTTTAAACAAGGGAGCCTATTAACAGAATTTAGTGACATATTCCTGTAGAAAAACATATTTGCTCCTGACCTGATATTGTTTCTGTAACTCTTTCAGGAAACAGTTGCTTGGGAGCATTGCCATTCTTACCACGGACAGGGAATTGGATCCTTGGCATTTTCATTGGATGGCCAGTTCATACTTGTCAATGGCATGGATGATGGTACCCTTGTGTGCCTAAAATGGAAGTATGTATAAGTTTAACTGATTATATTGACAATATGAATACTGGTGCCCAAACACACTAATTTCTACATGCAGTTAAAAGCTTTAGGCAATCTGTTGTATTATGTGGAAGTTAGTTTTATTGTCTTCTGTACAGACAGATAGTATACAGCCTAACAGCAGGAGTCTGTGATTACCAAACCTGGGCAGTTAATCAGCTGAAATCACTTGACTAAGCTGATCAACCCATCTATGGCTGCAGTTCAAGTTTAGGACTATCTTCAGGACTTAGTTATATAGAGCATCTTAAGGCTAAAATAAACTCAGGGAAGACAGACTTTGATGAATAAAAGTAATTAAAAAGAAAAAATGAAGGAAAATTTCCCCTTTTAGGAAATTATTGGCTTTAGGCCATTTTTAGGCTATTCTGGGGTAAGTATTAGAAAAATGGTTTCTTTCCCATGGTGGAAACTGCAAACAGATATTGTTGTTTCACAGAAACGTATTGATGCTGCTACTTGTCAGTCACACCAGAGAGGCCAAGGATTGAATGGGCTTTGGATATTGACTTCCCTTCCTTTCACCCCTAGAGGTTGTCACACCAGATCATTAAGAATATAAAATCATTAAGATTATGTACATACACATAGTGACCAGTTCCTCTGCATCTTGGGCATTCGCATCCCCTACTGCATATTGTCTGTCCTTTGTCTGTTGTCTAGACTACAAGATCTCTGGGCAGGAACTGTCGTAATATTTCTGACTTGTACAGCCCTGAATATATTATTAGAGAATCCTATCTAACCGTGCCATATCCATTCTGAGAACTTCCATCTCCGGTGCTGTAAATCTGACCCCTTTATCAGCCTGAAAACAAATAAAAATTTAAAGACAGAATAATATAGTTAATTGGTCCTTGGCCTTTCCCAGAGTGTGACCCCATATCACAGCAGAAAAAAGCTTTGGGATCCCCATTCCATCTAGTTATAAATAAAGGAAAAGTAGTTGTAACTCATTTAAAAAAAAAAACAAAAAAAAAACCTTAACCCCCCCCCCGCTTGAGAATTTGTGATATAGTTGTGTTTACTTAGCTGATTGCAATAATATGTGCAAAAATAATAATAATTTGTAACTAAGCTTTAGAAGGAGGCATTCAGAAGCATTGAAAGGTTACAATGGAAAAGTTGCTGGCCTAGTCGATAGGGGTTAGCTGTAGATGTGATAGATGCAGATTTATGCTGTATGTTCATAGTAAGACATTTGACATAGTCCCACATGACATTCTCATAAACAAACTAGGGAAATCTGTTTTAGATGAAGTTACTATAAGGTGGGTACACGCCTGATTAAAAGACCATACTCAAAGCCTAGTTCGCTGTCAAACTGAGAAGACTTATCTAGTGATATCCCGCAGGGGTCTGTCCTGGGCCTAGTACTCGTCAACATTTTCATTAATGTCTTGAATAAGGGAGTGGGGTGTGTGCTTATAAAACTTGCAGATAACACCAACCTGGGAGGAGCTGCAAGCACTTTGGAGGGACAGGATTAGAATTCAAAATGGCCTAAATAAATTGGAGAATTGATCTGAAATCAACAAGATGAAATTCAGTAAAGACAAGTGCAAAATACTATACTTCAGAAGGAAAAATTAAAGGAATAAATACAAAATGAGGAATAATTGTCTAGGGGCTAGTAGCTGAAAAGGATCTGAGGGTTATAGTGGACCACAAATTGAATACGAGTCCAGCGTGATGCAATTGTGAAAAAGGTTAATATCATTCTGGGGCATATTAACAGGAGTATTGTATGAAAGACCTGGGAAATAATTGTCCCGCTCTACTCAGCACTGGTGAGGCCTCAGCTGGAGTATTGTGTCCAGTTTTGGGTGCCACACTTTAAGAAAGCTGTGGATAAATTATAGAAAGTCCAACAGAGAGCAAAAAAATGATAAAAAGTTTTTAGAAAACCTGACCTACATGGAAAGGTTAATAAAACTGGATATGTTTAATCTTGAGAAAAGATGACAGAGGGGGGACCTGGTAACAGTCTTCAAATATGTAAAGTGCTGTTATAAAGAGGATGGTGATCAATCGTTCTCCATGTCCACTGAAGCTAGGACAAGAAGAAATGGGCTTAATCTGCAGCAAGTGAGATTTAGGGTAGATATTAGGAAAAACTTTCTAACTATAAGGATAAGGTTAAGCACTGAAATAGGCTTCCAAGTGAGGTTGTAGAATCCCCATCAATGGAGGGTTTTAAGTACAGGTTAAACACCTGTCAGGAATGGTATAGGTATACTTGGTCCTGCTTCAGCACAGAGGGCTGGCCTACATGTTCTCTGAAGGTCCTTTCCAGCCCTACATTTCTATGATTAAAGATTTAACTTGAAATTCAACCCAACACAGAGAAGCTGCTCCGTTCACCCTATGGATGCACTTAAGACTTGCATAGAGAGTGGCAGGTATAGTAGCGACACATAGGAATCTCTTTATGCCACTGAATACCATACATGTAGGCTCCCTACCAGCCAACCCCAAATAGGCCATTTGGAAGAGGCTCACTGGATCCATACTTATATGGATTCATGTAAGTCCCATGTAGCACTGTAATGGCTCAGCCACAGGGAGAATCCACCGTATATCAAGGGAGGTGAAGTCCAGCTGGGGAGGAGAGCCCATAGTGTGGAATGGAGTTATGAGGGACCTGGAACTACAACTCCCATGAGGCACCACAGAGGCAGGATGCAAGGATTAAGGTTGACCCAACTCGAAACAAAACTTTTCAATTTGGAAATGTTAAAACATTTCATTTTGAGTCAAAATTTTTAAATCGTAATTTTTCAGAATTTTTCATGCTGTGAAAAATTTCAATAATTTGACCTTTAGTCCCACTTCGGGGTGAAAACGCTGAAATGCCTGTACTGGAATTTCCTGTGGGACAGAAACTCCAAATTTCGATCAGCTTAATATATTGTAATAAAAGATTTTAAATTCTTCAGCCTTTTTCATAATACACAGAAAAACATGTCAGTTCCCCCTTTTTACCAGTAGGACTGGAGAAGATGAAATTAAGGAGGCTACTGATTATTGGCGACTCATTCTCGCCATTCTGAACAACTCAATTTACAATGAAAATATTGTTTTAAAGTCCATGGAGGAGTGGAACATTGCTTCAGAGTCCCTACTGGAATCATCCTTGGAAACGGAATCTCAGGTCTGAAAAACTTTTTTTTTAAATTTTGAAAAAAAAAATTATCTTTAAAGGGGTGGGGGAAAATATTTAGATAATTCTTGAGATGAAATTTGATCCACCATTACAAATGTACAAAGTTTACTGTATCCTGACACAGTGCTCTTTCCCTAGGAGAGTTTCTAGGCGAAAAGGGGAAAATCCCTGAGAATAAGTGGTCTTTGTTTAATTATTTTACTTCTGGGATAGAATTCTCATGAAAACAAGAATAGTTTTAGGGACCAAGGTGTTCACATGTCCTCAGATGTCACTAAATCTATTCAAATCTGCCCTAGACACTTGGATTTATTAAGGTCAGACTTATTTTTTTTATTGTGATGATGCAAAACAGGTTTTCCAGGTGTCATCTGTACTATAGTATATATGCATACTATATATAGCAGGGTTTGCGGGTTCAGACCCTAACACAGAAGTTGCCAGGGAGATGAGAAGAACATTGTAATATATCTTCTGATGAAGTACTCCTAGGAATTTACCTGAATTCTTCAATCTGCTATCTTAAATTTTCTCTTGTTTTCTCTGAATATTCATATTTGAGGCAGTTTTTATAAAAAAGTGTGAAGTATGAATAAAGGATTGAGTGGAATATGTATTGTCTGAACTAGGCATTTTGGAAATAAGTCTGTGTAAATGCCTGGTTTAAAATTTTAATGTCAGGAAACTCTCCAGAAGAAACCAAGTGTGGAGGTGATGGATGAAGATAGCTACCTCAACCTGAACGTACTCAATACTGATGAAATGACCTGGCTCAACCAGAAAGTACAGAAGGTATTTTTATAGAACAGGCACCAACCAGGGACAAAATATTGAAAAATGACTAGTGATTTTGGGTGCCTCATCTTGGGGGCCTAATTTTCAGAGTGGATACTCAGCACTTTCTGGAAATCAGGCCCCTTAAAGGTGTTGAAAGTTGAGCACTCAAAATCACTAATCACTTTTGAAAATCTTGGCCCAGGATTGTAAACTCTTTGGGGCAGGGACTGTTTCTTTGTTATATGTTTGAATAGTGGTAGCACAATGCTCTACACATTGGCCTCTACATTATTGCCATAAAAAATAAGAATCTTTGACAACTGGAGCCATTGAGCAGCAGGTTGATTATGCTGAAGCCCAGAAAGATTTTCTAAAAATATGACTCAGAAACTTGCACAAATGGATCAGCATCAGAAACCAAGCAAATGTGCTTCCTTCTTCCCATAAGCCATCATACCGAATTTCACTGCATTGTTAAATCAATACTTAGGATTGTGAGGTAAATCTGAAAGACCCTGGGGTTGTTCCAGGCCATTGTTGGAGTAACACTCCTGTGCAAAGAAAGGACCACATTTTAAAAAGACAGAAATGCCTCGCAGGGCTAAGGGGGGAAGAAAGGAGATGTAGAGCTTTGTGACCTTGGCAACTGCAGATTTTATTGTTAGTATATATATTTTTCAAACACACAAATATGTGGCTGGTGAATGGTCCTCATGTAAGCTAGAGCTCTGAGTATCATCTGTGTTTTCCGGTGAAGGGAGGGGAGAAAACAAAGGAAATGCCTGACAAATATCATTGTCTTCCTGGGTGATCTCAGGAAAGAGCACCCTTCCTCATAGGGCTGACTGAGGGCTTTCAGATTATGGAGTTCATCTCGCATCAGGATCACACCCATCCAGTTGCCATTAATGGCAATTAGGCTGTGTAAAGTTGTGAATCCCCTTTGAAGAAGAGGAAGGAGGGAGCAACTTCCAGAGTCACTGAGGTGCAGAGGAATTGTAAAATTTCCCCTAAGTGATCAAGCTGCAAAACTGTAGAACCCAACAGGCCACCATAGCTTCCAGAATGGACATGATCTGTTAATTCACTTCATCTTTTAATTAGTCCCGAGGAAATTTTTTTTCCTTTCGAATCCACTGGTTCAAGGCTAGGTTACGCTAAAAGGACTTGGTTCTAAAACCTTTGATTATTAGATCAGATTAGATGCTCCTGTTCCTTCTGACACCTCAAGCAGCCCAGTGTTTTCACCTCTGTATGTCAATTCCCTGTTTCTTGCTGCATCATAATCTGTTTCCATGGCATTGGCATCTTTCTCAATAGTTTTCTCATGTCTTCTGTTTTCTTCCTCTTTTCCATCTTCTAACAGGTAGTATCCAGACAAGGGCTTGTCTAGGAATAAGTTTGGGGTTTTTTTGTTTTGTTTTGTTTTGTTTTTTGACATCTGTACAACATCTGCAAACCACTTCAGTCTTCTTTCTCAAATCAGGTTTCAGAGTAGCAGCCGTGTTAGTCTGTATTCGCAAAAAGAAAAGTAGTACTTGTGGCACCTTAAAGACTAAATAAATAAATTTTGTTAGTCTCTAAGGTGCCACAAGTACTCCTTTTCTTTTTTCTCAAATCAGTTTCTCTACTGTCTGTTGACCAGTCCTTTTGTAACACTTCAGTGTTGGTTATTTTATCCTGCCAGTGGACACCAAGTATTCTCCACAGATATCTCTGATGGAATGTGTTAAGCTTCCTGTTGTGAGCTTCTAGCATTTGCCAAGTTTCAGAAGCATACAACAATGTAAGTATCACAAGTGACATTATATAATTTTATCTTGGTTCTTGTGTGAATCTCCTTATTTTTCCAGATATTTGCTGATCTTGAAAAAACTCCACTTGCCTTTCCACTTCTTGCTTCTAACTCCTTATGGAGTTGCCCACCAGCACTGAATGTGCCTCCAAGATATACATGCTTGTTAACAATGTCGTACTTTTCACGATCAATCACATACCCACCATCGTTGCTGTCTCCTCATTCAGCGATCATGACTTTAATTTTCTTTTGGCGGATTCTTAATCCTACTTTGGCAGACTCGCATTTGACATTGATGGGAGTCTTTTTCATGGCACCGTCACTTGTGTTCAACAGAAGAGTGTCATCTGCAAAGTTTAGATCTTGAAGTTTTACTCTGTTCCACATAACTCTTGTATCTTCCTTTGATGTTGCTATTTTTATCACATAATCTGTAACAATGCGGAAAAGAAGAGATGATAAAATGCAATGCTGCTGTACTTCAGTGACAATATAGAACCAATGGTATCTCCACCTTCAGTCCTTACACAGTGTTTTGAATCTTCATACAGCATTGTGATTGGTCAAACTATCTTTCTAGGAAGCCGATATTGTCTCAAGATCTTCCATAGTGACTCTCTGTGAATGCAGTCATCAGCTTTGTTGAAATCTATAAAATTCAAGACTAATCTTCTCTGGTAAGCAAGCCCTTTCTCAATCAGTCATCTCAGGATAGAGAGGTGATCTATACATGATCTTTTTGGTTTGAAGCCTGCTTGCTCATTTTGCAATTTTTCATCTATATCCAGTTTGATTCTGTTCAATAGTACACTGCAGAACACTTTCCTACATACTGAAAGTAGTGTTATTCCTCACCAATTATTGCACACCATTTGCTGGTAATTTACAGATCACACCTTTCTTCCAATCCTCTGGATAGAATTATTTTCTCCTAAACTGTATTAGAAAGTTTATGCATTTCATGTAGTACCACATCCTCCCTAGCTTTAAGCATTTCAGCAGTTGTCTTATCTTGACCAGGTGCTTTGCCATTTTTCAGCTACCTAATTGCTTCTTTTATTTCTGCTTCTGAAACTTCTAGCAGTGACATATTTAATTCTTTACCTTCTTTGCATTCATCGATTAGTATTGGTAGCTCTGGCTGGGTAAGCATTTCATTAAAATGTTCTCACCATCATTTATTTTGTTTTACTTTCATTGTTAACAGTCTTTCATCTTTTGATTTTTATAATACCACTGTGACTCTGCAACCGTGATGACAAATTGCCTACACATCTGAAATAGTTTTAATCATCGCTCACTGATGCTTCTTCAGCTTCTCTCGCTTTTTCATCAAGCTATTCTTTCTTAGCTATCCAACATGACTTTTTTACTTCATCTTTCTTCACATATTCCTGTTATAATGTACATTGTTCTTATGTTGCCTGTACTTTCCTCTTTTTTAAGGCTTTTCTTTCCTCAGTCAGTCTCCATGTTCCTGACCGTATTCACTCTTCTTTCCTTGATCCTCTTGGTTCGAATGAAGTTGTGGCAGCTTCCCAAAAAACATCTTTGAATTGAGCCCATTGTTCCTGTATATCATCATTCATTAACCATCACTCCTGAAATCCCCTTATGAGCTGGATTTTAAAAACCTTTCTGATTTCTGGGTCAAACATCTTCACATCAAATACCATCTCTCTTTTCTCCTTGGAATAAAGCTAAAAAGATAAGCTAACTGTTCCGATGAGAACGTAGTGGTAACTTCTTACATCAGCACTTGTAAAAGATTGAATATCTAGCAACGATCTTCTCTGTGGTCTGCTGATGGCAATGTGATCCAGTTGTTTCTCAGTCATTTCATCATTTGACCTCCATGTTAGTTTGTGTTTTCTATGATGAGGGAAAAGTGTCCCTCAATGCACAGATTATACATGCTGCACAGTTTAATGAATCTTTTGCTGTTGTCTATCCGCTCCTTAATTCCAGGCTTTAAATGTGTAAAATGTTTAGTCATTTCTTTTCTTTTCTTGTTCTCCTCATCTACTTTTTTCCTTCAATCATATATTTATTGCACCCCAGGCCATCAAAGAAGAGATCAAGAAGTTTGCTGACAAGAGGAAAGAACTGAAAAAAGGAATTAAAAAGCTCCGTAAAACTGTGAGTGTTTGAGACTGTTCACAAGTTGCTTCCAGGGAAATTGGTTACACCTTCCACCTTTAGTTTGCTTCCATGGATGCTTTAATAATACCTACCAGGTCTAGGCTCCATTTGCCACAAGCCCTGAGCAAGTCATAGCACATAGGTCACTGCACTAGGAACATACCAGGAACCAGACTTGAGTTTCCTTTTTACTTCAAAAGGGGAGTAATTTGTGTCAGCCCTATATCTTATGCAGATTACTTCCCCTAGTACTGGCCCCTGCATGTCCTCTCACCACCCACACGCAGAGGCTGTTGTCCCCTCCACGTTGCTGTCTGTAAGGCAGAGCCTTACTAGCTGGCCTTTAGTGTGGTTCACTAGTGTACATGTCACTGCCCCTCTGCTCTACCTGACTTCTCAGGTTGTAAAGAGTAAGGGTACTAAAATAGAAATGAATCCTGCAAACAAAGGCGCCATCTGGCAAGTTGATGCCTGCCTCCTCTGAAGTGTTCTGTGCTTTCAACTCCTATTGATGTACATGGGAGTCGAAGACACTGGAAACTCAGCACCTTGCAAAATTGATCCCGAAACAATCACCCTGAATTGTTTTGGCTGTGGGTTGTCCAACATCATAGGCCCTGATTCAGCAAAGAGCCTAAGCAGGTTCCTGACTGTAATGAAACTAAGAGTATATGATGTCTGCACTTCAAAGTAGGAGTGTGAGTCCCAGGCTGAGGAGACATGCTTATGCTAGTTCTGATCAAGGTATTATGCTAAAAGTAGAATGTAGCCATGGCAGTACAAGCAGCAGGAAGAGGTAGCTGCCCTGAGTACATACCCACATGAGATCCTAGCCACATACTCGGGGTGGCTTGTACTTTCTGACACTTGCACTGCCATGGCTACATTCTGTTTTTAACATGCTAGCTGGATGAGTGGGAGTATTTCTCCTTGAGCTGGGAATCTCACTCCCAGCTCAAAGTGTAGACATAACCTACAGGCCCTGATTCAGGAAAGCACTTGAGCACATGATTAACTTAACTTTAACTTAAAGCATAACTTTGACATCACTGGGACTTAAATACACATGCTAACGCTAAGTACATATTTAAATGCCTTTTCTGAATAGGAATGCTTCACTGCATCAAGGCCTAAGTGCTTTGCTGAAAGGAATGGATTTAAGCAGGTGCTTAAAGTTAAGCATAACCTAAAGTGCATTGCTGAATTTGGGTAACAGTCAGTAGTATTTAATTAAATTTTACAGGCCTTGTGATTCAATGGATAAGCTCTGGACTGGGAAATGGGAAATCCTGGGTTCTGTTCCTAGCTCTGCCACTGACCTATCCTGTGACTGTGGGCAAGTCACTACACACCTGTGGCTTAGCCCCCTGCATGTAAAATGTAGATGATAATAATGATAATTCAGGATCAAGAGCTGCAAAAAAGAGTTTCACTTTTAGGAGAGGTTAAATTTTGGAAAAAAAAGGAGTACTTGTGGCACCTTAGAGACTAACAAATTTATTAAGGTACCACAAGTACTCCTTTTCTTTTTGCGAATACAGACTAACACGGCTGCTACTCTGAAACCTGTTAAATTTTGGGTCTGTCACCTTTGACAATATCTCTAAAAATGCCTGCTGTCAAACAGAAGAAATAGATATTTATTATTATTAACATCTACATAAGTGATTTTCACTGTACTAAAAATAAAGCATCTCCCTCTTTAGAAAGTTGGCAAACTCATACTCATATTATGAAAGGTACTCAAGTTACATGAATTAAGACAACCATACAAAAATGCAAATAAGCTATTTCTTTTAAGCTTATAGCCAGAATACTGAGCATGCTGTACAATAAATAATCATTCTGAAAAGGAACTCAGACACTTATTTTCAGATGTCACCTCTAAACCAGCATAAAGAAAAAGGAAGAAAAATATTTATGTATATATAAACCCGCATGTATATACAACCCTCTTCAGCTGAGATTGTGAAATCTACATGAGGGTAGTTAAAAGTTTAATAATTCATAGAACAGCTCTTATCTGATACACAGTTCTAATAATGTGCTAGAAAATAGTATCCCTTCTATTCATATACAGATGAATTCACTTTTGCTCTCTGTACTTTTTAAATAAAATTCAGATTCAGGAAATGATGTATGAAAATGAACAGGTGCCTGATATTGAGAGACTGGACCAGCAGGAATTCAACCTGGACATCGAAGAACAGGAAAGGATGCAAGTGGAGAGTGAACAATTAGTGGCCAAGGTATGGTAGTATGGCGTGAAATTGTTTTAGATGATTAGGTAGGAGCAAAGGAGAGAGAGCACGAAAGGAGCAAATCCAAGCAGAAAAGTTTTGTAAGGTGTAAAATTAAGAAGCAGCATAAATGTGATTGCCCAACTGTAAATAAATAAATTAAATAAATTAGCATTATGAAAGATCTTGAAATGAACGGATCAGGTTGGTTATTTAACCTATCTTGCAGTCAAAAACCAAATTTGTGTAGAGAATATGGTCTGTGCCAAGAACTACTGAGTTCTAATCCCTGACATTCCCACATAGACCTTGGGCACATCACTTAACCTCTCTGCCTTTTTCTTCCTTAAAATGTTAGTTTAATATCTGTGTTGTGGTTTGAAGATGCAAAGTGCTACAGTGGTTTTAGTGCTGAGTACTAGTAATGCAGAACGTCTGTGATGTTTACTTGAGGGACCTATTGAAAATTGCTTTATTTTGCATCCCATCCTTCTTTCTCCCTCTGCTCCCCCTTCCCGCCCCCCCCCAAAATCCCAAAAGGTAAGGAAGGAGATTGAGATGGAGAATCTAGCCAAGTGCTATCTGCGTGACATCATCAAAAAGGAATGCTGGGACTCCATGTCCATAAAAGGTCGTGCAATTAAGGTAACTTCTACTGTCATTTTATTTCATACCTTCCCCTGTAGTTTGGGACTCATAAAGGTATTGAGGTTAAGTGTGCAGGAAACTTACCACAATTTGGGCTTGCAGCTCATATGGGAATGAACCTGCTGCTTCCCAAAACACACACAGCCAGAGCTGAGTGAATATTTTCAGTTCAGCCAGAAAACCAAAAAATCCAGGAAAAATACTCAGTTTGTTTTGAAAATGTTTGGAATTTGTCAGCAAAGTCTGTTCTGAGCCAGCTTCAGATAACATGTATGCATACATTCCCCCTTTTAATCTTTAGCCCAGTAGCTAGAGCACCTGCCTGGGATGTGGGAGACCCAGGTTTGAATCCCCATTCTGTAGCAGGAACTTTTAACTCAGAGCTCCCTCCTGCCAGGTGAGTGAGTTATACTGGGGTGGGTTGCTCTCAGTCTCTCCTGTTGAACCTGTTCCACTTTGTATAATTGCTTAAATATTCATTGGGCCTGAGAACGACTGTATAGTCTAGTGATTACACATCTGTGAGGCAGGAGATGTGGATTCAAATTGAATCTATGTAGAAGCCCTCTACACCAACATTCCACACAAAGATGGACTACAAGCCGTCAGGAACAGTATCCCCGATACTGTCACGGCTAACCTGGTGGCAGAACTTTGTGACTTTGTCCTGACCCATAACTATTTCACATTTGGTGACAATGTATACCTTCAAATCAGCGGCACTGCGATGGGTACCCGCATGGCCCCACAGTATGCCAACATTTTTATGGCTGACTTAGAACAACGCTTCCTCAGCTCTCGTCCCCTAATGCCCCTACTCTACTTGCGCTACATTGATGACATCTTCATCATCTGGACCCATGGAAAAGAAGCTCTTGAGGAATTCCACCATGATTTCAACAATTTCCATCCCACCATCAACCTCAGCCTGGACCAGTCCACACAAGAGATCCACTTCCTGGACACTACGGTGCTAATAAGCGATGGTCACATAAACACCACCCTATATCGGAAACCTACTGACCGCTATTCCTACCTACATGCCTCTAGCTTTCATCCAGATCATACCACTCGATCCATTGTCTACAGCCAAGCGCTACGATATAACCGCATTTGCTCCAACCCCTCAGACAGAGACAAACACCTACAAGATCTCTATCATGCATTCCTACAACTACAATACCCACCTGCTGAAGTGAAGAAACAGATTGACAGAGCCAGAAGAGTACCCAGAAGTCACCTACTACAGGACAGGCCCAACAAAGAAAACAACAGAACGCCACTAGCCATCACCTTCAGCCCCCAACTAAAACCTCTCCAACGCATCATCAAGGATCTACAACCTATCCTGAAGGACGAGCCATCGCTCTCTCAGATCTTGGGAGATAGACCAGTCCTTGCTTACAGACAGCCCCCCAATCTGAAGCAAATACTCACCAGCAACCACACACCACACAACAGAACCACTAACCCAGGAACCTATCCTTGCAACAAAGCCCGTTGCCAACTCTGTCCACATATCTATTCAGGGGATACCATCATAGGGCCTAATCACATCAGCCACACTATCAGAGGCTCGTTCACCTGCGCATCTACCAATGTGATATATGCCATCATGTGCCAGCAATGCCCCTCTGCCATGTACATTGGCCAAACTGGACAGTCTCTACGTAAAAGAATGAATGGACACAAATCAGACGTCAAGAATTATAACATTCAAAAACCAGTTGGAGAACACTTCAATCTCTCTGGTCACTCGATCACAGACCTAGGAGTGGCTATACTTCAACAAAAAAGCTTCAAAAACAGACTCCAACGAGAGACTGCTGAATTGGAATTAATTTGCAAACTGGATACAATTAACTTAGGCTTGAATAGAGACTGGGAATGGATGAGTCATTACACAAAGTAAAACTATTTCCCCATGGTATTTCTCCCCCCCACCCCACCCCCCACTGTTCCTCTGATATTCTTGTTAACTGCTGGAATTAGCCTACCTGCTTGTCACCATGGAAGGTTTTCCTCCTTTTACCCCCTGCTGTGGGTGATGGCTTATCTTAAGTGATCACTCTCCTTACAGTGTGTATGATAAACCCATTGTTTCATGTTCTCTGTGTGTGTATATCAATCTCCCCTCTGTTTTTCCACCAAATGCATCTGATGAAGTGAGCTGTAGCTCACGAAAGCTTATGCTCTAATAAATTTGTTAGTCTCTAAGGTGCCACAAGTACTCCTTTTCTTTTTGCGAATACAGACTAACACGGCTGCTACTCTGAAATTGAATCTAGTTATACAGTTCTAATAATGTGCTAGAAAATAGTATTTCATCTATTCATTTACTTTTGCTCCTTGTTCTGTTTTTAATTTGTATTATGTGAATCAACTAATCTATTCACTCACTTTTTCTAAAGGTTGCTCTGAAAAACTTTTTCTCAACCAAAATTATCAGGTACAATTTCCAAATAGTTTTGAGTCAACCAAAACTGCATTTTTCAGTGAATAACAGTGAATAATTTTTCATGTGAAAAATTTTATCCAGCTCTACATAGAAACCCTTGGATATTTTCCCCCCAGAGGTTGGAGAACTGCGCAGCTCTGAGTTTGAGGAGCATTGGATGTTGATTTGAAAACAAGGAACCCTGAAATTCCATTTTGTTACAGAATTCCTTTATGCAGTTTGCTAGAACAAGGAGCTTCTGAAGCAGATTAGCATTTACCAAGGCTAACTGCTATTATATTTGTATTATTTGTTAAGTACAACTAGAAACACAAAGAAAGGCAAATCCCACCCCAGCTGAGCCTATAAATTAAACAGAAGGACAATGATTGGACAAATAAACAGAAGATCTCAGAAGATCCCAAGGATAGGGCAAACCTAAGCCTCAGTCCTGCACTCTAATTCCAGTAAAACTCCCTGAGTAAGGAGCACAGGGTCAGGTTCTTGAAGGGTTTTATATTTATTTTTTTTTAATTTTGAATACATTTTAATTCAATTTTTTTAACTTCTAAAGACCTCCAGTATTTTATATTGCTCATGATTACTTCTCAATTTAATTATAGCAATAAAGCCGAATCACTGTAACTGTTTGCCCAACTTGGAGTACAGCTGAACTGAATGATGTTTTAACTGGGGAAATTTTATTTTAGTCTTTTTATCTCATTTTACAAGTGCTTCCATGCAGCCTATGAGGTGAAAAATTACCCAATGAAAGAACGTAGTAAAGAAGAGTTGGAAGCCTTGGAAACGGTCCTGCAGTTAAAGAAGTTCGAGTCAGCTGATTTTAAGGTACAATCTCACTCCTCTCAGTTCCCCCAAAAAAGTAGGAAGAGATGTTAACTCCAGGCCTCCTTCAAGAACGTCTTACCTATGCTTAAACAGGTAGGCATTTGTTTCTAAGCTCCATTAGTATCCCAAATAAAACTTAAAGAAGAAACTAAAACAAATGGCATTGGGTATTTTAGTACAAAAATATATTTAATTTTAAGCATTTTGTCTACATCCTAGAACTAGGGGTTAATTGTAGAATTGGACCTCTTGAATGGATTTACTTTTTGGAATCCTATTAGCTATAAATGGAAGGACTAAGGGGCCTTTTCTACACAGATGATTCTGAGATAATGTATATAGTTGATCAACCTGCTGTGTTTTTGGATATTCAGATTCGGAAGGAGACTGTTGAGTTTCAGCTTCAGGCTGTACCACCTAAGGAGGAAGGGGAGAAGGTGGAAGAAGAACCTGTGACTGATGAGGCCCCCTCCAATTCCCTGATTGGGAGCCTGAGTGCTCAGTTTGGGGGAGACACATCCATCTTATACCACCAAATGGACCTGCACACCAGGGAGGAGAAGATTAACCAGATCATATTACTGCAGGTGACCTCTTCATACGTTTGTGTTACTGCATTGATACTACCACACGTGCAGGTTCTCAGCCAATCAGAGTCACTGTTACATACTCTCTCAGCAATATACTTTTCTGCTGAATGAAAGAAAGTTTTCCTTTTCCTCCCAGCTCGTTACTCCACCTTGTTTAAATCCCTAGATATCTCTATTATTTAAGAACTCCTTACTAGATGCCTAAAAAGCCACAATCCCACAACTGAGGAAGAAGGCTTTGCTGGTTATGGTTTAGATGGGAAGTGAAGTAGCTATACAAAATTAAAATATAATATATAACAAATGGAAGAAAGGGGAAGTTGATAGAAATGAATATAAATTATATGCTAGCAATTGTAGAACATTGATAAGGGGAAATAAAGGGACACAAGTCGAAATCTATGGCCAGCAGAGTTAAGGACAATGAGAAGGAGTTTTTAAAATATATTAGGAACAAAAAGATCCTGACAACGAATTTATATTGTTACCTTACTAGATGGAAATGGTAGAATTATCAATAATAATGCAAAAAATATAGAAATATGCAATAAATATTTCTATTCTGTATTTGGGGAAAAACAGATTATATAGTCTCATCATATGGTGATAACACTCTTTCCATTCCACTAGTACAAGTGAGTCACATCTTGCGCGTGGGTTAGGTTCTAAAGTCAGCCAGCGCCAGAGATGAAAATCGCATATAGTCAAAATTACCCTTGAAAATCCCTTAAATCGCCCATAAAGTACAGTACACTATACTGTACAACCCTGTACAGCAGGGGTTGGCAACCTGCGGCACGCGCGCCAAAGGTGGCACGCAAGCTGATTTTTGGCGGCACTCTGCTGCCAGCTGGGGTCCCAGCCGCCGACCCTGCTCAGCCTGCTGCCGGCCTGGATGAATGGGACACCAGCTGGCAGGGGCCGGCAGTTGGAACCCCAGACCAGCAGCAGAGGGTCCCGGCTGCTGGCCCCACTCAGCCTGCTGCCAGCCTGGATGAATGGAACCCAGGGCCAGCAGCGGTCTGAGCGGTCCTGGCCGCCGGCGCCGCTCAGCCCGCTGCCAGTCTGGGGTTCCAGCCGCCAGCCCCTGTAAATGTAAAATATATTATTGGCACACGAAACCTTAAATTAATGAAAACTTGGCATGCCACTTCTCAAATGTTGCCAACCCCTGCACTAGAACCTCAAAAAGAGTAACGAAGAAAAGAGCAGCAACTTCTCCTTCGAAAGAGCCACTGAAAAAGAAGCAGTCTCTGGCTCATTCTTTATCCTTAGTACCGACCACATCACAGCTGAGTACGTATGAAGCACCAGGATCCTCTGGTACTGCCCGTGCTGTGACATCTGCCAAACCCAAACCTGAAGACTCTGAGTCAAGAGGCAAACAAAAGCCCATCTCCTCCGTTGCAGTATGGTCGATGGAACTGCCAAAAGACACAGCACCGAGACTCTCCCCCAGACTATGGCACCACCACCTGCTCTGACAACGCAGAGCACACAGCTGTCCAGCGTCTGCAGCTGCAACAGCACTGTCGGAACCGAACACTTTGGCACCAAAACCATCAGCACTATGCCATTTTCCACAACACAAGAACTTCCTTGTATCATCAGCACCTGAATCCCTGCTCTTCGGCACTGACATATCCCCGGTATGCACGGTACCAGGCCAAGCTGCTTCACCACTGGCCCCTCCATTTTCCTGCAAGGAGGAGGATAATGAGCAGCAGGGTGTCTATCTCATTGCACCATTCCTTTCCTGTCCAATCTACTGCAATAGGGTCACCTGTATGGCCGAGACCACATACCGGACCTGACACCGAGACCTGGTATGGCCACCTGTGGATCCCTCTACCTGTGCCATTCCCAACACACTGGCCTTATTGGGACCCCTGGGCTGCATACAGGAGGCAATATCCCAAGCCCCTACAGGGAACAAGAGGAAGCCCTGGAACAGGACAGGACACCACCTGCCAATATTTCCTCCTCTTTCCCAGATGAGGCCATAATGCCTCCACCATCCACAGGCACGGACAATTTCAAACACTTTCAAGAACCCTTCAGGAGAGTTGCGGATGGCCTAGAGATCCCTCTAGAGGAGGTCCCAGAGTCCCAACATAAGTTGCTAGACATTCTGCAAACCTTATTGGCTTCAAAAATAGCACTTCCAATAAACAATGCGCTCATGGAACTAGCCAAAAACATATGACACACCCCGGCAACAATGCAGCCTACCTGCAAGAGAGCCGATAAAAAATATTATGTCCCTCAAAAGGGATAGACTTTTTATTTTCCCACCCAGCACCAAACTCTCTAGTTGTCAACCACTCAAGTAGCAATAACAATATAGATCCACTCCATAAGACAAGGAGTGGAAACAACTAGACCTTTTTGGCCACAAGGCCTCATCAGCAACCCTACAATTTCAAATTGCCAGTTACACAGCATTAATGATAAAGGACAACCATGTAAACTACTCCAAACTTGCAGAATTTATTAATCAGATCCCAGAAGAGAAAAGGGACCAAATCAAATCTTTTTTAACTAAGGGTCAACTTCTGGCCAGAACCGTCCCATAGGCATCCCTAGATGAGGCAGATGCAGTGGTACGATCTGCAGCCATAGTCATTGTTATGTGCCGAGCGTCATGGCTTTACCTGTCCTGTTTGCCCAAGGAAGTACAGTCCACAGTGGAGGACCTCCCATTTGATGGCCAGAAACTGTTTGCCTCGAGGAGAGATGAAGCCCTCCACACCCTGAAGGACTCTTAGGCATCTCTCTGCATATTGGGGATATACACGCCTGCAATGAACAGAAAACAGGGTAGATATTATCCGTACCAGAGCACATGATATCATAGGTGCCATCTTTTCCAGGCACCAGTGGGTGCTCGCCCCCGGCTCCGCCTCTGCCCTGCCCCCACACAACCCCTTCCCCAAAGTCCCCTCCTCAACTTCGCCCCACCCCGGCCCCACCTCTTCCCGGAGTGTGCTGCGTTCCCCCTCCCTCCCAGCGCTTGCCGCTGCAAAACAGCTGTTTCGCATGGCAAGCACTGGGAGCTAGGGGGAGAAGCGGAGCAGCGGCGCGCTCAGGGGAGGAGGCAGAGCAGAGTTGAACTGGGGTGGGGTGGGAGCTGCCCGTGGGTGCAGAGCACCCACCAATTTTTCCCCATGGATGCTCCAGCCCGGAGCACCCAAGAGTCAGTGCCTATGCATGATATGCCCCATACACTCAACAACAGAGACACTACAAGACACAGCAACAGAGGCAGAGACCTTTGAGGTGTCGATCACATCCACCTCAATCATCTGCTTCTCAACCATCCTCTGCTTAACAACAATTTTGAGAGTTTGGCTGAGCGTCCGAGCAACCTCCTCCACCCACCAGTGCTCCACCCACCAGTCATTGTCCATCCCCCATTTTGGCCACTGTTTGACCCCTTTCTATTTGGCATGGAATTCCATCACCACAGACAAATGGGTTGTAGAAATAATCCATAAGGCTGTGTGATGCAGTTCATCTCCATCCCCAGTCCCTCTTTAGGGACCCCTCTCACAAACAACTTCTACGGCAGGAAGTAAACCACCTATTACATCTAGACACCATAGAACCAGTACCATCTCAACACTGAGGGAAGGACTTTTATTCCCAGTACTACTTAGCCCAGAAAAAGAGCAGAGGATGGAGGACTACTATAGACCTCGGGAAAACTCAACAGATTTGTAAAGGTCCAGTGGTTCCAAATGGTGACACTAGCAACAATAATACCAGGACTGGAACAGGGAGACTGGTTTTCAGCCCTCGACCTCCAAGACCCCTATTTCCATGTTACCATATACCCTGCTCACAAGTGGTTTCTCAGGCTTACTCTGGGAACAGAACAATACCAATACAAAGTTCTGCCTCTCAGGGTATGTCTACACTATGAAATTAGGTCAATCTTATAGAAGTTGATTTTTAGAAATCAATTTTATACAGTCAATTGCGTATGTCCACACTAAGCGCATTAAGTCGGCTGAGTGTGTCCTCGCTACTGTGACTAGCGTCGACTTTCGGACCATTGCACTGTGGGTAGCTATCCCACAGTTCCTGCAGTCTCCGCTGCCCTTTGGAATTCTGGGTTGAGCTCCCAATGCCTGATGGGGCAAAAACATTGTCACATGTTGTCAGTTGCTCCTCCCTCCATGAAAGCAATGGCAGACAATCGTTTCGCGCCTTTTTTCCATGCAGACGCCATACTGCCGTCAGCAGACGGTGCAGTAGGACTGTTAACCATCATCGACATCCACCGCTTTCGCTGCAACTGTGCTCTCCTGGTGCCATGAATCCACCTCGTAGATCCTCTTGTCGTTCTGTATAAATATCTATTCTCGTGGCATCCGTCGTCATCCACCACTTCCGCTGCAACTCTGCTCTCCTGCAGATGCCATACCACGGCAAGCATGGAGCCCGCTCAGATCACTGCTGCTGTTGTGAGCATTGCAAACACCTCGCGCATTATCCTGCAGTATGTGCAGAACCTGCAAAAGCAGGTGAGGAGGCGACCACAGCGCGATCACGATAGTGATGAGGACATGGACACAGACTTCTCTCAAAGCACAGGCCCTGGCAATTTGGACATCATGGTGGTAATGGGGCAGGTTCATGCTGTGGAATGCCGATTCTGGGCCTGGGAAACAAGCACAGACTGGTGGGACCGCATAGTGTTGCAGGTCTGGGATGATTCCCAGTGGCTGTGAAACTTTCGCATGCATAAGGAGTGGGTAAATCTACTGTGCGGGCTGCTGTGATCCAAGTAGCCAACGCAATCGCTGAGCTGCTGCTATCAAGGGTAGTGACTCAAGGAACCCATTACAGCAAAGCCATCCACTATGACCTGCACATTTCCCAAACTGTGGTGGGGCGATAGACGGAACGCATATCCCTATCTTGGGACTGGACCACCTTGGCAGCCAGTATGTAAACCGCAAGGGGTACTTTTCAATGGTGCTGCAAGCACTGGTGGATCACTAGGGATGTTTCACCGACATCAACGTGGGATGGCTGGGAAAGGTGCATGACGCTTGCATCTTCAGGAACTCTGGTCTGTATGAACCACTGCAGCAAGGGACTTACTTCCCAGACCAGAAAATAACCGTTGGGGATGTTGAAATGCCTATAGTTGACTTTGGGGACCCAGCCTACCCCTTAATGCCATGGCTCATGAAGCCATACACAGTCACCATGGACAGTAGTAAGGAGCAGTTCAACTGTAGGCTGAGCAAATGCAATGGTGGTAGAATGTGCATTTGGACATTTAAAAGCTCCCTGGCACAGTTTACTGATTAGGTTCGACCTCAGCAAAAGCAATATTCCCATTGATTTGCTGCTTGCTGTATGCTCCACAATATCTGTGAGAGTAAGGGGGAGACGTTTATGGCGGGGTGGGAGGTTGAGGCAAATTGCCTGGCAGCCGATTACTTGCAGCCAGACACCAGGGTGATTAGAAGAGCACAGCTGGGTGCCCTGTGCCTCAGAGAAGACGTGGAAACCAGTTTCATGACTGGCCAGGCTACGGTGTGACAGTTCTTTTTGTTTCTCCTTGATGAAAATCCGCCCCCTTGGGTGACTCTACTTCCCTGTAAGCCAACTGACCTCCCTCTTTCAATCGCCACTTTCAGAGGCAATAAAGTCATTATTGTTTCAAAATCTTGCATTCTTTATTAATTCATAACACAAATAGGGGGAAAACTTGCAAGGTAGCCCAGGAGGGGTGGGTGAGGAGGAAAGCACCAGGTGGGGTGGTGGATGAGGGGAGGTGGGAAGGACAAGACCGCACTACAGTTCAAAACTTATTGAATGCCAGTCTTCTGTTGCTTGGGCAATCCTCTGGTAGAGTGGCTGGGTGCCCATAGCCTCACCCCCAGTGTTCTTGGGCATCTGGGTGAGGAGGCTATGGAACTTGGGGAGGAGTGCAGGCGGTTACACAGGGGCTGCAGCGGTAGTGTGTGCTCCTATTGCCTTTCCTGCAGCTCCACCAGATGCCTGAGCATGTCAGTTTGCTCCCCCATTAGACTCAGCATTGCATCCTGCCTCCTTTCATCATGCTTTTCCCTCCTCTCATCACGTTCATTTAATGCTCTCCTGGACTCTGCCATTGTTTGCCTCCACGCATTCTGCTGAGCTTTTTCAGTGCAGGAGGACTGCATGAGCTCTGAGAATTTTTCATCGCAAGTGCGTTTTTTTTCGCCTTCTAATCTGCGCTAGCCTCTGGGACGGAGATGATAGGGGGAGCATAGAAACATTTTCAGCTGTGGGAGGGAAAAAAAGGGAGAGTAGTATTTAAAAAGATACATTTTAGAAAACAAAGACCATTTCACACTAAATCAAGCGATTCACATTACATAGCACATGTGCTTTTGGTACAAGGTCGCATTTTGCCTCTTGTATTGAGTGCCTGCCGGTTTGGTGTGAGACATCACATGCGCTCGGCTGGGCAACAGAATTCAGCTTGCAGGCCACCATGGTAAGGCAGAGGGTTGGCCATTTAAAAGGAGGGGCTGTGGTTTTAGGGTGAATGTGCAGCACAACCCAACCCCCACCCCCCAATTCTCTGGGATGATCGCTTCACACACCACTACCACCACCCCGCATGGCTAGTATCAGGAAAGATCCCTGTCAGCCCAACGCGAAGAGCTCAGCATTAATGGGCCTCCCCACACCGTGTGGCTAACAGCAGGGATGATTTCTTTGCAGCCAAAGGCAAACAGCCCAGCAGGAATGGGCACCTCTGAATGTCCCCTTAAACAAATTTCCCGTATTTCAACCAGGTGATCATGAATGATATCACTTTCCTGAGGGTAGCTCCAGAGAGTAGCTCCAGGAGAGCTTCATGGAGATGTCCCTGGAGGATTTCTGCTCCATCCCCAGACATGTTAACAGACTTTTCCAGTAGCTATACTGGCTGCAAATGCATCCCAAGTCTTCAGGGCAAATTAATCACTAAACATGCTTGTTTTTAAACCCTGTATTGTATTTACAAAGGTACACTCACTAGAGGTGCCTTCTCCAGCTTCATGGTCTGGGAGCCCGCCTTGGGAGGGCTCGGAGAGTATTGGCTCCAGAGTGATGAACAGTTCCTGGCTGCCGGGAAGAAGGGATTCTCTGCTTGCCTGGTGTGCGCTATCCTCAACCTCCTCCTCCTCATCATCCACAAAATCGTCATCCCTGTTGCATGAGACTCCCCCCTTGCAGGTGTCCACAGACAGTGGTGGGGAAGTGGTAGGGGCTCCCCCTAAAATTGCTTGCAGCTAATCATAGAAGCGGCATGTATGGGGCTCTGACCCGGAGCGACCGTTTGCATCCTTTGTTTTTTGGTAGGCTTGCCTCAGCTCCTTAACTTTCACGCGGCACTGCTGTCTGTCCTTGTTATAGCCTCCATCCATCATGCCCTTGGAGATTTTGGCAAATATATTGGCATTTCATCTTTTGGAACGGAGTTCTTGCCTGCACAGATTCTTCTCCCCATACAGCAATCAGATCCAGTACCTCCTATTCAGTCCATGCTGGAGCTCTTTCGCGATTCTGGGACTCCATGGTCAGCTGTGCTGATGAGCGCTGCATGGTCACCTCTGCTGATCAGCTTGCCACACTGGCCAAACAGGAAATAAAATTCAAAAGTTTCCGGGGCTTTTCCTGTCTACCTGGCCAGTGTATCTGAATTGAGAGCGCTGTCCAGAGCGGTCACAATGGAGCACTCTGGGATAGCTCACGGAGGCCAATACCGTCAAATTGCGTACATACTACCCCAAATTCGACCCAGCAAGGTCGATTTTAGAGCTACTCCCCTTGCCGGGGAGGAGTACAAAAATCAATTTTAAGAGCCCTTTAAGTCGACAAAACAGGCTTGGTCGTGTGGACAGGTGCAGGGTTAAATCGACCTAATGCTGCTAAATTCGACCTAAACTCGTAGTGTAGACCAGGGCCTAGTCTCTTGACAGCACTGCGAGTGTTCTTCAAAATGCTCGCTGTGGCACATCTCCACAAACAAGGGGTAATAATACTCCCCTATCTGGACTATTGTCTATTAAAAACTCCCACTTGGACGCCCTCAACATTACTCACAGGACACTCAACCTCTTCCTGAGACTGGGTTTACAGATAAGCATACAAAAATCAACTCTAAACCCCATACAGATGTTAGACTTCATTGGAGCCCAGCTAGACTCTCTGGAAGCCAGAGCGTTATTACCAACGAACAGGTTCATCGCTCCAACCAACTTCATTTCTTTGTCACTAAAGTGTCCACGCATATTGGCCCGAACCTGCCTCCAACTATAAGGACATATGGTGGCAACCACATTCATGGTACGACATGTGCATCTTCACATGCACTGTCTTCAGGGCTGGCAAAGAACCATCTATGTATCACATAAACACAGCCTAAACAGACGCCTGGCAATGCCGATTAAAGTCAGACTCTACACCGCTGGACGCAAACCAACTTGTGCACGGGAGTCCCTTTTATCCAGACTCCTCCTTCAATAATAATCACAACCGATGCCTCCTTGATAGGCTGGGGAGCCCGTCTACAACACCACACAATTCAGGGCAGGTGGTCTTCCTCCGAGACTCTGTAACACACAAACCTTTTAGAATTGCATGCAGTTCGCAACGCAGGCTTGCATTTCTTGCCATTGATCAGGAATGAGAATATATTGTGGCAAGGCACTTCCAAGGCACTTCCCTCTCTGGCAATGGCGGGTCTGGGGTAAATCAGTCCCACCCTGGGCAGTGTTTGTCTTCCCTCTTCTGTGCTTCTTTGGCCATGTTTTCAAGGTAGGTCCCAGGGTTGGCCTATGGCACAATCCTTCATCAAACAAAAAGGAAACAGTCCTATAAACACAAAAACAAAGGGAGATACCTTTCTCTGACCCCTTGCTGGGGCAGTGTGTTGTTCTGTTGCTTGCCCTGGGGTGTCAGTCCTTCCTTTAGCAGGCACTCAAGTTTGGCTGTTCCCCTGTGGGAAGGAGCACAGCCTGTCACCTTGGAGAAGCTTATTTCCCTGCTGCCACTAGCCTGTCTCTCTCTCTCCCCCCTTTTTTCTGCCTGGAGGAGGGATTTTTAAAGGCTTCAGGCAACCCTTAATTGGATTCAGGTGTCCCTAATTGATCTGAGGTAACCCCTTCTCAGCTTGTAGGAAAAAGGGTCTTTAACATCCTAGGGCTAACATATCAGCCTTCAAGAACCCTTTTGCAGCTATCCGGCCTGACTTTGTCACAATACAGATAATGACAGACAACATTGCCTGCATGTTTTATTATAAACCGACAGGGAGGGACGCATTTGCACTCCCTATGCACCGAAGCTATGAAACTATTCTGTATCCGGCACAATGTCAGAATCTCAGCCTCATACTTTCCAGGTTGTCAAAATACTACAGCAGATACGCTGAGCAGAGAATTTTCACAGGATCACGAATGGGAACTAAACAATATGGTCCTACAGAACATAATTCTTCAAACACTAGGGTGACCCACCGATCAACCTCTTCGCAACATCCCAAAACTACAAATGCCCACAATTCTGCTCAAGAACAGGTTTGGGGCCCCAATCCCTGGGGGATGCCTTCCTCCTCAGCACCCTTGTGATACACATTCCCCCAATCTCTGTTATCGAGGGTGATACACAAAATATATACCAATGAGGCCAAAGTCATATTGATCGCCCCAATGTGGCCCACGCAGACTTGGTACTCGTACCTATTGCAGATGATGGTATGCGCATCACACACCCTTCCACCTCTGCCAAACCTTCTATCACAGGATGCCGGATGGGTTCACCACCCATACCTGGAGAGACTTCATCTCAGAGTATGACTGCTATATGGTTCCATCATGATGAACTGGCATGTTTGGAACAAGTTAAAGACATATGACTAAACAGAAGGACAACCACACACAATACTTACCTTCATAAATGGAAGATATTTCACATATGGTGCCAGAACAAACAAATTAGTGCCATTTCCGCACTCCTACCCTTGGTATTGGACTATATCTTAGGACTAAAGACATCTGGACACTCCATTAGCTCGATCTAGGTACATCTCACAGGCTATTAATGCTTTTCACCACAATATCGACCAGACATTGATATTTGCCTATCTGATCACCAAACATTTTCTTATGGTTATCAAGAACTTTTATCCCGAAGTGCGTGTACCTACTCCACCTTTGGATTTTAACTTAGTGTTATGCTGCCTCACTGGACCCCCATTAAGGCCCTTAGCAACATGCTCTCTGATGCATCTATTGATGAAGGTTGTGTTTTTAGTGGCTATCACATCAGCCCACTGAGTGGGCAAGTTAGGGGCCCTCATGGCACACCCACTTTACACCATCTTTTTCAAGGACAAGGTCACACTAAGACCCCACCCAAAATTTCTACCTAAAGTGTCTTGCTGCTTCTACATAAATTACCAGTCCATCTTCCCTCAGTCTTTTCCAAACCTCATAGGAACATGCAGGATTCAGTACTACATACTCTAGACATCGAGTGTACACTAGCATTCTAACCTTGACAGAACTAAGCTTTTCAGAAAATTTCCAAGGCTTTTCATTTCCACTACAGAATGTTCTAACGGCTCTGCTATCTCTACACAGAGACTAAATGGATCTCTGGGTGTGTCTACCTCTGTTATCAACAAAAGAATCTGCAGTCCCCATCAGAGATCAGAACTCACTCTACCAGATCCCTTTCAATTTCAGTGACCTTTCTAAACAACATACCAATCATAGACATATTTAGAGCAGTCACTTGGGCTTCCACACACATGTTGGCACAGAGTTTTGTAATCGACCAGCGTTCAAGATCAGATGCATTCCTAGGTCTTGCAGTGTTATCATCACATATACAGGCAACTCTGAAGCCCCTTCCATCCAATGTGGGGCACTGCTTGATAGTCACCTGAAGTGAAGCACCCACAGGGATATGCCTCGAAGAAGAAGAGAAGGTTACTCACCTTGCTCAGTAACTGAAGTTCTTCAAGATGGGTGTCCATGTCCGTGTGAGTGCTTCATTACCTACCTTCCTCCCCTCTATGTTGGAGTTCAATTTCCAGACTCTACAGAAGAAAAGGAACTGAAGATGGTTGGTTAGCACACGCTAGATAGGTGCTGACAGCACTGCGAGATGGGGACAACGCATGTGTGACCCGGACAGACACTGCTGCTGAAATTCTCCGATCAAAGGCGTAGGGATGCACCAACACCTGAAGTGGAGCACCCACAGAGACACCCATCTCAAAAAATCTGTTACTGCACAGGGTGAGTAACCTTCTCTTTCTGTTGAGTTGTATCTTATCTGCCATGCAGCTTTATTATTGATTTATACCAGAAATAGGTTAGACGATCATGAACAAAAATATTTATCGTTGCACACAAATTGTATGTGGCTAGGTATCTTGAAACATGCATTTTTAATAGCCTAATTCAACCACTGATTGTTTCATTCTAGTATAATAGGCAAGATGCATATTTTTCTTCTTAATAATCCAGTTCCACTTAGAATACAGGCTTTTAAAAATCGTTATTTGGCCTCTGCTTTGTTTCATAGACTTGAAACGCTTACTAATTTCATTGGTACTTTATGTGCATAAATATGTATTACAGGAACTCCTCACTTAACGCTGTAGTTCTCTTCCTGAAAAATGCGACTTTAAGCGAAACGATGTTAAGCGAATCCAGTTCCCCCATAAGACTTAATGTAAATGAGGGGGTTAGGTTCCAGGGAAATTTTAACACTCATGCTCTACAAGGCAGCAGGAAAGGAGAGAGGGCAGACAGAGACTTCCACCCTATGTGTGTTTGAGAAATAGAGATGCGCATTTCCCTTTTAAGTATGAAGCATGGGGTCAGAAGTACACTGCCTTGTTAATTAGATCAGCAAGCTGGGACAGACCATGTGTCCCCCCTGCTCTATGGAAGATGGGGTAAGTGGGGTGCAGGGGGAGGTGGACACCCTGCCATTAGCCCCCCTCTTCTTCCCCTCCCCTCCTCCCCCCCCACAGCAAGCAGGAGTCTTGGGGAGCAGCTCCAAGGCAGAGGGCAGGAGCAGCACATGGCAGTGGGGGGAGGGATTCCTGAACTGCTGGCAATTGATAGTCTGCTGAGCAGCTGCTGCACAGGGAACTTGGGGAAGTGGGGAGCTGATGGGGGGGCTGCCGGCCCACCCTGGTTCCAACCACGCACCAGCTAGCGCCAACGGGCTGCTCTTCCTGCAAGCAGTGGACAAAGCAGGTGGCTGCCAAAGGACGTTAGAAGGGAGCATTGCACAACTTTAAATGAGCATGTTCCCTAATTGATCAGCAATGAAACATTAACCGGGACGTCTTTAAATGAGGAGCTCCTGTATATAATGCTGTTCCATTCAGAAGCAATTTTAAGTTTGCAGACTACAACATTCAAAAGCAGGAAATAAAATTAAGATTACCCACACATCCTAGGTTTCAGAGTAGCAGCCGTGTTAGTCTGTATTCGCAAAAAGAAAAGGAGTACTTGTGGCACCTTAGAGACTAACAAATTTATTTGAGCATAAGCTTTCGTGAGCTACACTGTAGCTCATGAAAGCTTATGCTCAAATAAATTTGTTAGTCTCTAAGGTGCCACAAGTACTCCTTTTCTTTCCACACATCCTAAACTCTGCTGCCTTGTGTGTATGTCTTATCATAGTCTCTTATCACAGGTTAGAAACCAATGTTTGCCTAATTTTTTTAATCTGTTTTTGACAGTGTTTTATTTACAACAGCAGCTTTGCCAGACGGTATTGAGGTATCAGAAAATGCATGGATTAGTTCTAAGAAATCAGAAGAAATAAGTTTTAGCTCTGCCTGCCATTTTCCCCATCTCAGTTAGTATTGGCATGCTTAATACAACTAGAATTTTGCATTTAGGGTTATTATGGAGGAGGTGTGGTAGTTTACACACACAGGCACACTTGGTTTTCTGTCTTCTGACTTGTTGGTGAGTGGTGTCCAGTCAAGACGGGTGTGACCCTTGCAGTGTTTTCATTTCCTTGTGTGGTATTTCAGGACATCATTTACAAAGTGAAAACTGCCTTTAATGAGGAGTTTGACACCGTCGCTCGACAGAAGGAGCAGGAGATTGCACGTGTAAAGGAAAGGAACCTGAGGATCCAAGAAATCGTGGAACAGCTCGAACTCCAGGAGGAGGTCTGGGAGCCAGTTCTGACAGATGATGAGATACCAGAGCAAGCTCTCACTGTCCAGGATTCAGAGGTATTTGAAATATAAATCATTCCCTTTTATACACTTGTGCAAACTTAGTTCTCTGGTTCTCCATCATTTCAAGCCATTATGTCAGTATACAGAAAGTAGCCATAAAACTGATGTCCATGTACACACTCTCACTCTTTTTTGTACTCTGCATTACCTTGGATTTTCCAGGTTTTGGGGGAAGATTCTGAATAATTCTGTCTGTAGAGTGGAAAGAAATTTTCAAAAATCTTTGAAGTTAAATTTTTGCTTGTAAAGATGCTAAACTAAAATCTCTGGAAAACAAAGCCTTCTGTTTATCCATAGACCATGTCCAGCATGGCATGGACAGTAGACTCATACAGTTACCCTGCCCAGACATCGTGCCTCAACCCTGACCTAGAGGGAACACCTCCTGTGACAGTCAGAGCATGGTTTAGTTTCTCTGTTCATCTCTGAGTCATCCCCCCCACACCCGCCCCCCATGCAGTAGTTATCAGTAAGGGTGTTAATTTTGAAGTGGATACCTAGCCACTAGAAACTGGACTGAGATCACAACTTTGTTTCACATACATCATTGAACAGCCATCAGATAGTAACTATGGATGGATTGTGATGGGACTTAGAGTGAATGTCTCTTATGTTGTTTCACACATTTGTTTTTTCAATGTGATGTCTTCATAGGCAATCATCTGCCTTCTGTACAGTGTCTGAATTTATCCCAAATAGGCAGTTTTTGCAGGTGCTAGTGTCTATCATTTTGGTGTCAAAGCATAGATAGCATAGTACCTCTAAATTTAATTAGCAAGTTATGAATCATCACAGAATTCCTGGCAAATGCTACTCTATTCATCTGATCTACACTTTTTCTCTGTCTTCTCTCCCAAAATGAGATTTGGTTGCAGGATCCTCTTTCATTTCAGATTCATGCATTCCTCTATATCATGTCAGTCCTGGAAACACACATGCCATCACCTTGTTTTGTGTGATGTACACACTAATGGTGGTATTTTTGCCAAATGTAGAATGTACTAGGAGTCCATGGGTTCTAGATCTAGAACAGAACTTGAGCCTTTTAATGTTTAACTTAAGTGTTGCACTATAACTGGAGGCAGAGTAATACAAAACCTTGAAGGTGAGGACACAGGGAGCTTGAATCTACAGGAGATAAAGGAGTCAGTGAAGGGATATAAGGAAGGGAGTAATGTTAATAGTGTGGTTTTAGATAGATAGATTGATTGGTTGAGGGAGATGTTCCAATCCCCTCCATTCCAGTACCACAAAACCCAGATCCATTACACACAAAACAGTCTACAGGATCAAAAATGGGAAGAGCTTATGTTTTATTAGTTTAGAGAATGGCTTTTGGACTATGTGCAGAGAAATCTGTACTGTATATTCACGAGAGTGAACATTTTGAGTAGTATTACTTAGATACAGAGAGCAGTGATACAAAGAAATAAGCACGCTAGCCCGTATTATGATGTTTTTCTAAAAATTCTGTGAAAGAACCTACCCAGAGGAAAACCTGAGCTGAGTCTCTTTGTCTTCACAGATTAAAGTTGAAAAATACCTTACCCCAGAGCAGAGAGCGAAAGCGGAGATGATGGCTAAGGTTGAAATGGAAAGACGTCTTGCTGCTCTGGTACTTTTGTTGAAGCAGTATTTTCCTTGCTAAATATTCAATTATCTTCAATTTTGTTTAATAATAATTTTGTACTGGTACATTCCACTCACTTAGCAATTAAGTCACTTAGGGGACTTATTGCAATTATAGTTAAATATATTACAGTCCATTTCCCTCATCCTTTACCATCAGAACTAAATAGCGATCTTATGGAGGAAGGAAGGGTTTAAGTTAGGGGTCTATTTTAAAAAATATTTAGTGTTAGTGAAAGGTATCAGCTTGACAGATTTTAACACTGGATAGTTTTCTAAAAGATATCCTCTAGCTCAATCAAAAGTTATGGACTTGATGCAGTAATTTGGTGGTGAGGCTTTTTGGCCTGAGTTTTGCAGGAGTCAGACTAGATGATCACAATAGTCCCTTCTGGCTTTAAAAAGTATGTATCTGCAACAGCCCTGGAAGAAAGATCTGGTCACAGAATAGGTATAACATAGGCAGTGATAATGGAACCTTCCCTCATGCTAACCTGCCAACACCTTAATCCAAGTAAATAAGTAGGTCATGCCTGTGCATCCATTGACATAACAGTTACTAACCTTTCCGTAACTGTTGTTGGTCGAGATGTATTGCTCATGTCCATTCCACCTTAGGTGTGTGCACACTGCGTGCATAGTTGCCAGAGTAGTATCTGTCGGGCTGGCTCTAGTGCCCTCTAGTGGTGTGCACTCATGTGCCAGTATAAGGGGCCCAGCCAGCCTGCAACTTCTCAGTTCCTTCTTGCCAGCTAACTCCAACGGAGGGGAAGGAGGGTGAGTCATGAGCAACACATCTCGAAGAACAAGTTATGGAAAGGTCAGTAGTTGTTTTTTCTTCGATCGCTTGCTCATGTCCTTTCCACGTTAGGTGACTCCCAAGTGGTACCCAAGGAGGTGGGTTTAGAGTTCATGGACATGTGGTTTGCAACACTGCTCTGCCAAATCTGGCATTATCTCTAGCCTGCTGGGTGATGGTACAGTGGGAGAAGAAAGTATGTACCGATAACCAGGTCGCTGCCCTGCAAATGTCCTGGATCAGGACCTGGGCCAGAAACACGGTTGATGAAGCCTGAGCTCTCGTCAAATGAGCAATCAAGATGGCAGGTGATGACACCCACCTACTCATAACGTGTGCAAATGCAGGAAGTGATCCAGGATTAAATTCTCTGGGCTGAAACTAGTAGGTCTCTCATCCTGTCTGCTACTGCCACAAAGAGTTGTGTGGATTTACAGAATGGCGTGGTCCTTTCTATGTAGAAGGCCAGATGTGAAGATGCTGCTCCTCCACATTCTTTTGCAGTTTTGGGTAGAAAACTGGCAGAAAAATAGCCTGATTACCATGAAACTGCAAAACTACCTTCGGAAGGAATGCAGAGTGGGGGCAAAGTTGTACCTTGTCCTTAAAGAACACCATATACAGAGGTTGTGATGTAAGGGCCCTGATCTCTGAGACCCTCCTGGCCGAGGTAATCACTACCAGGAAGCCGGCCTTCCCTGATTGATACGACAAAAGGCACAATAGCAGCAGCTCAAAGGGAGGGCCCATGAGCCTTGACAGGACCAGGTTTAGATCCCATGGGGGAATGAGTTCACAAATTTGAGGATAAAGTCTCTCTAACCCTTGAGGAAGCGAATCGACACTTCATGCAAAAAGACAGACCTACCATCCACCGCAGGGTGGAAGGTGGAAAAGGCTGCTAGGTGTACCTTAATCGACGAAGTGGCTAGGCCCTGTTTCAGATGAAACAGATACTCCAGCACAGACCTAGCAGGTGAGAGGCCTCGTTGGGACAACCACACAGAAAAATGCTTCCACCTGGCAAGGTAAGTCACTCTAGTAAATGGTTTCCTACTACCTAGCAATACCTGGTGGACTTGCTCCGAACAGCCAGCTCAACCAGGGAGCTTTCATGTGGTCAGGTGGAGGGCCTTGAGGTTTGGTGGAGCAATTGGCCGTGATCTTGCGAGATCAGGTCTGAAAGGGGAGGGCATGGCAATGGGGTCACTACTGGCAGGTCCAATAACGTGCTGAACCAGGGCTGGTGTGGCCACACCGGGGCTATGAGAATAACCTTTGCTCTGTCCTGCTTGACTTTGAGTAAGACTTTATGCACAAGAGGAATGGGAGGAAATGCACAGAACAGATGCTTTGTCCAGGGGAGCAGGGAAGTCATCTGTGAGCAAGCCTGGGCTGCACCTACACAGAGAGCAAAACTGCTGTCTCTTCCTGTTTTGCTTGATTGTGAACATGTCTCTGAGGGGAGTCCCTCACCACTGGATGATCCTGGCGATATCAGGGCAAAGGAACCACTCACAGGTGATTTGCCAGATTGTTCTGGGCTCCCAGAAGGTGAGAAGCTTCAAGATGGATTGAGTGCTTCACACAAAATTCCCACAAGCAAATAACCTCTTACCAGAGTGGGGAAGAGTGTGCACCTCCCTGCCTGGTGATGTAAAACATGGCTGCCATATTGTCCATAAGAATTTGTACAACCTTGCCTGCAATCTGGGGTAAAAACACCTGGCATGCTAGGCGGACCACTTTGAGCTCTCTGACATTTATGTGCAAGGAGAGCTCCTCCAGGGACCACAGACCTTGAGTCTTGAGGTGCTCAAGGTGAACCCCCAACCTAGCTCGGATGCATCCAAGATTAGGGATACTGAGGTTTGGAGACTGATGAAGGGAATGCCCAAGCCTACCAACCACGGATCCCTTCACCACTCGAGGGACGTGAGGACCTGTATGGGAACTGTAAGGACCAAGTCCAAATGGTGATGGCTCAGCGAGTATACCGAGGACTGCCAAGCTTGAAAGGGTCTGAGTTGCGGTCTTGCGTGCTGCACCACATATGTGCGTGTGGCCATGTGACCTAAAAGCTTGAGGCAGAAATGAGCTGTAGTGACGGGGTGGGCCTTGATCTGCTATATCAGAGATGACATTGTCTGGAAGCGAGCCTCTGGGAGGAAGGCCCTGGCACAGGTGGAATTGAGCACTGCACCAATAAATTCTATCCTCTGGCCAGGAATGAGAGGTAACTTCTGCTCACCTATCAATAGCCCCAGGGCTTGGAAGGTAGCTCTCACATAGGCCTTGGACCAGCACTTGATCAGCCAGTCATCGAAGTAAGGGCAGATTCATACCCCTTGCCTCTGAGGAAGCCACCACCACTGCCATGCATTTTGTGAAAACCTGAGGGCCTGATTGACAGGCTGAAGTGGAGGATGATGAATTAGTAGTGGGTCAGGTTCACAATAAATCTGAGGAACCGTCTGTGGCCCCAAAAAATGAAGATGTGGAAATAGGCATCTTTCAAGTCAAGGGCAGAATACCAGTCCCCTGGATCTAGGGAGGGAATAATGGGACACCAGGGAGACCGTGCAGAACTTCAGTTTCTTGAGATAACTGTTGAAGCAGTGCAGGTCTAGGATGCGTCAGAGACCCCCTTTGGCCTTTAGGATTAGAAAATAATGGGAGAAAACCCTTTGCCTCTCAAGTTCTGAGGCACCTCCTCCATGTCCCCTGGGAGGGCTTGCACTCCTGGACTAGAAGTTGCTCGTGAGGAGGGTCCCTTAAGAGGGACAAAGATGGTGGAAGAAAACTGAAGGCTGTAACCTTCCTCCACCATACTCAGCACCCATGGTCCAAAGTGATAATGGACCACACTGGGCTGAAGTAGAAGTCAGTGTGAAAACAAAGGGGAAGCAGGATCTGGTATGTGAAGTGACATAACACCCTCGGGCACCCCTTCAGAAGTTGTGCTTGGAGCCTTCTGGATATCTTTGAGGGCCCAGGAGAGGTTGAAGTGGATGGGGGTAGTTGCTTATGCTTATAATCTCTGCTTCATTTCTTAAACAGATCCAGACGTGGTGGCAGAGATGAGAAGCTGACTGGTTGCTGAGGTCTGAAGTGCTTCCTCAAAGGTGTTGGAACACAAAGGCTAGAATCCTTCAGGCCGTGGAGCTTTGCGTCTGTCTGCTCAGAGAAGAGGGAAGTTACCTCAAACGGGAGGTCCTGAATGGACAGCTGAATGTCTGGTGGTAAATCCAAGGATTAGAGCCAAGAGCACCTTTGCATGACTACCGCCGATGCCATAGTTCTGCCAGCCATGTCAGCTGTGTTTAGGGCCACCTGGAGGGGGGCCCTGGCTATAGCCCTCCCTTCCTCCACAAGACTACAGAAGTCCTGTCTGAGGCAGTGAGTCCTTGAATTTTGACAGGGAATCCCAGACGTTGTAGTTATACCTTCCTCGCAAGGTCTGCTGGTTGGAAATGCGGAGCTGTAACCCCCACCCCCTGTAGGATAAACCTTTCTACCAAACAGGTCCAGCTTCTTTGAATCCTTCACTTTGGGGGCTGCAGCCGTTGCCTGTCTCTTTCATTGGCTACTACAACCACAAGGGGTCCAGGAGAGGGATGGGAATATAGGTACTCCTACCCTTTGACAGCAACAAAGTACTTTTTTCTCTGCTCTTTTTGAAGTAGGGGTCAGAGAGGATGGGGTCTGCCATTGGTTTCTGACTGGACCCATAAGAGTCTCATTGAGAGGTAGGACCACTGCAGCCAAGATGTTGATCAGGCTGTGGGAGGATTCTTTAAGCACCTCCACTTCCAGCGCTAGGTTCAGAGCCACCCTTTACAATAGCTCTTGGTGAGCTCTGAAGTCACCTTGAGGCGTTGAGCCACTCAACCCCAACTGCTTCATTTGGGGAGGAAGAGGCCTGCACTGATGGGAGCCTTCCCCCTCTTTTTCTGCACTGACCACATCTTGTAGTCCCAAGTCCTGAATATTGGTACTGGGCTCGGTACCGCAGTCTGGGTCAGGTGGTGGTCACTGTGGCAGAGGAGCCCATCTCGGACACCACCAAGTATGAGTATCTGGAAAGCAGGCCCGGTACTGAGAGAAAACGCCATGGATTCCAAAAAGGCCATTGAACCTGCATAGGCCACTGTCCACTGGGCCAAGCGCCAGGAGGTACACCTTCACCAGGATCCCAGTGGTGGATGCTACTGAGGAAAAAAAATCTCCAGCAACTGTGCACACCGAACATGGAATGGAAATGAGCAAGCACTCTAAGAACCTCCCTTCTGAAAAAACTAGGGTGCCCATTGTAGTGATAGTTACTTGATATGTGGGCATCTGTCCACCAAAAATCAGACTGAGATTGGTGACCTACGGGAAATACAATAGCAAACAACATTTCATTCACTGGCGACATATCACAGATTCTCATTGGCACCATAGAGGTGAAAGGCCTGAGCCATCCAAGTACCCCTGTTCTGTGGCATTTTCTTTTCATTTGTTATCTTTTCCAGAACAGCGCAAGACAGCGTGCCCTTTATGACATGATGAGTGGGGTCCTAGAAATCAAAAAGGAAGACATCTTGAAGATTGTGAGTTGTTTCTCTCATATGATTAAAGTAACAGTTATTATTAAAACTGAATAAAATTCACCATTTCTGAATTCTAACTGGAATTCCAAGAATTACAAAAGGACAGAAATGGTGAAAATTTGCCTTAAGCACCACTCCTGAGAAAACGTTTTGTCATAAGAATTGTGTTGAAAGAGGAAACCTTTGATATTTTTGTATAAATATGAATTTTCAACTAGCAGTGCAAATATTTCTAAAGGAGTTAAGCAATGGAACAAGATAACCTGAGAGGTTGTGGAACTCTTATAATTGGAGCTATTCCAGGTGAGACCACACCTTGCTAACAGGGATGATTTAGGGACACTGAATCAATCCTTCCACTGTACAGGAGGATGGATGGGAAGCTCAATCCACTATAGTTCCCTTTCAAATCAGATGATTCTAGGAGACCCAGATTAAGCAGCGACCATAGGAATTTAGTGTGTCGGCTTCATTTGCTTCAGAGGTGACGTGCTAGTGCTGTAGAGTAGCAAGTATAGATACCTGACTTGGTATTCCTTCTTTAATGGCCATTTCATAAATGGGTTTTTGCCTTGATCTTAGGAGAGGCTGCTTCGTTCTACCTTCTACAGCAAAGGAAGCCTGATGCAATAATAGAGGGAGAAAACATTTGCTGTCCAAGTACAATGGTGCTCTAGAATGAAAGAGTAAGAGAGACCCAAGTACTCTATCTAAAGCTGATATGTTTTCAGGAAATGAAAGTTCATCTTGTATTAAGGAGTTAATTAAGGGATTTATAACGGAAAAACTGATCTTTTAGCAATAGTAGTAGTACTGAGCTTGCCATAAAATCTCACTTGTATTTTATTGTATCTGATGATTTTCTGTGAGAGAATGAAAGCAAAAATGGCCATGTTATTCACACCATAACCATTGGTGCTGCTAGGAGGTGTAGTTAGTGCTCCATTCCATGCAAATGCTGCAGATTCAACACTAGTGTTACTCCAGGAAGTCAAGGAACATAAAATAGGGCCAAATCAGAGAAGCAGAGATATACATTCTTTGGGCACAAGGTTTGTGTAGTTCTTCCAGCTGCTAGTAAGATGAAGCTCACAATAAACTTTGAGAGGTTTATTACTGGTGCTGTAGGTTCTTTTTCTCAATGCTCTTTAATGGAGAATTGATGTTGCTCATGAATTGCATGCCTATTTTGATATCTTCAGGAGATTCCCCCACCTCCTTTTGTTTATAAACCTGATACCCTTTGGAATGAAGAAGAAAAAAAAGTATTCAAGGAATTTGAGAAAAAAGTTAAGGAGCTGAATGAAGAAAGGGAAAAATACAGAAAGGTAAAATAAAATGAGAAAAGGAGTGATTTTGTTCAATGTCCTTGCACACAGTTTCTCATCTTTCTCAGGATTTATTGACATGACCTCTTGGTTTCTGAAAGGGGGGAAAAAACAGATTTATTTTAATAAAATGAAAAAAATGCCAATAAGTGTTAAAAATTAACAAAGTTACCTGTGGCATTGTAGAAGCCCCAACTTAAAGCAGAAAAGACGAGGTTTACCTGTAATAACTAGCACATTCCAAGTCTGATTAAACTGCTTTATTGCTTTCCATCACAACTGTACAACTATTTCCAGAAAGATGTCTGGAATTCCATTAACAGAGCTGCAGGGAATATGGATATCAGATGCACATAATTTCACAATTTTTATTCTTCAAAGAGAAATTTGGGCAGCAGAACAGTCAGCCTTGCCACACCCTCATTCCAAAGGTGTCATTTGTTGGGCCCTTTTGGCTGAAAGATCCTTTCTTTTTCTACTGTCTTATAGTATTGTCTCTGATACTTTTTATTCAAATACAACCTTTATGTGATGGTGGGAATAAAGGGCTTGATCCTATGAAGCGCTGCGCACTCCAATACCCATCATGCCGGTTTAAACAAACCTTGGCTCCTTCTGTCTGTAATACTATCAATAATGTAATGACTCCCCAGAATTTAGCTGAATTTGATAGTTCAAAATAGAACCTAGCTAATTCTGAAACTACTTTCTCAGCTCAGTAGTGCTAACTGGAATAAAAACTAATCTTTTCAAGTGCCTAAGTGATTTAGGCTGCTGAGTCCCATTTTTAGGCTCCTCATTGGAAGTCAATGGTCAAAGCTATTTTACATAATCTCTCTTTTTAAACAATAAAATAAAAAACCTATAGCCACACACTTTAAAGTTTTTGATTTAAATGAGTAGGTTTGGGTATGATTCTCAGCTCCCATTAACTTCAACAGGAGTAGAAGGAACTCAGTCTCATAAGACAGTCCCTATATTGTCAGACCAACATGACTAAAAATTGTTTTTTCGTAAACCTGGGATTTCCACCTAAGCAGAAGATAATCAAGCTGCCATTCATGGCTTCTGAAGGGGAATGGTCTAATGATGTAAATAAATGAGCCACTGTCCATTTTTATTGTCTGTTTTCTAGCTATATCATCACTGGATTATATTATAGTATTATATTATATTATTTATTTGTATTGCGGTAGAATTTAGGAGCACCAGTCATGGACCAGGATGGCACTGTACAAACATAGAACACAAAGAGGGTCCTTGCCCAAAGTGCTCACTGTCTGTGCACCTCTCCACCCACCCACACATTTAAAAGCATGCACATTCTTTTAGCTTTAATATTCCTCCTTCCCCTTCCCCCCCCCAGACACTAGAAACTGAACTGAAGAAACTTCAGACCTCCATTCAGGAAACAACACAAACTTTTGATGACACAGTGAGCAAGCTCTTTGAGTGGAAAGTTAAATCAGAGATGGTCATATACCAGGTAAGGCAGAGATCTTGGATTTCTTATCTCCATCTCCAAGCTGCGAGAGTGCTGATCTTTCTCCTTACAATCTTTCCACAGGAGGAACTCAAAATAAACAACCTCCTTTACTCTTTGCTGTTGGATGAAGAGCTGAGCACAAGAGAAGCTGGACTGAATCACTTCCTTGACAAGAAGCGGAAGGAGAAGGTGAGTCCAGTACTTGGACTATAAGACTCTAACCATTTTCATATGGAACTTGCTTTTTACAAATAAAAATGTTGCCCAAGCTGCCACACATAATTTCCCCCATGATTTACACAGCTGTTGATCTTTTTTTTTTTTTTTTTTTTTTTTTTTTTTTTTTTTTAAGGGTAGCAGAAGACTCCTATAATAAAGGCACATCTTCTTGGGTATATACTTCTCTCAGCTTGTCTGGAATTACATGTGTAAATTTCCATACCCTGAGGAAAGCATTCCACTATCTGTCAAATACACTATTTTAGTGTCCTGTGGCAGTCTGTAATTTGTCTGGTAGCACTGATGATGCCTTTGTTACAAGAACCCTGCACAAAAGGATATCTAATCTTGCCATCTTTCTTAAAGAAGAAAATGGTAAATTCAGAGAAATTTGAATTAATTTCCTGAAACTGAAGTTGTCAGGGTTTGCCCACCACTGATGAGCCATGTATAAGCCAACATAGTGACTGGAGTTCAAAACAAACATTTCTGCACTTGTACACAAGTATATACAGGACTACAAATGTTCTAAAACATTCTGACTGCTTTGTCCTGGAAGCTCACCTATAAATCTGTTGTTGGACCAGTTCTACAGATATGCAAACCTAGGGACCTCTTGCACTAGCTGATTTTATCTGTCATGCTATTCAGGGAGTGAGGGAGATACTCGGGTAGCTGGGCACCACTATCATCAACATATTACATTGCACCCCAAATTGCATAGTGAGCCATTGCAGTCTATAGAGCACTTCAATTATGTGACCCTTATGACAAACCTCGTTAAGCAGTTGGGTAGCTAAATTTTGCACCTGCTGACCCTTCTGTGTGGTCTTTACAGGTAGCCCCATATAGAAAGCCTTGCAGGAATCCAATTTAGAGATCAGGCACATGACATATTGAGTGCTGTCTGGTGTCTGCTTAGGAGCATGTTACACCAGAGGTGAATTTAACCCAATTGTTGTATCTTAAGCTGAGAAAAGACATCTCTTCAGCATGTGTAATACTTTTGAATAGCATTCCAGCAGCTGTGTTTACTTTTAGTTCTGTTACTGAAATCCATCTGGTTTTGTTACAGCTCAGTACTGCAGAGGCGGTCCAGGTTGCACGAGCACAATATGATGCTTACAGGGAGACCTATGACAACTTATCAGCTGAAGACAAAGTAAGAGTCCTAGTCATATGTTCAAGCAGATGCAATTGCAAAAAAAAATAAAAAGGGGCTTCAGAATATACAGTATTTAGGCCCCAGTTAAGCATGTGAGTAGTTCCCTACAGATTGATGAAACACTGAAGTCAGTGGGAATACTCAGATGCTCAAGTTCTTGGCTAGGTCAGGATCAGGCCTCAGTAAGTTTCTTGGGCAAGGACTGTGTCTCTTGCAAAGTGCCAACCTGCTAGTCTCACTTTTTGTAGACACTTCTCTGGGTTTTGAAAAGCACAGCAGACATGGTAAATTGTCATCTCTGAAAGAGGCAATCTATGAAATAGCCCAACTCCACTAGCACCTTTTAGCATGCGTCGTCATTATTCTGTATTTCTAGGATATGTGCATGCTGAAATTTTGCTGATTTTTTTTTTTCCTGCTAGATTCTGGAACGTGGCTTTAAAAAGGAATTTTCTGATGTTCCGGCGCATCACATTGATCATCTTTTCAAACTTTACAAACGCCGACCACGGTAAAATTCGCCTTTGACTCAAACCATTTTCTACAGTTATTGTTTTTACCTTTATGATGGGAGAGGAGAGTCTATTTTCTAAGCTCTGTGAAGTATCTTAGCAGTAGGCCATTGATTACTAACCTGTTTTTAAAACTGCACCTCTGTAATGATGGTGGTCATTAACCATTGTTGATGATCAACTAGCATATGGATGACTGACAGACATTTTAAAGCAATCTTGTCCTCTCCCCACATTATATATGCTATTTAAAATGGAAAAATCATGGAGCAGGTCCTCAAGAAATCAATTCTGAAGCACTTAGAGGAGATGAAAGTGATCAGTGATTTTTTGCTACTTTTTACTCCTATTACTCCGGCAGAATCAATTAAAAAAAGAGAGGTTTCAGAGTAGCAGCCGTGTTAGTCTGTATTCACAAAAAGAAAACTAGTACTTGTGGCACCTTAGAGACTAACAAATTTATTTGAGCATAAGCTTTCGTCAGTATGGATTCACCAAGGGCAAGTCATGCCTGACTAATCTAATTGCCTTCTATGACAAGATAACTGGCTCTGTGGATGAGGGGAAAGCAGTGGACGTGTTGTTCCTTGACTTTAGCAAAGCTTTTGACACCCGTCTCCCACAGTGTTCTTGCAAGTTAAAGAAGTATGGGCTGGATGAATGGACTATAAGGTGGAGAGAAAGCTGGCTAGATTGTCAGGCTCAACGGGTAGTGATCAATGGCTCCATGTCTAGTTGGCAGCCAGTATCAAGCAGAGTGCCCCAAGGGTTGGTCCTGGGGCTGGCTGGGGAGAGGGATAGCTCAGTGGTTTGAGCATTGGCCTGCTAAATCCAGGGATGTGAGTTCAATCCTTGAGGGGGCCATTTAAGGATCTGGGGCAAAAAAAATTGGGGATTGTGCCTGCTTTGAGCAGGGGGTAGGACGAGATGATCTCCTGAGGTCCCTTCCAACTCTGATATTCTATGTAAATCTTCTGGAGGATGGTGTGCACCCTCAGCAAGTTTGCAGATGACACAAAACTGGAAGGAGAGGTAGATATGCTGGAGGGTAGGGATAGGATAAAGAGGGACCCAGACAAATTAGAGGATTGGGCCAAAAGAAATCTGATGAGGTTCAACAAGGACAAGTGCAGAGTCCTGCACTTAGGATGGAAGAATCTCATGCACCGCTACAGACTAGGGATCAAATGGTGGTGAAGCACTGGAATGGGTTACCTAGGGAGGTGGTGAAATCTCCTTCCTTTGAAGTTTTTAAGATCAGGCTTGACAAAGCCATGACTGGGATGATTTAGTTGGTGATTGGTCCTGCTTTGAGCAGGGGATTGGACTAGATGACCTCCTGAGGTCCCTTCCAACCCTGATATTCTAGGATTCTATGATTATAATAATTAATAAATAACCACCCAAAACACGCCTTTTTATGTTTTTTAAATAATATTTCCTGGTTGCATGCTGAAAGAGATTAAGACAATGCTGAGAAGTATTTTTAGTGCTACAAGACCTTGTTCTATATAGCAAGTAAGAAGAAAGATAAAATATTTATTTTACTATGTATGCCATGGTTGATGACACCAGAGCCCAGAAGATCAAGATGCACCTTGACACTGCTAACCCTTATGGAGATCAGCCAGGCTCAGCCAGAGCTTACGAAGAGGCACTTGCCCATTTAATGAAAGCCATAGATGAAATGGATGACCCTGAAAACATGCCTGAGGGATTAGACCTGACGGTCTGGGAACGTTTTTGTTTGGCTAGACGAACAAAAGTGGAAAGCGAACAGCTGGTACGTCAAGTGATTTCCATCAGATTTATTTTGCTGTTGATTTACTGTTTTATACTCTTTGATGCTTTGGGATCTTAACCCAGAGCATCAAGTTCTGAGGACTAAGCAAGTGGCAGAATAGTGTAGGTGATCTGTGAGTCCCTAGCTCACTTCCAGAGTGTGAATGAGCTGAGTAGTCACCCTCTAGCAAAGCTCCCTCTTTCCGCAGATACAGAGCAGTATGAATGGCTTCTGAGGAAGCCACATCCTGCTCTCCTCTAAAGAAAATAAGGAGGAAGTAGGAGCTGTCTCAAAGGATTCCTCCTCATTCTCCTTCCCCCATCCCCACCAAAACAAAAGCAAACCATCAAGGTGTATTATACCATTCTTTTGTTTCAGAGTAGCAGCCGTGTTAGTTTCTGCATCTGTAATCTACATGTAAATCTGCTGCATTTGTTTACCCTGATGAATGCTTCTTCCTTCCTAGAGCATCAAGAGCAAATCCTTACATGGAAAGCCCTGTTACACTATTAATTGAGGTTAAGGTATATTAATATATTATATTATACTAATATAATTAAGGTCACCAAGATGTAAATCTTAAATATCCAAAGATGTAGCTAAGATCCGTTTTGCTTTGCTGAAGTGAGAAGGAAATGAGACCTTCCTTTCAAAGGAAAAAAATATGCATCAGTAAAGGATAAACTTTCAAAGAGCAGCTAAGGACTATAATTGTGGACTTGCGTGGACTTTAATGGGAGTCAGGAAGGTAGCCAGCTCCCTTATCCAGATCTTAAATATCTGCTCTTATGAAGAATAAGCAAAAGTCTGTCTACCATAAAAGGTTTTCCTCTACATTTGCAAAGTTCAGTGTGTTCAAGTAGTTGTGATGTTGTTTGCTTAGGTGAAACAGAAAGCCCTGACGCTAGCGGAGATGCAGGCCTTTCTCCAGAAAAGGATGGATGATGATGAGAAGATAAGGATGGACATTGAAAAAATTTTAAATGAACTCAATACGTAATTTTGCTTATTATTCTTACATTCACATTCATCTAGACTTTAGCACTCTGCTGACACAGAATTAAGTCTAGTGAGAAGTGTACAGTTCTGTACTGTATCACACTTCTCTCTAAAACTCACCTAAGAGACATAGAGCCCAATTTTGAAAGAGCCTTGACTTCAATGAGAGGTTCAAACACGTAACGCTGTATTTTTCTTATTCTATCAGCTACTATACCATCTGGTTCTCACCACCTTTGAGATGGGAGTGTTATGTGGGAACAAACTCCAAGAAGATAGGTTTCAGAGTAGCAGCCGTGTTAGTCTGTATTCGCAAAAAGAAAAGGAGTACTTGTGGCACCTTATGCTCTAATAAATTTGTTAGTCTTTAAGGTGCCACAAGTACTCCTTTTCTTTTTCCAAGAAGATAATTAAACAAAAAGAAATGTACTTGACTAGGGTGGGGGAGGTTTCTGTCATGCCTTTACAATTATTGATAACGTTTTTATTTGTTCAGTAGGGGCTTTCTCCTTTATAACTTCTGCTTGACCTGGCAGTGAAGACAAAACACAGTCTGTATAGAAAGAAGCACTCACTGTAGGAGCAAATAGGAGAAATCAGGGTGTGAGGGAGCAAACCCTTAATGAAACATGCATTTGGTCATTAGCAAACACAAAGAATTATGAAAATTGTCAAAACCCTTTCTGGTTTTCAGATGATTTCCTAATCTTTCTGTTACCCTCTGATCATAGAGAAGATTTAAAATACAAGCATTTTATCAATCACTAAAACTACTATTGATTCTCTGCAATTTTAGGCTACGAGAGGAAAAGATGAGGTTTCAACTGGATTTGACTATCCAATTTCTGCTTAAACAAGGACAGGTGGAATTGGAGTGTACTGCTGAGCTAATACCAGATTATACTGATGCTATTCTCATTCACAAGAGTGTTATTGAAGAACTGAATTGCACAATCCGGGTAATTTACATTTTCTGGAGGAAATTAAGGCCTTTAAATGAATGGATTTTCCTTTTGGAGACTGCAGCTTTTATCTAGTTTGACATCTCTGTAATACTTATTTAATCTCTTTTAATGCACTTCCATGTACCAATGGGCTCAATTGTCATCTTTGTTTTGAAAGGTCCTTGAAGCTATTATGAGTTCTGTAACATCTCTAATATAAAGGCTACTATCCTGAGCACTGATCACTGGAATCCTGATCAGTGGAAAGGCAGCATCTTTAAGCACTATGTCCATGTTGTATACAGAGAACTAATATCTTATACACTACTCCTACATTCCCCAGTTGTGCAGTCATGTCAGGTAACTGAATGTTGGGTTACAGTGAAACTTCCCAAATTAAAAAGAAAAGGAGTACTTGTGGCACCTTAGAGACTAACAAATTTATTAAAGCATAAGCTTTCGTGAGCTACAGCTCACTTCATTGGTGAGCTGTAGCTCACGAAAGCTTATGCTCTAATAAATTTGTTAGTCTCTAAGGTGCCACAAGTACTCCTTTTCTTTTTGCGAATACAGACTAACACGGCTGCTACTCTGAAACCTTCCCAAATTAAGCGATTCTCCTTTTATATAAAGGTGAAATTGTGGGATCATACATGGTACATTTCATTTTTCATACTCACAATAAAGGTTATTTTCTTGCCATCCCAGCTGCATAAAAATTTGCTTTTTATATGCTACGTCATACAACCTTCAGTGGTAACTGCAAAATACCTGAAACTGGGACAAGCTCAAATATTGTAGAGCGGGGTCGGCAACCTTTGAGAAGTGGCATGTCAAGTCTTCATTAATTTAAGGTTTCGCGTGCCAGTAATAAATTTTACATTTACAGGGGCCCTCAATGGAACCCAAGACTGGCAGCGGGCTGAGTGGGGCCGGCGGCTGGGACCCCAGCTGGCAGGGGCCGGCAGACAGAATCCCAGACCAGCAGTGGGCTGAGCGGCTCAGTCCGCTGCGGGTCTGGGTTTCTGTCTGCTGCCTGTGCTGCTGGGCGGGGGTCTCGGCTGCTGGCCCAACTCATCCTGCTGCCAGCTTGGATGCACGGAACTCTGGGCCGGCAGCGGGCTGAGCGGGATTGGTGGCCAGGACCACGGCTGGCAGGGGCCAGCGGGCAGAACCCCAATCCGGCAGTGTGCTGAGCCGCTCCGGCCCCTGCCAGCTGGGGTCCTGGCTGCCAGCCCTGCTCAGCTGGGGTTCCGTCCATCCAGGCCAGCAGTGGGCGGAGCGTGGCTGGCAGCTGGGACCCCGGCTGGCAGCAGAGTGCCACTAAAGATCAGCTTGTGTGCCACCTTTGGCACCCGTGCCACCGGTTGCCAACCCCTGTTGTAGAGGAAAAATGCTTAGGCCTATGTTTTTAAAGGTATTTAAGCATTGCTGAGCTCACCATTGCAATGCCTACCTGATTTAGGAGCCTCAATATTATTTCCAAAAAGGATTTAGGCACTTGGGAGCCAAAATTCCATTGACAGTTGATGGGATTTAGGCTCCCAAATCACCATTGAAAATGACAGGCTCCTAAATCAGTTAGGTGTTGCAAAGCTAAGCTCAGCAATGCCTAAATACCTTTAAAAACATGGGCCATAGCACTTATATAAGGTGGGAAAACAGACAGGTATTGACTGCAGTTTGTTTCACCCTCATCTGTGATACAAGGCTGAAGCAGGTTTCAGAGTAGCAGCCGTGTTAGTCTGTATTCGCAAAAAGAAAAGGAGTACTTGTGGCACCTTAGAGACTAACAAATTTATTAGAGCATAAGCTTTCGTGAGCTACAGCTCACTTCATCGGATGCATTTGGTGGAAAAAACAGAGGAGAGATTTATATACACACACACAGAGAACATGAAACAATGGGTTTATCATACACACTGTAAGGAGAGTGATCACTTAAGATAAGCCATCACCCACAGCAGGGGGGGGAAAGGAGGAAAACCTTCCATGGTGACAAGCAGGTAGGCTAATTCCAGCAGTTAACAAGAATATCAGAGGAACAGTGGGGGGTGGGGTGGGGGGGAGAAATACCATGGGGAAATAGTTTTACTTTGTGTAATGACTCATCCATTCCCAGTCTCTATTCAAGCCTAAGTTAATTGTATCCAGTTTGCAAATTAATTCCAATTCAGCAGTCTCTCTTTGGAGTCTGTTTTTGAAGCTTTTTTGTTGAAGTATAGCCACTCTTAGGTCTGTGATCGAGTGACCAGAGAGATTGAAGTGTTCTCCAACTGGTTTTTGAACGTTATAATTCTTGACGTCTGATTTGTGTCCATTCATTCTTTTACGTAGAGACTGTCCAGTTTGGCCAATGTACATGGCAGAGGGGCATTGCTGGCACATGATGGCATATATCACATTGGTAGATGCGCAGGTGAACGAGCCTCTGATAGTGTGGCTGATGTGATTAGGCCCTATGATGGTATCCCCTGAATAGATATGTGGACAGAGTTGGCAACGGGCTTTGTTGCAAGGATAGGTTCCTGGGTTAGTGGTTCTGTTGTGTGGTGTGTGGTTGCTGGTGAGTATTTGCTTCAGATTGGGGGGCTGTCTGTAAGCAAGGACTGGTCTGTCTCCCAAGATCTGAGAGAGCGATGGCTTGTCCTTCAGGATAGGTTGTAGATCCTTGATGATGCGTTGGAGAGGTTTTAGTTGGGGGCTGAAGGTGATGGCTAGTGGCGTTCTGTTGTTTTCTTTGTTGGGCCTGTCCTGTAGTAGGTGACTTCTGGGTACTCTTCTGGCTCTGCAGTAGCATTAATTTAAAATGTCAGCAACAGGCAACAAGTTCCATAAAAAAGAATATAAGAATGGCCATACTAGGTCAGACCAATGGTCCATCTAGGCCAGTATCTGTCTTCTGACTGGCCAAAGCCACATGTTTCAAAGGGAAGGAACGGAACAAGGCAATCATCAAGTGATCCATCCCATCATCAACTCCCAGCTTCTGGCACTCAGAGGCTAGGGACACCCAGAGCATGGGGCTGCATCCCTGACTATCTTGGCTGAGAGCCTTTGATGGACCTATCCTCCAGGAACTTATCTAATGCTTTTTTTAACCCAGTTATGAGTTTTGGCCTCCACAACATCCCCTGGCAATGAGTTCCACAGGTTCACTGTGCATTGTGTGAAGAAGTACTTCCTTTTTTTTGTTTTAAACCTGCTGCTTATTAATTTCATTGGGGGAACTCCTGGTTCTTGTATTATGTGAAAGAATAAATATCACTTCCTTATTCATTTCCTCCACACTATTCATGAGTTTACAGACCTTGGTCATATCTCCCCTTATTCATCTCTTTTCCAAGCTGAAAAGTGCCAGACTTTTTAATCTCTCCTCATCCCAAGCTGTTCTATACCCTTAGTCATTGTTGTTGCCCTTCTCTGTACCTTTTCTAATTCTAGTAAGTATTTGAAATAGGGCAACAAGAACTGCATGTAGTATTCAAAGTGTGGGCGTACCAGAGATTTATATAGTGGCATTATGATGTTTTCTGTCTTATCTATCCCTTTCCTGATGGTTCCTAACATTGTTAGCTTTTTTGACATGAAGTCTCTCTGGACACCAGCTTCTGAAAATGATTGCAATATGGCACATTAAAATTACTGAAATTAGAAGTCCTGTTCATCCTGTTACAGAAAAAATTACTCTAAGCCATACATTATGCTAAAATTAATCTTTTTCAGGCTCAAGGAGAAAAGAAAATTGCTAGCATGGTGGAAAGTAAAGACTTCTCCAAAGGGATATTTCAGCTGGAATGGGAACATAAAAAATTGAAGATGCTGATGGAAGATCTAAACCAGAGGGCTCGGGATATTCAAAAACTGCATGTTTCACGCGATCGGCAGCTCGTAAGTAACTCTGAAATTGAGATTTTATCTGGAGAAAAACTGCTGCCCATGTTTGTACCATTATTTGTATTCTTCAGTTGTCCTACATCTATAGGGAAACCTAGCTCAAGCTAGGACAGCAATTTAACATTAAAGACTAAATTTTTCTTTGACATTTGTGTAACTCTGAAGTTTTTGGAGTTGTATAGGTGTAACTAGGCTTGGGAAGATTCGATTAAAATCATTAGTCATTGGTAAATGTCAATTTCACCTGACACTCAGAAAGAGAATCCCCGTTCTCAAAAAAAAAAAAAAATAAAAAATCCATCAACAGTCAGTAAGTGCAGACCGCCCTGGAACTAGGTCCACAGGGATGTGCTGTCACGGGCCCACTCAATTACTCAGCAGTGGAGTATGCTGGACTGTCCCCAGGAAGCAGCCATTCAGCAGCAGGGTGGTATGCCCCATAGCTGGAGGTCTCTGCTCTGCTGGACCGGGACCACAGCCTCCCCCGCACTTGGGTGTCTTGGGCCCCTCAGCATACAGGGAGCCTCTTGCAGCACTTCTATCAGTGCTGCCCTAACCCCTCACTTAATTTAATAAGAACATAAGAACAGCCATACTGGGTCAGACCAAAGGCCCATCTAGCCCAGTATCCTGTCTTCTGACAGTGGCTAATGCCAGGTGCCCCAGAGGGAATGAACAGAACAGGGAATCATCAAGTGATCCATCCCCTGTCGCCCATTCCCAGCTTCTGGCAAATAGGCTAGGGACATCAGCTCTGCCCATCCTATCTAATAGCCACTGATATTGTCAAAATTATAATAAAAAAAATTGAATTTTATTAAGCCTAGGTGTAACTGCAGGCAGAATTGGTTCTAAACTTCCGAGTATCAATATTGGCACTTAAAGCAAGGAATCAGGATTTTACAGCCTTAAGTAATTCATTTTTAAATGAAACATTCTTGATCTTAAATGAAAGTTCTGAAGTGCCTCCATTTGGTATGTCACAGAAAATCACAACATTTAGTGTGCTTTTTTTTTTTTTAATTAAAGAAAGGCAGCCACTTTTGAATTTTCTGACTTCAGAAGTGCAAAAAGGGGACTGTTAGGACTGGATGCTAACAAAAGAGCCAACAAGTACCCAAAAGGTGACTGTAAGCTGGAAAGTTCCTGCAGCAAAATCACCAACAGTGTGCTGCTATTTGTTTGGGTGATCCCAAAAAGGCTTACCTGAACCAGGAAGTGGACAAGTCATTTACAAAGATCTGATTGCTATTGGTCACGAGTTATTTAAGACTACTTTGTTTCCCAACTGACAACAAGATCCTTGCAAACAATATGCTACCTATTGGTGTCTCCCTGAGAAAGATTTTAATAAATTATCTAGAAAAATTACTGTGAAAGTAAATAACAATAAAATTCAGAACTATAAGGTGGTCACTTCATAAAGAAAAAGCGTTCCTTCTCAAAAGGTACCATCTGTTAGAACCATGCTTGTGGGCTCCGTGGGACATTAATCTCTGTCTAGCTAGATTAGGCAGAAACATTTTGCATTCTTCGCCATGAACATGGCTTGGGGAGTATATCACATCTAATTAATACAGTTTCAGAGTAGCAGCCGTGTTAGTCTGTATTCGCAAAAAGAAAAGGAGTACTTGTGGCACCTTAGAGACTAACTAATGCATCCGATGAAGTGAGCTGTAGCTCACGAAAGCTTATGCTCTAATAAATTTGTTAGTCTCTAAGGTGCCACAAGTACTCCTTTTCTTTTTGCAATTAATACAGTGTAAATGGACTTAGCCAGTCTGGTTCTGTCACTGGGAGAAGGGATGGTAAAAGTGTGCCTTTGCTATATAGAGCATAATCTCCAAAGCCTTAGTCACCAAAACCATTGGACTTTCTTTTAAAACCTTTACTCTTAGAGATTACAGATTTTGAGAGCTTCTTCTAACAACAGTCACACTTAAGATACTGAGTGTATTAGGGTTAACAATGCTAGACATAATAAATGAATGCTTGAATAGAAGGTTCTCAAGGATTCAAGCAGTGTCTAAGACATCATCTTAGAAATGTTCATTTTATGGTTTATAGAAGTGCTTTGTGCTATCCAAGATTAAAACAAATGTTTTTTCTAAATTTCATATAGCTTAACCTAGGATCTTGGAATGGTTGAAATACCCAGTAGTCTGATTTCTCTCTTTTTATTCTGCAGTTTCTAAACGTACTAAACTATGACAGCCGTATCACCCAACAAGTTTCAGTAATGGAGCAGACGCTTGGTGTGATGGATAAGGTAAATCCTAAATGTGTTGTACTTATTGAGTTCCTGGGGGTAGGCGGGCACAAGCCTGCCCACATCTAAAAGCTCCTTCCCCAGCCAGAGGTTCATGAGGAGGTCTCACGACTTCATGGGGCCACAGATGGGGTGTGCAAGTACCAGAAGTTGTGGGGAAAAGTGCAGCCAGAAACTGAGGAGAAGGTTCTGGAGGAGCCAGAAAAGGGGCTGCAACCTGGCACACTTAAGGCAGATGTACGCCAGGGTCTTCCTCACGCTGCAGAAGGGGCAAGTGTCAGGGAGGGGGGTGAAACATCAGGTACATGCCCGTGCTCACGGCTCCATGAAGGAGCCGCCTAAATGTGTTGTAATTGAACAGATGAACCTGTGAGTAGCACCGTTCAACACAACTGCTTCCCTTCCTCCTCAACTAAGCCTCCCATTGCCCTTAACCTCGGTATCCTTGACACCGAACTCTGCTTCCTCACATTTGTCTGCAGATCTGCATATCACTACCTGCAGAGCATTGTGTGTTTATGCCACTCTGCTCCATTGCTAGTCAAGTTTTCCTCCAGGCCTTCATCTCCTATTGCTTTCTGTACTGAAACAGCTTTCTTTATGGGCTTCTCATATCCAGCCTCTCACTCCTACACATGCATAGTGCTGCTCGCCTACATACAAAGAAGCATGCGCACAGCACTCATCCAAATAGAAATTGCCCTCGTTTTTAAAAGATTCCATGGACTTGCTTCAGCATCAGTAACTGATACTATCCCCAACTTTGTCTCCCTGTGGGACTCCTCCTCCCAGCTTTAGCATTTTCCGCCTTCCTCTCCATCCTTTCACACAATTTCACCAAAGTTGGCAGACGAGTCTTTTTCTCTGCAGCTACTGCAATCTGAGATAGTGCTCCTGCATCTCTGCTTCTTTGACTACACCTCTTTTCAAGTTTCATCTTAAAGTCTCTTTCCGTCTGGTCCATACTTCTTAGCTTTTTCCTGTCTGCTAGTGGTTATATTGGAACTCTATAAAGAATGTTGGGATACAATTTGTATGAAAGGTGCTGTGTAAAATAAAGTTGCATTGTACCAACTAGCCAAATATAAAAGCAAACTGAGCCCCAACGTGGTGTTTTAGTTGATAGATTTCCATATAAAGTTTGTTCAAGCGGCTCTAATAAAGTCTCATATTTGCTTTATTCAACTGGAAATGGACAGCTGCACAAGAAGAAGGTGAAGAACTGTCAGAAAGTATTTAAAGATCTGGAGAAGCGCATCTGTCTAAAGGAACAAGCAAACTACAAACTCGGCCATGAGCTTCAAGAAATGCTTGTGTCTGTTTCAGAAAGGCGGCATATCTTTGAAGCAGCTGGTGAGTCGCATTCTGTAGCATGCTATAGGGCACAAGTAAAAAACATTAATAAAATGCAACTCTAAAGCTGGTCAGTTCTACTCTTCACAAGCAGCACTACAGGGACAAAAAACTGCCAGCAGGAGATTTTTTTTTTTTTTTTTTATGTTACATATACACAGCTGGTATTGTGCCCTGCCTAAGAGAGCTATTTCAATATCCATCAGACACTAAGGATATGTCTAGACTTGAGATTTTTGCTCCTGTTGTAACTCAAGTTAATTAACTGTTAGTATAAGTTGGTGAAACTCCATTGAAGTTGTAAAACTATTCCCATTTGCATCAGCAGAGACTTTGATACAATGCCTTTGTCCTCTCTAAAAAAAATAAATTCATCCCTCCTCCTCTCACTATTTGTGCCTGGCAAAACAGAAGTAGCAATACATTGCAAGAGCAAAAATTTGTGCCCAAGTGTGAGCTCTTTTGAAAGTTTAGCCTATACTGTACAATACTTGTCACTGAAATAAGATACGCTCTGGGGCAGGGCCTACAATAGATATTTTATCTGATATGAACTATTTCTGATATTTTGCTTTGCACAGACACACAGCTGGTTTCTGAAAAAGCTGCAAAGGAGCATTACCAAGATATTGTGCAGCGACGACAGTTAGTGGATCTTGCAAAAGAACAGGCCCAGGAGATTGCAGTTCTTCAGGCAGAAGTTGAAAGGCTGAGAATGAGAACATTTCCTGCCCTTTTTGAAACAGAATATTAGCAGAAGGGTACTTCCACCAACATAAACACATATGAGTTCATCATTGCTTATCTCCTTTGCTTATCGTAGATACATCTCTCTACAAAAGAATTGATTTCTTCCTTTTACTATTTTAAAATATTTTACTAGACTGAGTATGAAAGCTATTTTGTACATTTTATACCCAATTTTGGTGTGCCTGTTAAACTGCAATTTATGATTTCATAGCTTAATGACAGACATGTGTTTATTACTATAGAAATAGATGTTTTGAACAACATAGTCACCTTGTGTATTCTGTGGTCAGCAATGTACGTTCCTATGATGCTGAAGAATGGAAGTAATTCAGGAAACCCTGAATTGTATTTACTTAGGAAAAAAATATAGGGCAAAATTGCCAAGTAGTATAACTAAAAATAGTTTTGTTAAAAATCAAATTACTAGTATACATGTTGAATGAAATCACAAATATACTGATTTAAAATAAATCAGTTCATCATCATTGCTACATACCACCATCATAACAAGCAGCATTAGGTGCACTTTACCTTGATTATATTAAAATTAAAAAAAACAACAACGCTCCTGCTTCATTTAACTCCCAAGTCTTGAGTTCAGGATCCCATATTTTACCTCCTTAGTTGATGCCATTGCACACTGAACAGGTCAACAGCTGTTAATATCACAGGAAAAAGACACCTAAAAACAATGCTGAGAGCAGTTTTTTCAACTGCTGTAATTGACATGATACCAAGCCTTCCAAGTTCAGAATTGTGTAAGTGAAGTATGAACTGTTTTTCAAAACTCTTAAATTCTGGAAGATACAATTTAAGTCTACACACGCTGTAAATAATTTTGAATCCTAAAGAGTTGAACATCTTTTCATTTTTAAACCATTATTAGATCTTATTTCTGCTCTTAAATTTTATTCCACTTCACTGTATTTAAAAAAAAAAAAATGTAACAGTCCGTAGATTAAATAAGCCTCATTAGAGCTACCCTACTGAACCCTTCTTAAACAGTTTCTACTATATGCTCCACTAGTGGAGTCCAACTTCAGATGTGTTGGCATGAAATTTCTTCTCAGACCACTTCTCCCCCCAAAGAGATGGGAAGCAGATAAGGAAATGAGGAACCTTTAGTAAATTCTACCATGTGGTCTAAGATGGACCTTCACAGGAATTTCCTGCCATTACAATTTCCCCCCACCTGTTCTGAATTGTTTCTTCCCTCATCTTTCCTAGGAAATATGCCTCAAGTCGGAGCCCCATTCCAAGGTGACATCACTAACAGCATTAATACTTCGTTTAGGAAATACATTTGTTAAAACTTCTCAATTACTTTTGCTGCCTCCTTCTAGATCTGACTTCTGTTTATTGCTTTATCATTTTAGGGGTTGAATTCCAATCTAGCAGAACCAAAGAGCCCTGGGAGGGAAGCTAATCCCTTCTGGATGCCCCATCTTCTTACCCAAGCCACTGTTTCAGCCCCTTTTTCATCTTAGTAACTACACAGATTATCAAATGATTTAACAATAAACACTGCTTATATAAATTCACAGTTAGCAGTAAAATTCACCTTCCACCCAAGAGGGCCTTGCTGCACAATTTAGGTCTAGTGTCACCTGATAGACAGGAGCATGGTAATCTGGAACAGCAAAACGAAAATATGCTACTTCTAAACTCAGATTTTTCCGGATTTCCCTGCAGGTACATGGGAAGTGTCTCAGTGTTGAGGAAGGGAGTATAAATTGTCACATGCACAATAAAACAAAGTTACAGCAGATTAGGAATCTGTATGTGTACAACAAATTGGTGCATTCTGAAGGTGTGGGGGGTAGTTGGGGTTCTTATAACCTTACACTGGATGAAAAGTGTTTCAAAGTGGGGGAAAAAAAATTCAGTGAAGAAAAGCAGCAGCTAAAAAAAATGGATTGTCAAGGAGGAGACAGTCAACAGGGAATCAATTTCTCTCAATCTCTAATTAACATAATAAAATACCACTCACAAATTGGAACTAAAACCTAAAAAGGTGAAAATAGCTTTGGGATTTACTAATAATAATTGCAGAAAGGTAAATTAAATGCAGCCATTTAAATATATTAGACAGTTCTGTTTTTGTTAAGCACCATAGAATATGTATTGCTTCTAGTATCACAAGAAATAAAGCCATGCACAAAAACTCAATATTGTTTCAGTAATTGAGAATATGCAATGTGATTACACCTGAACTTAATCCTTAGAAAGCTCGCATCAATTGACTGGCAAATTGAAGAAACTTTCAGAATATGTATGTGTTGAATTCCTCAACATCTTAGTATTAACTAGAAAAAAAAAGTTAACTTGATCCCATTATATCAAACGAGAATGTACAGTGTAAAACTGATCTGAGAAGATACAGCCCGCTGTTTAAGTACAATATTACTAGATTTCATTTTCACATTCACTAATGGCAATTTTCTCTAAGTAAGTTTCTGCCATAAGACAATAAGAGAATCCTTTCCAGAAAATAACTGCCTCTTACAGCATATACATAAGCACAGTCTATTACAACAATCCACTACTGAAACAAACTATCATGATGGTTTAATACTTAATTGCATTAAGTTGCATTAATAATGCAATCAGTTGATATTTAATCTTTTCTGAAGACTTTTTTTTTTTTTTTTATAACCGAGACCTTTGTAATGGTAAATTACATATCTGTAAAGTCATCTTCTGCTCTGTTGTAGTGTAGTAACTTGTCTTCTAATCCAAAATTGTCTATCAACAGAGTGAGGCTCAGTTTACCGCCATCTGTAGACAAAGCTGACTGAAGTTCATAAAGCATCAACTGGGTGCTGCATCTCCATTTCGTTATCAAAGACTGCAATTCTGATGGGTTATTCTGAAACGGTGGGGGGAAAGGTTACTTACTGAGTTGCAGAAATTATAGAAAAATAATACTTGGAACTTTACAGATATTTATATAACTTAACTGAAGGCGCCCCAAAACAATTACAATAAAAAGCTATATGCAGAGAGAATTTCTGCCTCCTCTGGAGTGAAATGCAACAAATTACTTCTGTAGTGGTGCTGTCCAGGACTGGAAGTGGGAAAAACAGCTCACCCACTTAAAACTACAGTGGAAGCTTAGATATGAAGAATGTAATTAAGTGAATTACATCTCCTTCAAAAAGTTGCATGGATCTTTATTATCTACATATAGGATCTCTGCACTTTCAGCAGTACAATATCCACTAACAATGATGGCAAATTAAGTTGTAATTGAACAGAGAAGTGCTATCAACGCTGTTTTCAGCAATACCTAGGGCTGCATCAACATTGGCAACGTTCAGACCCAAGAACTTAACATGGTGCAAAAATGGCCAGTGCCTTGTCTGTGACTGTTTCTATTAGTAGAGCTGTACTGTTAGTAAATTGCACATCCAATTTTGTCTAGTTGGACAAGAAATAAGCATTGGTAATCTCCCAGTCAAGTGCAAACACTTTTCACAATAAAAGACAGAGGTCAAGAACAGTTACAGATGTATCTGAAGTAAACATCAGGTTTAAAAGTCATTCTTAAAGAGCTACATTATTATGCATTATTTTTATTGCCTTTCTTTTAGTTTGTATGATGTAAAACAGAATAGTCTTTCATTTTGGTTTCTCATCAGTTTCAATTTCAGGTTCTCATGTATTAGCCTAATGCTGCAATCTTCAGGCTTGAAACACTACTAAGGAATGTTTTTGTTTGTTTTAAAAAAATATTTCTCCAATAGAATTTAAAAGAACACACAGAGATACATTTCTATTGGAGTTGGTCACAATTTTTTTAATTTTGAAATTAAATTTAAAACAGAAAAACAAAATATAAATAAGTGAACCAACTTTCTTCCTTGCTTTTTGACTAGCTCTAATTTCTGCTGGTTTTAGGAGTTTATAAAAATGTCTTTTTACAGAACCAAAATTTGCCCCGATATTGTCCCTTGCCTGGCACCATTTAAAAAAAAAAAAAACATTAAAAGAGAAAAGATTTAGAGCTCAGATAGTGTGACCTATTCAGAAACTCTTCTCACCTTGGACCTGTACATCTTGACCAGTTTGAGTCTTCGAAGCAGCTCTTCCTTCTCTTGGACCTCCTTCAGCAATCTTAATTTTTCCTCCAATAGTTCTTGTTGACTAAGGTCAGCCCCCAACACCACAGAGTGTGGAGAATTCTGAACAAATCTACAGCAATGTCTCTCCTGTAAAGGACTGTTCAAACTTATATTTGCAGCACAGTTCTTCTCCAGGATTTCACAACTATCTTGTAATCTAGAACAGGCTCCTTTTGCCAACAGAGCCCCTTCTTCAGAAGTGCTGTAATCTTTTTCTTCACTATCTACTTTAAGGCGTTTTGCCACAGTGAAACTGGAATTAAACGAACGTCTTGCTTTCTTTAATCGCTCCTTAAGTGTTGTGCTCATTGGCTAAAGAAAATGACAAAGGAACAAAAAAAAAAAATATTTTGGCTAATATAAACTGTTTATTTGGGAGAAGAACAGAAGTGACCTTAATATAAGTAGTAAGTTTACCAGTTCAATTTTTGCAGTATATGTAAACCCCACTATAATGTAAATTTTCACAATTACCACTACATATTTCACAAATGTGACTGAGCAGTTATCTTCCTCCTCTCACATGTATACCTACACACACTCACTCAGCAGCTAGACATAAGAAAGAGTTGTGGCTCCAATCTTCTTGACTTCATCTCTCAGGACTAAATCCTGCTGTCCTTATTCAATGATTCCAGGAGAATTTTCTTTAAGGAAGTACAACTATCCTAATTGTCAAAATTTAGAAACTGTTACAGGTCAGTATGTTATCACTGTAAAAAAATCTCATCATGGAAATCTACTCCTGGAGGCTTCAGAACTAGAGGGAACTCAAGATAACTACTGGATCAATAGCACAGCCTTGTAATTTCCCCCTACCTGTTAATTTCACATATTGCTCACAATGTGCTATGTACTTTCCAAATATAAAGCTTAGCATGAACTCCCCAAAGTAGGGAAATTAATAGTTAAAAGAAAACTACAGTGTGATATATTAGATAGTACAATCACTATAAATATAATTATAAGTAAATCAATAAGTTTCTGGAAGTAAAAACCCATAATAATTTTTTTAAAGAAACCTCTGCCTACATGACCAGTTAATGATGCAAAGTAGAACTGAAGGAATCCTTTCCTCCATTGGACAGCACTGCGAGTCAAGCATTTCAAAGTTATTTGTAAGGCAGATCCCCTATTTTTTTGTTTAAGGGAAAACACACATCTGTAAGTACTAAACAAAAAATTAAAATGATAGAATTCAGCTTATAGTAGCTTTGAAAACTTTTCAAAGTGTTTTCTACTAGGAAAATTCTTGCAGGTCTATTCTGCAGGAAAGAAAGCTGCCTCACTAACTGAATGTAAACACATATGTCTAAATACTGCTTTAAAAAATTAATTCAGATTTTTATTATGAGCCTGATTTTGCCACCCTGACTCAAATTGGGTAGAACTCAAAATCCAAATGGGACTACTTGCACAGTAAGTACTACTCAACATGTACGGGTGAAAGAATTGAACCATACTAAATTAATTTAAATTAAGTTAACTAGTTCAAACATAATATACTCCTGGGGAAATTCTGTGCCATTGCGCAAACAAAGAGTTAAGGTCCCTTGAAGATTTTTTTCCCTCCCGCAGAATGATTGACTCTGACTGGGAGGCGAAGGGAAGCCGCAAGAGAGGTCATGCTGCAATTACACCTTTCACCCAACACGGGTTGATGTGGTGCCAGAAGAGAAGGCAGCTGGCTCACAGGCTGGAGCAGCTATCTGTGAAGAGGAAGGGGGCAGAGGCTGCCTTCCTCACAGCACCCTGCCCATGAGGCTAGGTGAGGAAGCCCAGAATATAGGGGACACAGAGTGGTGCTGCTGGGAGGTGGGGGTGTTTACACACACTGGGGTTCAGAAGGGCTAGCGGGGGGCATAGGAGCTAGTGGGGCAATAACACTGAGCCAGGGGCTGAATGGGAGTGGGGGTGCAGATATGCCTGGCTGAAAGGGAGAGGCTAGGGGTCAGCCAGGGTCTGCATGGGGGAGGCTCCCCAACTCCCTAAAAGTCCCTCTCCCTCAAATAAAACTGTTCCATACTTCTCCCACCCACACCCAACAACCCTCCAGTTTTATTCCCAGGCTCCTTCCCAGCAATTACTTCCCTCTTTCTTAGCTCCTCCATTACCCCGACTCCCGCAAGCCTTTGCACTGCTTCTGAGGGGGGAGGGAAATAAGTTTCTGTATTGTAGTTTAAACGAATTATAACTCGAAGTTCTGTATTAATATGCCTAGTAAGAAATCTATTTATCAAAAAAATTTCCTGAATCTTTTTTGTTCTCTTTTGTTACAGACATGCTTACTAACAGGTATTTTGAAATAAATTACCAAAATAACAAACTGGCATTATTGTGTTGTGTTGTTGTTTTTGACATATAAAATATGCAGAATTTTTTAAATATTGTGCACAGAGTTTTTATTTTTTTGGCCCAACATTCCCCCAGAAATAATAATATGCATCCTCCTCTGTTGCAGTTCCCCAGCTGTAATGGTTATTCCAGGTAGCCAGTCCTCAGATTTCTGTTCCATCTGAAACAAGCATTACCACTATTTCTTCTACATCAACCGTTGAACATCACTGGACCTCAGGCATGGTCATCAGAAGAATCAAATAAGTGTCAGGCTTGAGGTCAAGAGACGTTTCTATACCAAATTGCTTTTTAAAGACCAAGGCCACCATTTTAGAGTGGTTATGGTTTTGAGTGCCTCAATGTTAGAGTGACCAATCTGAAGCACCGTACAGGGCTTAATTTCAGAAGGTGGGTGCTCAGCACTTTCTGAAAACCCGAAGTCACTGAATTCAAAAATCACTAGTCATCCTTGAAGATCTTTGCCTAATATTTTATATCCTTATAAAATATTTAAACTTTGAGAAAACCCAAACAATATAGTTAAAAGACACTTATCACAATCTCCCTATGCTGGCCAGGCCCCTGTTTTAATGTGTGCCATGGTCAATTTAACATCACCAACACGGTGCATGCAGGGGCATTACATCAGAGAAGGAACAGGAAATGTAGAGCTGAACATCATAAGACCTAATACATTGCATTTTCATTTTGCATAGAGTTTTTCATACAAGCTGTGCTTAAACTTAGTGTTAAATAATACCAATTTGATTTCAGGTATGATGTGAAAACAGATGGGAAATTCAGCATGGAAAGCTGTCAGAGCTGTCAGATGCAGCGAAGGATAATGCTTTTATAACTGTTGTAAGACTGTGATGTGACAGACTAAGCTAGTGCTAAGTGAGCAAAGAGGGGCAAGGTCAGGGAAGAGTGGGCTTGAGCAAGGGCAATGTGATTGCATTATTCTGTATGTGTCAAAGTACAGGCAGAAGCAGCAGCAACATTCTGCATATGCTGGAGCCTAGAGAACTGAGACTTGGAGCCTTTTGTACAGATGGGAAGAAGGATTAAAAAAAAAGTGAGTTTAAATAATGTCCTGAATATCTTTATAGGTATTTATAAGGTTCCTATCAGCTCTTAGCTCGGCATTCAGGGTGTTCAGCACTTAATCCATGTCATAATCAAAGTACACATACTTAGAGAACATTACCCATTAATTTTAATTCTGGGTATAAACTATCTGTTCCTACATATATTCTGTCAAAGTATTCCATGGACCGCCAAACATCAAGTAAAGTTTGCTCACTATTGGTGTTGCAATACCTAGCTACAATGGGAAAACCTCACTAATAGAATGGTATTTAAAAGGTTTTCATACCTTTTTCCCTGAGCTACTGCTCTGAGGAGCTAGTGTCCCACAGTCCTTTGGAGTACTGCACAGTGATGTTGATTTGTCTAACAATGGTGTTTCCATCTCGAGAATAAGTTAATATACTGTAGAAATAATACAGAAACATATTAACATGAAGAATAGACATATAACTTGACAAGTCAGGTCTTTTTCCCTCTGCTTAAGGTTAGAATGTTATGAAACAGGACCACCAAGTGGCCAGGGAAACAAGTTAAAAGCAATGGTAAGAAAATACCAACACTAGACTATTTTCCAGTTGTTCAGTTACCAAAGTCATCTGTTTATATAGGGCCTTATTCTGCCAACGTCATTTCCATGGAGTCGTACATTGGTCTGTGAGTAGCCTTCTTGATTACAGTAGGACAGCATTTCCCAAACTTTTTTTTGGCCACGAAACACTTTTTAGCCTATTACGGAACACTTACAATATTATTTTGTAGTCGTTTGGTTTTCAAATAAAAAAATTGCATTATTTATGCTCAAATATAATTTTATGCCATGATATTCAATACAAGACCTATCAATAACCAGAAAAAATTTTATGTTAAATTAGTCATTCAAAAAGAATTGTAAACTACGCTTAAAATGTGCCAAATTTAGAATTAAAAAAAATTTAAAGACCCCTTTTTTTTTAATTACGATTCTTTCATGGAACACCTATTCACATCGTGCAGAACAGTTTGGGAAATGCTGCAATAGGACAAATGGCAGTACTACTCAGTATAAGGTTGGCAAAAGTTGGTCTTTATTGTTAAGTTTTGTCTATTTGTCTCTTTGGCCTTCATGTAGGATTAGAGATAATATACTGCATAGAAAGAAGAAAAAAATATAAAATTAATATGTCTCCATCATCAGCCTCTGTCATTTGCACCAACACTGGTGGGCTCTCTCAAACCTGCCAGAGGCAGTGGCATGTATTTATAAAGAAATGGAATCTATTATCATATGCTCGGAAAAGGCTAGATCCTGCCATATCTTACTATGTGTAAGGCCTTGAAGAATCAGTATGGTTTTGGTTTTGCCATTTCTCACTTAGACATAAAAGGTTGCTAAGAGCCACGGGATTTTTATTGTTCACCTGTACAAGCAATTAAGATTTTTATTAAAAAAAATAAAACAATAATTATATATACAGGGTCTCTGAAAATAATCTAGTATCTTATTTGAAGTACGATCCTTGTAGGCGTGCCCCGTGGATAAACGTATTACTCAAGCAAGTGGAATTTTTAGATTAAAATGAAGATGCTCCAATTTGCTCATCAAAGCACACTGATTAACATGGTAAGTAGTACTTCTCCACACATACCAACTTTACATTGATTTGACAACATTTAATTTAGTTTATACAGTGTAGTGTAGCTGTGTCAGACGATATTAGAGAGACAAGATGAGCGAGGTAATATCGTGTATTGGACCAACTTCTTCTGAAGTTTTCTTCTTCTGAAGAACAACAGAAGTTGGTCCAAGAAAAAAAAATTAACTCTCCCACCTTGTCTCTTTAATTTAGTTTGGCATTTCTGAACCACCTGCTAATGCCCAACATGCAGCTGGGAAGTTGTCAGTTATGCCTTCCAATGCCTAGAGACTGATATTAGCAGTTTACAAACAGAATAGAGAAGCCTTTTAAAATTACGGGTATTTAAACAAGTTCCATGAGTAGTTTAAGGTTATATGAGGTACTATCTCCCCACAGGCTGAGAGCACCAAAGCTGCAGCTCTCCAAACTCTTACTGTCTCAAAGAACGAGCTACAAGGGAATCCAGGTCAGGTCTGCATGGCTGCATAGACAAGGTATTAGCCCTTATTTGTCTTACTGCTAAATCAAATCCATGTCACCTGGTCATTCAAGATTCAGCACATAGTATTCTATTTTAGGTTAATTTTTTAAAAGGCTGTTAATCATGTGTCTTAGCAATACCTGAAAGGGGTAGCATTTGAAGATTGTAACAGTGATAAATTATTTTCAGAGCATAGCAGTAAGTTACTTCATAGTTTAAGCAAGAGGCAAGGAAAAATTCACATCATACCTATACAATATTTCACAGATAAGTAGTAAGTCTCTCCCCACTAAGCAACAGAACATTTTAAAACCTGAAAACAGCCTTCAATAGAGCTCTGTCTTTCTGAAATCCAATGGCTCAGTTAGCCTTTACACAGGTTAGTTCTCTTCAAGAAATAATTTATTCTACTAACAAAAAATTTCCAAGGGTGCTATGGTGTTAGCATGAATCAGTAATTGCACTTCTCCATAGGTCTCTGCAACTCTGCCCTGCATAGTGAGAATCCTCCCCTGATGAAGCATGATCAATTTTATTCCCATGCAAAAACACCATTTAACATATAAAAACAGATTCTTCCATTGTAAATGGAACCACTGGGAAGTAAGGGAGCAGTAGCTTTTCCTCCGCTCTGCCACTGACTCCCAGTGAGGCCTTGGGCTAGTCCCTTCTGTGCCTCAGTTTCCCCTATGGCACAATGGAGGTAATGCTGTTGTGAACCTTGTGAACAGCTTTGAGATACACAGCGGAAAAACATATTGTAAGAGTCATGCTCAGCAAGCTTGCACCCTGATTAACCAAGGCAGAGCTGCGGGATAGACCATAGGCAGGGTCAGTGTTCTCAGCAGTTCGTCTGACACGGGGTAACCCCCCACCCCCCACAGGCTGCCATCCCCTGCGGGGCACAGCCCCCACCCAGGCAATGCCAGTGCTGGGGTGTGGGGGGGAAACACCCCATTGACATGGGGTAACCCCCCACCCCCCACAGGCTGCCATCCCCTGTGGGGCACAGCCCCACCCAGGCAATGCCAGTGCTGGGGTGTGGGGGGGGAAACACCCCATTGACACAGGGTAACCCCCCACCCCCCACAGGCTGCCATCCCCTGTGGGGCACAGCCCCACCCAGGCAATGCCAGTGCTGGGGTGTGGGGGGGGAAACACCCCATTGACACAGGGTAACCCCCCACCCCCCACAGGCTGCCATCCCCTGCGGGGCACAGCCCCCACCCAGGCAATGCCAGTGCTGGGGTGTGGGGGGGAATCACCCCATTAACATGGGGTAACCCCCCACAGGCTGCCATCCCCTGCGGGGCACAGCCCCACCCAGGCAATGCCAGTGCTGGGGTGTGGGGGGGAAACACCCCATTGACATGGGGTAACCCCCCACCCCCCACAGGCTGCCATCCCCTGTGGGGCACAGCCCCCACCCAGGCAATGCCAGTGCTGGGGTGTGGGGGGGAATCACCCCATTGACACGGGGTAACCCCCCACCCCCCACAGGCTGCCATCCCCTGCGGGGCACAGCCCCCACCCAGGCAATGCCAGTGCTGGGGTGTGGGGGAGGGGAACACCCCATTGACACGGGGTAACCCCCCACCCCCCCCAGGCTGCCATCCCCTGTGGGGCACAGCCCCCACCCAGGCAATGCCAGTGCTGGGGTGTGGGGGGGGAATCACCCCATTGACACAGGGTAACCCCCCACCGGCTGCCATCCCCTGTGGGGCACAGCCCCACCCAGGCAATGCCAGTGCTGGGGTGTGGGGGGGGGAATCACCCCATTGACACGGGCCCGGGCCCCTCCCACCCTGTACACGCCGAGGTGGGACTCGAAGGGGCTGGACCAGCCCCCCCCGTGGCTGCGGCCCGACCCCCAGGCAATGGGGGAGGGGTGGCTGAGGTGACCCCCCCCCTCCTCCTCCTCCTCCGCCTCCGCTGCGGGGGGGGCGGGGCTTTCCCCTCCGTACCTCAGCGGGCCCCGCGGCCTGACGCTCGCTCGGTCGGGTTAAAACGGCTCCAGTCCAATCCCCGGCTCGAGCGGAGGAGGGGCCGGGTTTGGGGGCGCGGGCGCGCAGAGGAAGGAGCGGTCGGGCGCGTGAAGGGAAGAGAGACTCCGAGCCCGCCCGCCCGTCAGCTCCCAGGGGCAGAGACACGGCGTGCGGTCGGGCGCGCGAAGAGAAAGTCGTACCCCGGCTGGGCGTGGCCAGAGGGGAGAAAGATTCGACTCGCGGGCGGGCGGGAATGAAGAGAGGGGAAGGGGGCAGGGCGTGTACACCCACATGGGGGGGGGGGGGGAAGGAGGGTTGTGGAGCTGCCTGGCCCAAGCTGATTTGGGAGGCAGGGAGGAGATTTCAAAATACCTAGAGGGGGAATATTGGGGCTTAATTTCTAGCCCTCCCCAGCATCATGCAGTGCCCCCCAAACCAGTGGGGACACACCCCTATCTCCCCCAAGCCAGGTAGCTGGTTATTCAATGACATAGTGGCAGCATCAAGTCATGCAGCTGGGTGAATAATTATACCCCTGTCCCCATTCGACACTCACTCAGCTTCTCAGTTGAGCCACTGTCCACCCCAAATGCTAGCACTGTTCTGGATGTTTCATTGACAAAACTGGCCCTGGGCATCTCACGGAAACTCTCCCTCACGCGAGGGAGATACTGCCTGAAAATGAGCCCCAGTGGGAAACCATCTCTACTCCTTCGGCCGGAGGGCCGATTCTTGGGGCAGACCTGACAGAACAAACGAGGTAGCGCTACCACCCGCTACGCACATAGTGGGGCTAAAAAATATCCCATGGAAAGAAGGGGAGAAGAAGTCCAAAAGAAACAAAAGGGCAGAGAGAGAAGCAATCAAATTTTCCTAAAGTCAAAGCTAAATGAAATCATATGAAGAATAAAGAAAAGAGAATATGAAAAAAAATGAAAATAAAGCAGCATGATTGGGGAAAAGGGCTTTGAGAGGCAGAAAACATGGATAGTTAGTCCATAAAGGGAAAATCAGAGGACCAAATAATTTTTAAAAGGAAGTAAGTGAGAGACAGACACACATGTCTCTTCCTCACAACACTTCAATATTGTGTTCAATTTTTGGTCTTCTGTTGAAGAGCAGGTTTCAGCCATGTTACTCTGTATTCGCAAAAAGAAAAGAAAAGGAATACTTGTGGAAGGTGCCACAAGTCCTCCTTTTCTTTTTGCTAATACAGACTAACACGGCTGCAACTCGGAAAAAGAAAAGGCGTACTTGTGGCACCTTAGAGACTAACATTTATTTGAGCATAAGCTTTCATGAGCTACAGCTCACTTCATCGGATGCATTCAGTGGAAAATACAGTGGGGAAATTTATATACATAGAGAACATGAAAAAATGGGTGTTACCATACACACTGTAAGGAGAGTGATCACTTAAAATGAGCTATTACCAGCAAGATAGCGGGGGGGGGGGGGGAGGAGAAGAAAACCTTTTGTAGTGATAATCAAGGTGGGCCATTTCCAGCAGTTGACAAGAACATCTGAGGAATGGGGGGGAGGGAATAAACATGAGGAAACCCGTCCACTCCCAGTCTCTATTCCCACAGACAAAGAAGAGCCGGACGCACTTTCTCCTTTACCAGACACACACCTTGGGATCTCATTCCCCTTGTCCCAGTGCACAGGGCTGTTCACAGACAACTGCTTGTAGATCAGGGTAGCTCCCTCCACAGGCAAGTCAATACCCCTGACAGACACAGGCACATTTCCTTCACTGTCACACTTCTCCACCCAGCTAACAGGCAAGGTACAGGGACACTCATCTTCCACTCTCCTCGCCTTCCCACCCTGCTGACGAGACAAAGCCATCAGCTCACAAGGCTGCCTAGGCTCATCCAAACTTTCCTTACCAAGCACCTCGCCACTCCCAACAGATCCCCTGCCCTGCCTGTGTCTCCCCCCACCCAGCTGGGGTCTCAGCTCCCACTGTGCTCAGCCCTGCCCTTGCTGTCCCAGTGGGGTTAGGCAGCGAGCTCGCTGCTTTCCTCACTGCATCAGTGCCAGCGTGAGCTCCCTCTCCGGTGTGCAAGGGGGCGGGGAGCATCTCTCTGTCCCATCGAGCCCCAGGGGTCTGGTTACAGACAGGCAGGCAGGGCGCCTGAGCCTAGCAGCTCCTCGGAATAGAGACTGGGAGTGGATGGGTCATTACACAAAGTAAAACTGTTTCCCCATGTTATTTCTCCCCCCCACTGTTCCTCAGATGTTCTTGTTAACTGCTGGAAATGGCCTACCTTGCTTGTCACCATGAAAGGTTTTCCTCCTTCCCCCCCAGCTGCTGGTGATGGCTCATCTTAAGTGATCATTCTCCTTACAGTGTATATGATAAAACCCATTGTTTCATGTTCTCTGTGTGTGTATATAAATCTCCCCCCTGTATTTTCCACCAAATGCATCCAATGAAGTGAGCTGTAGCTCACAAAAGCTTATGCTCAAATAAATTTGTTAGTCTCTAAGGTACCACAAGTACTCCTTTTCTTATTTTCCCATGTTTATTCCCCCCGTCCCCCACTGTTCCTCAGACATTCTTGTCAACTGCTGGAAATGGCCCACCTTGATTATCACTACAAAAGGTTTTCTTACCACCCCCTCCCCGCTCTCCTGCTGGTAATAGCTCATCTTAAGTGATCACTCTCCTTACAGTGTGTATGGTAACACCCATTGTTTCATGTTCTCTGTGTATATAAATCTCCCCACTGTATTTTCCACTGAATGCATCCAATGAAGTGAGCTCTAACTCACGAAGGCTTATGCTCTAATAAATTTGTTAGTCTCTAAGGTGCCACAAGTACTCCTTTTCTTTTTGCGGATAAAGACTAACACGGCTGCTACTCTGAAACCAGACTTTTTATATCACTGGACCCTGCATAAAGTTCTCTCAGTTCCATGCAAGAGATCTCTGCTCTTGTATTCTGCTCTCCCCCTTTGGGTGTAGATCTCTCAGTGGCATCAGAGCATAATCTTGTATCCCATCAAGTAAAAAAAGTTCAAGTAGGATACGTTATTCTTCAAGCACATGTGTTTTTACTTATCATTTGAAGGGATCTTGCCACATCTGGTAAGCCCAAAATGTGACCTATGCCTCTTGTATCTGCAATAAAAATCTAATCATTTTTTAAAATATGTTAAAATCTGTCTCTTTAGACCTACAATGAAAGTTGTGTGTCATGTTTTAGCAAAACTCCTAATACAATTGCACTTTTCAAGTGAGTGGAAATTCAAATGTACAGTAACCATATAGCATGTCTCAAAGTTCTCAACAAGTCTTCTTCCGCCTTAGTGATGATAATTTTTTTAGATTACTCACTCTTGGTTGTGCAGACATCCTAATATTTCAGTTGCACAAGATGAACAGAGTTTTAGATTTTAGATATTCTTAACTGCTAAGATTCCATTAAGATTTTACAAGAACCTATTGTGAAAAATGTAGATACACAGCAGAAGCATTATATACTTAATTATTATTACAGTAGTGTAGCACGTAGTAACTGCAACTGAAATCAGGATTCCGTTGTGCTAGGTGCCTATGCATGTAGAAAGTAAGACACAGCTGCATGTCCAGAAGAATTCATAATCTAAATAGACTAGACAAAGGGTATGAAAAAAGAAATATTATCCCTATTCACAGACAGGGAGCACAGCTACAGAGGTATTATGGTCTTGATTCAGCATGGTACTTATGCCATGCTTAGTTCCCCTGAAGTCAATTAACTTGCCCAGGGTCACACAGAAAGTCTGTGGTAAAACTGGGAACTGAACTGCAATTTTTGTGCATCCCAGTCCAGGGCCTTAATCATAAAACCACTGTCCTAATGGCTAGTATGGCTATTCAGTACTTCAGGGTAGCAAGAGGGATAAAACCAAAATCTTCCTGCTTGAAAAGAACATGTTCCTATTACATATGCTAGAGGAGAATCTTCATGATCTCTTACCAGCATTATAGGGTTTATGGCATATTGAAGAGCACTTCTCATTGCATCCAGTAGAGGGCATTGCTACATACACACAACTAGCCGCTTCATTACAATATGCTAGATTATGAATTAATAGTGGCTATTGTTTAATTTTTTTTTCATTTCAAAAGAAGAATGATTTTGTTTAAGCAAAACAAGACAGAGAAATGAAGTGAATTTGCAGGATTTTTTCACCAGATTATAACAATTTTGAGGTCTAATTGCAGAATATGATATTGTCCCTTGAACCTCTTCAGGGATGCTTTGTTGACTAAAGAACAAAGAACCATATGTGACTCCCATTTAGTTTCCTCTATTCTTTGGCACTTTAATACATAAAGTGCCATCTGACTCTTCTCTCTTCAATTTATACCCAATTTATCAATACCCCAGAATCTAACTGAACATGTATGACATGATCTCACTCATTAATCTTACATTCCTAAGAAAGCACTAACATTCAAACACTAGCACTGATTGCACAAGAGCATCACCCATATTCTGTTCCAGTGTAAGAGCTTACGTTATCCATAGTAGCAAAACAGTTAATGTTTGTGAGATATGTAGGGCATAAATAATCTAGATCCAGGATTTAGAGGACCCAGATTAAATGTCATGGATTCTGCATTCTAAAAGTTCCTGCATCATTACAAAGCCTATTTTGAAACCAGTTGCAAGGCAGCTAGGATCTTCCCCATAAATCTTGTTGATGGGTGATGCTGATGTTATTCAACATACTGAGCAGCAAGTCCAAATCCATGCATAGATTAACCCCTGTTCTAATTTTCTGAGATCAGTAGGTCTTATGGAAAGCCATATGATTTATCCTGACACGTAAAGCACACTGCACACTCTGCATATTTTCTATAGCTGGAGGCAGTAAGGTGGAGTGTTTTTATGTGCTCAACCGCTAGCTGCTTCAGAAATTTCCAAAGTTCTTCCCATTACAGTGTGGGCCTAAGGCTGTGTTTTCACTGGCTGCACAGGTCTGAATAATATTTGCTCCTTGAAAAGGGTTCTGACTTGTTTATACCCATACCAGTGTAATATAAGATGACTTTATAGGCCACATTCATGGAACTGTACAAGCTGATACCAGGTCTAAACTTGACTAAGTGGGTCAGTCTCTGCTCTCACAATGGTGAGAATGGGTAGCAATTCCACAGAGATCAATGGAACGACAGTGTAAGACTGACACAAGAGCAGAATCTCACCTTCTCTATCTTGGGTTTGAAGTTTGTTTGGGGCTTCTTTTACAATACGCTTCAATTTCATAAGAGATCCTTCCTGAAAAGAAAAACAAGTATAATTTACTATAGCTGTGCAGCATTGCAACTCCTGATTAGAAAGGATAATCGAAATGCCCGCTAACATGGACTTCCTGATTCCTTTTACTACTTTACCTCAAAAAGAAAAGGAGTACTTGTAGCTCACGAAAGCTTATGCTCAAATAAATTTGTTAGTCTCTAAGGTGCCACAAGTACTCCATTTCTTTTTGCGAATACAGACTAACACGGCTGTTACTCTGAAACCTGCTTTACCTCAGAATACCTGAGTGGGTGATGCCAGGTGGTAATAACAGGGAGTAGCAGCAGACTATTCCTTCTCTTTCTGTGTTTGTGGGATTTTCTCAGGTGTGGTCATGGAAAAAAATTATGAACACATTTGAAGTCTTTACAAGATTTTAAAAGAAGAGACAGGGAAGGGAAACAAACAGACCTCCAGTGTTTCTGTGCTTGAAACAGAATTTTAGGAAAATTCAAACCTTTCACATTTTAACTTCAACCCTTTGCCCGAACTAGGCACCAAACTACAAATGTTGACACTTGTGATGGTCTAAGCATGTTCTTGTTGTGTTAAAGATATTTGGTAGATGTTGGTTTTATTAAGAAAGGTTAAGCTTTTGAATTTTAATTCAGAGCCCAGGAAAGTGTTAAATCTTAGTTTTGCATTCAAAACTTATTCAAAAACAAAAAGTGGCATTTCTGGGGGATGACCCAATGGATATTCCCTGGGGTAATTATGTGAGAAACAAAGCTTTGGCTTTCAAGCTTGACCCTTGTTTCTTTACTTCCTTGATCATAGATTTCAAGGGCAGAAGGGACCATTATGATCATCTAGTTCAGCAGTTCTCAAACTGTGGGTCAGGACCCCAAAGTGGGTCGCAACCCCATTTTAATGGAGTTGCCAGGGCTGGTGTTAGACTTGCTGGGGCCCAGGGCCAAAGCCCAAATCCCACTGCCCAGGGCCAAAGCCGAAGCCTGAGAGCTTCAACCCTGGGTGGTGCGAGCTTAGGGTTACAGACCTCCCGCTTAGGGCTTCAGCCCACTCCATCAGACTTCTAGGATGGAGGCTGGCACAACTGATCAAGAAAGCTTTAAACTGGGAATTCAGGAGAGATGGTTGGGAGATGTCCAGCTAATCTCCACGTCAGTTATTCTCTTTGAGAGGGAAGAAAATGAAGTAAGAAAGGATACAGCTGTGGGTAGGAGAATGGACATAAGGCGGAAGGGCAGTATACATACCAATCTAATAGGTAATATTAGCGGTAGAATGTCTGTGCCCAATTGGGTAAAGAATGTGAGTGAAACCAAACAGCAAAAATTATGTTTGTACACCAATGCAAGGAGCCTAGGTAACAAAATGGAGGAACTAGAGCTACTGGTGCAGGAAGTGAAACCAGATATTATAGGGAAAACAGAAACATGGTGGAATAGTACTCATGACTGGAGTACGGGTATTGAAGGGTATGTGCTGCTTAGGAAAGACAGAAATAAAGGCAAAGGTGGTGGAGTAGCATTGTATATCAATGATGAGGTATACTGTAAAGAAATAAGAAGTGATGGAATGGATAACAGAGTCTGTTTGGGCAAAAATTACATTGGGGAAAAAAACTACTAGAGCTTGCCCTGGGATAGTGCTTGTGGTGTGCTAAAGACCGCCAGGATATGGATATGGATATGGATATGGATGGAGACCTCTTTAATGTTTTTAAAGAAGTAAATACTAATGGGAATTGTGTGATCATGGGAGACTTTAACTTCCCAGATATAGACTGGAAGACAAGTGCTAGTACTAATAATAGGGCTCAGATTTTCCTACGATAGCTGATGGATTCCTTCACCAAGTAGTTGCTGAACCAACAAGAGAGGATGCCATTTTAGATTTGGTTTTGGTGAGTAGTGAGGACCTTATAGAAGAAATGATCGTAGGGGACAACCTTGGTTTGAGCGATCATGAGCTAATTCAGTTCAAACTAAACGGAAAAATAAACAAAAATAGATCTGTGACTAGGGTTTTTGATTTCAAAAAGGCTAACTTTAAAAAAATAAGGAAATTAGTTAGGGAAATGAATTGGATTGAAAAACTTGTGGATCTAAAGGCGGAGGAGGCCTGGAATTACTTCAAGTCAAAGTTGCAGAAACTACCAGAAGCCTGCATCCTAAGAAAGGGGAAAAAATTCATAGGCAGCTGTTGTAGATCAAACTAGATGAGCAAGCATCTCAGAGAGGTGATTAAGAAAAAGCAGAAAGCCTACAAGGAGTGGAAGATGGAAGGGATTAGCAAGGAAAGCTACCTTACTGAGGTCAGAACATGTAGGGATAAAGTGAGAAAGGCCAAAAGCCATGTAGAGTTGGACCTTGCAAAGGGAATTAAAAGCAATAGTAAAAGGTTCTATAGCCATATAAATAAGAAGAAAACAAAGAAAGAAAAAGTGGGACCGCTTAACACTGAGGCTGGAGTGGAGGTGAAGGATAATCTAGACATGGCCCAATATCTAAACAAATACTTTGCCTCAGTCTTTAACGAGGCTAATGAGGAGTTTAGGGATAATGGTAGGACAACAAATGGGAATGAGGATATGGAGGTAGATATTACCACATTCGAGGTAGAAGCCAAACTTGAACAGGGAATGGGACTAAATCGGGGGGCTCGGATAATCTTCATCCAAGAATATTAAAGGAAGTGGCACATGAAATTGCAAGCCCGTTAGCAAGAATTTTTAATGAATCTGTAAACTCAGGGGTTGTACTGTATAACTGGAGAATTGCTAACATAGTTCCTATTTTTAAGAAAGGTAAAAAAAGTGATCCGGGTAACTACAGGCCTGTTAGTTTGACATCTGTAGTATGCAAGGTCTTGGAAAAAATTTTGAAGGAGAAAGTAGTTAAGGACATTGAGGTCAATGGTAATTGGGACAAAATACAACATGGCTTTACAAAAGATAGATCGTGTCAAACCAACCTGATCTCCTTTTTTGAGAAGGTAACAGATTTTTTAGAGAAAGAGAATGCGGTAGATCTAATTTACCTCGATTTCAGTAAGGCATCTGATACAGTTCCACATGGAGAATTAGCAGCTAAGTTGGAAAAGATGGGGGTCAATATGAAAATTGAAAGGTGGATAAGGAACTGGTTAAAGGGGAGACTACAGCAGGTCACACTGAAAGGTGAACTGTCAGACTGGAAGGAGGTTACTAATGGAGTTCCACAGGGATCGGTTTGGGACCAATCTTTTATTTAATCTTTTTATTACTGACCTTGGCACAAAAAGCGGGAATGTGCTAATAAAGTTTGCGAATGATACAAAGCTGGGAGGTATTGCCAATACAGAGAAGGACCAGGATATCATACAGGAAGATCTGGATGACCTTGTAAACTGGAGTAATAGTAATAGGATGAAATTTAATAGTGAAAAGTGCAAGGTCATGCATTTAGGGATTAATAACAAGAATTTCTTTTATAAACTGGGAACACATTACTTGGAAGTAACAGAGGAGGAGAAGGACCTCGGAGTACTGGTCGATCACAGGATGACTATGAGCCGCCGATGTGATATGGCAGTCAAAAAAGCTAATGCCGTCTTGGGATGCATCAGGCAAGGTATTTCCAGTAGAGATAAGGAGGTGTTAGTGCTGTTATACAAGGCACTGGTGAGACCTCATCTGGAATACTGTGTGCAGTTCTGGTCTCCCATGTTTAAGAAGGATGAATTCAAACTGGAACAGGTACAGAGAAGGGCTACAAGGATGATCCGAGGAATGGAAAACCTGTCTTATGAAAGACTCAATGAGCTTGGCTTGTTTAGCCTAACTAAAAGAAGGCTGAGAGGAGATATGATTGCTATCTATAAATATATCAGAGGGATAAATACCATGGAGGGAGAAGAATTATTTAAGCTCAGTACCAATGTGGACACAAGAACAAATGGATATAAACTGGCCATCAGGAAGTTTAGACTTGAAATTAGACGAAGGTTTCTAACCATCAGAGGAACAGCCTTCCAAGGGAAGCAGTGGGGGCAAACGACATATCTGGCTTCAAGACAAAGCTTGATAAGTTTATGGAGGAGATGATATGATGGGATAGCCTAATTTTTGCAATTAATTCATCTTCGACTACTAGCAGTAGATATACCCAATGGCCTGTGATAGGATGTTAGATGGGGTGGGATCTGAGTTACTACAGAGAATTCTTTCCTGGGTGTCTGGCTGGTGAGTCTTGCCCACATGCTCAGGGTTTAGCTGATCGCCATATTTGGGGTCGGGAAGGAATTTCCCTGGGGGTTTTTCACCTTCCTCTGCAGAATGAGGCACAGGTCGCTTGCTGGAGGATTCTCTGCACCTAGAAGTCTTTAAACCACGATTTGAGGACTTCAATAGCTAGGACATAAGTTAGGGGTTTGTTACAGGAGAGCCTATTATCAAATATTTGTTCCCCATTTCGATATTTTTAGGCTGTGATCAAGTCACCCCTTAACCTATTATGCTAAATAGATTGAGCTCATTGAGTCGGTCACTATAAAACAGGTTTTCTAATCCTTTAATCATTCTCATAGCTCTTCTCTGAAGCCTCTCAAATTTATCAAAATCCTTCTTGAATTCATGGGCACCGAAACTGGACACAATATTCCAGAAGCAATCACACCAGTGCCAAATACAGAGGTAAAATAACAGCTCTATTCCTACTTGAGATTCACCTGCTAATGCATCCAAGGATCGCATTAATCCTTTTTTCTACAGTGTCTTATCAGGTTCTGAAAGAAGGACACTTGCAATCTGCTAACCTTCTGTGGGAGGGGCTGCTTAATATTTCTCTTGGTTGATGTAGGAGCTGCATTAATGTTCTCTGAAAGGAGTCCCATCTGACATTCCTCAGCCAACCAAGATCACCATGATATGAGACCTTTGGAGAGGGCTGGGTGAAAAACCAGGAGAACAGAGTCCTTCACTGAGGATAAAATAAAGGGACTCGCAGTCTGTCTTTACATTTTCTGTAGCACCATAATATCTAAGCAATGCCCAGGAAGATTTGTATGGCACAGACCCTAATGGATTTCATGGAGTCTATTGATCTTCTCATCCCTAGTATAGGAGATTGTAACTGGGATTTGTAAAGTCTAAAAAGTCTTGCCTACTCTTTGAAATTCACACCTTGCTGACAACTGGTATAGCTCAACTGCTGCAGGACACGGTTTAACAGCAAGTATAAATAAGAGCAAACTGTCCACTCTCGGTTCAGCTGCAGTTAGCAATGGGTAATTTTCATAGTGTATACAAAGCTATAGAGTGCAGTACTACAGTACTACTCCCTACAGTACTGCAGTGTCAGCAGCAAGCAAGATTTAAAAATGCACACCCTGTTATTAAAAGAAAAAAAAATAGATCACTTACCTGAGACTACAGAAAGACATGTGGTCATAAAACTTAAAAAAATAAAAAATGTGTCCTTTGTTTGAGACATACTTAAAATTTGGCGTTCAAGGAAGTTGTGTCTATGCACATAGTTGACTAGAAAGACTCTTTAAAGTAAAAAGGGGCCAAGGTGTCAGATAGTCACTACTTTGAAATCTTAGGCAAGGCTCACAGTGTTAAATATTCTGGAAGAGAATAGTAAATACAGACCACGGCCTGGGACTTCTCGCTGTTTTTTCTGTCATCTATGTCAGGAGTTTCCGAACTGTGGGTCACAACACAGTCCTGGGTGGTCTGCCATGGGCGAAGTTGGAGAGGGGTTGCCCCCCAAACAGTATATGTTGGCAGAGTGGCAACCAGTGATGGCCCCCGCACAGGGCTGGAGGAGCCTAGCACCGCCAGCAGAGGGCAAAGTGGAGCCACCGGCCAGTGTGCGAGGAGAAGGGGTTGTCCCTAAGAGTTGGTGGCTCCCAGGGCGGCTGCAGAAGGCATTAACTTCTCAGCAACAAATTTAGGCAAAAAAATACTACAGAAAAATATCAAAATATTTAAAATCATTTCTTTCAATGCTTATTTTAAAATGAAAGAAAGAATTGTGAAAAATGGCCTCTGAGTTGTTTTATCAATTCAAATTGAAAACCCTTCCTAATATCTATTGTGAGCCCTGATAGAAAGGTGATAGTCACTACAGAAATGAAGATAGAAATTCAGGGCTGCGTCACTGGATTTAAGTGATTATTTACACTACTAATAATTTGTATTACCGTCACACTTGCCATCTAATAGGACATATTTTAAGGAGACCCCCAACATCACCTATCATTTTTCTGAACCTTTTGATCTTTGATCTTTCTGACACATAAGTCAATGACAAAACAGTTGATTTCAGTGGGAGCAGAGCTGGTATTCAATAAAATAACTGAAAAGTAAGTGATTTCATGCAGGGCCATATGCTGTACTGATTGATGTCAGAAAGAGTGCAGCATATGGCATGCAAGTAATGGTACCGTTACTTGTGCTGCTGAGACCCTGCAGCAGAACTGCATCTTATTGAGTTAGCATCAGCATTTCACACTGTGTTCAGTATGTATGAGTGTTTAGTCCCTAGCTATCTCAGGGCATGAAGGAAACTGGAATATGGATGAAGAATATCTGTCTTAAATTGAACTCAGGGAAGCCTGACATGACACTGACAGGAAGAGGAAAATTCTCGAGTAACTGGCAAACATTGCTACTTCATCCTTCATTGAAGACATTTTCCCATCAATAGAAAAGGTAGTGCACAGTCTGGGGATCACACTGGGTTGATCAATGACCCTAGACATGGGGACAATCACCCAAAGACCTTTTATATGACTCTTCCGCTCTGCTAATAGTGTGGCCATAGTACTTTGTGTGTACATCACCTCCAGGCTGCTCTAGTGCAGTTCTTAATTCATAGGACTACATAAGAAGCTCACAGAAAATCTACAACTGTGATTCATGTAGCAGCCAACACCCTGAATGAATTGAGCTGAAGACACCATATTATGCTGGTGCTTCATAGATTGTACCTACTCGCCACTCAGTGTCCAACCCATTTCTGAGTTCTGGTGTTGATCTATCAAGCCTTTAAAATGGGATGGAACCATCATACGTCAGGGACAGCCTCTCCCTCTACAGCTCATTTCAACAGCTCTAATTGTCAGCCACAATAAAACTGATACTGCTTAGGAATGAACTCAAGGGAGCCTGGGCCTAGCTACTTACTACAGGGATAGATGCTTTCAAAATGCTTAGATCGAAAGCAAACTCGGTCTTGTCTCTACCTTTCATTTCTCCCTCCCTCTTCTATTATTTCTTCAATTCTGTGAAACAGTTCAGGATATAAGGGGGATGAAAGACTTTATACAACATTGTACAGAAAACCTCAGTGGGTTCCCTTTTATTGTGACTATGTGCCCATGTGTTCCACCAAACATGTCAGTCCCGGTGCTTTGTCATATTTCACAAGGCCTGAGGGATATAGTCAGTCAGTGATTCAGTCTTAACCCTCGGGTGTGTCTCTAGGAGAACAATATTTGAGGAAGGCAAAGGAAATAAAGACATTGCTCATGGTTATATCTTTGTTCAGAAATGTCTTGCTTTCTTTTTCTAAGCAGGGCTATAAACAAGAACTATCCTTAGGGCTGGTGTTAGAGAAGTTGGAAACCTACAGAGTCATATAACACATTGTATCGTTAGTGTTGAGTTTGGAATGTCTCATTCCAGTTACACCCATAATAAAAGTTTTATTGCTGTGAAAGCTTATTTTGAAAAAGCAGAAAACATCATAGGCCAACTTCATCTCTGATGTAACTAACTCTATGGGCATCAGTGATGTTTCAGCCGCCCCATCAATATGAAGACAGTCCTCTAAACCAGTTCTACTCAAAGTGGTGGTCCGCTGACAGGCACCAGTCCGTGAGCCATCGGCTGCCAGTCTGCGCGCACATTGGAAAAAAAAATTGCCGGTCCCCCACATCAGGTAACTTGAGAAGCACTGCTCTAAACCTTGGAACCTGAGCGGAGAGGAAGGAAGGGAGAGTAAGATAAAGGGTTCTTCAAATGTTTTTCTGCCATAGGAAGAAGTTAAATAAGAAATGTAGTTCACTCCAGAAACCCACAACACAAACTAAGTAACTATAAAATACTAAGTCATTAGTCATACTGTAGCCTATAGATATCTGTATTTGCAAGATGAGGCATAGATATAAATTAAGGCAATAATCCTTAACAACCCTCAAGGCCTGTAAAGCAATAGTTTAGTTAAACTAAACTAATTAAGGCATAAGGCCCCAAAAGCATTAAACGTAAGTAGCCAACCAAGAGTAATCCTGGATCATAAGATATTACAGCATTCTATTTTGTAATAATTAAAGTGTTGACACAAACACAAGATGCTAATTTATACCAGCTTGGGATATTTTAAGTTAGACGTCTGCTGATGTCCCTGACCACAAGAATACCATGGTAACTGATTGACATTGTGGCAAGGCACCTCCTTCGCCTTGCAGGCCTTAGCATTTCTGCCTCTGGCAGTGCGGGCCTGGAGTAAATCAGTGCTATTCTGAAGGGTTTTTGTTACTCATTCTGACTTATTTTTCAATATTTACAAAGTGGGCCTCAGGGTAGGCCCATGTAGTATTCCTCAGCCAGACAAAAGAAACAAACTCATAACTCAAGAAGAGAATACCTTTCCCTGCCCTCTCTCTGGGATGTTGCTTTATTATGCCAGCTTCTGGGTGTCAACCCTTCCCCAGACAGCAGTTAGCTTGGTTGCTTCTCCTACAGGAAGGAGCACAACCTTGCACCCAGGAGAAGCCTTTTCCCCCCCACTGCCACTAAACCTAGTGCAACTTATCTCTCCTTCCTCTCTCTCACCAGGTGTGGATTAAATGTCACAGGCAGCCCTTAATTGGACTCAGGTGTCTCTAGTTAACCTGAGGTAACCTCTTTTCCGCTCATAGGAAAGAGGGCCTTTACCATTCTAGGGCTGATATACCTGCCTTTCCTCACACTCTCATTGCTGTCAAGTCTGACTTTGTCACAACATATATTCTAATAAGCTAAAAGTAAAAGAATTAATAGCCTATGGGAAAAGGGCACCCCAACATTAGTAGGGTGAGGAACTACAAATAAGGAAAAGGGGCTAGACACCCCTACTGAATGTGCATTATGCATCGTGGCATCAGCATAACACATTATAAAAGCTGTACACCAGCCTGAGTGCCTGGCGAGATGCCAGGATGATGACCACTGGTGAGGGTAATAATAGTTAGGGCGGAAAAGAGAACGATAATTGTGAACACTGCAGGTTGTTTTGCAAGGGATGGTGTAAGTATAGGGATGCTCAGCTCATTCTGTTTTACCTCTACCTTTCTGAGCTACAGTGTTTGTAAATTTGCTAAGTTTATTAATAAAACTATTACAAGTATAGTGTAATTTCATAGAATCAAAGAATTGTAGCACTGGAAGGGACCTTGAGAGGTCATCTAGTCCAGTCCCCTGCACTTAAGGCGGGACTAAGTATTATCTAGACCATCACTGACAGGTGTTTGTCTAACTTGCTCTTAAAAATCTCCAGTGAGGGAGATTCCACAACCTCCACAGGCAATTTATTCCAGTGCTTAACCACTCTGACAGTTAGGAAGTTTTCCCTAATGTCCAACCTAAACCACCCTTGCTTCAGTTTAAGTCCATTGCTTTTTGTCCTATCCTCAGTGGATAAGGAGAACAATTTTTCTCCCTCTTCCTTGTAACAACCATTTATGTACTTGAAAACTGTTATCATGTCCCCTCTCAGTCTACTCTTTTCCAGACTAAACAAACTCAGTTTTTTCAATCTTCCCTCATTGGTCATGTTTTTTAGACCTTTAATCAATGTTGTTGCTCTTCGCTGGACTTTTTCCAGTTTGTCCACATCTTTCTTGAAATCTGGTACCCAGAACTAGACACAATACTCCACTTGTCCTTATTTAATTTCATTCTATTTACTTCAGACCATTTCTCCAGTTTGTCCAGATCATTTTGAATTTTAATTCTGTCCTCCAAAGCACTTGCAACCCCTCCCAGCTTGGTATCATCGGCAAACTTTATAAGAATACTCTCTATGCCATTATCTAAATAATTGATGAAGATATTGAACAGAACTGGACCCAGAATTGATCCCTGCGGATCCCCATTCGATATGCCCTTCCAGCTTGATGGTGAACCATTGATACTGTAACTACTCTCTGCGAATGGTTTTCCAACCAATTATGCACCCACTGTATAGTAGCTCCATCTAGGTTGTATTTACCTAGTTTGTTTATGAGAAGGTCATGTGAGACTGTATCAAAAGACTTACTAAAGTCAAAATATACCACATCTACGCTTCCCCCATATCCACTTGTTACCCTGTCAAAGTAAAATAGTAGAGATAAGTATGAGTGTTGCAACCATGCACACCGGAGCTCCCAACTGAACAGTAATTCTCATAATATTGGGCCTAATCTTGGGACAAGAACCTACTAAATTTCAGAGTGCGAACTGAGAAAACTAAATCATAATATAATCAATATTCAAGCAACAGTGCTAAAGCATTGCTTTATGTTTTAGTCCCTGGATTCTCTATTTCTCCTTCCCATTTTACCTATCCCTCCTTTGACCATGTCCTATATTGCATTATTGATATAATAACATGCAGTCTGGGTACCCAATTGGAATCATCTCTACTCTTTTACAAACAGACAGTGACAGCGGCAAGAAATATCTTCTTCAACCTTTACCTACTCAATGACTGTTCCTCTGAGACAAGGATGCAGCCACAATATTCAGATTTCGATCTGGAGCTGACTATGTAGGCGATGCAGAACCTGCCACTCAGACAATATTCAGGATCCTGCCGTTTAATTAAGAAAGACTGATGAGAGCACATCACTCCAGTGCTCCACATGCACCATTGGCACTCCTTCAGTTCCTAATCTAATACGAGGCCCTGGTCCTACCAAGGCCATTAAAGGTTTGAGAGCTGACCATCAGCTCAGAGTCCTCCTCTCCATCCATGACCCACTGAAACATCTATGCTCAATATGGATGCTGTGGATGATGGAGCCCTGGCTGAAGCTTTCACAAGCTGGGGCAGAGTGTTCTCAGCAGATGGTCCCCAATTATGGAAGTCATTGCAAAGAGAGATTAAAATGTGCCCAAGCCTTAGTATATTCAGAACCTAATCCTCTAATGGAGAATCACTGTGCCTTCCCACACCTGACCAGCTGTATGTCTTTGACTTTACTTCATGTGAGACATTCAATAATTCAAAGCAAGTTTATTAAACAATCTTAACTACCAAACTTTAGATAAAGCACTGAAGAGCTGCATTGAAAGGGCACAAAGTATTTTTCCTAATTTTAAAAAGCTTTCTTATTCAGTTACCCATGATAATTCTTGAATCATTAACTCTGAAATCTGATTGCTCAGTGTAATTGATTCTCTCTCTCTCTCTCACACACACACACACCACTCTATTGTACTTGCAAATGTGTTTTTTTATTACTGAATTGCTTATTACTGGGCTGTCACACTGGTTTGTTATTGCAGAGTTGTTCATAAAGTGCAGGGCCCTGTCCAGCGGTTTATTATTGCAGAGCTGTTTGTGAATGCTAAGTAGCTGACAGAAAAAGGTATTGAAGAATTTGATTTGTAAGAAGTTAAAGAATTACTTGGATTCTTAACATAGCTATAAAAATAAATATACATCATGTGCAGCACCACCAAGTGCTAATAGTGACCCTTTCAAACTGATTTAATCACAGTGTACTGCCCTCCTTTATATGAGCTGATGGCCTCAATTGTATAAATAATTGCTTGGTCTCTGTTTCCAATCAATCACTTCCCACCTGGTCTCTTTCTTCCTAATATTTCATTATGATATTTCAAATGCTTATATCAGCTTATTGTTTCCTTTTTCTTGTTGTAACTCCCTATTCTTGGCATGTATTAGCTACACCAAGTCTTGTTCTTCTATTCACACAGTGTGTGTGGCGAGGGGGCGGTCTAACCTATCACTGGTACACAGATGGGGGCCATGCAAACTAATTATAGCTTAGTCAGCTTTTAACATTGGAAATGCCGTGTTATCGGGCAAAAGGCACAACTATGATGCTGGACATATTAACAAGACAGGTTTAGCTATCAAAGCATTTAATATTTACGTCCATGCTGTCAAACAAATACCTATGAAGCCATACACTAAACAGGATCCATCAGTAAAGTCAATGAGCTCTGCCTTCTGTTGGCACAGCCTGCCCTTCCTCAGCAAAACAGGATATCTTGTACCTGCAGTTACAAATATAAAGACTCCTGTAAGACTGCCAAATTGTTACTGTCAAACCAATCATTATCATGAAGCGTTGTGCAATTAAGCTGGCCCAGGATGTATTTTCCACCCTGTGCAATGCTATGAATTTATTCCCCAAATCAACAGGGCATTTAAACATGCATATAGCTTTAAGCACATGAGTGGTCCCCACTATTGCCAAGGGAAGTCCTCAAGTGCTGGAAATTATAGATATACATAAGTCCATTGCTAAATCAGGACCTTAGTAGGCAAATACTGGTCCTCTGATCATTTAATTATTTCAAGTCCCCATGGTAATGTTTTTGTTCCCTAGTTTTCTGTTCCCCATCAGGCCAGAGGAGATGACATTCTCCTGGTGCAGATTTCTAATCTGTGAAACCATGGACAAATATTTATTTTTGATTACTTTAATTTAAGCAAACTTCTTTATTGGCTGAAGCTACAAACTCTTCAGCCAATTACTTTAATTATGGACATTAACAAAGAAGGAGCCAGAGAGTGCTTCCTTCAGAGGTGCTGGGGAGGTAACGCATCCTACAGCAATACAGGGCTGGCAACCCTAAGATAACAATAAATTCACCCAGCATGATTCATCCCTACAGGACATTTGAAATTTGTAACACGTGGAGTGAGGCGGGGCCTTGGGGTGCCTTGATGTTGATAAATGGTTGCTGTATGTTCTCACAGGTTTCAGAGGCTGAGCTTGAGAATTAGATGAATTAATGAGAATCTGCATCATTCTGAAATGAAATGTTTGAATAATAACTAAGTTTCCAGCCTTTTGGCTTTCCGAGATGGTGACGTATGAGGGGGGCTGGCCTTTTGGGAAAGGGTGAGATTGTTGTGTCCTTGGTAAGTACAGAGGTTTTTCAAGGAGAGACATTTAAAAGTAGCTAGAGATGGGTCAAGCCACAAAGTCCAGACCCAGGTCAGAATGTCCCCAAATTTGTGGGTGTTTGGGTCTGGAGTTTAGTTCTGCCTATTATGGAAAGAAGGGGCCAGTCACAAAGCTTGGACCTGAGCTTCCTCAAAGTTTTGGGTACTCAGACATGTTTGTAAAAATAATCTATTTTATGGGCAAGATGCTGAAGTCCTTATGAAGGATGAAAACAAAAGCTGCTTTGTCCCAAAGTGTTTGGTAAAGATTCTGTTTTTCCTCCCTGTGGCTGGCTGGAAAGCAGGTACACACTGTGTCACACCTTAGCTATCACTCTTTACCTGGTCTCCCTTTTCCTGTGGTTTTGAAGACATACTCCTGCCTGGCTCTGGATTTGAAATAGAGGATAGATCATTTGCAAAATTAAAGATTCAGCTGTAGACAGGGTTATGCAAAGAAGATGAATAAGACAGGGTGATCCCAGGTGAGGCATGTCTTTTACTTGTAATGGTTAGGATTAGAATCTGGAAAATGGCAGAAGTAAATATGAGAGCACTTATCTGCATAGCTCCAGAACCATATGAACCTATCTGCATTCAGCTCCAGTTTATACCAAAAATCGCAGAAGTTGTCACCAGAGTTTCCTTATTATCTTTTTTTCCAAGAACCTCCTCTCTCTCTGTTAAATATAGCCTTTGACACTCTATGTCCTTCCTATCCAGAGGCAATATACTGATGAGGGCAGGACATGGGTGTCATATATGCATTTAACCAAATTATGCATGTAAGCAATATGCACTTACACTGAACAGGAGCACAACTCAGGAAAAATTTGGAACAAGGTGGTGACACAAGAGGACTCTGCATTTAAGTGGAGTAGACTCTAAGAATTTTTACTTCCATGGATCCTTTTTTCCAAGGATCACAAATCACTTTAGAAACCACAAGTTTAACCTCACTACAACCCCATGATAATAATAATACTTAGCTCTTGTATAGTGATTTTTAGCTTTCGATCTTAAAAGCATTTCATAGAATATCAGGGTTGGAAGGGACCCCAGAAGGTCATCTAGTCCAACCCCCAAATCCCTTTCATAAGGGAAGATAAGTATCATGGTTTCCATTTTACAGATGAAAAAACTGAGGCACAAATAGGTTAACGATGTGCCCAAAGTCACACAGGAAGTTTGTGGCAGAGTCCAGAACAGAATCCCAGTGTCCTGATTCCCAGCTGTGTTGTGTGTGTGAACCACAAGATTATAGTGCATGACAGAGCAATATACCTACTGCAGACCTGAAGGCACATAAGATGATGTTGTTAAACAGAATTCAGTTTGATTTCCACAGACTGTATCATACCACTGTGGTTTCCTTTCTAAAGCATGAACAAATAATGTTCCAAAGGCTGCAGACATTGATCTTTTGTGTACTGTTCTGGGTCATGAAGCTTCTCTTTGTATACCAGTCACCCAAACATATTTTGTCTGACATTGTTGTGGAGTTTGAGACTATGTATAGCAAAGGTGTATCTGGCTAAGCCTCTACTTGCAGAAGCATGATCTCTGTTTGAAAAAAAGGAAACAGAGTGGGGGTTGCAGGAACATAGAGAAAAAGAAAAAGAAATGATACTGAGTACTTCTGTCTTTCAACCCACACGACAGGAAAGCTGGAGACCAGTAAACACCTGACAAGGACCAAAGAACAGCAACTGCAAAGGATTAAAAAACAGACTTTGAAAAAGTTGTTAGCCCACGGCCAGCTATAAATAAGGAGTATTATAGTATTCTGTGAATACTTAGAAGCATCATAGATATTGACAAATGGCATAGTGTTAACTACCCTGTAATGCCATGCACATTTTCTAGGTTTTGTTCATTTTTTTTCTAATGTAACCCTTCTGCCCATCAGAGTTGGCAGCAACAAGGGCCAGGTTCAGTATCTAGGGGTTCCATTCCAATAAAACTATGCAAAACCGGCTCGAGCCCCCACACAGTGACCTGGGACAAATACATACCACCCCCGCTGGGAACCTCTAAGAGTCAATACTTCCCCTCTCGCAAGCACAGAGTCTGAGTGTAGCAAAAGCCTTTTAATAACAGAGAGAAACAATGTGGTATTATGTTGGGGAAACACCACCAACAGGATTCATAACACAACCCATGAGCCAAAACCCACCCCAAGCAAATTGGGCCATGTCCTTTCACTTTGGTTCTTGAGTCCAGCAACTGAAAAGTCACCCAAAGTCGCAAAAGTCCTGTCAAGGTTCCCATTCTGAACTCTAGGGTACAGATGTGGGGACCTGCATGAAAGACCCCCTAAGCTTATTCTTACCAGCTTAGGTTAAAAACTTCCTCAAGGTATGAACTTTCCCTTGTCCTTGAACCCTATGCTGCCACCACCAAACAAAGAACAGGGAAAGAGCCCACTTGGAGACGTCTTCCCCCCAAACCCTACACCCTCTTTCCTGGGGTTTGATAAAAATCCTCACCAATTTGCATAGATGAACACAGACCCAAACCCTTGGATCTTAAGAACAATGAAAAAGCAATCAGGTTCTTAAAAGAAGACTTTTAATTAAAGACAGAGTAAAAGAATCACCTCTGTAAAATCAGGATGGTAAATACCTTTTCTACAAGCCATTACCCTCTGATCCCACTGAGGGTTAAAAAAAGAAACTACTGCAATTGCTCAAGAAACTCCCTGAAAAAGCACAAGAACAAATCCGCACAGACACACCCCTGGAACCCCGACCTGGGCTATTCTATCTGCTATCCAAGATCCATAAACCTGGAAATCCTGGACACATCATCATCTCAGGCATTGGCACCTTGACAGCAGGATTGTCTGGCTATGTAGACTGCCTCCTCAGGCCCCACGCTACCAGCACTCCCAGCTATCTTCGAGACATGACTGACTTCCTGAGGAAACTGCAATCCATTGGTGATCTTCCTGAAAACACCATCCTAGCCACTATGGATGTAGAAGCCTCTACACCAACATTCCACACAAAGATGGACTACAAGCCGTCAGGAACAGTATCCCCAATACTGTCACGGCTAACCTGGTGGCTGAACTTTGTGACTTTGTTCTCACCCATAACTATTTCACTTTTGGGGACAATGTATACCTTCAAATCAGCAGCACTGCGATGGGTACCCGCATGGCCCCACAGTATGCCAACATTTTCGTGGCTGACTTAGAACAACGCTTCCTCAGCTCTTGTCCCCTAACGCCCCTACTCTACTTGCGCTACATTGATGACATCTTCATCATCTGGACCCATGGAAAAGAAGCCCTTGAGGAATTCCACCATGATTTCAACAATTTCCATCCCACCATCAACCTCAGCCTGGACCAGTCCACACAAGAGATCCACTTCCTGGACACTATGGTGCTAATAAGCGATGGTCAAATAAACACCACCCTATACCAGAAACCTACTGACTGCTATTCCTACCTACATGCCTCCAGCTTTCATCCAGATCACACCACATGATCAATTGTCTACAGCCAAGCTCTACGATACAACCGCATTTGCTCCAACCCCTCAGACAGAGACAAACACCTACAAGATCTCTATCATGCATTCTTACAACTGCAATACCCACCTGCTGAAGTGAAGAAACAGATTGACAGAGCCAGAAGAGTACCCAGAAGTCAGGCCCAACAAAGAAAATAACAGAACGCCACTAGCCATCACCTTCAGCCCCCAACTAAAACCTCTCCAACGCATCATCAAGGATCTACAACCTATCCTGAAGGACGACCCATCACTCTCACAGATCTTGGGAGACAGCCAGTCCTTACAGACAGCCCCCCAACGTGAAGCAAATATTCACCAACAACCACACACCACATAGCAGAACCACTAACCCAGGAACCTATCCTTGCAACAAAGCCCGTTGCCAACTCTGTCCACATATCTATTCAGGGGACACCATCATAGGGCCTAATCACATCAGCCACGCTATCAGAGGCTCGTTCACCTGCGCATCTACCAATGTGATATATGCTATCATGTGCCAGCAATGCCCCTCTGCCATGTACATTGGTCAAACTGGACAGTCTCTACGTAAAAGAATAAATGGACACAAATCAGACGTCAAGAATTATAACATTCAAAAACCAGTCGGAGGACACTTCAGCCTCTCTGGTCACTCAATTACAGACCTAAGAGTGGCTATTCTTCAACAAAAAAACTTCAAAAACAGACTCCAATGAGAGACTGCTGAATTGGAATTAATTTGCAAACTGGATACAATTAACTTAGGCTTGAATAGAGACTGGGAGTGGATGGGTCATTACACAAAGTAAACTATTTTCCCATGTTATTCCCCCCCGACACCCGCCCACTGTTCCTCAGATGTTATTGTCAACTGCTGGAAATGGCCCACCTTGATTATCACTACAAAAGGTTTTCTTCCTCCCCCCGGCCCCCCGCTCTCCTGCTGGTAATAGCTCATCCTAAGTGATCACTCTCCTTACAGTGTGTATGATAACACCCATTGTTTCATGTTCTCTGTGTATATAAATCATCTCCCCACTGTATTTTCCACTGAATGCATCTGATAGAGTGAGCTGTAGCTCACGAAAGCTTATGCTCAAATAAATAGGAATTACATCTTAGCAAGCACTTGACTCACCTTCAGATATGATGTACAGTATGACTTCTTTATTGCCTGTTCTTGATCTGCAGTTACAGAGTCTGGCATTGATTATCATTCCAATTCCATGATGCTTGGATGGTCTTATGACTGATGACAAACAACACAGAGCACATTGCCTTGCAGCACCATCCAGACCGTACCTCCTCCACAATGCTGAACAGAGCAGTGTCTCCTGTATTGTTCAAAGATCTGGTATTTAGGGTTCAGGCGAACTTCCCAAATCAGGCTGGAGAAGAATAGATGAATGGATTTGAATTGTCTTGAAACCTGAAGTTGTTATCATATGGTCTAAGGAAGGCAGCAGAGCCTAGGGGAGAGTTTAGCACACTAGGACTCAGAAACAGGGTTCTCTGAGAAGCTTTATCACCGACTCGCTGCATGAGCTTGGGCATCAAGTCAAAATCTATCTGCTTCCCTCAGTATAACAGGGACAATGGCATTTTGAGATCTATAGATGAAAGGTGCTGTGTAAGTGCTCTTGCTGTTAGTGAACAAGTATGCACAACGTTGAATGAACGTTTGTGTTCTGCTGCTTTAAGGGTGTGCAGTGCCAGCTTTCTTGGAATTAAAAATGCAGTAAATAAGGGATTAGTTCAGGTAGTCTCACGTGCTGTGTCCTGCATCGCTGCTAGGTTCAGTGTTGAGTACAGAGGCTTGGAAGGTTTTGTTCTTTTGTAGAATCTCATAGTCCTGAAAACAGCATTTAAAAAAAAAAGATATTTTAAATCTTTTACATGACTCTTTTATTCTGGGGCCAGCTTTTTTTGTGCATGTGATAACACCATAACTTAGTTTCCACAGATGCCTGAGTCTACATTTTGTGTATGTTTTACTAGCAGTGCAGATAAAAAGCCTTTTGTACAAAAAGGGCTGTCCCTTTTGTGATCTCGCCTCACACATCATCTGTGGCACAGTCCAAAGACTTTTATTTTATGCTAATAATGTCTCATAATGTAACTATGTGCATTTATTTTTTAAACAATAAAACATAGACAGCAACTTAAAGAACACCACATTTTCATACTTTCAGATATACTTCTATTGCAATTGAGGTCCCTCTGTGCATTACCTGGGATTTTGGATAACGGGATTTCACTCCTACCAAGAATAAAAGAAAATCACTAAGACTGAAATTTACCCCTATGTAGAGGTCAATGCCCCACTTAAGTGGGTTGAATTTCATTGTTAAGTGATTTTGTTTTAGTCTTTGTGGGAGAGAAATTCAGTTGTTTCAGCACAAGGCCTATGCATCACTTAAGGCCTAAAAATAGATCTTAAGTGGTGCATTAGCTTTGTGCTGGCCCTCTGCGCAGGACTGAATTTCATCCTAACAGAGCTGGGTAAATACTGTGAAAAACCCCCAAGTATTTGCAAATGTGAATTCATTTCAACACCTTTTGCAGCTCTTTGTATACATTCTCCATTAACAATTGTACAGCCTGAGTGATTTTTTTGTTCTCAGGAATATTCATGAAAAGTGAAAGTCTCACAATCACTCGGATGTGCAAGTATTTTCATGGCCATCTTGCAATCTCTTGAACTTCCCTCTTGTTTGTTAAAGGTTCAGTCATCCTATTGTAAATCTCACACTTCAATCTCTCCGGTCACACGATTACAGACCTGAGGGTGGCTGTCCTTCAACAAAAAAACTTCAAAAACAGACTCCAACGAGAGACTGCTGAATTGGAATTAATTTGCAAACTGGATACAATTAACTTAGGCTTGAATAGAGACTGGGAGTGGATGGGTCATTACATAAAGTAAAGCTATTTCCCCATGTCATTTCTCCCCCACCCCACCCCCCACTGTTCCTCAGATGTTCTTGTTAACTGCTGGAAATGGCCCACCTTGATTATCACTACAAAAGGTTTCCCCTCCCCCGCTCTCCTGCTGGTAGTAGCTCACCTTACCTGATCACTCTCCTTACAGTGTGTATGGTAACACCCATTGTTTCATGTTCTCTGTGTATATAAATCTCTCCACTGTATTTTCCACCGAATGCATCCGATGAAGTGAGCTGTAGCTCACGAAAGCTTATGCTCAAATAAATTTGTTAGTCTCTAAGGTGCCACAAGTACTCCTTTTCTTTTTTGCGAATACAGACTAACATGGCTGCTACTCTGAAACCTGCCAGCAGCAAATATCTCCAATGGCCAGTGATGGGATACTACCGGGGGAGGGCTCTGAGTTACTACAGATAATTCTTTCCGAGGTGTCTGGCTGGTGGGTCTTGCCCACGTGCTCAGGGTCTAAGTGATCACCATATTTGGGTTCTCAGGAAGGAATTTTCCTCTAGGTCAGATTGGCAGAGACCCTGAGGGTTTTTCATCTTCCTCTGCAGTATGGGGAACGGAGCACTTACAGGTTTCAACTACTGTAATTGGTAGATTCTCTGTAACTTGAAGTCTTTAAATCATGATTTGAGGACTTCAGTAACTCAGCCAGAAGTTTATGGGTCTATTACTGGAGTGGGTGGGTGAGGTTCACAGTTGCCAACTTTCACGTGGTAAATAAGCACCCTGGCTTTCACAATAAACCAAAAATCAAGCTAATCCCATTTTAAAACAAGGCCAAAAGAAGCCAGTCCCTAAGAACCTCAACACTCTATGTGACTAGATCCTCCCGGCGTGCAGTCTTGGACTGCAGTGGGCCTGCTGTGCACCCCTGATTCTCTCCCCTCCTTGTCCCTGCTTACCCCCCTTACCCCTGCTTGCCAGGAGCCGATCAAAAAAAAGAAGCAACAAGCTACAACAAGCAACAAGCCAGAAGCCAAAAACTAGCCAACAAGCAACTCACAAGCCAATTATGCCAAAAATAAGCCTAATTTCTGCATTTTTTTTGTGGGTTTGGCATGTCTGGTGAGGTTCTGTGGTGTGCAATGTGCACGAGGTCAAACTAGATGATCATGATGGTTCCTTCTGGCCTTAAAATCTATGAATCTTTCCACTAAAGGAGTCGAAAAAATACCATGTAAATCAGATGCCCAATCATGCTTTAGAAGTTGCGAATAGTCAGACACGGACGAGTTGAACAGAACACAAAAAAGGGCTAAATAACAAATAAATTATTCAATACCAATAGTTCACCCAAATCTGTTAGCAGTAATTTGCATTTATTTGTAGCTTCTTTCCTCCTATGATCTCAAAATGCATTAATTAATTAAGCTTTAAATCCATCCTCCCAGCCCTACTAGGAGGGGAAGTAAAGAGAGAGAAGATATGTGAAGTCAGCTGGAGCAGGTCAATGGATGCTCAGATATTTAAAAGCATACTCAGTAGGTTAAGTGGAAGAGGAGGAGAGAAAAATGGTGATAGCAGTTAGTCCATTATCACAACAAAGCATTCCATATAGAGGAGGCAACACCCAAGTTGTGTTACTATCCTCTTATTATTAACTCATTTTTATTGCATATATTTGTACAATGGGAGACACAGGTCTCTCTAAGACAAAACCAAGAAGTGTGAGCTTATGGTGAGGAATAAAGTGTCCAGTTACCATGTGAGATGCAGACACAGATAGGGAATCTGCTGACAATCTCTCATGTCCTGTCTTGTGTGCTGAGTGGTGAGGGAGGTTAGCAGTCTCCTGCCAAAATACATTTTGGGTGATAATATTTTATACCTCTGGAATGTATTGTTTAATAAGGGAGTGCCATCAACCTACGGTTTTGCAAGCCTGTACATGGTAGATGAGATTGAATGCCCCAGGAAAAGCAGGTACAGCAATGGCAGAAGTCAGCAAGAAAAATTCAAGCCTTTCAGCAAACCAGGTAAACTGCTACATATGAATAGAAATAAGAAGAAACTCTGTTAGATTATAGAGTGGTTTCACATGATCACCCAAAGCAGCTAAAACAATGATAGAAAGTGACCAAGCTTAGGTATAACTGTGTACCCTGCACCCAAATTTGAGCTCATTTGCCCCAATGTAAATCCTCCCTTGCACCACAATCAGTGGAGTTAAACCAGATTTAAGCCATTATAACTGAGATCAGAATCTGGCTTTACTCTAATATAATTGAGGTCTGGTCTACACGACAGACCTATATCACTATAACTACGTTGCTCAGTGACATCGTTATACTGACCTAACTCCCCATGTAGAGCTTCTCCCGCTGATATAGCTACCACCTCTCGCACCGGTGGATTAACTGTGCCGACAGGAGCGCTCTCTCCCATCGGCTTAGAGCGTCTTCATTAAAGTGGTACAGCAGTGCAGCTGCGTCAATGCAGCATTTTAAGTGTCGACTTGCCCTGAGTTGAGAAATAGTCCCCCTCCACTTAAAACCCTTATTGAATCTTCAACTAAAGACTTGCCTGAAAATGACTTTGGTTTGTAATATGAATCATCTGCTGGAATAAGAAGCAGCTCTAGGGTGAAATCACCCATAGTGATGGATTTCACCTGTAGTCTTCATGTGGCCAGCAGTGGAATTCCAATAGAAAATGATTCAATGTGATACAACACTAACAGCTCTTGTAACACAGCCAGGATTTCTCACTTCCTTACCTGTTCTGGGTGGAGTAGTGAATCCCACTGTAAAAGAGAATGAATGTTTTAGTACATAATAACAGGAAATACACACTCAAGGGAGAAAGAGAGAGTCTAACAAAGGATACATCTACACTTAAAACACTATAGCGACACAGCTGCAGTGCTGTAGCACTTCAGTGTAGACGCTACCAGGACAGAGGGGAGGGATTTTCCTGTCAGCGTAGGTAATCCACCTCCCCGAGAGGTGGTAATTAGGTTGATGGGAGATTTCTCCCATTAACCTAGCACTATATACACCGGGGGTTACATTGGCATAGCTCTGTCTCTCAAAGGTGTGAATTTCAAACCCCTGAGGGACACAGCTATCCCAACGTAAGTTCACAGTGTAGACCTGTTCTAAATTAACAGGTGGCTGACTAGGCTAAGATGGATGGTCTCTAGGACAGAAATCTCACAGTACTCTTTAGTCCATTATCTTCCAGGGTCCAGTCATAAGAATTGCCAAAAGTGGGCGCTGAGGGCACGCAGCACTTCTCAGAAGGTGTGCAGCACGTTGCAGGATTGGATCCCAAGAAATCTGAGTCACTGACCATTTTGAGGCCTGGATCCCAAACAATATGGCATACTGAGTGTCTGCAACAAAGCATGCCACCTCAAATCCGACGGTGGTGGTGCTTAGGAAAAATGAAATCTTTTCTTCTGCAGAGGATACAAAGCCTTGAGAATGAATTCCGTGGTGACTCCAGAGCAAAATGAGAGGCCTTTTGTCCATCATTGTTAGAGTGCCATCCATTTTTCAACAGCCTTCCTAAAACTATCCAGCTTTTGCATTCAGGCTACCTGTAACAGGGTTGTGCGACTCACTGCTCCGCAGCACTGCCTCTGGGGAATTATCTCATCCCTGTCTGTGCCCTATCCTGTGGTCATTCAGACCTTTGCCCCAGCCAGTCGCTCTGTGGCCCCTCCCTCACTAGTCAGGAGCTGCAGTGCCTCTCCTTCATGCCTTAGCCTTCTGGCCAAGTCACAATCGTCCTCTCCTTCAGGGATCTCATCAGAGTCTCTTTCCACAAAGTCTCAGGCAGTCTTCCTATCCACTGTGCTGTCTGCACCTCTCCCAGAGCAGCTGGTAGGGGGACCCGGGCCCACCTTCTGCTCCAAGTTCCTGACCAGGGACCCTCAAACCAGCAGTTCAGGTCTATACTCCCTCAGACTTTACTGCTCCTCCCTGGACTGCTTCCTACACTGCCTTCTTCAGGCTTCTACTCCCAGGGAGTGTGACTGCAGGATAACCTCACTACAGCCCCCCTCTATCCTCAACTCCTAGGCTTAGAAGCAAAAATGTTCCCTCTAATTTTTGACAGGCCGTGTGCGCAAAAAATTTCTTCTGTGCAAATTGTTGTGCTTCTGTGCAAATTTTTGTGCGTGCGGTGTTTCGCCGTGTGCGCGGGGTTTAGGATCTGTGTGCACGCTCACAGCTTAGAGGGAACAGTGCTTAAAAGCCTCTGCCTTTTCCTGCCCGGGTGAGCTTCATTCTCAATCAGAATCATTGCCCCTTAGCTCCCAGGAGGTGTGGCTTATAGCTAATTGGCCTCTCTTGCCACCTTAACCCCTTCAGTGCTGGTGTACGGTGAACACCCCATCACACTATCACTTTACATACTGTACCTTTCAACATCAAGCAAAATAGGTTTAGGAAATCATACCATGCCAATGCCCACAAGGCTTGCCACCTTATATAGCATAGATAATATGACAGCACCTCCTGCCCCCGCCCCCAGTATCACCTTGTCTCAGTACAAGTTCTCCAGACTGTAAACTTCAATAGACAAAATCAGTCTGATGCCCAAATCTGGGATGGTGGTGGTAGGGGAGAAAAAGGTTCTGATTCTCCACTTTATTATACTAGGTTTATGCTAGTAAAATCACAGCGGCATATACCTGGTGGAGCGGATTGGAGAATAAAGCCCAATCTCTGTATGTTTTTAAATTTTCTTTATTTCTTTGCCACTCCTAGAAAAGAAGGAAAATATGATATAATGTAGCTTTCTGCCATCATCCTCCCCTTCCTATTGAAAGCAATCCTGAGAAAAATGCTCAGTATGAACAAAATTTAGACCTGGAAACTCAACACAGTTGCATCCGGTATGCCAGATCTAAGTCTAGCCCTATGTCCAGTTTCATTTGGGAAAACTAATATTCAGATGTTGTGCCTAGAACCAGAATTTGGCCTAAGAAATTAGCTAGTAAAGGCAGTCTAAAAAGGTACGTATATTTCACCATTTTTTAATTAAATGAAAATTTTTCATTTTCTTTGAAATTTTCTGTGAAAGTTTTCATTTTTGGATGAAAAATTTTTAAATGAAATTTTGAAAAAAAGAATTTTGATTTTTTTAAATTAAAAAAATGAAATTTGTTTCACTGCAGTGGGAAAACCCCACTTACTCCCACTTTCTTACTTTTTTTCCCAATGAAAGAAAGTGTGATGGAAAATTTTTAACCAGCTAGAAATTTTGTTCCTTCATTTGGTTTCATATCCTGTTAATACTGGAGAGAATTACTTTGATTCTAAATCTGTCTTTTTGTCCCTTCTTCTGACTGACATAAATTCTCAGTCATAGGACCAAAGCCGCTCATTGGAAGTTGGCTTTTCTGTTACCTAATAATACATGTCACAGACCTTGCCAAATCCATACTATCTTGCTTGGGTGACCTTTCCTGATGACCTTCCTTATTTTCTTTCCAAGAAGCACTCAGCTCCTTAGCACTGGTGGATGTCAAACATTTATAGTAATAGAGCAAGGGAATCTGAGAAAAATCTGTATGGCATGGACATTATTTATTTTCTAAAATGACTGGCATGCCACATAATGAGGCACAGCTGAGACCTGTGTTAAGAAAATAGACTCGAGTTTCAGTCACCACTTGCTTTCTACCAGGAATTCAAAAACAGCAGGTACCTTATGTGGAAGTATTAGAAAGGATCATTGCAGGCTGCAGGGTGAAAGTAGGGCAGGAGTTTAAATGAAACAGATGCCGTATGTTCTGTGCATTAGCCATATTATCTCTGAAAAGATGGGGTTGGAGTTTTTCCATGATAGGGCCCATAACTCTCAAGTTTATTTATTTTTTAATTTGAACATATGTTTTTTAAAATCTCCCTTGGATCTCAGCTACTGTACTTTCCAGGAGGATTATTTGTTTCTGTGTTAAGTTAAAACACCCACATGAACCAGGAAAAGATATTTCCTGGGTGTCCTGCAAAGCCATGTCATTGTGAGACCTGGTCAGCAAGGGGCCCATTCTGTACACCCCTACCCTGGTACTGTGGACCCAGCCTGCAGCGGAACTGGTGCAGTTTTGCTGTACAGGGGTAAGTTTAGGAGAGGCAGTTCATGAGGGTGAGCACTGTATCAAGTATGGCTCTTCAGAGGCTCCCTTTGCTCTGTTGCCTGTGGGGGGGACAAGGAGAGGCTGGGAGCGGGATGGAGATGATGGATCTCCCATAATACAGATCCACTTACCATTAGCCCTACTCTGAAGGCTGCCTCAGTTCTAAGGCTGGAATGGTAGGTATGGAGCAGCTATTACTTATTTTGCACTTTAAAAATGCCTTATAGGGAGAATCCTCCTCCCTTGCCCCTGTGGATTTCCCCGTGTCTAGTCAACTTACTGAGACCAGACATGGAGTATAGGCTTTGTCCCTTATTTGGTGTGTAGAGTCTTGCACGGGCCATTTTCACTGGGATGAATTTCATTCTCAGTGCACAAGTACCTCAAAGAGTTAATCTTGGATTAAAGATGTTAGGTGCAATTTTCAAATGTGCCTAAATGATTGAATGTCAGTGGGACCTGCGCTTCTAAAATCTTTTGAAAACCCATCTATTCTAGATAAGAATCCACATTATTAATGGAGAAGGGGAGTTTAAAAAATAATTCTCCATGATACCCTCCACTTAATGTCATGATTTCATGTAAAAAGACAACTCCTCTCCTCCTGTGCATCTCCCATCCTGCCAGTGAGAATCCCCGTCAAAACGTAGGAGGTGCATTGCCGCTGAATGAGTGTAGTTAGGTTTGGCACAAATTTTCCATGGAGGGTGTCCCGCTAATGTGGATTTCTATTGTTTTTTGATGGTGGTATAACCCTGGACATTTCTTCAAATCTCCAACACTCAGTATCTTATTTCCCAGGGAACCATTCTAAGAGACGTACCGTCTCAGGCTGCTGTCCAGCTTATCTTGTTGGGATTGGCCTATCCATTGAATAGTTTCCGTAATTATTTTTTTAACAACTGTAAGACTCGTATCATGTGGCTAGGTAGACAACAGAGCTGGTGAATTGTTCGTCACCAATATATGCTGTGAATTTTGGCCCTTTTGCAGCTAGTGAACCATTGACAAACTGATCCTGATTTGCTTCAGTCTTGTTAGTTACTTGTAAGTGCTCACCTAAAGATTTGTATTGTGACAAAGCTCTGTCCTTGCCTCCGTGGGTCCCGCGTTTCCTGGTGGATTTCGCTAGCTCAGAGGCTCATTGTGACCCTCCACGTAACCCTTCTCTCTCTAGAGATAAGGGTCACAGTCTACTGAGCCATTTTCATCATAAGCCAGCGAGGGAGGTGAGGAGAAGTTATCCTTCCTTGCATAGTCTCTGTTGTCTTCCAGTCTCAGTGATTAAACAGGGGGCAAAGGTGGGGGGGGAGGGGCCCACGCCCCGAACTCCGGGCTCCAGCCCAGGGACCCTAATAGTATCAGCTATGGTAGCTGACCTTTTAGAAACATGACATGTACAATTCCTTGGGCTACTTCCCCCACAGCAGCCCTCACTTCCTCAAGCTCCACTTCACCCTTACCTCAGGGCCTCCTTCCTTGTGCCTGATATGGTGTGTACTACTCAGCCTCTCCAACCGCGCAACTTCTTCCCACAGCGCCTGACATGCACCCCCTCCTGACTGACTGGGAGGCTTTTAACTAGTTTCAGCCAGCCCCTGATTGGCTTCAGGTGTCCCAATCAACCTAGCCTTCTCCCTGCCTTCTGGAAAGTTCTTAATTGGCCCCAGGTGTCATAATTGACCTGGAGCAGCTTCCATTTCACTTAACCTGGTACCAGGGATTTGTTTAGCCTGGAGCTAATATAGCTATCTCCCACTATTCTATAGCCATCTGGCCTTGCCCCGTCACAGTACGTACAATTTTTCAGACAGCAGGTTCTTTGCAAACTGTTCACTTTGAGTGTTCCATTCACTATTTTTATTTGTGTTGTGCAGGTTGGTTGCCTAAGTCACATGGTATTGATTTTGACCACCAGTTGGATGACTGAAGCATTTTAAACAGGAGAATCACTTTCTGGCACAAATTTTTGAACTAATAACAACTTGTGCTAAAATTCATGAAACTTTTGGGATTCACAGGTTACAAATTACCAGAAGTTGTCTAAATGCTAATGAAAAAGGAATTATATGACCCACTTGAACCAGACATGTACTTTCATTCAGGGAAACATTTCTGGATCCATTTTTTTTTTCACTCTTTGACCAATTCCACTAGGTAGCTTTTCACCATCACGAGTAACTAACGGCATCAGACTAATGTCTTAGATATAAGTGACTGATAAAAGTCATATGCATTCAACACATGTTGCAGGGGGCTCATTTAACATGGAGACAAGGTGGGGGCAGTTACTTATCACTCAAGGTCTGTAGTGAAAAGAAGGAAAGTTAATCTCAACCTTTACCCACAGCACTTCATTACAGAGCCCCAGCAATCAGATTTATTTGCTTCACTGCTGCATCCCCAGGCAGCTTCTGTGATTCACTGGGCTGCAGTGGCAGGTTTCTAATCACCGGACTCCCAGTGGAAGATTGGAACATCATTAGGAATGTAAAAGGTCATGAGGAAAATACTGTTTTGCCCCACATACTTAGTTCACTAAATAGTTCAGAAATAATTAACAATTGAAACTATATGCCACGCTAGGCAAGGATGACACTGGTGATGACTTCTGGCTCTGACAGTTAAATCCCAGCATGCAACCTGATACCTGTCAGGGCATAAATATGCCAGCAGTGGCACAGAGAACAAAGGGTACCAAAAGAGGCACAGGTCTATTTTTGTCTCCATCACAAAGGCTCATATTATCAGAGCCAGACCTATCGCCATGAGACACTGTGCAGCACTTCAGCAGCCTCTTTTCCCAGCCAAGAAATAACTACAGATAAATTGTCTATTATTATTATTTATTATATATTTGTATTGCACTAGTACCAATGGTCTCCAACCAGTGTATGTAGCTGTATTATTATTTATTTGTATTGCAGTAGCAATTAGGAGCCCCAGTCATGGACCAGAAGCCCATTGTGCTAGGTGCTGTACAAACAAAACACAAATAACTAGGTCCCAGCCCCAAGAATCTTACATTTTATAAGAAATGTCCATAGAAAGCAGATAGGCAGCATTCCCAGTCTTGAAGGTTGAAGTCGTGGAGTGCTTTGGCAGCCCACAGCTTCACGGTGTGAATAGTGTTGTTCTTGTATCCTGGCCCTGTTTGTGGAGGTGTTCCCCTCCAGGTATCCCAAACGCAATGGCTAGTCACCTACAGGCTTCCTTTCATGCCTTGGGTTACTCATGATGAATTTCTCACGTGATGCATAAGATGCAGACTCCTGGCATTGAGTCAAAGAGTGAATAAGTGAGTGAGGTCTGATTGGTTAAGCTGCTGCCATGGCTTGAATGTGCAAAATAGAGGTTCTTTAGGAGCTGCAGTTGCTAACAGAGATAGGTGTGGTCTTCTTCTCCTTTTGTTAACAGTCTTTGTGTGGACATGCAATGTTATAACCAAAATCAAGTCTGAATCACTGGCCACAAACCCCATGGAAACATGTCAATAGGAACAGAATTGCCTGAACATTCTTCTGCAAGTGTTCCGTCTTCATCATCCGATATTCATCTCTCTTTCAAGTTCAGGACGACAACAATATTTGGCTCCCAGGCACATTTTCAGCATATGAATGTACCATGTTTTCTTTAAGCTACGAGAAGAGAGCCAACAGCACACTGTGACCAGACCACTTAATTCAGTTTAACTGATTTATCTTTGAGCACACATTGTGTATAGAGAAAAAAAGATATAGGCATGCCATGGCAAAGTATGGAAGCCTGTTTATAGATATCATCGTGAGTTTACCATATGTGACAGTAACATCCTTTTCGGTGCAAGGTGTAAATTGCTGTAACTCCATTGACTCTCGCTACATCTGTACTCACAACAGATGCAGTGTGACACATTTGTTTTATTAACTTAAGAATGGCCATACTGGGTCAGACCAAAGGTCCAGTATCCTGTCTTCCAACAGTCGCCAATCTCAGGTGCCCCAGAGAGAATGAACAGAAAAGGTAATCATCAAGTGATCCATTCCCTGTCGCTCATTCCCAGCTTCTGGCAAACAGAGGATAGGGATACCATCCCTGCCCATCCTGGCTAATAGCCATTGATGGACCTATCCTCCATGAATTTATCTAGTTCTTTTTGAACCCTGTTATAGTCTTGGCCTTCACAACATCCTCTGGCAAAGAGTTCCACAGGTTGACTGTGCGTTGTGTGAATTATTCTAATTCAGCGGTAGGCTTCTTACTGCTTTCGTGCTCATTGATTTATATTTCCAATATATTCATTCATCTGACCTAGGGCCAGATTACAAGCCTTGCCCCAACTGCTTCACCACTACTCCAGTGATGTAAAGCATCCAAACCAGTGTATCCTGCCACCCATGTGTAGGGGAGCCCTCATGAAGTATAGGGCTGCCATAGTGACTCCTATGTCACATTCCTGCCAGCTTCTAGCTCTGACGTCACACACAATCCCCATAGTCCTCAGTTGCTAGAATGGGTCTTTGGCTTCTGCTGCTATCTGGTCATCCAGATCAGCTGAGGACCCAGCAGAACCCCTAGATTGTGAACCTGTTTAACAAAAGGCAGGCGTGCTCCCACCATCAAAGGAGTCGATGTCACCTCTGCTTGTTTCCTTCATCACATGAGCATCACCTGTGTTTTATCTGAAATGATCTTCAATTAACACTCATCTAAGCTCCAGTTTTGACCAAGTGCTGGGAAAGTTGAAAGGCCATGCTGGACATGAAGAAAGGGATAGCTAATAAGACAGAAAATATCATATTGCCTCTATATAAATCCTTAGTACATGCACACCTTGAATACTGTGTGCAGTTCTGGTCACCCCATCCCAAAAAAGATATATTGGAATTGGAAAAGGTACAGAGATGGGCAACTAAAATGATTAGGGGTATGAAACAGGAGAAGAGATTAAAATGACTGGGAATTTTCATCTTAGAAAAGAGACGACTAAGGGGGGATATGATAGAGGTCTATAAAATGTTGACTGGTGCGAAGAAAGTGAATAAGTAAATGGTATTTAATCCTTCACATAACAGAAGAACTAGCAGTCACCCAATGAAATTAATAGGCAGCAGGTTTTAAAAAAAACAAAAGGAAGTATTTCTTCACACAACATAAAGTCAACCCATGGAGCTCTTTGCCAGGGTATGCTGTGAAGACCAAAACTATAACAGGATTAAAAAAAGAACTAGATAAATTCCTGGAGAATAGGTCCATCAGTGGCTATTAGCCAGGATGGGGAAGGATGCAACACCATGCTCTGAGTGTCGCTAGCCTGTTTGCCAGAAGCTGGGAATGGGCAACAGGGGTTGGATCACTTGATGGTTATCTGTTCTGTACATTTCCTCTGAAGCACCTGGCCTTGACCACTGTCAGAAGACAGGATACTGCACTATATGGACCATTGGTCTGACCCAGTATGACCATTCTTATGTAAAAAATTAATTATAATAATAAAAATGTTTAGTACAGAAACTCCCCAACATAATGACCTCTCAAGATAGCAATGATGTGAGATAACAACCTTGGCAAATAATGCATTTTAAAAATCTTGGCCTACTAGGAAACATATTTATATAAGTTTCCATTCCCAGTCACAAATCTAGCATTCTGGAGCTAAATCACTAAAATATTGTCCAACAAACAAATGTTTATTTAACGTGCCCCTCACTTTTCCCTCCACCACACCCCACTCACCGGTGTTGTCCTGGGTCAGTGGAGACTCAGAGTTCAGAGGTGCTTTCACATGAGTACACCTCGCAGGTGCGGGGCAAAAAGGTACCTTGCTCGTTCCTCCAGCTGCTCACTGTTCGCTCTGGCCACTGCTGTTTGTTGTGCCACCGTTCACTCCACTGCTCTGTTGCCAATGGCCCTGAGCAGTCACCTTCTGCTGCCACCTGCCACTGTGACCTCTGTGAGTTGGTCTCTTGAGGTTCTACCCAGCTCTCAGGTTTCAGAGTAGCAGCCGTGTTAGTCTGTATTCGCAAAAAGAAAAGGAGTACTTGTGGCACCTTAGAGACTAACAAATTTATTAGAGCATAAGCTTTCGTGAGCTACAGCTCACTTCATCGGATGCATTTGTTGGAAAAAACAGAGGAGAGATTTATATACACACACACACAGAGAACATGAAACAATGGGTTTATCATACACACTGTAAGGAGAGTGATCACTTAAGATAAGCCATCACCAGCAGCAGGGGGGGGAAAGGAGGAAAACCTTTCATGGTGACAAGCAAGGTAGGCTAATTCCAGCAGTTAACAAGAATATCAGAGGAACAGTGGGGGGTGGGGTGGGAGGGAGAAATACCATGGGGAAATAGGTTTCAGAGTAGCAGCCGTGTTAGTCTGTATTCGCAAAAAGAAAAGGAGTACTTGTGGCACCTTAGAGACTAACAAATTTATTAGAGCATAAGCTTTCGTGAGCTACAGCTCACTTCATCGGATGCATTTCCGATGAAGTGAGCTGTAGCTCACGAAAGCTTATGCTCTAATAAATTTGTTAGTCTCTAAGGTGCCACAAGTACTCCTTTTCTTCATGGGGAAATAGTTTTACTTTGTGTAATGACTCATCCATTCCCAGTCTCTATTCAAGCCTAAGTTAATTGTATCCAGTTTGCAAATTAATTCCAATTCAGCAGTCTCTCATTGGAGTCTGTTTTTGAAGCTTTTTTGTTGAAGTATAGCCACTCTTAGGTCTGTGATCGAGTGACCAGAGAGATTGAAGTGTTCTCCGACTGGTTTTTGAATGTTATAATTCTTGACGTCTGATTTGTGTCCATTCATTCTTTTGCGTAGAGACTGTCCAGTTTGGCCAATGTACATGGCAGAGGGGCATTGCTGGCACATGATGGCATATATCACATTGGTAGATGCGCAGGTGAACGAGCCTCTGATTGTGTGGCTGATGTGATTAGGCCCTATGATGGTATCCCCTGAATAGATATGTGGACAGAGTTGGCAACGGGCTTTGTTGCAAGGATAGGTTCCTGGGTTAAAAGAAAAGGAGTACTTGTGGCACCTTAGAGACTAACAAATTTATTAGAGCATAAGCTTTCGTGAGCTACAGCTCACTTCATCGGATGCATTTGGTGGAAAAAAAACTAACACGTCTGGTTCCTGGGTTAGTGGTTCTGTTGTGTGGTGTGTGGTTGCTGGTGAGCTCTCAGTGATTTCAGCTGAGCTCTTAGTGGGGGAACCTCGCAGCTAGTGCAGTCTGGGCTGTGTCTTCCACATAAACACTGTCCCACAGCAGGTCTAAGCACTTAGACCTGATTATCAGTGATTTCAGCTGTAGTCGACACTTAACAAAACAAAAGACTATCTATGGAGCCTAATCAGCTCTATCTTTAAACAGTGGAGAAGGACAGGTCCCCACCCTCTCTCGATGCCCTCAATCAGCACAGGCTAAGTATAGTTCTACTGCCCTTTACTCATACAATAAGAACAAGAACATTTCATTCCTCACCTGCTCTCCCCACATTCAAGTGACCTGTAACCCAACCCCAGCCAAAATCTATCACTTGGGCAACACAGCTCTGTTTGCTGGGTACCTAGGTAGATTAGGTGTGAATGTAAATATAATCTGGTCCTGAAACCTCTCCCCCCCAGCCTCAGCTCATCACTAGCCGTCAGGGAGAGTTCATTTAGACTTTGCTTACAAATCATCATTTTTCCACTGAATGCATCCGATGAAGTGAGCTGTAGCTCACGAAAGCTTATGCTCAAACAAATTTGTTAGTCTCTAAGGTGCCACAAGTACTCCTTTTCTTTTTGTGAAATCATCATTTGAAATTATTAGGTTGGCCAACGTCACCAAAATGAATGCACTGACATTGTCATAAAAAACAACTGTATAAGGAAGCTAGTCCATGTTCATACTTTTCAAATCTATTATACTTTTTCAGATACATGTATTTTATCATACACTGTATATGCTTTTAAAGTGTGTATTAATGTTTCAATTTCAATTCAAATTTCCAGTCACTAAATTGGCATGTAACTAGTTCACAAACCGGGGGGTTTGGGGAAATTCGGGGGGGGGGGAGGTGTAGGGAAATCACTGGAAGCCTTCCCCCATCAGGTCCTGTGCTAAGTGCAATTTGGCTAGACCCAAGGATCAGGCCCCATGGCTCCTAAATTAATGTGATTACTGTATGCAGTTTATCTGGCTTGTGCACTGGCCCTGCTCCTCCCTGAGGTAGGGTGAGTGCTTTGTACTGCTCTGCAGTGACCATTCTGAATGATCTAGGAGCTGTCTTGATGAGCTCCAAAAAAGATTTCCACCCAGCTCTCTGCAGCCAGAAGGCAGATGAGCTAGCTTTAGGGTGGCCAGGAAGCACTGTGTCCCAACCACTATCCTACGCACTGCAGAAAATTTACTGTAAGGAACCAAAGATAACGGATCCCAATCTCCTCTCCATTACACTGGTGCAATTCCATTGAAGTCAATGGAAAAGTAAAGATGCCAGGTTGAGTTCTTCTATCGATTACACCAGTGCCAATCCCTCACGCAGTTGGGTTGCATGAGTGGAACCTGGCAGAGATGTTTGTCCTCATGATTTTGGTGCATCTTATCTATTATCAGAACTGCCTCCTGAATACTCCATAAATATTGATGGCAGCTTAAATACAGTACGGGGCCAGTTATTTCAGTGGAGCTATGCCAATTACCCACTAGCTGTGGATCTGGCCCATTGCACACAAGTTGCATAACATTCAGCCTCAGTTACCCTTGCAGAGATGCCGGCTAGAACTCTACAAACCTTCTGTAACAAAAAGCTAACACAGATGAAATTCACACCTAAAATGTGTAGATCATGTATGAGAAAGCAAAGCCATAATAGGACATTTCCTCTGACATCAACCTTTGTTCCCCATAATGACAGGTTTCAGAGTAGCAGCCGTGTTAGTCTGTATTCGCAAAAAGAAAAGGAGTACTTGTGGCACCTTAGAGACTAACAAATTTATTAGAGCATAAGCTTTCGTGAGCTACAGCTCACTTCATCGGATGCATTTGGTGGAAAAAACAGAGGGGAGATTGATATACACACACACAGAGAACATGAAACAATGGGTTTATCATACACACTGTAAGGAGAGTGATCACTTAAGATAAGCCATCACCAGCAGCAGGGGGGGGAAAGGAGGAAAACCTTTCATGGTGACAAGCAAGGTAGGCTATTTCCAGCAGTTAACAAGAATATATTAATTCCAATTCAGCAGTCTCTCTGGAGACAGCAGGATTGTCTGGCTATGTAGACATTGGTCAAACTGGACAGTCTCTACATAAAAGAATAAATGGACACAAATCAGATGTCAAGAATTATAACATTCAAAAACCAGTTGGAGAACACTTCAATCTCTCTGGTCACTCGATTACAGACCTAAGAGTGGCTATCCTTCAACAAAAAAGCTTCAAAAACAGACTCCAATGAGAGACTGCTGAATTGGAATTAATTTGCAAACTGGATACAATTAACTTAGGCTTGAATAGAGACTGGGAATGGATGAGTCATTACACAAAGTAAAACTATTTCCCCATGTCATTTCTCCCCCCCAACCCACCCCCGCTGTTCCTCAGATATTCTTGTTAACTGCTGGAAATAGCCTACCTTGCTTGTCACCATGAAAGGTTTTCCTCCTTCCCCCCACCTGCTGCTGGTGATGGCTTATCTTAAGTGATCACTCTCCTTACAGTGTGTATGATAAACCCATTGTTTCATGTTCTCTGTGTGTGTATATCAATCTCCCCTCTGTTTTTCCACCAAATGCATCTGATGAAGTGAGCTGTAGCTCACGAAAGCTTATGCTTTAATAAATTTGTTAGTCTCTAAGGTGCCACAAGTACTCCTTTTCTCTTTGTTCCCCATGTATCTAAATGGTTAATCTATCTAAGCAGGTATGTAGACGCTTTCTTGCCTTCAAAAAAGTTTCATTCCTAGAGGCAGACTTTTTTTTCGCTGAGTGTCGGATAATTAGAAGGGTGGAGCAAGGCAGGAAACCACGACACACCTTTGTCAGGACTTGTTTGGGAGCAAAGAAATAGGAAAGGACAAGGCAGAGTGGGATAGAATATATTAACTACAAGAAGAAGTGAACATTCCTGGAGGATCACTCAGATTCAACACACCTTTGTAGGGATGTGGTATAAAGAGTAGGTGGCCAGTTTTGATAGAAAGGACACGGTTGAGGAGAAAGAGGGATTTCCAGTCTTTAACTGAGGAACTATAGGTAAGTAACATAAAGAAGAAGAAATAAAGTCTCCTGTTTTTTTTCTAGGGTGAAGCCTGTATTCCTACAGGGGAAAAACCTGTATTCTCAAGTAAAATATAGGAAATGTACTTTCTCCTATGGAACATACAATGTAAAAAGACTATCAAATCTTTATGTTCTGGGTTATTTTGGTTTATAAATTTGCAAGAGAGGGTTGCCTTTTAAATGGATGCTAAGTTAAAATGGTTGATGTGCTGAGAAATGGGAACTATAAACCAAGACATAGGTATTTTTCTTTGAATACTAATTGTGAACTCATTATGCAAATGGGATGGTGCATAGATTGATGGTCTGCGTTAGGATCTGGAAGAAAGATTATCTACACTGCAAAATGCAAGGAGCTTTGTGATTGCTTTAAAAAATGAACATATTTGAAATGCATCAGAGTACTGACAATAGATTGTATGCTCTAGTACTGGAAACAGAATCTGGTTCAGGGTATACTAGGGCACCAGGTGCATTGATCTGCAGTTCAGACAGCAGTAGGTGCTACGTTAAAATGGCGTTTTACAAGGCCAAGATTTGTTTCACACTTTTTAAAGTTAGTTCAGTGAAAATCATCAAATGTTTGTTTACCAATCGCTTTTAATCCTTTGCACAGCATGATCTAGTGATTAGAGCCTGGTCCTGTGAGTCAGTAGTCCTGCGTTCTATTCCTGTCTCTGAAACTGCTGCTCAATGGCAAGTCACTTCACCTTTCTGTGCCTCAGTTTCTCCATCTATAAAATGGTGATCATAGCAATTACCCACTTTGAAATCCACTGCTGGAGAGTGCAAAGAATTATTGCACAGGAATTTTTAACTCCCTCTTTAGAACAGGAATGAGTGACTTGTGCAGAACAAAATGTTCTTGCTTTGGATTTGGATCTGTTTTTCTTTGAGCAATGCAACTAGATGGACATATAATTGAAAATAGCGTATTATGCACTGCAAAGAAAATCCAGGCAGTGCCCCAAATCCTGCCATCAGAAACAACACATGTTGACTTCAACAAGGCTGCTGCTGGATGTTAGTGAAGAATCTGACCCTTACAACATATCTAAATCTTGGTCGTGCACCTCCCCCAATTATTATCAACATTTAAATTAATCTATACAACAAGCAAACAGAACACACATAGGGTCTGATTCTGATCTTGCACTTCTGTAAATGCAGAATAACTTCACTGAAGTCAACCATATAGGCTGATATATTTATTTTATTCACCAAAGCCTGAGCAACATACTCACATTATCTGCGAATCAGGCACAGACAGGGAAGCATAATACACACTATCCAGTGGATTATGCTTCCACACAAATGGATGCCATTAGCTAAGGCAAGAGTTCCTGATACTTTTCCCACTTCAACTAGCCAGCTGTTTGCAGACCACACACAAATACTGCCTCAGATCCCAGAACCATTGAGATAAAAAATGACTTGACAGTCAACTGAAATTGAATGGCTTTTAAAGCAGAATAGGATAGTCAGATTCCTAGACTATTGGATCAAGATAAGCATATTGCTGTTTTGTTCTGATATTAATCCAAGGACAGTGAAACCTGAAAAGGTTTGACTCACAATCAGAAAACACCTTGAAGCATGTTAGATATCAGGGAAGACACTTGTTCCTAAGTGAAATCCTCAGTGTTGTTTACAGAACTTGTTTTATCCATAATCAGTGAGTTCTGTGGAATTCTTCACATAGAATAGGATGAAAGGTTTTCAGCTCCATTAAACATTTATCTCACCATTTGATGAGAGCGTATTATTGCAGAAGTACAGGTGGGGCTAAAAGGATCGAGATGGGTTCCATCCACCTGACATGAGAATGCAACAATATCTGATGTGAAAACAGAAATAATCCGTGTAGGAATTAACAGAATGTGCAACATCCATGGCTATTTTAAATTGTTTCCATTACAATATGCTTGCATAAATATAAAATAATTTAGGACGTTCCCCTGTTGACAAGAAGTATGGAACAATCACTGTTAATGTTGTGTGCAAGTAATATCTAGTTCCTAAAATAAACAGGGGGATTAGAATATCTGGCTAATCAAGGCACCTGAGATTGGCTGAACATCCTTAGGTGCTTTATCATTTAAACTGTAAAGTAAGCATAAAGGCCAGCTGCAGGGGAACTTTTCCTATGTTGATGAGTGCACATTGCATACAAAGTTCAGTTAAATAGGTTATAAAACTGTATATACAATAGCAGAGAGAGAGAAAGAGTGATTATCTGCAATATATTTGCATGGACACCTGGTATGGCTCAACCATTATAATAACAGTTTGCACGCTAAGAGTATATCTACACTGCAAAGAAAAACCCATGGCACAGTCTCAGATCCTGAGTCAATTGGGTTGGCCTCCTGGGGCTCAGGCTGTCGGGCTGGAAATAGCAGTGTAGACGTTCCTGCTTAACCTAGAGCCCAAGCTCTGAAACTCTCCCCCATCCCCGGGTTTTGGACCATGGCCTCCATCCTGAGCAGGAATGTCTACACTGTTATTTTTAACCCCGCAGCCTGAGCCAGGGTCAACTGATCACAATTCAGGGTCATGGGTTTTTCTGTGCCGTGTAGATGTACCCGTAGGGTCTGATCCTGCAAGGTGTTGACCACCCTCTGTTCCCACTGAAATCAAATTGAGCTGAAGGGGTTGCTTCTCAGAGAGCACTCAGCCGCCCACATGATGGGGACCCATACATTCTTCTCAACGCATCTTACAAAGGTGGACAGCTATCAACATCCCCATTTTTACAGACGCACGGAGGTGAAATGACTTGCACGGGGCTCATCCTGTGAGTCAATGACAGAGCCAGTGAGAGAACTGGGGTTTTCTGGCTCCCAGTCCCAGGGCCTCTTCTTCACTTGGCAGATCCCTGGGGCTGCTAGGGGCCAGTTCAGCCCCCATCGTAAGCCAAAGCATCCTTAGGGCCATTGCGTGAGAACTATGATGCTTCACAAGTCTCTTCTTGTAGCTCAGCGATAATTGCAGATGGTTTCTCTGATTCAACAGAGCTATTCCATTTTGTCTCATGCATCGCCCATAGCTATATTTATGTGAGTCCAAGCAGGAGGAGTTGGTGCAGTAAGTCAGCACTGGCAGCAACTGAAGCTCAAGTTGTGTAGCTGTGCTGGAGAGAGGGCTGGGAATTGTGTTAGTCCCGCTGTGGGAGGGATAAACCTGGTACCTGCAGCAAAATGCACCTGCAGTCAAAGCTGGCATTAGGGAATTGTGAGCTATCTGCAAGAATATATTTTAATGTGTTCTCCTTATTTTACCTGTACAGTGTTAAAGCAGAATGTTCCCAATTCTTGAGAGGAGGGGTGGCTACCTTACCCCATGTTTATGTTGGTTTCTGCCAGCGTTAAACTCTGGGGCAGCTTGCGGGTGGTGGAAAAGACTAAGGTGTTGCAAAGCCAGGGACAACAGTCTTCAAAAGTCAGTAGTCCTGGCCAGAAAGCTGGCCGGGCCAGAAAGTGAGCTCAATGAGCACATCCATTCAACAGCTTCCACCCACTGAGTTTAGTGCAGTGACATTTAAAGCTAACTGCAAGTGTTGGTGGAAATTCCAAGGAAGGAGGGCGTATACCAGCCTCTCCTCATGGTGAATGGTCAAGGGCTACCCTGCAGAGAGGTGTAAGTCACTCCCTGGGGAAAGAAGAAGTCTTTATTTCCAAATGTAGGCCCCAATCCTGCTAAACTTAAGAAGGGGAGTAATTTTACTCATGTGAGTCAACCCATTGAAGTCACAACTCCTGGTGATTTCAATGGGAGTGGCAGGCCGCTGTGTGGAGTGGATGTAGTTGTTGTGTAAGGACTTGAGTGTGGTCAGTGGGATGGCTCACATCGGTACAAGTATGCACGTGCTAAAATGAATGCAGTCTCAGAGTCTTGGAACCCATTTAAAAATCCTGGGTTCTAGAACAGAATGCCAAACGTTTGAGGTTCCAGATCCATTTATCTCTGGGAAAATGTGAACTGCCTTTAATTCCCCTCCACCCTACCCTGCTAGATCTAGAACCAGAGTCTGATCTTTTCATAGCCATCTAGGTGATTTCCAATTCCCTCAGGCAGCTGGAAATCTCAGCCTGAATCTTTATTTATTTGGTAGCACAAATTTCCATTTCATGTGAAAAATATCGTTTCAAAATTAAATTTCCACTGGAGACAAAATAGTTTAAATTAGATGATAGAGGAAAATTATTTCACCAAACCCTAACCTGAAACTAAAGTCGTAGGGGCTTGCAGAAACCAAAATCCCCCTGACCTTTCTCTAGGCACGATACACAAGAGCCCTGATGCTGCGGGATACTGGCCCCCCTCTGACTTCCACTGAAATTGCTAAGGGTTGTGTGCCCACTGCAGTTGACAGGATCAGGCCAATGGTTTGGTTGGGTTTATTTGTAGAAACAAAGAAGTAGACAAGGGGATTTCAATGGGAGGTATGTGCCAGAATAGCTTTAAAAATCTGGCCCAGGTTAACTGATGATTGAGAGAGGGCACATTCTCCATGAACCTGCTATCACTTAAATTGAGCTGTGTAAGGCCATTCCTAAGATCTGTTCCAAACAATTACATAAAGCATAGGGTAGAGGAAGAATTACCCTGTATCTAATCAGAGTGATTGATCGATATTTTCCTTTATAAACCCATCCTGCCTGTTTTCCTAGGCAGTTTTGTGCCTAGCAGGAGGTATTTAAAGACAAACCACATCAAATGGGAAAGGTGAAATTTGTCAGTGACATTACAGCACCTTCTCCCTTCAGGTATTGTATCTGATTCTCCACTGCCTTTCACATGGTGGCATCATTTACATATGTGCAAAGTGAGGGTAACATGCTCTCCTGCCAGGATGGTGGGGTTTCACCCTCGCTTTTCACAGGTAAAAGTAAAGACACCATGTGCAAGGCACTGAAGAATCAAACCCATAAACTGTAAAGCGAACCACATCTGTGCTTGAGGGCCTGATCCTGAGCCCTTGCTCAAACCAAACACCTTGGAAGTTGGTGTAGAATTTTGCCCAAATCTTGTGCAGAATCAGCCCTTAAATATGATGCTTTCTATACGTCCAAGTCTTCAGATAAGATGGAATCCCTGGCAGCAGTGGGGAGAATTCACCTGCAGATTTCACTCCCATGCTTTTCGCAAATTAAAATTTCATTTCTAGCATTTGAGACTGCTCGTCAGATGCAGTGGAATTGTTTCTAAGTAAGACTGGGACTGAATGACTGCACTGTTCTTTCTCACGGGGATTTTTCTCCTGGCTGATGTTTGTTTTCCTACCAGCTGCAGTATTCTTGGTAGTACCGGTGTGTTATGAAACCTGGACAGACAGTACTATGGCTGCCTGGGATTATATTTTTGGCTAGAGAAGGATACAAGGCATTCAGTCGGGGTGGTATTTCAGTAATGACTACAGCTGTCTCTGCACTTAAGCTCTTTGGCAAGGAGTTCCAGCCATGGGAGCAAGGTTGGAATCAGTGGGGTAGACAAAACTTCTGCAGCTGCCTGTGTTTTTAACATTGTGTATCTAACCCTGCTCAGAGCAGATATGTGGGGCTGGGGTTTGGATCTTGTGTTTGATTTAAGCTTACCTCAGAGACAGGGCTGGAGATAAGCAATTATAGAGATATGCTAAAGTCATAAAATCATGAGGTTTGAATTTGATCCAGATCTAAATTCTCCCTATGTTTTGAGCCAGTTCTCTTGCATCTCTGTTGTTGGCTTTATCATTCTATCCTTCTGCCTTCCCTGCATCCTCCTGGAACCTCAGACTAACATGGCTGCTACTCTGAAACAGGGCTTGTTATGTGTGAACTGCCCAGGATGGCTCTTGGAGTCAGCCCTGAGCTTGCTGGAACACCTTAGTCTCCTACTGTTTCAGAGGGAGGATGATGCCAAACAAGCCAGTAATACTCATGTGGCAGTGTTAAACGGGGGGAAAGAGGGAAAGCATGGGGTCCAGTTAGAATGTCCTCTGACTGTGATGATCTCTCTGTGACTAAACTGACCAGCCATTAGATGTCCCTGGCACTTCACACACTGAAAGACTGTCTATAGGGCTGGAAGAAAATAACCCCACTCTTTCACCTTTAGGCCATGCAATTGTAAATACCATTAAACTCCCTCTTTCATAATTCATGCCATTAATTTCCACTGGATGCTAAGACACATGGGATGCATTCATAGGACCACATAGACACATATAGAGAGCCGCAGCGCTGTATGGGCATCAGTTTGGTGGACATATTTGCAATGCTGCCTGACTCTGGATAGATATAGCTTATATGGACATACCCTGTGCTTCTATATAGGGTCCTGCATGGCCTACATTACTGGACCTACACTGTGTATCCATAGAGCCGTGCATGTGATGGATAGAGGGTGGATTTCTGTAGGGCCAGATAGGTGGATCTACGTTGTACATAGGATGAATTGTACAGGGTGGATGGATCTACATTATACGGGATGGACCTACATTGTACATGGTCCATAGTGCAGTTAACAAAAATCTAATATCTCCAGATGTTCCCCTTTCCCAGAAGATGCTGAGTGACAAGTGAGAAAACGAAGAGAAAAAAAAATGAATTATGCTGGCTTTTAAATATTATGGGCTGCAAAATCTTCAGCTGGCAAAGATGTAAGTTGGTAGAGAGGGTGAGTGAGCGCAGCAACTAAAGTCCCCCAACAAGTCCTTGAGCACTAAGCAGCATAGTTAATGACAAAAGAAACAGAGATTTGAAAAAGAAAAGAGCCCCACTCAGGCTACAACCCTTCCAACAACTAGATGGGGTGCTCTGCACTAAGGTCCTTTGAGTGTCAAAGGGCAAACCATTCATCCCTGCTTCAGTACCCGCTTGGATACTATTGGGGCTCTCAGCCAGCTGATAGGATGACAGGGCCTCTGCCTACAGCATGTCCTAAGCTGATATTGAACGACTATGAAACAGTGTCCCTTTCAATGAGGTCTCTGTGCTTTCCCTTCAGGCGGTGATGGTATGGACTCAGTAACGAAGAAAACCAAACGGGATGGAGCAGAAGTCACTGAAAGACGTATGAAAAGCTTTTAAAACAAAATATCATTGTCAGAGATGGGCCCCAACCACAAAACCCAGATCCGAACACCCTGAACTTTAAAGGGGGTTAGAATCCGAACCTGGATCCAGAATTGAATTGTGCAACTATCTGAGGTGTCAAGGCCCGATTCTTCCCACAATATGGAACAGCATGAATTTCTCTAGTAACAGAGGCCACATTGTACATTCTGGAGTGTAACCCACGCCTGCTTGGTGTGGTCCCCCTCTAGTGGCAGCTAGACCAGCTAGAGATTGATGAGTCTGCTACAACCTTGGCAGAGAAAAAGAGAAGTGTCTTTTAGCTTATGCAGTAGAGATGGGGTAGTCAACAGATGGATCACGGCCAAATCTGGGCCTCCAGATGCTTTTGAATGGATCCCGAAATCTTTTTATTTACTTATTATCATGATTGTTATTATTATTTTTTCATTATTTTCTCTGGAGTCTGGACCTTGACTATACCTTGACCAAGAAATTTTGGACCTTGAAAAAAAATAGTTGACTACCCCTTCAGTAGAGGCTTGTGTGTTAAGCTCCAGAGATCCCAGCACAGCCTACAATGACTGGGGTCTGGCAGCATTACAAGTGAGCGCTTGTCCAGTGTATCAACTGGGAAGTCTCTGAAGCTGGGGATGCACTTCCTCAACTAGGGGAAGTATGTCACCCATGCGTGCTTGGTGTGGCATTCTGTCTCCCTCTAGTGGCAGTGAGACCAGCTAGAGATTGATGAGTCTGCTACAGCCTTGGTTAAGAGAAAAGTGTCTTTTAGCTTATGCAGTAGAGGCTCATTCATTAAGCTCCAAAGAGCCTAGGTTTGATCCCGGCCGATGACGACCGAGGTCTCCCAGCATTACAAGAACATTTAGAGTGCCCTCTCTAATTCACCACAGGGACAGCCTTGTGATTAGGGCACTAGCATGGAACTCTGGAGATCTGAGTGCTGATTCTGCCACAGACATTTTGTGTGACTTAGGTTTAGATGCCTCAGTGCTGCATCTGTAAAATTAACGTAATAATCCTTTTTCACAAGGGGTTGTTGTGAGGCCAGGTTCATTAATTCTGTGAGGAGCTGAGATACTACAATGACAAGCACCGGGTCAAAGCCTACAGAGTGTGTGCTACCACAAAGCTGGCTGGAAAGCCATTTGGCTCTATGGTCTTAAAAGATTTTTCTTTATTCGAGTCCCATTATTCCATGAACATAAAATAAAATTTGCACCTTGCTTGGCTAGATTTCAGGGCCATAACCTCACCTTTTTCTTTCCCCAGTTATTACAGAGTCAGTAACCACAAGACTGACGTCCTTGCCACCAAGTAAGTAGACATTATACATTGTGCTGTCCATCCTCAGCAGTGTGTGTGTGTGCACATGCGTGCAATTTATGTGTGTTGGTGCAGTTTGCACAAGTCCTCATGTATCAGTGCATCAGCCTCAGAGAAGCACTGTGCAGGTCTCAGAACCTCCCACCTCCAAGAAAAAGTGCTTCTTGATCATTAGAATAGACAGGGTTTGGGGGCCCATTTGAGTGGGAAAGAAAGGAGCAAAGGATGGTCTGTGAAGACTCCCAGACCAGATCTATCATGGGATTATGCCAGAGTGCAGGGTTCCAGAGAAGGGATAGCTCCCAGGGATGAGAGTGAGAAATGTTAGGCCCATAGGACACTAAGGCCACCCAAAAAACAAAATAAAAAAAGGGTGGCACTGGCTGGGGATAGAACAAAGATAGAATGGCTATGGGGGTGCTGATTTAGCTCATCTCCACAGCAGCTGCCACGAGCAGGGCTCCTGTATCTCCCCCAGCTTCTCTTCCACCAGTAGAAAAATGTCTACACTACAGCCTATGTTAGCAAAACTTATGTCGCTCAGGGCTGTGAATCTTCCACCCCTCTGAGCGACATCAGTTATACTGACAAAAGCACTCCTGTGCACAGCTATGTTGGCAGGAGAGCTTTTCCCACTGACACTCCTTCTGCCACTCGCGGAGGTGGGGTTTTTATGCCGACGGGAGAGCTCTCTCCTGTTGGCATAGAGCCTCCTCAAAGCATGGGCTGCAGTAGCGCAGCTGTATTCCTTTAAGATGCCTGCCTTCCCTTAAGATGAATCTCCTCGGGGCACATAAAGGGTCAGTTACACCTCCCTTTACCAGCCTGGATGAATCTTATGTGCTCTTGGCACCAGCGTGCAATTGCTTGATAAGAGACTTGCTGCAACCAGGATGAAAAGTGATGATCTGAGCACTTTCCTTGCTGTGGCAGCTGGAATGTCAGAGCCCGGAGAAAGAGAAGAGGTTCTGGCTGGCTGGCTTCCCCGGCACTGATAACTCCTTCCAACTACTGTACATAGTTCCAAAGACACCTCCTCAGCCACAGCCCTGGCTCTGTATCGGAGCATAACACCAGCTGTGGGTGCCTAGTGCCTCATCCCACAGTGTCTTTTGCTCTTGTCCTCATCTCTTCTGGCCACAGAAAGTCTCATTTTGTGCTTGTCTCTTACAGAAGGAGGGAGTAGCACTGGGCACAAAACAGCCCATGGCGGAGGGAGTGGAATGGAGAAGAGGACTTTCACCCACGGCAGCAGCTATGTGACTTCAAGTAGGTTGTGATGAAATGGAGAGTGAATGAACAGAAAGCAAAGGCAGCTTCACGGGGGTGGGACGCAGGGTCAGGGACGGGGTCCAAGCAAAGGGCAAACCCAGAAAACATTCATGGGGAAGTGGTGAGAGCACTTCCTATGTAAGAGCCCCATCCCTGCAAGGTGCTAAGAATTTTCTGTTCCCACTGCAGTCAATAGGACGGGTGCAGCACCTTTTAGGATTGGTCACGGTTTTTTTACACAAAAAAATTTCCCATCAGAAAATGCTGCTTTGTCAAAATTGACATTTTCCACAGGGAAAATGTTGTTTTCCATGAAATTTTTCAATTTTCTTCTCAGAAGGATCAAGAGGAGAAGTGTCATTTCCATGTGTCGGAGTTGTTTTGTTTCGTTCGCAAATGCTGCATTGTCCTTTTTGATGTTTGCAGTTCTAAACTCTGGGGGAATTTTTTGTCTGGCAAACATTTCCAGCGTTTCGACTTTTTGTTCCGGTTCAAAACCGAAAGTCACCTCAAAATTTCCCATGAAAGCCAGATTCCATCTTTCGAACTGCTCAGGCATTTCAAAAGGTCGGGCATCAGTTATCTGGAGATTTGCTTTATGTGCCACAATCACATTTTCTAAAGGCAACTGTGCAGTATGTGGAGGGATGGGGAGGAGTAGAGGGGAAAATGAGTACCTGGGTTCTGGCCCTTGCTCATTCTCTATTGAGATCCCAAGGGCACATTCTCTTTGCGCTAATGGAAAGATGACGTCCACTGTCACCCTCACTGATCCCCTGAATATGAATATATTCATATTCATATATATATGAATATATCTTGCTTAGTCGCAATTGACATGCTATTCTGGGTTCTGACTCGAATGCCAGTATTAAAATTCACACAGGGGTCAGGTCCTTCCACACACCACAGATCAGCAAAAGAGATGCTGGCCTGTCTCCCTTCTGCTGCAGCTCTGATGTGAGTAGGAAAGGAGCTCTCTCCTAAGCCTGGATTTAACAGCATCCAAGTTCCAGGCTCCTTGTTCATGACTCATGTTCACCCCTACACTAGTTCTCCAGGAAGCAGAGTAACTGAGCAACGGCAGAGTAAGGACATGGACCCTCATGCTGTCAGGGAGGCAGTCCCACAAATGCACACACCGTCTCGTGGATTTATGGATGTGTTTTCCGTTTCCCTATCCCCCTACCTCATGGAGCTTGTGTTCCAGCAGCATCCCCTACTTGTTGGGATCAACTTAAGTGCCCCACAATTTTTGTGGTCTGTGTCACACTGATCCTTAAATTTACAGGTGGGCCTGAACCTAAACCAACCCACAACCCTAGCCAGATCCCAAGATCTCCCATCTTTAGGGATGTGGCTGGTTCCTCAAACCTGGGCACAAACCTGCTCCTATTGATGTCGGTCACAAAACTCCCTTTGGCTTCAAAGGTAGCAGGGGTTGTCTCTCTACAAGGAGCTGAACTAAAACCACAGATATAAGCACCCCCTGAACTTTGGAGAAGCTCAACAAAGCCAGATCCAAACTTGTGGCTCTAGCCCATCACTAGCCCTAACATACTTCAGCAACTCAGTGTGAGGTCCATCCATGCCAACACAGAAGAGTATAGGGCACCATTTTACATGTATGAGGCATTATCTTTACTTTCTGAGGGGTGTTTGTTTTACCTATAGGTGGAAGTGGTAGAATGAATTCCTCCTCCAGCTACAGGCAAACCCCATCTCCTTGCTCTACTCTCCCCAAATCACCTGGCTCAACCTTCGAAAGAAAAACCTACGTCACCCGCAATGCAACATATGAAGGTATCATACAATCTGTTATAGAGATGGAGAATTAGAGGTGCCCTGCTAGGTTATATTGTCAGTTCCAACCTGCTAATGCAGGATTGTCTCCTGGAGCATAAATCCCAATATGGGACAATTATGGAATAGACCACAAGGATGCATTTTAATGAAAATTACCCACAGAGTCCTATTTATAATTATATTCATCCAAATAATGTTCATAGCTTATTGTGGTTGGAGGATGACAGCAGCTCATCAGTATAATACTCAGTAGTTCTTTTTAAATGGCAATGTTTGTTACCCCGTCGCTGCCAGTACTTAAGATTTGGTAGATATGGACATGATATATTAAACAATCTCTTAATGACCTTGGGGCATAAATAGTTGGCAAAGCTTTAACATGGAATCTTTTCTTCTTCTGCAGGGAGCTCCAGCGCAAATTCTTCTCCTGAATTCCCTAGAAAAGAGTTTGGTATGTTCTTACATTACAGTCACTGTGAATGTCAGGCCAAGGGCATGCATGTTGGCTGCTCTATGGCTTCTAGCAGGACACATTACTGGAATACATGAATCAATAAAAATAATGCCATGCACATGACGAATCATGGGGAAGAATAATTCTGGAAAATGTGCCCATTGGGAAGAGGGTTGCAATGTCTTATTATGCCCACAATTTCCCCTCTGCTCGGGGGTTCTCATGCAGCCAGTACAGACAGACAGATAGATAGATAGATAGATAGATCTATGACATGCATGGAGTTACTCCACATTTATGTTACTGTAACTGAGAACAGAATTTGGTCAGTGTTTGTATTTAAAGACCATTTCTATAGATGCTCTATTGTATATCTGCTATCCCCAACTTTGTGCTGGTGATCTTCACTTTAAGGGGAGATCTCATTGAGTTTCCTGCTCCCTAACTGAATATTAACACCCATCAGTGCAATCCAGGCATTATTATTATTCAGTGAGATATTGTTGTACAGGCAGTACAGACACATACGCCTCTATGATATGCATGGAGTTATTCCAAATTTATGTTAGATATTGTTGTATGCACACATCCCCTGGTTCTTCTCCAAGTTGGCTTCTGATTTACCATCAAGTTTCTTGATAGGTCATTAGGGGCATTCGCCAACCTTCGATGTGTTGAGGGAATTATTAGATGATCCAGAAATACTAAGTACTGTATATTTTCAGTTAAATATGCAGCGACCTAAGTGATGGTAGCCAAAATATTGGGGATCAGCATCTCCATGCCATGCCCCAGCTAAACAGAGCAACTGTACAACTCACATAAGAAGCTTGCATTACTTTTCAAATATGTTACCGTTGATAGAGTCTAAAATTTGCTTTTCTCTGATTGGTTTTCACAGCATCGTCCAATACCAGAGGGCGGAGTCAAAGCCGAGGTGAGTTGGAATGTGCTTTTTGGAGACCCTTTGTTCCTCCTCCTGCTTCTCTGGACCAGTCCCGCAGCTGGTGTACATTGGTTTGGCTACAGGGAAGTCAATGGAGCTACATGTATTTATACCAGCTGAGGATCTGGACTACTGAGATTTGGGCATCTGCACAAACAAGTGCAATGAGCAAAATGGAAAAATCAATAAGGTGAAAAAATCAGGAGTGAAGGATGTGGGGAATTCTTCATAAGGATGAGCTGGGGAGTTGGACGGCTGAGGGTGTTAGAAATAGGCCAAAGAGATTTTCATCTTTAGTTCAAAGCTGGGCCAAGGTCATGATCCTGATCAAGATCAGAGCCCAGGTTTTGTGTCCAAAATCTGTCAGCACTCTCTTTTTCCCTCTCTCTGTCTTATGTATAAATCACTTTTAATAAATCTATCTATCTATGTATTCATCCATCTTTATGTGACCCCATCTCTATAATAGCTGAGCACTTCCAAAGTATTTAAATATTGAAATAACAATAACCCCCTTCATCTTCCTTTCATTGAGATCTGTTATATGAGACGGTAGCCACATTCCCCTAAGAGGTATGCCCTAGTGGATGGGATGGCTAGGAAATCACTGAAGCAGTGTGGTCCATTTAGACACCTTCTTGTAAAAACTTTATTTGTTTAAGCTGTTAAATAAAATTTCCCTCCTTTTATTTCACTAATTAATCGGCCGTTTGGGGAAAAGTTGGATATAATTGATTCCAAAGAGCTTAATTTATATTCCCAGCTGGTGAGAAAGCAACAGTAAAAATAATTTTATCCAAATTCATATGAGCTGTGGCTATAAATCAAAGGGGATAGTTACGGCTCCTCCAGTAGATCTTAGCAATTGCCAGTTACTTCTACCTGAGATCTTTGGAATCTCTCCCAGCACACTAGAAACCTGAGATCTCTGGGGAATCTTCCCACACATAATAAAGCAGACACAGGAGGATCATGCTCCAGCTTTTCATATTGCTTCAGAAAATAGCCCCAATCTATCATCTTCTCCACGCAACTGCCAAAAGAAGTGTTTCTTTCATAGAACATGCACTGTTAGGTTTCATCTGGAGGAACATGTGTCAGACACTCAGGCTGGCCAGTTGGCTGCTGGACAACTAGACTTAAAGTTCATTTCAGCCCAATCAGTTTAACCCTATATTCTCTCATGCTGGAGAGTAAAACCCAGTAATAAAACTATCTTTTGCAACCTGGCTATTTTATTTCAAAGCACTTTTGGATCAAGCAGAACCCAATAAAAAATTGTATGGGAAAATCTACACTAAATGAGCCAATAGAGAAGTCATCAAATAGTAACAGACCAGTCCTTACACAGGTAAATCTCCAAGTGACGAAAATGGGAGTTTTATCGAGTGACAGCTGGGAAGGGCGAGAGGACTAATGCGATTAGTAACCTTTAAAATTCAGAAGTCCTTTGTGACTCTGTTTGTTCTCACATTAGGATAATATAATAAAAGTAATTAACTAATAGATGTCAATGAGAATATCCATGTGACTAAGGGCTGCAAGATTGGGCCTTATATTAATGTTGCACCTCCCTAATAAGGTACATAAGATGCTATGCAATATGACAAAATCTGTGCATTATGATTATTTATTAATGTATTTATATGGTACCAAAAACGTCTAATAAAACATTGTGAAAACTTAAATGGCAATACTTCTCAGTGAGAGTGAAAGTATCAGAATCTGGCCCAAAAGTAAAAAGCCACTTCTAAAAATTCAGATCGATAAAACCAATCCATCAAGCTGTGCAAGCTGCCCACACCTAACAGATAATAATGTATATGGACAGTGAGAAGTGGGGAATTAGCTTTTGCAGCCTGCTCGTGGCACCAGTTCATCTCGCTCCATATTCATGACCCTCTTTTCTTGTGCAGAGAGTGAAATCCGAGTACGACTCCAGAGTGCTTCTCCCTCGACCAGATGTAAGTGTCCCTGCTGTTGTTTTAGAGTGAACATGGGGGCCTGATTTTCCCCTCCTAAGGGATAGCCCTCAAGAGCCAACTCCGATGCTGACCATTTTGGCCTTGAGGATATTTCTGCTCTAACTGTGCCAATGGCTTGCATCCGATGAAGTGAGCTGTAGCTCACAAAAGCTTATGCTCAAATAAATTTGTTAGTCTCTAAGGTGCCACAAGTACTCCTTTTCTTTAATGGCTTCTCTGGGGCTGCACACTCAGGGTGGAACATGGGGTGCCATAAAATTTGCATGCAGTGATAAAAAACTGCCTCCCTTCACTCTCTGCAAGTAATTTTAATTTAAAGTGTAAGGAGTGAGGAAGTTTGATGTGGGCTAGACCTTTAGTTTGCCGGGGTGGTTTTATTTAGCTTGAATGAGTCACTCCTGGATAGAATCATTTTGCCAACTGCTCCTCTCCTCACTACGGCCCCAGTCCTGTTCCCATTGAGGTGACTGGCAAACCTCCTATTGAGGTCAATGATGAAGGACCCTAGGTCCTTACTGCTGACTTCAGTTGCTTCCCTGTGAAAGTGAGGGTCTTTACAAGAGTTCTTTGGTCTTGGTCATAGTGCTGTGCCATTACTAGAGTGAGCCTGCATGCTAGTGGGTGCCTCTATACCCGCTGAAAGGTGCATTAGATTAGACAGAAATTTGTGCATTAACAATAAAAGAGCACTTTATAGACAGGTTCAGCACCTTCCACAGTCTAGAGAGTCACCAATGTTCAGTGATATCCCAGCTGGAGTTCCAGAGATATCAGTACCTCCTTCCAGGAACTGGGGGCAGCCCTAGTCCCAGAAACCAGTCCTCTCAAAAGACAGTCAGACAAGATTTTGTAGAAAGAGATGGGAAAGTCCTACTGAGAATTCCCCCCAGCCCCAGCCAGTTTAGGATTTTGCCCTGCTATATATCCTCTGGCATTTTATCCCACCTAATCCACTTTCAGGGGGAAGTGCTGGAGATGGGACAGCCATTTGCCTAATGCAGAGTTCTAAGGAGCTTTGAGAAATGACCCTGTTTCCTGCTGGACACCACCTCTCTTACACATGTTAAAGTAGTAAGAGCATCTCTGGTTGCAGGCTATATTAGGTGATGGCTTTGGGCTTAGTCTGGACATTTGTTTTCTCTACCAGGGACGGAACTGGATGATGTGAAGCGTTTGCTGAAGGGGAGTCGATCGGCCAGCGTCAGCCCCACACGATCGTCATCCAGCACTCTCCCCATCCCCAAGAAAGCTGTAGTGGAAACAAAGATGGTGACTCAGAGCTCCCAGTCAGGTATTTTGCAGAGGGGTGTTAGCAATGCCAGCTGCATAGGGAGCGGAGAATGATTCATTTAAAGCATGTGGCTTGTGACATAGAAATTTCAGACAGTTCTTATAAAACTAAAGAACAATGTCAGGAACAATTCAGGTTAAAAATGTTTGCTGTCTTTTCCAGAGTGTAATAACAATGCAAAAAGGGGAGTTACACACAGGGGTGCCCAGATACTGCCCAGAGCAGGGCCATAATTGCCAGTGTCCCCCTTAATTTTCATAAAACAGAGCAGATTCCAGCTGCCATCATCTTTAATTCAGAGTTGAGGCTGGTGGAGACTAAAGCCCCAAGCAATCCATTCTCCGTCTTGGTCTAAGCAGCAAGATGGAAGTTAACAAGGCCACCCTTTAGAATATCCTACATTTGGCCCAATGGTCTGTGCCCCACCAACCCCACATGTTCACTGGTCAACAGAGTTATGCGAGCGACAAAAATGGTCCACTATATCATCTTTCATTCGTGTACCCATCCCTGCTATAGTGCTTTAGGCATCATAGGTCAACTTCACCCCTGGTGTAACACCACTGAACTCTACCAGTGTTTAACAGAACAAATAATGGCTCAACTCTCATATGTATCTGGGTGCAGTGGTTCAAATACCCTAGTGAGGAGCTGACTCATCTGGTGTTTTTCCTAGTCGTTCATTAATGATACAATAGTTGCCCGTGTGTGGAGGTGTCAGAGAAGAATCCAGGGATCCATATTCAATGTTGATTTCCTCACCAGGATGTGGACTGAAATGTGTTTAGTCTGTATTCTGCCATCATCATATGTGCCTGTGATTAAACCCTTGAGGTGTTTTGCAAGTGGTTACAGTGAAGTGATACAAATTCAGGCAATTTGCGTATTCGACCAATGGGTTCAAAATTGGCTTGGCTATAGCGGGCCAGATACTGATCTCAGTTACACAGGTGTGAATCCAGAGTCACTCCATTGAAACTGAGGGAGTGACTCCAGATATGCACTGGAGATCAGGAGCTGATCAGAAACTGAGATCGAAACCTGGCTTTCTGTGTCCTCTGCCTCTGAGTAGGTGGTCTGTTTTCTGTTACCAAAGCCTGCTCTCACTCAATCCCATTACTGTTTCCTCTCCAGTGTCGGGGACATATGACACAACCATACTGAATGCTGCCCTCCCTCCATACATGTGGTCCTCCACCCTGCCTGCAGGGTCCTCCCTTGGCAGTTACCACAACAATATGGCCCAGGGCTCTTCTCTGGTCAACACCATGTCCCATTCAACAGGATCAGGTACAGTAACCGACCCACCCCCTTGGCCACTTGTCCTAGGACCCTCTTTGTCCTGCTGCTGGTGTTTTGTGCATGGGATGAGGAGATGTTGAAGGCCGGGGAGGGATAGTGGAGGTGGGAGCAAATGCACTTGATTGTTCTCCGTAGATTTCTGCCTCCCTGTGCCCCCGGAATTACTTCTGCATTAATTATGCTTTGAATCCCTTATTCATGAAGATCAAACATCCACAGTGCCTGATCCTGTTCTGCTGAGCTTTCCCATTGACTTCAGTGAGCTCAGGATCAAGCCTCTTAGAGAAGACAACATTGGATTGGAATATGGACGGTGTTTGAGTTATTACAGGGTTTGGATCCCACATTAGGACTATTGGGTGTATTTCTTGCACATCTAGAACTCCCACTTCAATCAGTGAATGCTGGGACTGAATGTTACATCTTCAACCCATTTCTGAATGTCAGGAAGTGTTGTCCTCAATGATGCTGTTTTCTAGCTGCACATGGAACGGTGAAGGATCCTCTAAGGTTTAAAGGACTTGGCATCCTAACCGTGTCCAATCACTGTAACTTTTTGGAGATCAAAACCTTCTCCCTTTTTAAAATAGAGTAAAATAGAGTGTTTTGTGCAGTGATATTAAATTTCCCCCAGTGCGTTCATTGTACGTTTTCTAGCAGAATCTGTTTCTGATGAAGGAATGAAATTTCCTGGTGACCCATTCACTCTCAGGCTTTGGGGGCTGAGCCATCTGTCTGGATGTGCTGGCATCTCATTTCTCTGTTGTGATAAATCATCTTTTTCCTCCTCTTGCAGTGTTTGGCATCCCAAATAACCTGGCTTCTGGCTCTCCTACTCTGAACACAGGGCTGAGCAGTTCCTCAACAGGTCAGACTTCTCTCTTCTTCCCTACTTTGTTTCACGGAGCTCAGGACATCAGCTGAAATGTATAACAAAAAGACACCTAGATTACCCCCTCCTTCTGTGCGTTCTTTGCGCCGTGTCCTGAGCTCAGTTACATCAGTCAGCATGTCCACTGGGAGTAACTCTCTTGGCTGAAATGGAGTTACTTCAGAGTCTGCCCTGAGTCATTGGCATTAGAAACTAATGATGGAATATTTGGGGGGATGGAATATTTGGAGTCTCAGGAGAAATGACATTGATTTGGAAAGCATCCATTAGGCCAACTTGTCTATCCTTGCATAATGACAGGTTTCAGAGTAGCAGCCGTGTTAGTCTGTATTCGCAAAAAGAAAAGGAGGACTTGTGGCACCTTAGAGACTAACAAATTTATTTGAGCATAAGCTTTTGTGAGCTACAGCTCACTTCATCGGATGCATTTGGTGGAAAAAAAAAATTTCCACCAAATGCATCCAATGAAGTGAGCTGTAGCTCACAAAAGCTTATGCTCTAATAAATTTGTTAGTCTCTAAGGTGCCACAAGTACTCCTTTTCTTTTTGTCTATCCTTGTGAGACAAATCCAGGACTGTGTCCTATAGGAAAATCTCAAATGTTTCATTTCAAATAACTTGAACTTCCACTGTTTCCCTAGGGAGAAAAAATAAGTGTCTATCAGACCCTGTGGTTCCTGATGTTCAGCCTGCTACAGTTCCCTTTGCTCAATCCCATCCCATTACTCCAGGCTAGACTCTCCTACATAACCCTAAACATTTCTCCTCTTCATAGTGTGTACACCTTTAACATACTCGGTGTGTTTATCACATTGCCCCTCAGCTCTCCCTTAGCCAGGCTCGACTGGTCTGTGAATTCAACCCTTTCTTTACAAATCGGCCCCTCCAGAAATGCATACACAGCACAGAGACAATGCCAGGTCTCTTCACAGTCTGTTTAAGTCAGATGTTCCAAAATGGCCACCTTTATTTATCCTGAGCTGACCATGGCTTCCAGATCAGGGTGATATCGGGGCAGGCAGGGATCTGTGGAAGGGAAAGTGACAAGTGTGCAAAATTCTTATTGAAAATAATGAACACAAATGTGTATGAAACATTCAGCTGGTCAGCTGAGTTCATTTAGAGTCCCCAGGGAGTCGTCTCAGGCCTGCTACTCTACCTTTATAAGCAGGAATCACTGTAATTACTATTATTTTCATTGGTCTAATTTTTGTTTGTCCAAATGCCAGTTGCAATGCCGACCTCTTGTTGTTCACCTCAGGGCTTTTTTTTTTTTTTTTTTTTTTGCAGTGTTTGGTGTTCAAAACAACCTGGCTCCAAGCTCTGCAGCCATGACTCATAGTGCAACCTTGGCCTCCACAGGTTGGTGACATTTTAATCATAGAGAGGAGTGGCTGGGTAACTGATATGTGTGACTTTGTTCTGCCGTGGCGCTTCCCATGTCCCAGTAACTCCTTAATGATCAAATAATTCATATCAGGGGCCTTTCTCAGGATGCACAGTCTAAAAGACAGGACAATGCAAAGAGTGGAATCAGTGCTTTACATGAAATGTAATTGGGATTCGAATCGAGAAGAAAATGTGTTCAATTCTAATCGATCCAATTAAAGAAATATACCGATTCCCTCTGGCAATTTTTCTGGTGTGTCATATGGAATGCAATGGGGTGTTCCCTTCAGCCATGCAAGTGTGAGGTCCAACTGTCAGCACCCAAGGCAAACAATAAGCCCACTCCTGCATGCCCTTAATCACTGGGGAAGCTCTTACCTGAGCAAGTTGTCCCATACACTTTGCAAAAGAACTTTTCACATGGGCAAAATTGCAGGATTGAGTCCAAGGTGGGTTTGGGTCGGTACCTCAGGATCCCCAGCCTCTTTCCTTTTGGGAACCGTTCTGTTTTTTCCCCTTCTCTCAGCCTGCTTCTTTAGCAATTCTTCTGTGCGGCTTTTCCTCTGCCTAGGAGAGTTCAAGTTCTGTGGTTTTAGTCTCTGCTGATTTCTGTCTTGCAGTATATGGAGTGAAGAAAAACACTTCCCAGAGCGCTGGAATGGCTGGTAGCGGAGTGTGCACTTCAACTAGTGAGTCTGCAATTCATGGAAGTCCAGGACTGACAGCATATAGCTGATGATTTTTGTGGGCAATTGTCTTAATGCAGGCAGATCATGGTTTGAAAGTATCGGAGGGTATGATTGCAGCTGGTGTGGACATACCCAGAAGATTGCAGTCCGTGTAGACATACCCAAAGTCACTTTAATCTAGCTAGCTCAGGTGCTGCATGAAACTGCAACAGCATTTGCTTCGGCATTGGCTGAGGTACTGGGCCCACCTGGAACTCTGGGTAATCACACACAGTGCTAGCCCACGCCAAAGCTCGCACTGCCTCGGCTTTGCTGGTCCGGGTACCCTGCTAGCTAAATTAAAGCTCGCGCCGGTGTGTCTACTCCAGTTGCAACCCCACCCTGTGATTGCAGTGTAGACATAGTCTCAGATTCACCCTCTTGGGCCACTGTAACACATGGAATAGCCTTAGAACAAATAAACACTGATCACTAACCAAAGTGTCCACTAGATGTCACTCTTGCTGTTCACAAATGAAAAGAAAGTTCAGCACTAGGAAATCAGAGACCTGATTCTGACCTTCCCCGTGCCAGGGACATATTGGTGTAATTCAGTTGGCCTCACTGGCGTTAATCCTGATTTTAACCAGAAAAACTGGAAGCAAAATCGGGCCCATTATCTTTAATATGGAACCTGAAATTTTGCAAGGTTAGTTTTGTACAAAATTTTGCAGCATTACTAGCCCCAAGAGTTCAAAATTTATGAGATTGGTTTAACAATCGTGAGATTTTAACAAATAAATTCTGGGTTCTTTTGTTTTGCCTTCTTGTTTTTGAGCCTTTGGGGTTCATGTTTTCAAACTTTTCTCCCCAACTATGAGTGCTAGAAACCTTTTTTAAAATTACAGCCCAGCTTGTCATGTAATCACAAGACTCCAGAAGGTGGGGCTTTAAGAAAACAATAAAATATTGCAAAACTCACAGCAGAGTAGGCACTAGTGATTACTCCAGATTCACACCAGGATAATAGAGCAAAAGCAGGCCCATTATCTTTAATTTGAACTTTGTGCCGGTACATTTGCATGTTTAGTTTTGTACACCATTTTGTTAGAAGACCAAGCAATACAGTGGATCTACTTTCCATTTGCATGTGAATGTATTATATGCCTATGCCATGCCATATATAGAGTTCTCAGTAGCAATCAGCATAAAACGAAAACCTGTTCAACATTACTGCTCTTCTGCTAGCCAAAGGACTGATTGTTCCATAGCTCAGTGCTTATGGTAGCCATATCCCCATCACCAAGGGAGCCTGGGCTTTACCAATTGGTTTCATTTCAGCTGACTTGTCCTCAAGCTTCCTTAGCAAAAGTGCACTCTCTATCTTATCTGATATGGCCTCCTTACCATAATATAGGACTGCCTCACAGTCTTAAATGTAGTTATCCTCACAACACTGCCATGAGGTAGGGCACTGCTGTGATTCCTATTTTCCACGTGGGAAACTGAGGCACAGAGCGGCTAAGTGACTTGCCTAAGGTCACACAGGAAACCTGTGGTGGAGCAGAGAATTGAATCCAGGTTTCCCAAATCCTAGGCTAGCATCCTAACCACTGGATCATCCTTTCTGCCCGCTAACCAATCTCTGTCTTCCCCGCCACACATACACGCCAGTTGGCAGCACTGTGAACTCCCAGAATGACGACATCCTGCGTAAAGACTGCAAGTTCCTGCTGCTGGAGAAGGAGAACATCCCTGCCAAGAAGGACATGGAGCTCTTGATCATGACGAAGGACAGCGGCAAGGTCTTCAGTGCTTCCAGCACGGGGCTCAGTGGAGGTATGTTCTCCTCCCACCATCTCCCATGACATGCATGCATGCTGGGGGCTTAGAAATGAATATTAATTGCTGGGAAATAGTTCCAAAGGTGAGAGTCTGGCAGGTTCTGGGAAATTGCTATTGCAGTCTATCCGTCTGTGGAACAGTCTGCCCAGGGGAGTGGTGAAACCCCTACCCCTTGGGCACATTTAAAATGACACTGAACAAAACCCTGGTACAGCAGGGAATAAATCTGCATGAGCAGCAAGATGGACTGTATGACCTAAAGAGCCTTTTCCATCTCTAGAGTTTTCGGCTCTGTGAACTACAGAAATCTAGCGTCAAAGGGTTTGATTTGAAACTTTATAAACCACGGGAATGCAGAATAGACATCTGGGCTGCCATGTCATCCATTAACCACTCAAGGGCAGCCTCCCACACTATGTACACAAGGACAAAGCTCATACTCTCTGTATGAAACTCCATGGAGAACTTTACAAGGCGTGCTCATTACCCAGCTTGCTGTTAAAACTCCAGGGCTTAAAGACCAAGGGCCAGAGTTTTGGCTGGTGTAAATCAGCATGGCCCCATTGAGTTCAATGGAGCTATGCCGGTTTACACAAGCTGAGGATCTGGCCCAGTCTGACTTCTGGTAAGACATATTTGACTCCTCTTTGGATCCACACAGCGTCCTTTGCAGAAGACACCTTGAAGAGAGAAAAGCAGGGCTTCTCTTCCTCTTATGCTGCAGACTCCTACCTGAAATCTGAAACAAATGGTAAGAGACGGTCATTCTGGCACCGATCGCCTGTTTGTCGCAGCACACATTCTCCTCACTACCTGTCAGAGCTTCCTCTTCTGCACCATCTGGGACAGCCTGCCTATCTCACTCCACCTCATCTGTCCTCCAGATCTCCTTCCAGTCCCATCTGAACATATGCCTTGCCCGTGCCTCTTAATTTCCTCTCTCACTGTGTATTAGCCTTGTGGCTGAATGCATTGATTCACAAACCAGAAAGGGACCTATCCCATGTTGGTGGAGCTAGTTACAAAGTTAGTGATAAACTAGGGATCGGGAATATTGTATGACCTATTTTAAAAAAACAACTGGTTTCAGAGTAGCAGCCGTGTTAGTCTGTATTCGCAAAAAGAAAAGGAGTACTTGTGGCACCTTAGAGACTAACAAATTTATTAGAGCATAAGCTTTCGTGAGCTACAGCTCACTTCATCGGATGCATTTGGTGGAAAAAACAGAGGAGAGATTTATATACACACACACAGAGAACATGAAACAATGGGTTTATCATACACACTGTAAGGAGAGTGATCACTTAAGATAAGCCATCACCCACAGCAGGGGGGGGAAAGGAGGAAAACCTTCCATGGTGACAAGCAGGTAGGCTAATTCCAGCAGTTAACAAGAATATCAGAGGAACAGTGGGGGGTGGGGTGGGGGGGAGAAATACCATGGGGAAATAGTTTTACTTTGTGTAATGACTCATCCATTCCCAGTCTCTATTCAAGCCTAAGTTAATTGTATCCAGTTTGCAAATTAATTCCAATTCAGCAGTCTCTCGTTGGAGTCTGTTTTTGAAGCTTTTTTGTTGAAGTATAGCCACTCTTAGGTCTGTGATCGAGTGACCAGAGAGATTGAAGTGTTCTCCAACTGGTTTTTGAATGTTATAATTCTTGACGTCTGATTTGTGTCCATTCATTCTTTTACGTAGAGACTGTCCAGTTTGGCCAATGTACATGGCAGAGGGGCATTGCTGGCACATGATGGCATATATCACATTGGTAGATGCGCAGGTGAACGAGCCTCTGATAGTGTGGCTGATGTGATTAGGCCCTATGATGGTATCCCCTGAAGAGATATGTGGACAGAGTTGGCAACGGGCTTTGTTGCAAGGATAGGTTCCTGGGTTAGTGGTTCTGTTGTGTGGTGTGTGGTTGCTGGTGAGTATTTGCTTCAGATTGGGGGGCTGTCTGTAAGCAAGGACTGGTCTATCTCCCAAGATCTGAGAGAGTGATGGCTCGTCCTTCAGGATAGGTTGTAGATCCTTGATGATGCGTTGGAGAGGTTTTAGTTGGGGGCTGAAGGTGATGGCTAGTGGCGTTCTGTCAATGCCCCTCTGCCATGTACATTGGCCAAACTGGACAGTCTCTACGTAAAAGAATGAATGGACACAAATCAGACGTCAAGAATTATAACATTCAAAAACCAGTTGGAGAACACTTCAATCTCTCTGGTCACTCGATCACAGACCTAAGAGTGGCTATACTTCAACAAAAAAGCTTCAAAAACAGAATCCAACGAGAGACTGCTGAATTGGAATTAATTTGCAAACTGGATACAATTAACTTAGGCTTGAATAGAGACTGGGAATGGATGAGTCATTACACAAAGTAAAACTATTTCCCCATGAAGAAAAGGAGTACTTGTGGCACCTTAGAGACTAACAAATTTATTAGAGCATAAGCTTTCGTGAGCTACAGCTCACTTCATCGGATGCATTTGGTGGAAAAAACAGAGGAGAGATTTCCATGGTATTTCTCTCCCCCACCCCACCCCCCACTGTTCCTCTGATATTCTTGTTAACTGCTGGAATTAGCCTACCTGCTTGTCACCATGGAAGGTTTTCCTCCTTTCCCCCCCCTGCTGTGGGTGATGGCTTATCTTAAGTGATCACTCTCCTTACAGTGTGTATGATAAACCCATTGTTTCATGTTCTCTGTGTGTGTGTATATAAATCTCTCCTCTGTTTTTTCCACCAAATGCATCCGATGAAGTGAGCTGTAGCTCACGAAAGCTTATGCTCTAATAAATTTGTTAGTCTCTAAGGTGCCACAAGTACTCCTTTTCTTTTTGCGAAAAAAACAACTGTGTCATATTATTAAGACAAAGCCAATCACATGCTTGAGCCCTCTGTTTATATGTTGTATTCCCTTCCCCCCCCCCTTCCTCTGTCTGTTGGTCTGTCTTTAGATTTTAAGCCCTTGGGGCAAGGACTGTAACTTCTTCTCTTCCTGGAAAATGCCCAGCACATTGGGGTGCTACTGGAAAGACATGCTAAATAATAATAGTAATAATAAATAATTAATAAATGACTAGTGCTGGCTTGTCACATAAGACCTGATTCAATATAGTATCAGAGGAGTTACACCACTGGAGTGATACAGTGTTGAATGGGTGTGTAAAATGAGTGTGAATTATATGCACTGGGGTAAAGAGATGTGAATGTAGCAGGAAGTTACTAATGGGTAGACTGGCCCCTACTGACACTTACTCTTTCCTGTTAATTGCTTTTCCTGCTACACCATCCTTCCATCCCCGGGGTATGTAAATTTCACTTGTTTTTCAGACTCAAGGAATGCCAGATCAGTACATGTTACATCACTTTCCTGCTAGCACCCATGTTCAGCTCAGCTTACCTGCAATATGCAATTTGCACCACTTTTGTTCCACTATTTCCTGTAGTTTATACTATCACCTGCTTTGGCCTTGCATAATTTCATTCTATTATGGGAGAGCATGTTGCAAGCAAGTACAGGTCTTAGAATGCTGCCTGTCATGGAAAAAGAAAAGGAGGACTTGTGGCACCTTAGAGACTAACAAATTTATTTGAGCATAAGCTTTCGTGAGCTGCAGCTCACTTCATCGGATGCATTCTATGAAGTGAGCTATAGCTCACGAAAGCTTATGCTCAAATAAATTTGTTAGTCTCTAAGGTGCCACAAGTCCTCCTTTTCTTTTTGCAAATACAGACTAACACGGCTGCTACTCTGAAACCTGTAATGGAAGTAACAGAGGGATTAAATCTACCCTACTTAGCCAAGAGAGGGATATCAAGGTAGTTAGAATAAAGCATTGTGGAATACAGCTTGTACTAAAGACACACTGATAAACAAAATTGTATTTTAGCTGTGTCAATATTCTCCTGGGTGTGGCTGGTAATAATTAAAAATAAAATAATTTAAAAAGATAATTAAAATCTCTTTTGTTATAACAACAGGAGGTCTAAAATCCGTGTCAACAAAGGACAAAGCAACTTATGCAGGTCAGTAGTGCTTTGAAGATTCTTTAGAAGGAGGGGATATATTAAAGCATAGTTTACTTTCAATGAAAAAAAGAATAACCCAGCTGTGATATAAATAATCTGTAAGTGATCAATAAAGAAGGGAGGCCATTTTCATAAGGGTCGCTGTTTTAGGATGAGCACAGTCTGCACCTGCAAAATTTGCACCTGTAATTCAGATGTGGGTGCAAATCTGAGTAGATGTGCTTCTTGACTGCAGGGGCAAATCAAGTAGTTAGCAGAGCAACTACGCAGAGCTATGGCTGTGATTCATTGTGTCATCGTTGTACAAGCACACAAATGTAGGGGCACCTAGCACCTGTGAACTGGAAGTCAGCAGTTTAAAAAACATAAGCCCTGTTGAAATCACGGGGAGTTTTGCCATTGACTTCAGGATGCTCCGAATTTCACCCATTGTTTGCAAACTGAATTGGAAAGGTTTTTCTTTAGAGCACTGTATTTAATGGGCCTGCCCCTGCAGGCCTTATTCTTATACTGAAATCAATGAGTTATTTATTAACTTTGCTGTTGTCCTTTCCCACTTTAGAAATTCCAGGCGATGATGGAGGGGGAGGGATAGGGGCAGCCCCAGCTTGGTGTCCCTGTGGTTCCTGCTGTAGCTGGTGGAAATGGCTCCTGGGTTTGCTCTTGGCTGGGCTGTTCCTCCTTGGATTGCTCTTCGGACTCATCGCTTTGGGTAAGAGATCACAGCAAGAGCAGGCCATAGGATGGACTATATTGTTCAGGTTCAGCAAAATCCAGATGTGATTAGTGATTGACCTGAACCAAACCCCAAATCTAAATACTTGCCAAACTTTGAAGAAGTTCAGATCCAGATCAATAATGAAGGAAAGCAAAACCCTCCATCCAAACCCCCTTTAGAGGGGACAACACAGAGGGAAACAAAATCATGGATGGTAGAGAGAATGTAATAATATCTGTCCCATGCAATACTTTTTTGCAGCGCACATAATTAGCCTGTGAATTTACATTCACTAAGAACTTAGCAGGGCTAAGTAATAGATAAAACAAAGATAAGGATAATGAGAACAACGGATACATCAGATAAGATAAAAATAATGTGTAAGGGATAGAAACTCTCTTGCTTCAGGGCAAAAGCCAACCTCTAAGTGACCAGGGTCAGGAAACTTTTCCTCTGGGCAGAATAGGCATGGGAACTAGAGGTGTGGGGGGTGCTGCAGCACCCCCAGGTTTTGCGCAGGGCTCCACTCCCAGCCCCGCACCCGCGCCCAGCTGTGGCCCCAGCCTCAGCCCCCTTACCCCTGTCCAGGTTCCCCTGTCCTGGAGACACGGCCCTGCTCCCAGCTCCGGGGCGTGGGGGGGGCACAGACGGGGTAAGGGGGCTGGCTTTCAGCACCCCCACTATTAAAAGTGTTCTGGTGGCACTGCTGGGCAGGCTATTCCACAACTATCGATTGTAGGGTCTTAGACCCTACTCTGAAGCCTCCGATGCTTGTCTGTCTTAGAGATAGGGGACTGGGCTACGTGGACCACTAGTCTGATCTGGTTTCACACGTCTTGTGTTCTCCTCATCTTTCCTAAAATTTGGTTCAAGATCTGAATCCAAATCCAAACTGTGCTGCTGGGGCCCATCACTGTCCATGACGTGATCTGTGTCACCTCCCGTAAAGAAGTGAACAGCGTTTGACAGAAAGGCAGCAGGAAGATACTTGGAGTCCATCAGCTCTCCCATGCTGTACTAACACAGTGCTCACTGTCCCCAGAAGCAGCCATGTTTGATCAGTTTTGCTTTCAAATTTTCTTGGGTCTAGTATCTTTCACTTGTGAGGATTTAGCTACTAAACGCACATTTCTTTTTCTGTGCCTTTAAGTATCATTAGAGAACCTTGCACTTTTCTTGTGCTGTCCATCAAGGATCTCAAGGCGCTTGACCAGCATTAGTGGATTAGGCTTCACAACAGCCGTGCGAGGGGTAGAAATCAGTATTGTTCCTGTTTTATGGATGTGAGGAATGAGGCACACAGGGTGCACTTTCACTAGGAAAACAGTGGTGGTCTTAACTCGAGGTAACTAATGCAAGGTAAAATCCTAGTGAAGACAAGGCAGTGTGTCGTTTCCACGTGTATAAACAGTTTGAATTAAAGACTATGAATTAAACCCTTAGGCTTTGCCTCAACCAACTAACTCGTGTGAAAGCTACAAACTGTCTTGTCCACCTTAGGATTTTATCGCATGTTAGTTAACTTATGTTAGGAAAACCCCTTTTTTTCCTAGTGTAGATGAGACCAGAGAGGGGATGTAACTTCCTCGAGATCACAGAGGAAATCAATGGCACAGCTGGGAGGAGAATTTAGATCTGACTCCCACTCCAGTGCTCTGACCACCAGATAATTCTTCCCCTTAGAGCAGGGGTGGGCAAACTTTTTGGCTAGAGTGCCACATCGGCGTTGCAAAACTATATGGAGGGCCAGGTAGGGAAGGCTGTGCCTCCCCAAACAGTCTGGCCCCCACCTCCTATCCAACCCCTCCTGCCCCCTGACTGCCCCCCTCAGAACCTCCAACCCATCCAACCCCCCCGCTCCCTGTCCCCTGACTGCCCCGACCCCTATCCACACACCCCGCCCCCTGACAGCCCCCCGGGATTCCCACACCTTTCCAAATCCCCCTGTTCCCCGTCCCCTGCCCGCCCCCTCAGAACCTCCAGCCCCTCCAACCGCCCCCTGCTCCCTGTCCCCTGACTTGCCCTGGAACCCCCTGCCCCTTATCTAACCCCGTCCCCAGCCCCTTACCATGCTGCTCAGGGCAGCAGGAGCTCACAGCCCCGCCGCCTGTTGGGAGCCAGCCACGCCACCCGCAGTGCCTGGCAGGAGCGGTGGGCCAGAGCGCTGGCAGCACAGCGAGGTGAGGCTGCTGGGGAGGGAGACAGTGGGGGAGGGGCTGGGGGCTAGCCTCCCCGGCCAGGAGCTCAGGGGCCGAGCAGGATGTTCCCGCGGGCCGGATGTGGCCCGCGGGCCATAGTTTGCCCACCTCTGCCTTAGAGGCTGACAGGTTCAAAAGATGTCTTTTCAGTCCAGTGGAAATCCCTGGTAAAAAGTTACCAGTTACAAGGAGCTACTAGATACACAGAATAACCCTACCCTACCTCCCATCCCCTGCCAAATTCAGCGGCAACTGTTAGTTGACAAAGAACTTTCCCTTGCTTCTGCCTTTAGAAATAATTGTTATGGGTATCAACCCACCTCTCCTTCCCCTTTAATGGTTTACTTTAATTTAACCTTTCAGCAGAAGAAGTGAAGAAGCTGAAATCTCGTGTGGAAAACCTGGAGAAAACCCAAGCCAACTACCTGTTAATTAATCCACACAATGCGGATATTAACCAACAGTACAGTATTTCTGATGTCGGGAAAGGTCCAGACTATGCTACAGGTTTCAGTCATAAAGATCAAGAGGCTCTCTGGCTGTTTATGAGGAGCAAAATGGCTTTGGAAAGAGGACGAGGTAAGAAGGGCAAGAGTCCAAAAAATTCCATGAGTCTGGATTGATAAAAGATGCTTCACCAGGAAAAAAAAGGCAGATCTGTCATTTGCACTGTCCACGCTACTGTGTGATTTAAGATTGCAATTAGGTAGCAAGAAATGTAGAACATGGTGTTACCAGATTCTGTATATATTATTGAAGAAGAGGCAGATTCTGATTTCATTTACATCACTGACAGGTTTCATAGTAGCAGCCATGTTAGTCTGTATCCGAAAAAAGAAAAGGAGGACTTGTGGCACCTTAGAGACTAACAAATTTATTTGAGCATAAGCTTTCGTGAACTGTATTTTCCAATGAATGCATCCGATGAAGTGAGCTGTAGCTCACGAAAGCTTATGCTCAAATAAATTTGTTAGTCTCTAAGGTGCCACAAGCCCTCATTTTCGATTCACACCACTGTAAACCTGGAATAACTTCACTGGCTTTAGTGGAGTTACTCCAGATTTACATTTGTGTAACTGAGATGTGATTTTACCTCATTTCAGCCCCACTCTTGGCCCTGCAGTCAGATTGCACTGACAAATGTAAACTCTTGAGCAATTATCATTCTCTCGTTTCAGATTTTCCAAATTCACTGTCTAAATTGCTCGTGTAAAATTTGCATTCACACAATCTACACTTACATTCAGAAAATGGAGAGGTGCATGCACTGCCCATGCAAAAATAGATTTGCTTGCACAGATGAATAGTCTGAACATGCAAATGTTGCATATGCAAGTTTTGCAGGAGCAGATTAGGTGGCCATTTTTTGAAAATGTGCCCTGTTCACTGTCCCAGATAAGTGGAAAGACTTGCAGAAAGTCTTCCCAGGTAAGGCGTGTGACTCCGTATCTGAGTTGGCAGAGGCCTTCAAAGCACAGCATAATATATTCAAATTATAAACCCTTCCTATTATCAAAAAGAACAGGAGGACTTGTGGCACCTTAGAGACTAACAAATTTATTTGAGCCTAAGCTTTCGTGAGCTACAGCTCACTTCATCCCTTTTCTTTTTGCAAATACAGACTAACACGGCTGCTACTCTGAAACCTTCCTATTATGGGAGAGCATATTGCAAGCAAGTACAGGTCTTAGAATGCTGCCTGTCATGGAAGTAAGAGAGGGATTAAATCTACCCTTCTTATCCAAGAGAGGGATATCAAGGTGGTTGTATATGTAAGAGGACTGTTGCCCCCTTACTAACATTCAGGTGTTTTGGTTGGCTAGCTTCCAGTACTAAAAGGGGAAGGGTCTATGGGAAATCAGGACCCTGAGACTGACAGTCCCCAGGAACAATGGGGAGAGGCCAATGCTCCAGGTCAGCCTGCATGACAGGGTGAGCAGGCTATTCAGGGAATCAGGAGGCCAGGGAGGTCTTGTCCTCCGTGTGAGCTGGAATTGCCTGGGTCAGACAGAGTGGGGCTGAGCTAAGGAGAAAGCAGGGGCCCACGCTGTGCTGGGGGGCAGAGCTGTGCCAGATCTAGAGGGACCAGAAAAGCAGCCCAGAGAGAGCAAACCCTGTCCTGGGAGCAGAGCTGCAGCCCCAAAGCCAGAGACACAGCCCAGAGAGAGCAGACTTGCCCTGGAGCAGAGCTGCAGCAACCAGAGCCAGAGGGGCCAGAAAAGCAGCCCACAAAGCAGGTCAGTGCTGGGAGCAGAGTCACAGAAGCAGCCTGCAGAGCAGACCTGTCCTGGGAGCAGAGCTGTAGCAACCAGAGGCAGAGGGGCCAAAGAAGCAGCCCAGGGAGCTGGAGACAGATCAGCAGCAGCGCAGAGACAGAGGGGTGCAGCTGGGGCTGGAGCAGTCTAGAGCTGGGTGCGGTGAGCAGCTGGGGAGACCAAGGGGGATCCTGGGCAGCAGGCCCAGCACAGGGAGACGCCTCAGCCAAGGGTCTGTGCAGGCCAGGCTTGGATCGTAACCCCGACAGGGCAGGGGCGACACTGGGAAGAAGGGTCCTACCACTTAGAGCCTGAGAGCTTGTGGCCACCACCAGAGCGAGTGTCCAACCCACAGCATCCCTGCAGCACAGCCAGGGCCTGAGAAGAAGGCCTGGGACTTACAAGGAACAGACTGTGAACTGCCCTGATCTTCCAGAGACACTGTTTGTGATGGTCCCTGCCACAGAGCGGGGTGATGCGTTTCCTTTAACCTTTCCCGTTTTCCCTTATTCTTTTTAAAATTAATTGTTAATTAAATAACTTGCATTTGCTTTAAATTGTATGTAATGGTCAGTGGGTCAGAGAAGTGCCCAGTGCAGAGAGAGTACCCCGGATGGGGACACCCTAGCCCCGTCCTAGGTGACCACAGCAGGGTTGGGGGTCGAGCCCCCCAGGAATCCAGGGCCCAGCCTTGCTGGGGTTACGAGGACTCTGCCAGACAGGAGAGTGGAAGGGGAGTCCTCCAGGGCAGGGAGGCCACTGGGTAAAGGAAGTGGGAGCGAGGACTCAGATCCTTTCGCTAGCCCACTTCACCAGGGTAGTGCAGAAGCCAGGAAAGTTCCCCACAATAGCGGGACTATTCCCCCACTTACATAATGTAATGGTCCCTGTAATTATGAATCATACTTACAGCACTGATAAGGCTTATCATTTTTAAAGCACTGCACAAAAAGTAGCTGATTATTCCTTACAACACCCCTGTGAGTGAGGTCTGTATTTTACAGATGGAGAAAATAAGGTTATGTGATTTGCCCAAGGTCAGAGAGGCAGGAATGGGATTGGCACTCGGAGCATGATTTTCCTTTCTCTGCAAGAGATGAGTGCGGCTGATTTCAAAGTGAGTCACTCCTATCAGTCTGGGGAGCTCCTACTTTCCAAATCCATGCTCTGCCCACTAGATTATGCTGCCTCCAGCCTTGAAATCGAGTCCTCAGAGAGAGAGAGAGATCGTTTTACTTGAAATTGTGTAATTAAATTTAACAACCATTTTACTTCCCATTGCAGGTTTCTTCCAAGGGGAGAAAGGGGAACCTGGTCTGAAAGGTACAGGAGAGTTGTGTTTCCCTTTTTGTTCTGTGTCTCGGGTTCTTCTAATAATTTGCATGATGAATCCAGGGAACTGACTAGCACAACTAGTTAAAATGGGAAAGGGCTGATCCTGCATTCCATGTTTGCCCCAAACTCCCAAGGGTCTCATTGAGAGTTTGGAGTGTAATAAGGAAGAAAGGATGGTCCCAAAATGAGCAATCACTGGGAATACCTCCTGGATCTCTCTTGATTTGATTTTATTTCTCCTTTCTCAGGCGATACGGGAATGCAAGGTCCCAAAGGTGAGTCTGAAATTAGACATTTTTCTCATATACCCGGACAAGGTGCTGTGAGAACTCTAGATTTAGAAGCACTTAGTTGAAGGAAGGCCTTTTGTTTCTCACAGACGTTAGTTCTGTTGAGAGGCTGATGAAGTGGTGACTGCTTCTCACCTTCTAAATGGTTCCTTGGGTCAAGTATTATAATGACAGGGTTGGCTGTTCTCATGGGTGGTGGGTGAAACTTCCCCTGGGGGAGGCGAGCTCCTTGTCCTGCCTCTTCCACCCACAGCCCCGCCCACACTCCGCCCCTGCTCTGCCCCAGGCCCCGCCCCCACCCACTGCTGACTTGCCACTCACCTCTTCACCCCCTCCGGAGATCCCCCCTCCGCTCACCTCCTCCCCCGCCCACCTGCCGCTCACTCACCTGCTGCTCACCTCCCCCCCCCCCCGCCCTGCGAGACCCTGACCCCCCACCACAAGACCCCCCCTACCTGCTGTGCAGATGGCTCACCTTGCCCCTTAACCCTGCTGCTGCCCCCCCCCGGTGAGACCCTCTCCCTTTTTCACCTTCAAGCACTAATAACATTCCCCTTGGGAACTGAACAGGCAACAGGTGTAGCTCAATTACCAGATAGATTCTCCTCTGCGTGGCAGGGAGTTCGGTGTATGCTGTACAGAGAGAGATGAAATGCCAGGCTACCTGTGCCAAACTGAAACCTCATCTCTCCCTTTGAACAAGTGCTTGTCATTAAACAGGTTTCATAGTAGCAGCCGTGTTAGTCTGTATTCGCAAAAAAGAAAAGGAGGACTTGTGGCAGCTTAGAGACTAACTAACAAATTTATTTGAACATAAGCTTTCATGAGTAGCTACAGCTCACGAAAGCTTATGCTCAAATAAATTTGTTAGTCTCTAAGGTGCCACAAGTCCTCCTTTTCTTTTTTGCTTGTCATTGACAGCCTGCATTAGGGCAATAGTTTGTTCACCTTACACAGAATCCTTTGCCGGACTTGTTTACTTAAACTGATTTGAGTAAAACGACTAGATCAAGAAATAAACTCTCTGGCTATGTCACCTCCTCCTTGAGCCAGGTTAGCAGTTACTTCTTCTGGGTACAGAGAATAACTGAGGGGTCGTCATTTGGAAACTCTTTTTAACCCCAATAGCACATTTTCCTACAATAGAAAAGCCAGCTGAACATGGCCAAAGGCTTCCCAGGCGGGCGTTGGCAAATGCCTGTCAAATGGCTTCATTACCACTTCAGGTTTCAGAGTAGCAGCCGTGTTACTCTGTATTCGCAAAAAAGAAAAGGAGTACTTGTGGCACCGTAGAGACTAACAAATTTATTTGAGCATAAGCTTTCATGGGCTACAGCTGTATGCATCCGATGAAGTGAGCTGTAGCTCACAAAAGCTTATGCTCAAATAAATTTGTTAGTCTCTAAGGTACCACAAGTACTCCTTTTCTTTATTACCACTTCAATGGCCCTTTAACAGTTTCAGTGATCTCTGCTACTAGGTCTCTGGAAGGCTTTTTCACTGTGTAAAGTAAGGGTATGCCTACACTGCCCATGTTACAGCGCTGTGACGTGGGCAGTGTAGACACACTTTATAGCAGGGGGAGAGCGCTCCTGGCGATAAAAAATAACCACCCCAAATGAGGAGTGGTAGCTTTATCACCGGGAGATAAAGCACTGTCTATACTGGCACTTTTCAGCGCTAAAACTTTTGTCGCTCCACTTTTAGGGCTGAAAGTGGCAGTGTAGACACAGCCCTCCTCAGGGATGCCCTCCACTCGCCTCCTCACTCCCCTCGTCTGCCACTGACTCCCAGCCCGCATTCTCACGCACACCCACACAGCCCGCACCCCACAGGGATGGGGGCATGAGGAGAGACACAGCCAGCAGCTGCAGGGACCTCGGAGGGGAGAAGGGGATGGGGTGGAGGAGAGAAGAGGAGGAAGATTCACCCCAGGCAGCAGCAGCAAACCGTGGGAACCTTGGGGAAGGGTTAGAGCAGGGAGGAGAAGAGGTGGCGGGAGGGGGTACCACGGCCCAGGTGTCAGGCAGCCGGGACGGCTGTGCTAGGGGAGGTAATGCCTCCCCTTTCCTATTATACCCGTTGTCCATGGCTGTTCACTCGTCAACACTATCCCTGGCAAAGACCCGAGTTTAGAGAGCATTGTAGAGGGGATCACAGGTATTTGTATCCAGAAATACACTCACCTGTTTGAAAAGCAAGATGGAAATTGTACAGTATCTGATTTAATCAAGATGTGCTTTAGAGGAATGTTGGGGTCTTTGATTTGTCAAAGGCCAGGCACCTACCCCTCTGGTTTTTGGCAGAAGGGTAATAACTAGCAAAAGGATGAAGGTGGGAACATAAGGCAAGATCTGTTTTCCCATTAATGGTCTGTTTCTTTGTTCTAACAGGAAATCAAGGACTTCCTGGTGCACCAGGTAGGCTGAGTTCAACAAGTCGCCAGCCTCCGTGGCGCGTCAGCTGAACACCACACACAGTGACATGCAGTCAGCCAGGATTAATTTTGCACATCATACCCCTCCAGGCTGGCTCTCCATGCAGTCTGAGTTTAACTCTTGTGCCATTGCAAATATCTTATACTGCTTGAAGTTATTATTCCCGTAGTGCTGAAATGCAGGCAGAACCACTGCCCTACAGCTCAAAGGCCTTACTTGCCTCATCCTGTCCTGGCTTGTGTGTGAGCACACGTTTCCCTGCACGATTTTGGTGCACTGAGATCTGTGAGCATGCTTGAAAGATTCTGGCCAATAATTGCAAACTGGGTTTTGCCTGTGACAGTTCTATCAGATGCCTGCATGAGTGATCATGCCTTGAAAATGTGTGTGCAAAAGTCAAAGTCATGTATCCTTCAGTATCAGCCGTGTTAGACAGGAATGTTCTCAGAGCCAGAGAATATTTATATTATATTATATTATATTATATTATATTATATTTACCCTACCGTACCTACCATATGCTGCTAAAGAGACCCCTGCACATATACAGTGCTTAGCAAACTACATATTTTTTCAGCCCGGCCACCCTAACCCTGCAGTCCTGGATTTTCAAATCCCTTATTTTCATATTTCCTAGACACCCACCCTTGGTCCATAGTCAGGGAAACTGCAGATTTACCACATTGTGTTTTGCTTACAGGCATCCCAGGTTTGATGGGGCACCCAGGACCAGAGGGACCGAAAGGACAGAAAGGCAGCGTAGGTAAGCAGCACTGACCCATCTTACTCTGAGCTTATCACAGCTCAGTTACAGTGGGAGACCCGCACAGTATGTTCATACCCTCAACCTGCATGTGTGAAAACAGGACCCCGTCCTGCTGCAGCGGGGGAGAAGGAGACACTGAATTTCACTGCATGGAATGTATAAAGCTATATTACATGCCATTTGCTTTCCATAGGTGATCATGGCATGGAGGGACCCATGGGCCAAAGAGGGCGAGAAGGGCCACCAGGGCCTCGTGGGGAACCTGGACCACCTGGATTTGGGGAGAAAGGAGACAGAGGTAGGAGACTGTCCTGTTCTGTCCCCAGTGCATAAAGAGATGGGCCATGGAGGCTGGGTCTCAGTTCTGGTTTTGCAAAAGCCTCAGTGGTCAGGATTTAGTTTTGATAGTTCAGATCTAGGTTTCCTTTTATCTGCTTCTCCACTTGGAATAGGGCTGAAAGGTTTCGGGTTTGTGCCACCTCGACAATGGCCGAACCAGGTGGCTTTTGTTCTGCCAAAGCTCATCAGTCAGGGTTGGGTTTTGCAGAACCAGAAGTGGTTTGGCTCTCAGCTAATTTTTATCTTGTCCACACTGCCAACCTTGAGGCAAGAATCACACCAAAGGCTCTGGCCCAAAGCTGTTACAGAGTTGAATAAGACTAAACCAGAAACCTGCTGACTGTGTGCAAAAAGGCAAATGGGTTGGTGCTGATTGTGTGTCCTGCCAAAAAGAATCTTTTCATTTCTGTAGTTGCCGCAATTAATTACAAAGATCTGTCTGTTGCATTGGATTAACTCATCTTTTTTAGCACAGAAATGACTGATAGATTTTTTTTTTCACTAAAATATTTACTGACAACAGAAGACAATGACGCCAGGTGGTGTAGTGAGATAAGTCCTGGGACTTGAGAAGGATTCAAACTCTGGTGTGTCATAATGCTCAATGAGATGGGCTCATTTCTGGATAATGCGTTCTCAGTTGTCTTAATTACTGATTAATCATGACACTGAGCAACAGGGAATCAGAGCTGTATACCACAATCAGATCCTTACTAAATGCGCTGCTAACCCTCAGTCGTTCAAGGTGACTCCTAGAAGAAAATAGACTTGAGGTGGCTGGTGGTTTGTTTTGTAGCTGGGTAAACATACAATACCTCTCTGCAAAGCAGCATTTGCATGGGTGCATGTAGATCTGGGGGTAGGATGGTGAAAGAGATGGCTGGACTTATAAAACAGGGAGCCCAGTTTAGATTCATGGAGACAATTCATTGATAGCAAGTGGATCCCACAGGAGCAAGCTGCAGCCTTGTTTTATCTTGCTGCCCAGGAGGACAAGAGAAGCTCAGTGTGGTGCAGGTGATCCCCACGCTGTGGACACGTCCCTTTGAATCTTAGAGTTCCTTCTGGGGGTGGAGGATGGCAGCTGGCATGCTAGTTAATGACGTTGTCTGATGCTTTACTCTCTAGGTGTTGTTGGTGATCAGGGACCTGCTGGACCACCTGGGCCACCAGGGTCTGTTGGCCTCAAAGGTAAATACAATGGTGAACAGAAAATGGCAGCAGGGTTGCATGGGTAATAGACCTGATTAGGGGCTGTGGGAGGATGCGTTGAAGGTTGTGGGTCCCACTGTTTTGATTTGTGCCTCACTGCAGTGGGGAGATGAATGAGCTGGCTTACCACCAAACTAGCCACATTTCAGAACAAGACGTTCTAATGGGAAGAGGCGTATTTTAGACTTTAAAAAATGGCTTGTTTTATGGAAGTCTAAGTGACGCTGTAGATGATTGACTCATGGCAGCAACCCACCTGAGCTTACAGTTGGCTTTTGCCAGCCTTTGAACCTTTAGAAATAATGGGATGAATCTTTATCTGTCTGTCACATAGGGGCCACTCCACAGACTCCAATGGGAGCTGACCCATGTAACTGAGAGGAAAAATTTTGCCCATAAAGAGCAGCTCCCCACTGAAACAAGCTGGAACTCTGTTCCTCCTTCCTTGGGCAAGGAGGAGAGGCTATGGCTTGGCCCACCAGGGAAAGCTGCTTCCTATAGATCACAACAATCCCAGTTCAAGACTAAGTTTCTTGATGTATAGGATGCAAATTATGTGAGATCATCTACTGGCTGGAGGATCCTGTTTAGTTAGGGGCACTCTGGAGTCTGGTCACTTGTTGGCAAACCCAAGGAGATGGGTTCTCCTTCCCATTGCAATGTAGCTGAAATTTTGTACACTTCTTATTTACAGGCATGACGGGTTCTCCTGGCCCACACGGTCCGCCTGGTGAGTGCCACATTCTCCTGTTATAACATACAGGAAACAAAAAGACAGAGTGACAACACTCTGCATGCTTGACTTTCTTAGAAAATGTGTTCAGCAGTGAAGTAGACTGGACATGATTAAAACCCCAATTTATTTTTTTCTTGCAGGTTCTCCTGGTCTTCAAGGATTTAGAGGTGAAGCAGGTTTCCCAGGGGCCAAAGGTAAGACTTAGAGCCCACTTTCTGCTACACTGATGAGTTATGGTGGCTGTAACAGATGTTGTGCTTTTCCATTACTGCCCAGAAGAGAACACCCAGCTGTGAATCAGAGTTATATCTGAGAAAGGTTCTGACCCTGGGGCCCGAGGACAATAGGAGAAAGATAGGAGGAAAAAGAATAAACTTAATGATGGTGATAGGTACCCTGGAAATACCATAGATAGGTAGGAGCATGATAGATTAGATTAAATGAAGCACCAAAAGAAGAGATGGGTCATGTCCTGTCTCTAGAGAGGAATGATGGAGGGAGACCTTTTTCTCCCCCTACAACATTTATACTTTAAGCCATTGCTTTTATATCTTTTAGGTGAGAAAGGAGCTTTAGGAGCACCTGGACCCAAAGGTATGCTAATCAATTAAATTACTTTTGTCAGTACTTTCTTCCTGTTAGATTACTCAGGATATTTTGTCCTGGTTCCCCCAATGTCAGGTTGGGATCAATCACATACCTCATTGGCTTTGGTTATTTGATGCTTCTGTCATCAGGTTTCTTTTTCTTTGACAGTAAAATTGTTCAGTGAAACAGTTCTCGTCCCCACAATTCATGAAGGATGTTGATAAATTGGACATGGTCCAGAGAAGAGCCACGAGACTGATTAAAGCATTAGAAAACATGCCTCATAGTGATAGACTCAAAGAGCTCAATCTCTTTATGTTAACAAAGAGAAGGTTAAGGGTGTGACTTGATCGCATTCTATAAGTATCTACATGGGAGAAAAATATTTAACAGTGGGATCTTCAATCTAGCAGAGAAAGATATACCAAGATTCAATGACTGGAAGTTGAAGTTAGACAAATTCAGACTGGAAATAAGGCATAAATGTTGAAACTAATTCACTATTGGAATAATTTACCAAGGGTCCTGGTGGATTCTCCATCACTGACCATTTTTAAATCAAGACTGGATGTTTTTTCTAAAAAATCTGCTCTAGGAATTATTTTGTGGAAGTTCTATAGCCTGAATTATACAGGAGGTCAGACTAGATGATTACAATGGTCCCTTCTGGTCCTGGAATCTATGACTCTATGAATTACATGAAGTTATATTTCCCCTTGTTTTTGCTTTAGGTGACCATGGAGAGAAAGGACCTCGTGGTCTGACAGGTCAGTATTTAAACATTTGTTGTCTGGGGTCCTGGAATTAATAGTGGCTATAAAATATGAAGTGGATTATTATTAAAAAGTGCATACAGGAATAAAGTCTGCCCATCCAAGCTTGCTCTGCTTATTTTTCAAAGATGTAAGAATATTGTTATTGTTGACATTATTTTTGTTCATTAGAACATGAGGTTTGCCATATCTGATCATATTCTTGATTCATATAATCAGGTATCCCTGGGTAGGGATCCATACCTATTACTTCAGCAAGATTCCCCTTCAGCTGGAATGCACTCAGTTAATTTGTGCATTTTGGAAAACTCCCTCCCAATGTCCTGAGGTGATCATGCGGCACCATGAATCATGAGGCCCGAATGGCCTGTCAATACTATCTTTAGCTTGCAAAGCTGCAAATGTTGTTGTGTCTGGTCATGAACTCTATCCTCACCAACATTATTTGTATTCACTTTAATTTGATTTGATCGCAGGTGAGCCAGGCTCAAGAGGATTGCCTGGTCCTCCAGGGGAACCGGGAACCAAAGGATCCATTGGTAAATAACAAAGACCTGATGCAGCATTTCTAGAGAACACACACAGGTGTTTTCGCCAGCAGCTAGTCCATTTCTGTGAGGACTGGAATGGAGATAACTGTGCAGTGGGATTGTACTGTATGTATTGCCAGGTCTTTCCCACAAATCTCTTTTGTTAGATTATATTTGCATATATAACGAGGTCCTTACCTTTAAGATTTAGGTGAAAGTTTCTGACCATCAATGATCCCAGTCTAGGTCTTATTCAGACATAATATAATAGAAAGCCATAGTCTTGTGTTCAGCTATACACCATACAGGGAATATGCCCCCATACTGGGTATACTGTGGGACTATTCCGGCAATCTCTAATGAGCTCTTATCTTTGGGTAGGTCCAGCTGGCCCCGATGGACACCAAGGCCCAAGAGGTAGGTGGCTATTTTTTTCGTTTTCTCCCTCATTGCCCCTCATCAGAGACAAAAGATCACCTACTTCATGACTTGCCTGCAGCTTGAGATGGTGACTGACATAGTAACAGAGTCAATGGAGTCATGACTTGGGGCCCTGGTCTCTCAACATAGTGTGCCATCAAACATCTAACACTGAACCGAGAGATGTTTACGGGAGGCTAACTATCCTTGTGCCCCATCATCCTGGCCTCACCTGAGATAAGTAGTCTGTGTCCAAGGCACTAGAGTGAAGTTAAGAATGAACTATCCTATGCATTCTGTAGCATGAGCACCAATTAAATGTGTGTGTATTTTCCTGATGGTCACACGGTCACCTCCCCATTTCAAGCAGAAGCCCGAGTGACTAGATATGCCATATGCGATCTCCTGGAGATCACCTGACTCTTGCTGTGTCACAGCAGTGGCCTTATATTTGACAGAACAACATGGTGGCACTTCAAACTTTGTTGCCCATCTCGTAACTTTGGATGCTCAAATTGGGCATTTAGGCATGAAAGTACCCGCTTAGTGTGCCAGCATGCCCGCTGACTTGTGGGAGGGGCCTACAATTGAAACGTTGGCTCTTTTCACATCAACAGCCTCTAGACTGTAAATGGTTATTGCGCTACATGAATCTGAGAATGTATATGTTGTCTTGGTAACCATCCCTAGGGGAACAAGGTCTCATGGGAATGCAAGGATTGCGAGGACCACCTGGACCCGCTGGCGATGCAGGACAGCCAGGTAAAAGCGGAAAGGAAAAAATAACTATTGTTAGACAAGGCCATTGAGTTACACATCCCATCTGGAGGGATTGCCTGCCTGCCAACTCTATGGTTCTATGCCAGATAGTCATGCTGGGATGTTGTGATGAAATGCGAAGATATGTGGATGTTTGGCCCTTTGCAATATGCAGATTACGCACACATATATGGATGCTGATTTGCACAGCTGAAGATGTGCCCATAATTATAAAAAAAATTATTGTTTTTCCCCAAAGAAACTTTTCCAAATCTCAGAATTTTTGCCTTTATTTTTCCAGGTCTCACAGGACCGCAGGGACCCCCAGGTAAGTCATTTTGCCATATTCTGACTTATCACCAACACATTGTAGCATCTTGACTTTCCTATTAGCCTCACATTTGTAAGCCTATTATGCTTACATGAAACACAGGTGTAGGGACCACTAAAATAGCCGAGATATGAGATTGACAGCATATATTCACGCATGACCAAGTCTCATTTATGGAGTTAGGGCAGCTCAGCTGACCACATTTTTAAGGTTAACACAGATATTTTCTTAAACTCTAGGAAAGCCCAGTTTGAAATGTGCTGTAGTAATGAGGAATGGGCCTTCATGAGAGACAGTTTTTCTTTAGTGCAGTTTAAATCCACATTACCTCCTCACTAGCCTGGTAACTGTCTCAGCCTCACGGTGTTCCACACATGGAACCCTAGGCAAGACAAGGACACATCAGAAGGCTGTCCTCTCCCAAATTCTAGGATCCACTTCCAACCCAGTTTTGTAGTGACCAAGCCTTGTTATCATTTGGGGACTGCCCAATGGTCTTTGTGAAATCTGTTGATTGATTCAGTCTAATTCCATGTCACCAGATGTCCACATCACCAAAGCTACCACCACAAATGTCTCTAGCTAGTCCACTGTTTGCATTTCCAGCCAAAGGCTGAATTACACCTCTACCCCAATATAACACTGTCCTCGGGAGCCAAAAAAACGTACCGCGTTATAGGCGAAACCGTGTTATATCGAACTTGCTTTGATCCACTGGCGCGCGCAGCCCCGCCCCCTTGGAGCGCAGCTTTACTGCGTTATATCCAAATTCATGTTCTATCGGGTCACGTTATATCGGGGCAGAGGTGTATCATGGTATGGGTTACTGTCTGAACCTTAGAGGTTGCACCTCCAGAACAGGGTTAAGTTACATTGGTGGGGTGCCATGGGGAAGAACTTCGCATTTCCTTTCCCCATAATGTAGATGTCCGGTAAATAAACGAAGGATTTCAACCTCCAAGGCTGTCAGCCTAGAAATTTTCACCAGGACTAAGCTCACTAACTTTTTTTCCTTTTTGTAAAACATTGGAAAAATGAGTTATGCTACTCAGCTGGTGAGGAGATAAGAGCTAGAAAAGGCTTTGCAATCTCAAGGGCGCAGTGTGTCCCACTAAGTAAAGCAAAACGCTGAGCTAGGGAAAACTTTGGGCAGTGCTATGGGAAGGTCACTTGGAGGAGCACCTGGGCTGAGATGTCCTGAATAAATAAACAAAACGCATATGATAGAAAATAGATTTCTGCTGGTTGCTAGTTCAGGAACTCCTTGGAATCTTCACCCTCATCAGGTCAAAATAGGGATTCTAATATGGTGACTCACAGGATTCTGAATCAAAATGGGTGGTGAGATCGCTACTGCGGATGGGATTTTCACAACTATTTAGTAGCACCATGTGCCACTACACTTCTGAAAATCCCACCCTGAGTTACTAGGAAGGTGTTCCAGGTCCTTGTGCATAACTGAACCACCCCGTTAGCCATCACTAGAAATCTGGGGTTTTCCAGCAGCGATGCGATACTCCTCAGTGCACCATATTGCAGTGGTATCTGGGGCCCTCTGATAAAGCAAAGGAGGTGCAATCAACAGCAGAAAATCTTTTTAAAACCACCTGCTATAAATGTAGGAGAATAAATGGTTGGATCAAGTGACTGGGTGGGGGGTTTTCTCACTAACCCAAAATTACAATTCTGGGAATTATCTGGAAAAAAAATATTTACATTCATGATTTTGAATTGTTTCTTCATACCAGGACTCCCAGGCAACCCTGGTCGACCAGGGGCTAAAGGTAAGTTGGGATTCAAACCAGATATTAATTTATTCTCTAGGTTTCAGAGTAGCAGCCGTGTTAGTCTAGGTACTTTGCATTAGTGAGGATTTTCTTGTCTCCTGACCAGTAGCTGGATCAACAGTGGCACCTAGTGGTTTCAAAAAAGAAATATGGAGTTAACAAAAGTCTCCTGCATAACAGGTTTCAGAGTAGCAGCCTTGTTAGTCTGTATTCGCAAAAAAGGAAAAGGAGTGCTTGTGGCACCTTAGAGACGAACAAATTTATTTGAGCATAAGCTTTCGTGAGCTACAGCTCACTTCATCGGATGCATTCGGTGGAAAATACAGTGGGGAGATTTATATACACACACAGAACATGAAACAATGAGTTTTATCATACACACTGTAAGGAGAGTGATCACTTAAGATGAGCTATTACCAGCAGGAAGGAGCGGGGGGGGAGGAGGAAAACCTTTTGTGGTGATGATCAAAGTGGGCCATTTCCAGCAGTTAACAAGAACGTCTGAGGAACAGTGGGGGGTGGGGTGGGGGGAGAAATAACATGGGGAAATAGCTTTACTTTATGTAATGACCCATCCACTCCCAATCTCTATTCAAGCCTAAATTAATTGTATCCAGTTTGCAAATTAATTCCAATTCAGCAGTCTCTCGTTGGAGTCTGTTTTTGAACCTACTGACCGCTATTCCTACCTACATGCCTCTAGCTTTCGTCCAGATCACACCACACGATCCATTGTCTACAGCCAAGCTCTACGATATAACCGCATTTGCTCCAACCCCTCAGACAGAGACAAACACCTACAAGATCTCTATCATGCATTCCTACAACTACAATACCCACCTGCTGAAGTGAAGAAACAGATTGACAGAGCCAGAAGAGTACCCAGAAGTCACCTACTACAGGACAGGCCCAACAAAGAAAACAACAGAACGCCACTAGCCATCACCTTCAGCCCCCAACTAAAACCTCTCCAACGCATCATCAAGGATCTGCAACCTATCCTGAAAGACGACCCATCACGCTCACAGATCTTGGGAGACAGGCCAGTCCTTGCTTACAGACAGCCCCACAACCTGAAGCAAATACTCACCAGCAGCCACACACCACACAACAGAACCACTAACCTAGGAACCTATCCTTGCAACAAAGCCCGTTGCCAACTCTGTCCACATATCTATTCAGGGGACACCATCATAGGGCCTAATCACATCAGCCACACTATCAGAGGCTCGTTCACCTGCGCATCTACCAATGTGATATATGCCATCATGTGCCAGCAATGCCCCTCTGCCATGTACATTGGTCAAACTGGACAGTCTCTACGTAAAAGAATAAATGGACACAAATCAGACGTCAAGAATTATAACATTCAAAAACCAGTCGGAGAACACTTCAATCTCTCCAGTCACACGATTACAGACCTGAGAGTACTTCAACAAAATACTATACTTCAACAAAAAAACTTCAAAAACAGACTCCAATGAGAGACTGCTGAATTGGAATTAATTTGCAAACTGGATACAATTAATTTAGGCTTGAATAGAGATTGGGAGTGGATGGGTCATTACATAAAGTAAAGCTATTTCCCCATGTTATTTCTCCCCCCACCCCACCCCCCACTGTTCCTCAGACGTTCTTGTTAACTGCTGGAAATGGCCCACCTTGATCATCACCACAAAAGGTTTTCCTCCTTCCCCCCGCTCCTTCCTGCTGGTAATAGCTCATCTTAAGTGATCACTCTCCTTACAGTGTGTATGATAAAACCCATTGTTTCATGTTCTGTGTGTGTATATAAATCTCCCCACTGTATTTTCCACTGAATGCATCTGATGAAGTGAGCTGTAGCTCACGAAAGCTTATGCTCAAATAAATTTGTTCGTCTCTAAGGTGCCACAAGTACTCCTTTTCTTTTTTGCAAAAGTCTCCTGAAGCACATAGAAAACAGGGTGTTCTCCAAAGAAGTCATCAGCATAGCTCCCCCTCTGAAATATACATATTGGGCCCAACTCTGCCCCCAGATACATGATCACAAGGCCCAGTGACTTCAGTGGAAGCCGCACATTTGTATCTAGGATAGAACTGGGCCCATTATGCATTCTGACAAATGTAGCATTTGGACATTTGATAAAAGAATCTTTTGGGGTTAGCTGAGTTCTCTCGTCTCTGTCTCTTTCTTCCCCCATTATCTCCCATCCTTATAATTTCTCTAACAAAAGAATGAGGGGAATGAGAACAGAAGCCAAAATGCCATCAGAAACTTATTCAGAATGTTTTGTTGATCTGTTAACTGATCCCTCTTCTTCTGTCCCCCTCTCTCCTAGGTGAACCTGGTGCTCCCGGCCAAGTTATAACTGCTGGTATGTAAGAGAGTGGGATTTTGAACAGCCCCAGGGTTTGATGATTTTCTCCAATTTCTATTATCCCTTCTATTTTCATGGTTACCTTGTGCCTACAATGGATCAGGGTCTCTTTGTGTTTGTGTTATTTAAGTTGGTTGTGGCAATGTAGACAGCAGAACTGGTCAGAGCGTTCGTTACAAATGATATTTGTTGCAGATTTACTCCTCTTCCCTGTTTGCCAACTGCCTTGTTTTTGTGTTGCAGAGGGTTCATCAACTATTGCTCTCCCTGGCCCTCCAGGCCCACCAGGAGCAGTAGGACCACCAGGACCACCCGGTGTCCCAGGTAAGGAAACCCTGCTCCTTCCAGGTGCAGCCTGCATCACTGTTTGTTGTGTATTTACTGAGCACTGTGCTTGGGGTTGTATGCAACACAGAGAAAAACAGGGGCCCTGCCCTGCCAGGAATTTAACAATCTCAGGGTAAAATGCTGGTTCATCTTATAGGTGGGAGAGGGGGCACAAAGCCGAATTGGAAAATGCTGTTTCTGAGCAGTAGGCAAGGGCCCGGTGAACGTGCTTTTTGGGCCTACAGGAGTATGGTCAGCCAGCCTGGGGACATGGCTAGGGTCCCCCCCGCGCTCCCAGTGCTGGGTGGGGTCCACACTTTTCCTTTCTGGAGCAGCGTTAAGGAGCATTCTGGAGTCCATGATTTCCTATCCCTGCCAAGCTGTCCTGTCCTACAGGCTGCATAGGTCAGGGACTCTCTATTCATTAGCTTCCCCATCTTGCGTGCCCTCCGTGATCTCCACAGTAGTAAGGCCAGGGTTTGGGCCTCACTTAAACAGGCAGCACAGTGAGCATGTGTATTTGAAGGGAGTTTTAAAAAGGAAGACAGGTCGTTTGGAGCACGGGGAAGGGTGTGAAGATGGGGGTGGGAGACAGATACAAGAGGGGCAAGTGGGGGGAGGCTTCAGAAGAGTAGGAGGAAGTGAGGTTGTGGCCTGGAACTTCGCATTACATTTTGATCTAATGCATGCAGTCTAGCAATGGGTCAAACCTGGGATCTCAAATCCAAGTCCCTTTGCATTTCAAGAAAGGGAGGGGGGAAATATCCTGGATCTGACACCCCTCTCCCCTCCCCCCCACCCACACAAACACCCCATAGTTTTGTTTTCAGATCCAGACGCAGAAGGGGCTTATCTTCCAGTCCTAAATTGGGTGGGGTTGTCATCAAGACAGCAGAAATCTCGCAAGAATCGCTGACAAGATTTTAGCACTGCCCGCTCCAGACCCTAACGCTAGGAGCCCCAGGCTCCATGATAACCCCTTAGCCTAAACTTCTTCTGAACAGTCCTTATTCAGTCACCGCCCTCCAGTATAACGGAGTCACAGAGCAAACCTCAAAGGTGCCGATTCTTCTCACACCTGTCTACCTCTTGGTGTAAATCCTTTGGCTTCATTGGTGTTATTCCTAAGCTTCATCAAGGGAAGAGACAAGGCAGACTAGATCAGGCCCATTGTCTTTGTATTATACCCCGTACCTACCTGGTTATTTCACCAGTCTAAAAGGACTATGTGCTTTATTTGCCAGGTATTGAACTAAAAACCACCTCTCAAGAACCTCCAGTATCCACTAGCATGCTGATTAATTCATGCCCATATCCTGATTTAATTTACTTGTGTGGACAAATGTATGATTTGATGTTCTCAGCTCTTTTCAAAGGCCTATTGATTGTCCCCTGATACCGTTAAATACAGCCATGGAAATCTAATGCAGTCATTTTTTGTTTGTCCTTTGAAACCAGGTCCTGTTGGGCCAGCTGGTCTCCCCGGACTGCAAGGTACCGTACACAGTCTGCCTAGCACACTGTCTGCCTCTGAACGAATTGCATTCGTTTCTTTTCTTTTTCACAAAATCTTTCAGTCCCGCTCCTTATTTCTCAGCTTCTTGCAAAGTCTCTTTCTCTTTTGTCTGCAGAGCTTTTCATTTTGGCTCATTCGTCTGCGTTCATAGTTTTAATTAATCTTTTAAGAAATTCCCAATTTTCATGTCTCTCTCCCCCCACCCTCCCATAGAGGAATGGGTGGGGCGTACCCAAATATCTTCTGTATGAAAGCTACAGCCACAGATACAGCTATTATTATTCTATCCGGGCGGTAGCTGTAGCAGAGCACATCTCAATCAAAGCTGCCTTTCTGTTATATGGGCCCAGATCCTCAAAGATATTTAGGCACTTAACTCCCACTGAAATCAGTTCCAATGGGAGTTAAGTGCCTAAATATCTTTGAGGATCTGGACTGTGGTCCTGATGTAGGGGTCCTGCTATGTAAAAAGGTGGGAGCTAGAGATGGACCTGAACTGAGCTTGATGATAATGGCAGATTTATGCAGGAATTTCCAGATTTGGATGGCTGTCCATCAAGGATTGAATTTGTGTCACCCAGCTTATTGTAACAGAAAGCAAAATCTGAAGCTGTGTCAGAGGAGATCAGAAGCTGGTACATTAGCCTTCAGCCTTGCAGATCCCCCAAAAGGTAGAGCTCATCGTCTATGGGCTAAATAACCCACACTCTCTCTGTTCCTGATGAAGGTCCACGTGGCGAGAGAGGGCTCACCGGTGAAACCGTTGTGGAAACCATCAAATCAGAAGTTGCAACTTCATTATCTCAAAGTAAGAAGAGATGCTGCTTCTGTTCTTTATTGGAAGCATGAAGAGTTAGTGGGTGAGACCAGCCCAGCTAAGGGAGAGGGTCCTTCAACTTGAGATGCCTCTAGCTCAATATGTTGTTTAGTTGAGGCTGATAGTATCTATTCGATGACAATAATAGTATCTAGCACTTTTTATTGGTAGAGCTCAGATCACGTTACAAAGGAGGGCAGTATCATTATCCCCATTTTACAGATGGGGAAACTGAGGCACAGGTCATTGATATGGTCTGCTCAAAGAAGAGCTAGCAGGCCAGAGCCAGGACTGAAACTAAGGTCTTTTTGAGTCTTACTGCACTACTCTGGCCACTAGGCCACAAGAACATGCAGCTGCCCTGTGCTCACACTAAAACTAATACTAAGCCTGCTGCAAAGAAGTAATCAGCCTAAAGTGACATGTGTTATGGATGTGGAGGAGGACCAAGAGCCAGAGTCTCCCACATGTTTGAGGACAAAATCAGCAGGGAAAGAAATGTTAATTGCAAGGTAGAAGTGACAGAAACAGAATTGAGTTAACAGCAGTATCTCCTGGGGAAAATCAATTTGTTTTATGTAATACAGTGTGCATGTTGCAACCAGTTATTATTACAATTATTTATTATACCTTGGATTATTCTACTATGCTCTGAAAAGCTTTTGTAAGTATGTGTAGGATGTTGATCAAAGATGGATTAAGACTAAAAGTGGTCCCAATCCGCTCCCCATATGCAAACACTAAATTTGGAGTAATTCAGATCTGGAACAGAACTTTGTGACTGCTCCATAGCTCTATAATGGGCCGAACCCAAATCCTGGATCTGAATAGCCCCGAACTTGGGATTCACATCTCAGCTTTGAGGCTGGAGTCCATCTCTAATTAAGACTATCCGGAGCCCAGATTCATAAAAAATTCCTCCTCCTGAAAAATCTTGTCATCCTAGCCCAGCATCTTTGGCCTCTGTGGTCTTTCTCACAGGTTCTCACTGTCCAGAGAGATTCCTTGCTGTTTCCCACCCTGATGGCCTTGGCCATTCCAAACTCACCTGCCCCAGTTCTTGCTGCTTGTTCTCATGGTCCCCAAGGGACTATCAAGGGAAGCCCCTACCCTGTCCTCTCAGAATCATGGGTATGTCCAGGTCCCCTTTGACCCATGAGGCCTTGTACCAAGGATCTTGCCTTAATTCACCCCTGACTCATTAGCAACATCGCAACAATATTTCCAGAGCAAACATATTTCCTTTTTTTTTTTTCAGTTTCATCAGATTTACTGGGACGAGCAGGCCCCCCCGGCCCTCCAGGACCCCCAGGTATATATATTATAATAGAGTATTGCATACAGTGCAGTACATAGGAGAGATCACAGGGGCTATGGGGGTGAAATAAAGCCTGCAGCATGCTTTCAACTTGTTCATTTTGCTATGAAAATATTCTTGAATACGTCTGATTCTTTTCTTTTGTCAGGCGCTTCCATCCAGGGACCACCTGGACCTCGCGGTCCAGCAGGTAAAACCTTGTTCCCCCATATCCATGGATTGTGGCGGGGAGGGCAGTTTACAGTCGATTTGTCACGTGCCCCCAAATGAGCAATTCTGAAACACTGTGTGGGAGAAGTCTTGGCCCCATGGAAGTGAATGGGAGTTTTGCTGTTGACTTCCACAGGGCCAGGATTTAACCCCGTGTTCACACAGGCACACTTCACTAGAAGGGGAGTTTTACAATAATGGGAGAGGAACTGTCTAGCAAAGTCCCCCCACACCTCGGACTTGCTGGTAGCCCTGACCTCTGGGGGAAGGATGGTGGGGAAACTTTGGCCAGGAAAGTCATGTCTTCAGCCTGAAAGGCGAAAGGGTGCCAACTCTTCTTTGCAGTTGTAGCATCTTCCGTCCTCCACTGCCCAGCGGTCTAGCCTTGGCTCCTTTGCACTCCCTGCTGGGAGCAATACTGGTGGCTAAGAATGCCTCCTTGTTCCCCTTTCAGTGGGCTAGTGGTAATTTCCCTTTCCCTTCTCACCCAGAGCAGGGGAGGCTGAAGAGTTGATAATCCTTGTGCAATGCAGCACTTAAAAACTAGCTGTTATATGGTGACTGTTGCAGCACCAGGAGCTGAGCAGTGTGGGCCCTGTTTATTATGGAATGAAAACTCCTCTATAAGTAAAGCTTCACTGGATTAGGAGTGGAAAGGCCATTTGAATGCACTGAGGCACCCTGGGATTTTTCCTGCACCACACTGTAAATTGAGTTTCCCCCTAACTGGATCGTGTTGTGATCCTCCAGTATTACAGCAGGGAGTGACTGACTAATGTGGGATAGAGGTGCAGTGAGAAATAAGCAGTTGGCACCAGGTTTGGCAATCCAATGACTCTGCCATGTGGACTGCTGCATTCATTGGCCTTTGCCCTCCCTTCTGAGTATTGTTCTATCTCCCTGGCTTAGGAGAAGGATTACCAGGCCCGCCAGGCCCACCAGGAAGACCAGGCTCCTTCGTGCCCACCTCAGGTAGGTACTTTCACTTGATTCCTAACCCCAGTTCTTGTACCTGATCCTTCTGAAACCTCTCTCTCCCTCTGCGGTTCAAATGAACCCCCGGCGATCCCTGGCTTCAGGAGGATGTAGATGGGGGGACACGTCATGGTCCTCCACTCCATGGCTGTGTCTGCTTGTGTACGTTAAACAACCCTTTTTTCTTCATTACAGAAACATTCTTCGCAGGTCCACCAGGCCCACCTGGGCCAAAGGGAGACCAAGGTGAGTCCATTTTCTCAGATCTTACAGCTCTGACTGAGCATAAGCCTTCCCCAACAGCTAGCTTTTCAAGACACCGGTAAAGTGCCTCCTCCACCAAACCCTCACACTGATAAGCAATGCAGAAGCTCTCTGGGGCAGGAACTGTCCTTTTATTCTGTGTGTGTACAGCACCTAGCACAATGGGGCCCTGGCCATGATGGTGCTCCAAGGAGCTACCACAGTACAAATAATAAATAGGATTCTCCCTTGACTCCACGGCAATTAACTAGATTCCAGTTCAGGAGCCAGGGCAGTGACAAACCACGACGTTCCAATCTAGATTTCGAGTGCCCGTAAGATTCAGGGGTGTTGGGAACCAGAGCTTTGGTTCTGCCATCAAAGAGACAAGATCCATTTGCAAAGTGTGGCTTCTGATGCGGCTTGGGTTGTGATTTGGGGGCGTTCATTATTCTGGTCCAGGCCCATCTCTGTTCTGCCTTAGCCACAGAGCGATTCCATTCCGTCAGGTCCTGTCACTGACATCATCAGAGGCGGCGCTCCTCCTCCCCCATGGCTTTGCTGCCCTGCAGGGCCCTCTGGGACTCGGATGTGCTTAGTAGCGTGCCCGGATGCGGGAGTGTTAAACATAAACCCATGCTCAGCAGGATGCTGGTTGTTGTGGAGGGCAGGGAATGCCCTCCTTTGCCTGGGTTAAAATACCCAGTTCAGCCCTGATAATCAGATGCTGTGATTGTGTTCTGCATACTTAATCAGGGCCTGGATGATCTAGCAAATCCAAGCGAGGTGAGTGTGAACAGTCTAACGATGCCTCTGTTTTCCTGTTCACAGGTTCACCAGGCCCACGAGGATTCACAGGTAAATAGGATTCCAGCGTACAGTGCTGCTGTCAGGTGGGGGATACTATAACAGCAGGAATGTGTGACTGGCCTCTCTCTATGTGTTTCATATAGGTGAACCAGGTCAGCCCGGCCTCCCAGGAATCTCCGCTTCAGGTCAGTGTTCACATACTTCTGCCTTCTCTGCATTAATTGCTCTTGAGCATTTAGCTGGAGCCAGGCAGTGAAATCCTGGCCCTGCTGAAATCGATGGCAGAACTCGCATTGACTTCAGTGTGGCCAGGATCTCCCCCAAGGCTTTTCTGCCTGTGCACTTCTAACTCCTTTTCTTGGCATTCTGGTTGGGCAGGTGCTGGAGTTGCCATCCAGGGACCTCCTGGACCTGCAGGGCCTCGAGGACCCAAAGGAGACAAAGGTTTGTGAAAAGAAAACCCTTCCTCCTCCTCATGCCCTGAACCTGCAGCGCTTTCACACCCAGACCTCTCACTGAGGCAGCTTGCTCCTCCTGGGCTGGTGCAGGGTGAAAGCATGGCCCTGCTGCCCTCTTTGGGTACACCAAGGGAGCAGGGACTGCACTGCCCTGAGCACAGGAGCTGCCATTGCTGCTGGCCTTTACTCGCCTCGCTGCAGGGTTGTGCCCTGTCCCTTCACCCCAGTCTCCAAGATCATGCCCCTTGGTCTGGGATAACCCCATCTCAGACTGAATCAGTGCTGTGGCTGGAAGGGGACATACACATCAGCCATTATAAACTACCCAAGGGGTGAGTTAATCCCTTGCTGCCCAATCCAGGCTACCTGTGTCTCTCTCCCTTGTTTCCAGGTGATGCAGGTGTGCCAGGGGCTCCCGGCATCCCAGGAGGGTCTTCAACAGGTAAGGGGAGCCTATTTGGGGATCAGACTCTATCTGGTCCCGTGTAGCAGGAAGTGCTGACATTAATGGGGGAGAATTTCAAAAGGATTTAGGAGTGCTGGTCCCAATGGAAGTCAATGGCACTTGTTCTCATAAGCCCTTTAGGCACTCCTGAACATCTCTCCCAAAATGGACAATTTCAGAATCGCACCTTTCTTTTTTCTGCATCGCAGGAACCACCCAGTCCTTTGGGAATGCATTGCCTCGATTGCCTGACTCACTGAGATCCAAGCGTCTCATTCTGATCTCACTCACACCAGTGTCACTCCATTGACTACTCATTTACACCAGTGTGAGAGGGGACTCAGGCCCAGGTCCTTTATATACCATGGGCGCCTTGTAGATCCGTCATGAAGGGGATGCGTTGGCAGAATCCCACCAGGGATGAATTTGGCCCAATATCTATTGCCAACGTTAAACCACAACACAGAGTATTCCCCACTGTTCCTGTCCTCCACCTTCAGACTAAACGACCAGTGGCCTAAATCAACCATAAATCCGATTCAGGGTTCCCATAGAGGGGCGCTGGCAGATTGCAAGAGGAAACAAATTCCAGAGCTTGAAGCTCATCACAGGAAACGCTTTGCTCCATATTTTCATGCTGGTGACAGACAGCAGGATCCTACCAGCTGATGGTAATGTTCTAGGATGTGGGAGAGGTGTCTCAGAGAAGGGCATTTTGGGAGGGCATGGAACTGAAGCCTGGTTCAGTGGTGAGGGCACGAGCCTAGAACTTGAGAGATCTGGGGTCCAGTTACTGCTCCACCACAGGCTTCTTGCCTGACCTTGGACAAGTTGCTCTCTGTGCCTCAGTTTCCCCTCTGTACAATGGGGATCAGAGGCCTGTCCTGCCATACAGGGGTGTTTTGAGGAGAAATGCATTAAGGCCTGTGATGTGTTCAGATGGTGTGATGATGGGGACAGAGAAATAGCTCATATAGATATAATAACAGCCAATACCCAGAATTGCACTTGAAAGAGAACTGGGAGCCAGTGCAAAGCCTGGAGCTCCAGTGTTATGTGCCTCTGTCAGCCTGATTAGGTGATATACTAAGGGTCCCTCCCAGCCCTGACCATACTAGCATAGCTCTTCCCACACCTAGATGAAGGGATCAGGGCCTGCTCCGACGCTACCAGTCCTTGGTCTGGTCCCTTGATGCTAAAAGCCATTGGCCTATTTTATTTCTTCAGGCGGATCTTCAAACTCAAGACATAGCCAGGGTCCACCAGGTCCTCCTGGCCCTCGTGGTCCCCCAGGCCCAGCTGGAGGCTCACTGCAGGAGATTCAGCAGTACATTGCGGAGTACTTGCAGAGTAAGTACAACCAGGGACGTCAGGCTTTGACGAGGGCCAGTTACTCAGCTGCTTCTGGCAGTCCCACCACCCAAGATCCATGGGCCATTGTGGAGGTGAAATTATTCAGTGCCCCAACTCCAGCATGGCCGGCAGGGGAGGGGGAAGCTAAACAGGACTTAGATCCACCAAAGGTTTGGGTTCCCTTAGACCCATCCTCTCCCATCCTTCCTGGATGGCTTCCAGCCTTCCTCCACTCTTGAGCCCTTTGTAATTCTCCCAAGTGTGGCAGCCAACTCAGCATGGGCTGCAACCCAACCTCCTGCTCTGCATCTTATATACGGGTGAGCACTAGCCCCTCTGATACAGGCCCCCCTCCTGCAAGGATCCTGCCTAAACCCTCCCCGGTAGGCAGGTACTGTTACACTTCCATGGGCCATGGAGAGGGGAGTCCAGAGAGTGAAAGAGTGTTATATGATCATCCTCAGACACTCCGTAATACCCAACCATGGAGGATCCACATGACCAGGCTCCCTTCAGACCCCACTACACTGGGTCTCCTCATGTCACACCGTTCTTACTCTTCTGTCACCTTTTTTCCTCATTAGGTGACACTATCGGGCATTATCTGATTGGACCTCAAGGCCCACCAGGACCCCCCGGGCCACCAGGAATCATCACCACTGTTGATGGACAATCCTTGGACTACACCGAGCTGGCCAAGCGTGTTATGAGCTCCATGACGAGTAAGCCCCACGTTCCTGTCTACCTAAGCGCTATGCACCAAATCCTGTTCTCGGTTGCATCGGTGCAACTTTCTTTGAAACTCAGCATAACTGAGATCAGAATGTGACCTGCCGTTGAGCCCAGGGCTGGAGGGGCTCCTGGTGTCTATGGAGCAATGCTCCAGCATGATTATAAAATGTCTAACTGGGGGTATGCAAAGAATAGCATGCTGCTCCACATGAGTGAAGGGGGCAAAATTGAGCCCTATGTCTTGTCTCATTTTTACATTAGATTTAGCCAATTCTTACTGCCTTTTAGATACTCAGTTTGAATGGTAGACCCTCCTAAACTCCTGGAGAGTCACATGGGAGTGTAATCTGCCATTGTCACTATAGGCAGTATGTATGTGACAGTATTGCTGTCTGCTTACTGGGATTAGACTGTCTGCCATTGTCTTGTCCTTCAAAGACTAGGGATCTACAAAGAGGCAGAAGCTCCTGTGCTTCTGGCTGTCTATATAGAATCCATTCTAGGTCAAGAGAGCAGAGGGACCATGTTTTCCCAAGTGGCAGGCCATTAGTTTCATATATCTGTTGTCATGTGGATGATACTTACCTGCTGACCACGCTGTGATCCAGCCCTGAATTCATCACCCTGTGGATGAGTGGAAAGTCTTTCCCACTGAGCCACTGAATTCCTTTTAAGTTGCACCCCTTGATCCAGTGTTAGTCCATTTCTTTGTCACTGCCTGGCACACCAAACAATTTCCTATCGAGCTGCCTCTCTGTATGTCGGTCTTCATCCTACGTGACCTTAAACATTTCCATTCTCACAGGCTCCGGTTACAATTTTGAGATGTCAAGCTCTTCATCCTCCTCATCAAGATTCTTGACTTACGAAGACATCCTGGCCATGCTGCAGAGTGAGTGCCCTGAGCAGTGAGAGCTGCAGATTCCATTGCTGCTCGGCCCTGTCTGGGTAATGCTTAGGAACATAGGAATTGCCAGACTAGGTCAGACCAGTGGCCTGTCACTGTCACCAGCACCAGCTGCATCAGAGAAAGAAACCCTGCAGCAGGCTGCAATGGTGAAACCTGTCCCCAGGGAAATTTTCTTCCTAGACCTTGTCTTCCTAACCCAAAATTAAGGGTTTATATCCCTTGCTTTGGGATGATTTAACTCTGGATAGTCTTGGCTCCTGTTTGAGAGTAAAGAGCTATCAACTCTATTATTAGAGCTGTCATCATGTAATCTCATCACGCCTCAGATCAGAGGGGAATCCCATGGCAGAGATGTGCAATAGATTTAAATCATGCTAGGGATTGCACAGAGCTCTACTCCTGACTGAGCAACAGACCTCCTGGGGGAAAATCACTTGACCTTTCTGTGCTTGAGTCAATCCAGCTGGAAAATCTAATTGAAAAGCAGGAGCAGGCGCTGCGTCTGAGCTGACCTTTCCCTGCTAGAAACTGATAACAAAGGAAATACAATCAGAACTTGAACTAATTATGAATTATAAGAAGGATCTTGGTATGGGCAGATTCTGAAGAAATAGTTCAGCCTGCTAAATACAAGCAGAGCAGATCCCTGCAGCAGCTGAAAGAGAACAGAGCTAGTATGTCTTTCTCCTGAGGATCCCCACCTCGAAGGAGGTCCAGATTCTGTGAGCTACCCACCTCCCAATACAATACCCAGGCACATGTGCATGGGGAGCTGGGATGTGTGGGAGCATCCTGCTGGCAGGTTTGAGAGTCCATCTTTCAGTGCAAGCCCCTGGCTAAGAAGCCCTGCTGTCAGACTGTGAATTCTTGCAGCTGATTCCTTCCCATTCTTTGGGGACAACCAGCAGCACAAGACGTATTTTCCTTGTTTGTTTCAGGAGAAGAAGTTCGTCGGTACCTAATTGGACCTCAGGGGCCCCCAGGCCCACCTGGACCCGGAGGAGATGGCTTATCTCTGTCACTGAGCTACGATGAGTTGACCAGCCGGGTTATAAGCTACATAACAAGTAATGATCCTTTTTAGTGTGTGGTTCTCACTATTCTCTCCAAGGGCCTGTTCAAAAAGCCATAGAAGTCGATGGCAAGGCACCCATTGACTTCAGTGGCCTTTGTATCAGGCCCTAAGTGAAGGCATGTATTGCTGGTGTATATATAGTGACGGCCAGCACAGAGGTCTCCTTAGAGAAACTTAGAAAAGAAAGATGGTCCAGTGGTTAGGTTAGGGCTCAGGACACCTGGTTCAGTTCCCTGTTCTGCACCTCTTACCATCTGGCCCTGACTGATTGGATCCTATTAACCAGACAGTTCCGGGGGAAAAGCTACTTTTTGTCATTCTAGTTGGCAAATGTTTGTTTAGTTGAAACCCCACCCGAGAGGACTTTAATGCCCTCTAGGAGAAGTTCAACCTGTGTGACCAAGTTTTAGTGGCAGAAACATTTTGGCAAAGCAAATGTCAAAGCTGCGAGCTACCAGTATTTGCAGAAACCAAATTTTAAATCCACCCATTTGCGCTGAAAGTGTGGCATGCTTATCCAATCAGGGAACAAGGAAGTAATACCATGTGATTCATTGGCTCAATCACAGCTAACCCAAACAGGGTGAATATGCAGGATCAGTCCATAGACTAAGAGAGATGCAGAGAGATACTTGCTGAGTAAATCTGAGGCTATTCCAGGAGCAGAGAAAGAGGCTAGATTCACAATGGATGAAATTCCCATCTGGTGACGAGGGGCAGCACTAGATCTATGCATTAGCTGAGCCCTGATTTGAATGGATCGTAAGTGGTACATAGGCCTTAGCCTTTGGTTGACCTTCTGCATGGAGGTGAATTTCACCCTACAGGAATTATTGGCTGTAAATTGTCCACCCAGCTCTGTTTGTCCCACTGCGATAGTGATCATGTTTCAGTGGTACATGTAACGTGTAGCCTGCCAATGTTGCTGTAATCCTCACATCTAAATGTTATTTCCTAGATAATGGACTCAGTATTGGGCTCCCAGGGCCCCCAGGTCCTCCAGGATTACCCGGCACATCTTATAGTGACCTAATAGCTTTACTCCAAGGTAAGCTCTAGCTGTCAGATCCTGCTATCCACATGTCAGGTAGTTAGTCAGTGATATTCTTTTACAGCTGATATACGCTGATAGATTCCCACAACCAACAGCTGAGGGACAAGCATACTTTTCTGGGGGAGGATGTTGTTATAACTAAACTCCTCCCATCCAACCATCATCTATAGGAGAGTCAGTTGTAAGCCTAGGATTTCCAGTACTGTCATTATGGTTAACCCTCTGTAACCTCTGATGAGCAGTTCTGCTCTGCTTACAGACATGCTGTTGCACTGAATGAATGTCACAGTTCCATCAAACTCAAGGAATCCCTTATGTACTGTGTATGGCTTGTACACAGTCAAACCCAAGAGTGTCTCCTTCGGGATCTTGCTCCATCAGATGCTGTGGAGAATGGCAGGTGAGGGGGTTCTGAACGGAACCCCACATCTGTCTGAGAGCTCGGAAAGTGTCCCATGTGAGGACTGGAAACACAGACAGAGATTGACCTCCTACCCTAATAAAACTATGGATTGACGAATGTGACACAAAGGCGCCTCTAATGCCACTGTGTGAAGCAAATACAAATCTTGTTCCCTTATTCTGCACTGGGAGGGACTGACCACAGCACAGGCTTCTGTGCCCATTCGTCGTCTGCGCAGTCCTCCAGAAGCGTGCGTCTGTCCTGGCAGATCCCGATGCAGGCCAGTCACAGCACATTCTCTTGGATTCCCCACATGCTCCTACCGTGAATAAACATGCGGGAGTGAAGCCTTTCATCAGCAGGGAGGTTTCTGCCAGGGGAGCGACGGTTTGGTTGCAATGGGGTGGGAGCCTTGCAATGATTCTCTCTTCCATTGTACTTTCAGACTCTGAATTTAGTGGCATTGTTGGACCCCCAGGGCCACAGGGACCCCCTGGAGTTCCAGGAGCCCCAGGAATGCCAGGCAGCTCTCTCTCCACATTCAGCCTAGAGGATGTCACCTCTTACCTGCAAAGTAAGGAGTTTGCTCTTTTCAACAGCTGCTGGGAAGGGTTTGGGCCTGTAGAGGAAATGGCATTCAGAGACAGCACGGAGATTTAGGCTGCGAGTTAGCTGCCCAGGAGATTTGAATGCGTAATTCCCATTAAATGGGACTGAGTCCCCAGGCAGCTTGCAAATCTCATCCATGTCTGCATTTCAGGGCACAAAGAGAGGTGGAAGTTGGGGTTGGAATCTTGAAACAATCAAGATTCCAAAACAAGTGTAATTGCTAGGTCACCTTCCATTCACAAAAATATTATTTCTCCCCATCCCTACTCTCCCAAGGTGTGGGATATGCTTCCATCTCTGGACCTCCAGGACCTCCAGGGCCTCCAGGGCCACCAGGACCACCAGGTCTATCAGGAACTGGCCACTTCTCCTACACTGACAACGTGCTGAGCGACACATTTAGGAGCGAGCTGATCCAATATCTAACCAGTAAGGAGACTCTGTATCTGATGGCAATCTCACCACCCACCCACTCTGCTTGCTGTTGGCTCTGGTCAATGTTATAGTTGGCAAGTCTGATTTATGATCTAGTAGGATTCGTTCTGGGTGAAATTTACTGCAAGAACTAGGTATCATTTAAGTCCCCCAAAGGCTGAAGCGGGATTTAAATGGTACCTAGTCCCTGTGCCAAACCTCTGCCCCGGGCTGAATTTCACCAGTTGCATCTTATCTATTCTGCAGCAGACTGGGGGGCTAATACAGCATCTGGTGATCCCAAGATGCAAGGCATTGGAGTGACGATGAGTGTTTACTACTGTTACATTTAAAGGTGGATTTGTCATAAAAGTGTGGGGTTTTTTTGTTTTTTGTTTTTTGTTTTTTTAACCTGTCTCATTTTTTATGGGGACGGCATTTTTCTCATGAGGAATGGAAGGGGGTATGGGTCTAGCGGACTGAGCCAGAAGCAAGTATACCCTGAATCCAGCCTTGGCTCTGTCCTGTGCTGGCAAGTCACTGAGGGCAACCTTTGAAAAAGTGGCTTTTAATCTGGGGAGCCTCCATCTTTGGGCTCTGTGCCTCAGTTTCCCCATCTGGGGCTCAGGATACATGCCTCCTGGGGCAGTTTGCAGATGGAAAGTGAAGTGCGCTGCCACATGCTGCATTCTGCAGACAAATCAGGTTGCAGACCTCAAACTATTGCCCAGCATTCTCAGGCTGTTGGCCACCACTGCCAGTGCCCCATGGACTCTGTCCTTGTGGAGCAGGGTGGGTGTGTCTGCTGCTAGCACAGCCCCATCAGCGCCTGTTGTGTTTTGCAGGTGATGATGTTCGAAGGTTCATCTCGGGGCCTCCTGGGCCTCCAGGGCCTATGGGCCCACCAGGGCCAAAAGGAGATAGCGGCATCATGGCTGGGTCGTACGGAGGATCCCTGGGTGCAGGAGGGTCATACGGTGGCGCCATGGGCAGCGATGGGTCGTACGGTGGCGCCATGGGCAGCGATGGGTCGTACGGTGGCGCCATGGGCAGCGATGGGTCGTACGGTGATGCCATGGGTGCAGGTGGATCGTATGGTGGATCCCTGGGCGCAGACAGAGCACAGAGGAGATCAATGAGTTCGAGCAGATCCTACAGCGAGTCATTCACCGGATCGCTGGATTACAACGAGCTGGCACTTCGGGTGTCGGAGAGCATACAGAGTGAGTAGGAAGCCTTCTTCTGCTGCATGGTGAAACCTCAACTCCTTCTCCCCATGTGCCCTGCAAATCCCCTCTAGCACCATCCACCACTTTCCCTTCCTACCCGCTTCCCATCAGATGGGACAAAACTCCTTCCAGCTGAGCAGTGCTGGACGCAGCTCTCGCCTGAGCCCATCACCACTGGAGCAAGGCACAGAGCTGCTGATCCCTGCCACCAGCAGTGCAAAACACTGATCTGCTGAACCTGCCAACCTGTGAGTCCACGGTGAGGTTGCTATGCTGGAGAAGAATGTCTGTGTAACTGGGAGGAAATCAGACTCAGTGACGGTGTTACTTCTTCTCCTGGGCCAATGGGAGCAAATTTCTGCAGAGCCACAAACTCTGGGTGCAGATTGATGTTTGAATTCTTTGCCAATTAAACATCAGCCAGAATGAACTGATATTCATTATTTCTAACAATAGGCAAGGGACAGCGCTCACCTGCCCAGGGAAATGAAAGTAACCTGCTCAGATAAGACACTGAAATGCACGGCTCTGGGGAATTGGCCTCCCTCTGTCTTTGGGTGAAATTGACCCCTGTGCAGAGGTGCTAATGCAAAACCAATGCACCACATAAGTCCCTCTGAAGTCCTCGCATGGTGGCTGGGCTCTTGTGTTGGTCCCCTGCACAGAGGCTGTTGTTCTCTGGTGATCTAGAAGAGAAAATAAAACCACACTCCTCCTCCAAGATGTTTAGTACAAACGATAGCCCCAGCTCCACAAGAGTGAAATCCCATGCAGCGCTGACCCGCTAAGATTCATCTTCTCCTGCAGGAAGAGAGGGTCTCTAACAGGATCTCAGGGTTATTCCATGGAATTCACCCTGCAGGGATGGAGATACGTTAACAGGCCAGGAACTTGCCATTCAAATCGCCCTAGGAACAGTGCTCCTCTGGCTGAAGGGGGTTCGCTCCTCTGTGTCGTTCTATTTTAAACCCTGTGTTTGATTCCCCAGGCCAAGGCCTCCTCCGGGACATGGTCACTTACGCAGCACAAGGTCCACCAGGACCCCCAGGACCACCTGGGATCAGCAAGGTGTTTGCAAACTATGGCAATGTCACCGAGGACCTCATGGACTTCTTCAGAAGTAAGAGACACTTTGCTCCCTCCTTGGTCATCCCAGAACGTTTTGTGTTCTCGCCCTCTCCCTATGCTGGCCCAGCTTTGCTGGCTGGGGCGCTCAGCGAGGGTGTGGTTCCCAGTGCTTCTCTAGCTGGCGGCATCCCCTGGCCCTTGCATACTGCAAGAGTAGAAACCAAAATTCTCTGTCACCTGTGCCACAAGCAAAGGGCAGAAGACTTGTTCCATCCTCTACCTCCCTTGCCAACCAGCACAAGGTCAGGAACAATCTAGACTTGAGTCAGGACAGCCACATTTGCCCATCACGTTTTGTAAAACACTTTACAACAGCCTTAAGGGCAATCCTGCACCGGCTCTGCAGGTTCCAGCTGCATCTATGTATGTTTAGCTAAGAACTCCCTGCTCAGTTTTCCACCTCAGTGACGTGAGGGTGGCCCCGGCTCTGCTCTCAATGGCATCACTGTGGATCCAGAAAAGCTCGTCTGAAGCCAGCAGGATTATTCTAGAGCCACATCAGGGGAAATGAGCTCCAAGTCTGGCTCAATGTCTCTTGAACGTACAAAACCTTAAAAAAAAAAACAATAAAAAACAACCCCAAACAGCCCGTCCAATACTATTTAAACTAGGAAAATGTTCCAGAAAGCCTTGATCTGAGTCTCATTGCAATGCTGTTCAGTGTTTCTGCAATAAGAGTTAGGGCCTGGTTGCTGGCACATCCCACTGATGTTCTCATTCATTTTCCTCTACAGCATATGGTACCATCCCAGGGCCACCCGGTCATAGGGGGGAGATGGGCTACCCAGGGCCCAAAGGTAAGAATTGCAATCCTGCTGCTCCTTGCAGTCAGTTCCAGTAACCTCTGGCAACCAGCTAGCAGCACAGTCTCTGTGAAGAGAGGTTTCTCTGAAGCATGCATCCTTCTAATTGAGCATTACATATGCCACCTTCACTATCCGATACCTAGCGTCATCCTCGTCCTTGTCCCTCTCGCCCCGGCCCACTTCTTGCTGCAAGCAACTGGGGATTGACCTACAGAATAATCATGATGAAATGCAAACATGTTTCTCTTGTTCTTCCAGGTGAGGCTGGACCAATGGGGCCTCCAGGACCCCAAGGACCCAGGGGTCCGAAGGGGGAGAAAGGTAGGAACATCCTCCCAGTGCGAGATGGGAGCTCTGCACTTCTTGTGGGTAGTGAGAGAGCAAAATGTCTTCTGGTGGCTTGAGTAAGGGACAGGAGCCTGGGTTTGAATCCCAGCTCCAGCGCTGACTTTCTGTGCACCCTCAGGGGAGTCGCTTGACCTCTCTGCCTGGTGGAGAAATTGAGAGGTGGCATCCACCCTTTCCATCTACATAAAGCCAGAGTAAACGGCTGGGGGCAAACCAGGCAGAGCAAATAAAACAAAATCCACTCCTGTCCTGTGTCAAGGAGCTGGGGAGCCCATCCCTGGGCTAGAACAGAGGCAACAGACACTGTGTCCTTTCGTACATAGGGATAAGCAGCCACTAGGGAACGCACATAACCACAGCCCCAGTGGCCATAACGCTCCCTCTCGCATGCTCCAACCCTCTTCTGAGGGGCGCTATGCAGAGCTGACACAGAGCCATCATTTTCAGCTTGTGTGCCCCACCATGTCATTTTGCTGCACTGAGAAGCTTCCCTGGTTCCCTTTTTGCATCATTCCTTTATATTAATGATCCAAAGTAACTCTCATGTGAAGGAATCCTACAGACATAAAAGGCCTTTTCATTGCTGAATTCTAACCCATGGACTGGTATGGCTCGCCATACAGTAATGTAGTGTAGGATAATGGGTGTGTTCACAAAGCGTAAAACTAAGGCCCAGACAGGCTGCACACAGCCCTGGGAGCACAGATACCATGGTGATGGGAAACCTACATAAATAACCACTACTTAAACCTTGCCATAAGGGCTTAAATGTTGCACATGCCCCCTGCACTGGGGTGAATGTCACCTGGAGGGTATATTCTTACCAAAAACAAAGGGTAAATATGCATCTGAAAGTGAAAGGTAGGTGAATGCTGAGTTGTCACCAGAACCACCAATCTCCTGTGACTGATGGAAAAACTCACTTTGCCTTTTCGATACACAGCATTTCACACAATCGCTCTCTGTCTCCCTCGCTCTCTTAGGTGAACAAGTATTTGTTGGCAGAAGAAAAAGAAGAAGCGTTGGGGTCTAAGTTAAGCACCAGGATCAGTATTCCGTTCCTTTGGATCCACAGCCGCCATTTTGGAATCCAGTAGAGAATTAGCCTTACTCTTTATTGGTTTCCTGCTAGAACACCTTCCTAGTCAATCAACTAACCACACAGACTTGGTACTTCAGGACGTGTCTTTATTTTTTATTTGATGTTGTTGGGCTTTGAATGACTCTAATTTGTATGTGTCCAACACAGAACTACCCATTGGGAATATGCTCCCGTTCATTCAGAGTGCATTAATTCCCCATACTCCGTCCGCTGATGAGAATTGTATTCAAGTTCCCACATTCGTATCTTAGATCTTGTAAGGCCTTCCTTTGTCACCAATCCAAGTGTTTTGCATTAGTGCCAGACTTAGTTAAATACAGTGAAACCGGCTTTAACCAACTCCTCAAGCCTACTAGAAAAGAAAAATCCAGTACCCTGGAGATTAAGGAGGCAAGCAATTTTTCTGAAATCAGAATCTGAGCCAAGGTTGTGAACTGAAGCTTGGACAAAAGTGATTGGGAGACTTTGGTTATCACAGAAGTAGGTTGTCTCAAGACACTGAGGTGATGTCCTTCATACAGGTTTCATTGTACTTCCCACCAGTCGCTGTTGAATGGCTATGGAGCAGCTCTTCATTCTGTAGCCACGTTGTGTGGTCTGATCAGCAAACGCAGTTAATGAAAGCAGCAATGTAAGGAACTAGGCAAAACTTCTGCAGAGATCAGGATTTCTTGGAGGGGAAGCAGGGTGCGTGGAGGCAATCCTGGAATTCTCTGGTTTCAGAGTAGCAGCCGTGTTAGTCTGTATTCGCAAAAAGAAGAGTACTTGTGGCACCTTAGAGACTAACAAATTTATTTGAGCATAAGTTTTCGTTAGCTACAGCTCACTTCATCGGATGCATCTGATGACATGAGCTGTAACTCACGAAAGCTTATGCTCAAATACATTTGTTAGTCTCTAAGATGGAATTCTCTGTATCCATTGACAAGCAAAAACTGGCAAGGATATATGCTGTCAAAAACTGGACAGGTAATTCACCAGCAATGGAAGTGTAAACAGAACTCAGACACTAGAGCACCCAGTGAGAGAGATACCTGACCCCTGTCTTCATTACAGCGTCCCACCTGCACAGCAGCAATGATGGGACATTACCATTTGATTATTACAAAGGTAGATGCATCCCTTATAAATTTCAAAAACATTTTATTAGCATCACCCATAAATGCATTCGGAGTTGGTTGATAAGTCCATGTACTTATGCACCAGAAATGGTTACCACATCCTGTCCTTTTATAGGCCAATGGCATAAAGGGAGGTCATACGACACTACCCCCCCGCCCCCCACACACACACAGAGGGTGGGTACCCATACACTGTGCAGGTGGCTTTGACAAATACGTTTTTAATTTCACTTGCTAACTGCTTTGCCACGATGTGAAGGGTGTGGGGCGAGTTCGAACTTAAGCACTTTTGTTAAAACATAATTTGTTGATTTTTTTAAAAAAATTATTTTTATATGGTTCTTTTTTTACGTTGCAGAGGGAAAATTGCATTTTTAATGTAAACCTCCCAATTAAAGCGTGTTTTTAATCCTATGTTCTCCTGAGCAATCTTACAATTGGAAATCAGCGCTAGACTCAGTGTCACAATGGCTAGACACATCTAACGAAGTCAGGGTAAATTGTCGCAAATGAAGCACAACGCAGCATGTGGCGGGAAGGTAACTCTGGGCATGTCTGAAGAATCAGGCCTGTTTTCTGCACCTCCCATTTCATCAGGGCGAATTGTCAATGTGAGCTTTCTTTGTGACAAGCAATCACTGTCCTAATTGATTGTACAGTGAACAGTCAACTTAAACAGCCAACTGGCTTCTGACTGAGCACATGATTTCCATTAATGTTAGCAGGGACTTACACACATGGCTCAACGGGTGAATGGCTCCTTTGTCTCGGACATCGTCTTCATTTCTTCAGCAATTCAATTATTTCAAAATCTTAAATTTATCACATCATTGCAGGGCTATGGGTCAACAAAACTGGCAATGTGATGGCTTAACTAGAAGGGCTCTATGAACTACAGAGATTAAAGAGCCAGTCATTTTAAGGCTGAATTGTATGCAGTTTTCCATTTAACACACATCATCTCACTTCACCATTTTCATTGTGAGACACTTCAATAGCACCCCCCACAATCTGGTAGGATATACTCACTTCCAGAATTACCCTGTGGATAATCCCAAGGATATATGCTAGCAAAAGCTGATTTTCTTTCATTTAAAGGTGTTATACTGGAACTGGGAGCTTATCTGCTAGACAGATTTGGTATCTGGGCTTCATAGACCAAATATATCTTACTGAAAACAACCTTATTTCATTCAAAGCTTAAACACCAGCCATCAGTTTCATTCATTAACTCTAGCGAAAGTTTCAAAGCAGATTTTAGCTGGTCTATTTATTTCCTGTATCATTTTGTTCTGAGGGTTTGGAACCAGGGCTCTGTTGAACAGGCCGGCTTTCTGAATACACAGAAGCTTGCAATGTTTTTAAATAAATAAAGTCTACTATTGGGTTGTACACATGATGCCTGTACTTGATAAGCTGAGCCCTTCTCTTTGTAATAAAATGCCCTTAAAAATGTCATTTGGTGTCATGTTGAGCTCTCATAAGGAACCAACCTTCCACACAAACTTCCTCGTGGCTGGACTTTACAAAAACTAGACAAGCCATCTGCAACACACACTTTGCTTCTCTACAAAAGAAAAAGGACACTAAACTCTCAAAACTACTACATGCCACAAGGGGCCACAACAGGGGTTCCCTTAACCCGCCCAGCAATATTGTTAATTTGTCCAACTATACTCTTAGCCTAACAGAAGAATCTGTCCTATCTCGGGGCCTCTCCTTTTGCCCCTCCACCCCCACGAACATGATACAGTTCTGTGGTGACCTAGAATCCTATTTTCGACGTCTCCGACTCAAGGAATATTTCCAACACACCTCTAACCAACGTATTAACCCACAGGGACCTTTCTACCAACACTACAAAAAGAAGGATTCTGGTTGGACTCCTCCTGAAGGTCGAAATAACAGACTGGACTTCTACATAGAATGCTTCCGCCGACGTGCACGGGCTGAAATTGTGGAAAAGCAGCATCACTTGCCCCATAACCTCAGCCGTGCAGAACACAATGCCATCCACAGCCTCAGAAACAACTCTGACATCATAATCAAAAAGGCTGACAAAGGATGTGCTGTCATCGTCATGAATAGGTTGGAATATGAACAAGAGGCTACTAGGCAGCTCTCCAACACCACTTTCTACAATCCATTACCCTCTGATCCCACTGAGGGTTACCAAAAGAAACTACAGCATTTGCTCAAGATACTCCCTGAAAAAGCACAAGAACAAATCCGCACAGACACACCCCTGGAACCCCGACCTGGGCTATTCTATCTGCTACCCAAGATCCATAAACCTGGAAATCCTGGACGCCCCATCATCTCAGGCATTGGCACCCTGACAGCAGGATTGTCTGGCTATGTAGACTCCCTCCTCAGGCCTTACGCTACCAGCACTCCCAGCTATCTTCTAGACACCAGTGACTTCCTGAGGAAACTACAATCCATCGGAGATCTTCCTGAAAACACCATCCTGGCCACTATGAATGTAGAAGCCTCTACACCAACATTCCACACAAAGATGGACTACAAGCCGTCAGGAACAGTATCCCCGATAACGTCACGGCTAACCTGGTGGCTGAACTTTGTGACTTTGTCCTCATCCATAACTATTTCACATTTGGGGACAGTATATACCTTCAAATCAGCGGCACTGCGATAGGTACCCGCATGGCCCCACAGTATGCCAACATTTTCGTGGCTGACTTAGAACAACACTTCCTCAGCTCTCGTCCCCTAATGCCCCTACTCTACTTGCGCTACATAGATGACATCTTCGTCATGTGGACCCATGGAAAAGAAGCCCTTGAGGAATTCCACCGTGATTTCAACAATTGCCATCCCACCATCAACCTCAGCCTGGACCAGTCCACACAAGAGATCCATCTCCTGGACACTAGGGTGCTAATAAGCGATGGTCACATAAACACCAGCCTATACCGGAAACCTACTGACCGCTATCCCTACCTACATGCCTCTAGCTTTCATCCAGATCACACCACACAATCCATTGTCTACAGCCAAGCTCTACGATGTAACCGCATTTGCTCCAACCCTCAGACAGAGACAAACATCTACAAGATCTGTCATGCAATCTTACAACTACAATGCCAACCTGCTGAAGTGAAGAAACAGATTGACAGAGCCAGAAGAGTACCCAGAAGTCAGGTCCAACAAAGAAAAGAACAGAACGCCACTAGCCATCACCTTCAGCCCCCAACTAAAACCTCTCCAATGCATCATCAAGGATCTAAAACCTATCCTGAAGGACAACCCATCACTCTCACAGATCTTGGGAGACAGCCCCACAACCTGAAGCAAATACCAGCAACCACACACCACACAGCAGAACCACTAACCCAGGAACCTATCCTTGCAACAAAGCCTGTTGCCAATTCTGTCCACATATCTATTCAGGGGATACCATCATAGGGCCTAATCACATCAGCCACACTATCAGAGGCTCGTTCACCTGCGCATCTACCAATGTGATATATGCCATCATGTGCCAGCAATGCCCTTCTGCCATGTACATTGGTCAAACTGGACAGTCTCTATGTAAAAGAATAAATGGACACAAAACAGATGTCAAGGATTATAACATTCAAAAACCAGTCGGAGAACACTTCAATCTCTCCGGTCACTCAATTAGAGACCTGAGAGTGGCTATCCTTCAACAAAAAAACTTCAAATACAGACTCCAACGAGAGACTGCTGAATTGGAATTAATTTGCAAACTGGATACAATTAACTTAGGCTTGAATAGAGACTGGGAGTGGATGAGTCATTACATAAAGTAAAATTATTTCCCCATGTTATTTCTCCCCATACCCCCACTGTTCCTCAGACGTTCTTGTTAACTGCTGGAAATGGCCCACCTTGATTATCACTACAAAAGGTTTTCCTTCTTTCCCCCCTCCTTTCTGCTGGTAATAGCTCATCTTAAGTGATCACTCTCCTTACAGTATTTCAGAGTAGCAGCCGTGTTAGTCTGTATTCGCAAAAATGCATCCGATCGAAATGAGCTGTAGCTCACGAAAGCTTATGCTCTAATAAATTTGTTAGTCTCTAAGGTGCCACAAGTACTCCTTTTCTTTCTCTTTACAGTGTGTATGATAAAACCCATTGTTTCATGTTCTCTGTGTGTGTATATAAATCTCGCCACTGTATTTTCCACCGAATGCATCCGATGAAGTGAGCTGTAGCTCACGAAAGCTTATGCTCAAATAAATTTGTTAGTCTCTAAGGTGCCACAAGTACTCCTTTTCTTTTTTGCGAATACAGACTAACACGGCTGCTACTCTGAAATACTGCAACAGTGTTTCAGTCTGTAAATGTTTTTACTGTCATACTTGGAAAACCTACCAAGCGTCTCTTGGCAGGGGTGCTGATAAGCGCCATTGAACCAAACTGTAAACCCTGTATATCATGGAAACCACTTCAAGGTGGGGTAGGGGGAGGGTGCATCCCTAGTTCCAGCATCTGTGCCTCTTGGTATGGGAGAAAGTTTTGTAGCTTCCAAAGTGGTTTAACCAGGGAAATGCTGCAGCCTTAATCATATACAGAGAGAGGAGGTCATTTGTGGATCTGTAACACTGAATTGCCTCGCTCTCAAACAGCTATGGGTTATCCTTTAACTACAATGCTCTGAAGAGGGGTTGGCTAAGGGCCCGGAGGAAGCAGCTTAGCCAAGATGGAAAGGCTGTTCAGGCGGCTACGGCACTTGGCCTGGCCATTCTTGACTCAGGTGCAGCCTCCCTGTATGAACTGGGTCAAGCCACTTCCCCTACCCTGTGCCTCAGGTCTCCTCCCCCCGTATAACAGGGCTAGTGATCGCAGTCACAACACAGTACCCTGGCAGATCCCTGCCCGTTAGCCACTGCCAGGCTCCCGGACTTAGCCCAGGGGTTTCATTTGTTCCGCCCATGCCTTGGAACTAGTGTTGCCAGGTGTCCTGTTTTCCATCAAATGCCCAGTCGAAAAGGGACCCTGGTGGCTCCGGTCAGCACCATTGATCGGGCCAGTGAAAAGTCCGGTTGAAGGTGCTGCAGGGCTAAGGCAGGCCAGTCCCTATCTGTCCTGGCTCCGCAGCCAGCAGGTTCGGCTCCTTGGCATGGGGGCCACGGGGCTCTGTGTGCTGCCCCTCCTGCCCCAAGCACCGGAACTGCAGCCAATGGGAGCTTGGGGGGGGGCGGTGCCTGCGGGCGAGAGCCGCACGCAGAGCTTCATGGACGCCCCCACCTAGGAGCTGGACCTGCTGCTGACCGCTTCAGGGGTGCAGTGCAGAGCCAGGACAGACAGGGAGCCTGCCTTAGTCCTGCTGTACTGCTGACCTGGAGCCACCCAAGGTAAACCTGAGCCCCAACCCCCCCGATCCCCAACCTGTGTTTCTTTTCAGGTTGAATTTTGTGGTGAGACATGCAGTCAGTCAGGCCCTTGGTGGAGGCATGTGTTCAACTTCTGTGGAGTTTAGAAATCAGAATCAGTCCCCAAAACACTAATTATTTTAAATCTCATGATTCTTAAGCATTTCACATGATTTTGAGGGATTTGTCTTATGATTTTTAATGAGGTAGTTTGCAATAATTGTGTGTGTGCGTGTGTGTGTAGGTGTAGGAACTGCCCCTGACACTTTTTGGATGCCTCAGGACATTGTCTGCAGAGCTTTTCATCTGTAGATCATCGGTATTAATCTAGCCTATCTCCGTAGGAGTTTGCATGTAATGGAAGTTTGGTGGGCCCTATATGACATGAATTTGATGGGTCTCTCTGCTCCAGTTTTCACAACACAAAGTGCAAAGCCTGCTTGTTACTAATTGTCAGATTCACCAGCAAGCCCAAGAACCACATGGGCCATGGTGATTGCCTGAAGCTGGAGGGCCTGTTGCTATGGATTACTTTCCAGGCTAAAGCATGCTGACAGGGCAGGGGGTGGGTATCTTGCTCTGCTTCTGTAGTGGAGCTCAACGGGGCCTTCGTTTACCAGCGCCGTGGCAGGGATGTCTCTCACCATCAATAAATCCACATTACTGTTTAAAGCTAAAGTTTGTTTCTATACAAATTATTTGTAAATATGCAAACTAGCTCATGAAATAATTTGTATAACACATCACAAAGGGAGCTGCGCAAAATTTGTGCTGTGGGCTGTATAAAATCTGAACAGATAGTGGAGCTATCCCCCTCTGTCATGGAACTGTGACCAATCTGCAGACAGGGTAACTTATAAAATGTCACCTAATTGTTTTGAAAACTTTCCATGCATCTGACTCATTCAGACAGCACTTGCACGTGATACAATCTTTGTTTTTGCTCATGCAGAAGTATGTCTCAGCAAACAGTGTGTTTGATTGTATTTACAGTAGAATTATTTCAATATTCTACAAGTAGTCATGGAATCAAATTACTTTAAAAAAAAAAACTGTGATGAAAACCACTGTCTAACTATTGCAAATTCACTTCCATTCATTGTTTATTCATAGATTCTTGGCCAATTCGTTCAGCTCGTGGTGATGTCCCTACATCCTTCACATAAGGCAAAAATAACTTGCTTTGCAGTTACATAAAACATTCAACAAAAATTGTGATAAGACAATATTATGTTTCATTGGCTCCTTGATATATGTGCGGTGCCCTTTGTGCCTTTTATTTATCATAGACGAGCACAGTTTGCTTAACTTTCTTGGCAGACATAGTGAAATAAATGTTTGTATCAATTCAAGTTCCTGATTTTTCAACCTCAGTCTCAACTTTCTGGTAGTATTAAAAATAGATGGAAGTCCAGATTTTTTTAAATAATATTTTCTCTAGAAATATTTTCTATCAGTCCAAACTGATGTCATCCTTCAAAATTCTGCTCATCTGTCAGGTAGACTGACAAATAATCAAGGCTTTTTGCACATAGGGATGCTATTCTTCCACAGGGGCCCAGGACAATACTTTGCCTACGTCCCCAGGAAAAGAAAGCAGCAGAAAGAGGCCCTTCATTTGTCTTGGGGGATCTGCAAAATGACAAGGGGCTAGGTCCCAGTGTTAAAAATCAGAGACACAAAAGTTCTCAGGACAGCCAGGCCACCCCTCTAATGTTTCATACAATTTGATATTCTCCACTTTTTGAGCAGTTTAATTTTAACTAAGTATGATGACAGTGTTTCCATCACTGCCCTGGGTAAATTATGAACTCTCATTGGTGGATATGGTTTACAAAACCTACATCTGCAGAAACCAAAAACCCCACAACTCCACCAAAATAGCCAGTTGGTTTGATAATCAGCTAAAGAGAAGCTTTAATTAGGACTTGATAAATATAGATGAGAGCACTGTGACGATGATAGCATAGGCAAGTTATGTGTGCTATGCTATATCCTTCTGCTTCAAACACAGTCGGGTAGCATTATGTAGGTGCCTGTAGGTGAGAGCCTTTTCAATGGGTCCTTATTGTGATTACTCAAAGAAGGCTTTCCACTTCATCTCGTTGGATCCAAGAAATGCTATTATGCATAAATATGCAATTGTTCTAGAAATTGACAATAGATCACCAAAAATGTTCTCCACAGGCAGAGAGCAGGGATGCCAGAAGACAAGAAGAATTAAGTGTTGGCTAAAATGGAAGAATTGGGCTTTGGTGAGCAAACGGACATTAACTCTCTTGAGCTTAAAGTCTGAGCATAATTGGGCAAATCCTCTGCAGGAATGAATATATTGACTGCAATAGAGTTATACCTGTAGAGAATTTGGCTCAGCCTAGCCTCTTGCCTGTTGGATTTTAACCTAGTTACTGTGCAGAAGAGTTAGGGTGATCCAGTGAGTATCACCCACTTTGTTCTCTTACTTGTCAGTGGCTGAAACCTAGACCTTTAAGACAACTGTAGAAAAATGAAGACCTCACTGTAGAAACTCTAGGAATGAGGTTACAGAACATAGTTTGGGTCTTACCTCTGGATGGTTACTTGATTTAACCTTTCTTTGCAAAGTGTTTGCTGGGTGCCTATTTCCTAAAAAAACTATCATGACTCTGGTTCTGAGCTCGTAGTCCTTTTCCCACTTGACAAGGCAGGGAGAATATGTTTCCGTTTTTCTTTTTGTGTGGATCCATGCCATATATTAGCAGTTATCACTACCATCACTAACTCTGGCAGAGCTGTAAGGTCTGAAAATGAAACCCTTTGTGTCCAGAAAAAGCCAAATAAGATTCTACTGGGCCCTATTTCTCTGGTTGTCTTTCATAAGACTTTGGGAAATAAGTGGGGAGAGGCATCCAGAGCATGTCTATGGTCTTGTTCTTAAAGCTGTTGCAAAATTATGGTGCTTAAAAATAAGGCAAAGAGGAAATGTGTCTGGACTTATCAAGTTTTGGAAGTTTCTTACTGCCATTCCCCTTCTCCCAGCAGAATCGCTGGCTGACTGAGGACAGAGCTCAGTATATGTCAGATGGGAATTGCTCAATGTGCCAGATGTTGTTCTGCCTGTAAATGCATTTTTAGAGACTGTCCAACATAGGGTGAATTTCAGGGTCACCTTGAGCATGTTATAATTGCAGTTTTTCTTCAGGAGTTTGGGCCTACACTACGACACCCTCTCTAGCAGGAAGATTTTTCCCCTAGCAGCATCTGTAGGGTCGGCCTGGGCACCCCCTGGAGTTGCACCATCATGGCACCCAATATAGAGCCCTGCTAGCCCGCCACTCCCTCAGTTCCTTCTTGCCAGCTACTCAGAGAGGGGTAGGGTGGGAGGGTAATGGAATGGACATGAACAACACATCTTGAAGAACAACAGTTACGAGAAGGTGAGTAACCATTTTTTCTTCTTCGAATGCTTGTTCATGCCAGTTCCAATCAGGTGACTCAAAAGCCGAAGTTCAGGAGGTGGGTTGGAGTCGTCCACTGATTGGAATACTACTCGTCTGAAGGCTGCTTCGTCTCTGGCCTGCTGTGTAATCACAGAGTGTGCGGTAAAAGTGTGGATGGAGAACCACATCGCTGCTCTGCAGATTTCCTGAATAGGGACCTGTTCCAGGAATGCTGTTGATGAAGTCTGCACCCTGGTGGAGTGTGCAGTGATTGGAACCCCTTCCAGGTTGTAGCATTTGCGGATGCAGGATGTGATCCATGACGAAACGCGTTGTGACAACATGGGTAAGCCTTTCATTCTGTCCGCCACCACCACGAATAGCTGCACCGATTTTCTGCATGGCTTCGTTCTCTCAATGTAAAAAGCTAGTACCCACGGACATCTAGCGAGTGGAGTCTCTGCTCCTGGCCTCTAGAATGCGGCTTAGGGTAGAACACTAAGAGAAAGATGTCCTGGTTAATGTGAAACTGTGATACAATCTTCGGGAGGAAAGCAGGAGGAGGCCTGAGCTGCACCTTGTCCTTATAGAACATGGTGTAAGCGGGCTCTGAGGTTAGGGCCTTGAGTTCAGACACCCTCCTGGCTGAGGTTATCGCCACCAGGACCGCCAACTTATAAGAGGTATAGCAGGGAGCACACCACCAAGGACTCAGAAGGTGGCCCATGAGTCTAGAAAGGACCAGGTTGAGGTCCCAGACTGAGGGGCATTAGGGTATAGCCTGTCGAGCCCTTTTAAGAATCGGCTGACCATGGGGTTAGCAAACACAGAGCGGCCCTCCTCGCCCAGGTGAAAGGCCGAGATGGCAGCTAAGTGCATCCTGATTGACGACAATGAAAACCCCTGCTTCTTCAGATGGAGGAGGTAGTCCAGAATAAGTGGCACTGAGGCTAGTGTTGGGGACGAATGGAGCTGTGCCGACCAGATTGAAAATCTCTTCCACTTAGCAAGGTATGTGGCTCTCGTACAGGGTTTTCTGATGCCAAGAAGGACCTGTCTAACCTGATCTGAACAGGAAAGCTCCATCAGGTTCCACTATGGAGCTTCCACACCATGAGGTGAAGCAACACAAGGTTTGGATGTTGAAGATGACCATGATCTTATATCAAAAAATCCAGGAAGAGCGGCAGGATGATTGGGGCTTCCATGGACATGTCTAGAAGAAATGTGTGTCAGGAAAGAGTTAAAATTTAGCTAACAGCTATGACAACAACTGCAGAACAAGCAGGAATGTTTCAATAAGCATTCAGTAGCAAGGACATGGACAACTGTAAACAATTGATAAGCTTATATGGTCAATGCTCGACCAGTAACTCAGCTCTTAGAACAATGCTAACCCTCCCTTCACAGCCCACCAGATATCTGTAAGCACTCATCCCTACCCCCCACCGTGCCTCTTTCCCCCACAAGGTAGTCATAGATGCTTCATGCAATAGGATGCTCTCTATACGCATGTACTGTTCTTAGTTCTCTCGACTTGTAACAATGTCTGTCTCTGTATCTAGAGATAAATGCAAATGAATTGATAAGAGAATGTATATAACTGGCCACTATGGCACCATATCTTTGCAATTGCTTGTCAGTCTTCCCTGTACGGTAAATAAACCCCCTTCAGTATTGTCTGTGCTTGCCTGATTCTTGGGGAAAAGAATCTTTTTCCTAACAGTTTTGGCGCAGCGAGCAGGGTGTGATGGGGAATCCTCAGAGAGTTTCTAACAACCAGGGATAGAGGTGAGTACCTTTTTACTTACCACCTCTAGCACACACCTTGGTTTGGGGCTCTCCGAAGCACCCCTCCACACCCCTTTTTAAAACGAACCACATATAGGATGCACAGGCAAGAAGACTGAACGGGACTGTGTTTGTGGCCAAGTACTGAGCACCAGAGTGTGTGTTGCAGTAAACTGAGTACAAGGGTGTGCTCAGTCAGTCTCCTCTGAAGCACCGCTTAAGTGGGTTTCAGGAAGCTGGGATACAATGTCTTATGAATTGCTCCAGAATGCATCAACGATACCCTCCACAAGGGGTGGACTCGTTGGCGTGCCCCAGGGTGCACCAGTGATATCCTCCAAAGGAGGGATACTCATTGACTGGCACTGGGGAACATCAGTGATGCCCTCCATGGGAGGGAGACTCATTGATTTTATGAAAGGGAAACAGGAGAAGGTTCAAAAGACGATGGCAAAAGATGGATGGAATGAGAGTATGAGTACGATGAAGAGCGTGTTGTGGTGGTCTGGTCAGACAAAAGAAAGATTAAGGAAAGGGATCGTAATAATGTATTGTGAATATGAAAGGAAATTACAAGAGTTGGAAACACTCCAAAAAAAGCTTACGTGAGAGCTGAATCAAAAGGCAGATTGCAGCCACAAGCTGAGTGAGCTTGAAGCAGAAAACAAGGCTCTAAAAGCAAAACTAAAAAAAAACCCAACTCCTCTGCACATTGTTATTGTTGCTAGCATACAACAGAAGGGTAATTTTACTGACCCTGACTTAAGCAGTGATACAGATAAAGACCAAAATGAAATTAAATTGGAAACTGGCACACACAGGGGAAGATCAAGATAATTGGCCCCCTCCTCCTCCCACCCCTTTTACCCCAAAATTAAATGCCAGTGCTCACTTGGCCCCTTTCCAAGTGACCACTCGGTGGTCAGGGACAGGTGAAAACAGAGTGGATCATAATATTCATAAGTACACTCCTCTCAGCACAGAGGAAATGAGGGGCTTACTAAAAGATCTCCCTGATTTAAAGCCCAAAGACCCAAATTTGATATTCTGGAAAAGAATAAACCAGATGGTTACCACCTATACATTACATCCCAGGGATCTTTATATCTTAACAAAAGCTAAATGCCCTGATCTATCATGAGCCAAGATCCCTACAGAAGGACACCGAAACAGTGTTTGGGCTTCTGCTAAATTTGAATCTGAAAATGACATGATCAGTGCCTGCACTGAGTTTAAGGACACCATCCAAGAAGCCTTGGAGAATGGAGCTATTAACTGGGGACTGATTGTGGGCTGCATACAAGGCAAGGACAAGCCTGCCTCTCAATATTGTGAGAGAAAGTGGGAGATGTATTCCAGAAATGCAAGCATTGTGGATCCAAAGAAAATGGATCAGACATTTTTAAAGATGTTAAAGGAAGATTTAAACTCCCACGTGCAAACAGCCCTTAATTTGGGAGGCTCTGGTTATTATTAATACCCAGGCTCTGATTATGAATCCATCTGTATGTGGGCCTCTGAATGCGAAGCCAGATAGGCCAAAGAGATAAAAAACCTAATCAGGGACAGAATCACGGCCAGTTGAATCCTTGCAGTACCTCACTGCCCTTTCAATCTGGTCCTGGTCCTGTCTCCACTGCCCCCCCACCTCACAGTATTTTGTATGTGGGGAAATCGGACATTGGGCAGCTGGATGTCCAAGCCGAATAACCCTGGGTAACCAACAACAGTCCCACCCGGTGTTTCAACTGACTGCCAACCCTTACTCACACCTGAGTAAAGAGGAAATGGCCAGGCTTTTAAATTCCATGACCTGCTAGGATCCAGCAGCCCCCCTTGCCTGTCAGTACTGCTGATGCAGATATAAATCCCTCAAGGCCACACTTACAAGCATGGATAAGGGGCCAGCCATGCACAATTCTCGTGGACACAGAAGCATCTGTTTCCATTACTGACCTCCCCCTCCCCACTACTAAATGGTATATTACTATTTCAGGGGTAGGAGGTGCACAACTCATGGCTTACAAGAGCTATTCTGTTCTTGTAAAATCTAATCTAGTCTTCTGGACTCAGTCTTCTTTTTAAATGTAGCTCCAAATGCAGAGGGGACTATTTTGGGCATGGACGTCTTCTGCAACCCTGCAGCAATTCCTAACCTCGCTCAGAGTACAGTTATTGATAAACTTATGCATACTCATACCATCCCCCTCCGCAATGATACATCCCTCTCTTCGGTTCCAACTGCCAAATCTGTGACTCCTACTAGGGATACATCTAACTCTTTTCAAGACTTATGTTCCAGATTTCCCATTGTTTGGGCAGAAAATAAACTGTCTTGCAGTTCGATATCTGCTGATCTTTGCCCACCCATCCAGCCAACTCCCTCCATCTACCATGCAACTCCCTACAGGAGACAGCGGCGAATGGGTAAAGAAACCAGATACTTGGCTTGCCCCCAGACCGGACCACCTGGGACCTATTGTGGTTACAGCTTGCCTCCCAAAACATCCAGGCTCCAAGGTCTCAATCCGACTACCACAGCCTGGGAGCAGACTTCAGCTCCCTCCCTGCATTTCACTGGATCTGGACTGTAACAGGGTATTTAGCTTCAGGGGATGTGGACACACACATATAGGACCCCCAATTTCAGGATGCAAGGTCATACAATTCTTGGGACAAAGACCAAACCACCCAAGCCCTTAAGCATACTAACACCGGATTATCTTATGCTCTGACTGCAACTGATGTAGCTATAGAGGATTTTTACAAAATAATTGATAAAACCTCAGATGCTATAGTCAACTTGGCCAAGTCACAAGCTAAAGGTCGTGCTTGTGATATGCTGGCTCATAGTCTGTTTAACATTGCAAAAAAACCATGTTAAATGTATGCCTAGGTTTTCCCCCGTCCCATACCCTTTTCTCCCCCACCCTTGCCCACATTGCAGGCATCTCTACACAGCTAATAGTATCCTCTCTAGTTTCTCCAGACTCACCCTTCACCTTCAATTTCCTTCTTGTGTATCCCTCTGTTATTCTTACTCACGTGTTTCCTTCTTCTTTCCGTTTTAAGTTTATTGAATAGGTGGCTAATAATATGGTAAATATGGTATAAAAGGAGATCTGTCTGGATACCTGACACCATCCCCTGACAATGCTACACTGATAACAACCTCGGACTGTTGCACATCGTGTGTTCCTGTTCTACCCTTCATCCTTTAACCTTGTCCTCTTCTGGTGTTATGGATGTCCTTCCTCTTGCAGATGGTGAAGTTGCTGTACAAGTATCTGCTACCCAGTGGTGTTTCATCACCATGGCATCTTATTACATATACGGACCATTACAGTGCCAGGCAAACTCTTCCATGCGCACATCTCCGGCCGTGTGTTCACTGGAATGACAACGGTTCCTCGGTGGTAGAACAATCTATACCTGGACGATACACCTGTTCAGCTGGCCAAGGAGCTACTTCTTAAAGTGGTCCTGGCTGCTGCGTCTACCACCATTCATAACCACATCACCAAAGGTTGCATTCAAGTCCAGCTCTCCAATCAAACCATCACCCGACTGAAAGATCCTGTTCATAATGCATCTTACAGCCCCATCTCCTGGTGGACAATTGTCCAAATAACAGCTGCCGCTTCTATATTTGTGTTACTAACCTCTCGTCATGTGTGGGTACTTGTAGACACATGCTTAAACATCTTACTATGTTTCCTACCTTTACCCTCTTCCCCCAATTCCCCTCTCCCTCCCACTCCCACCTCCGTTGGGCAACCCTAAAACAGATCATGTATATCAAAGTATTTAAAGTATTGACTTCATCTCACTTAAAAGTTCGATTTGTCGAAAGGAGGGAATTGTCAGGAAAGAGTTAAAATTTAGCTAACAGCTATGACAAAAACCGCAGAACAAGCAGGAATGTTTCAATGAGCATTCAGTAGCAAGGACATGGACAACTGTAAACAATTGATAAGCTTATATGGTCAATGCCCGACCAGTAACTCAGCTCTTAGAACAATGCTAACCCTCCCTTCACAGCCCACCAGATATCTGTAAGCACTCATCCCTACCCCCCACCGTGCCTCTTTCCCCCACAAGGTAGCCATAGATGCTTCATGCAATAGGATGCTCTCTATACGCATGTACTGTTCTTAGTTCTCTCGACTTGTAACAATGTCTGTCTCTGTATCTAGAGATAAATGCAAATGAATTGATAAGAGAATGTATATAACTGGCCACTATAGCACCATATCTTTGCAACTGCTTGTCAGTCTTCCTGTATGGTAAATAAACCCCCTTCAATATTGTCTGTGCTTGCCTGATTCTTGGGAAAAAGAATCTTTTTTTTTTTTTTACTCTCTCCACCACAACCGCAGCACTGGAGCAAAGTGATTGGTTTTCAGCCCTCAACCTACAGGACGCTTATTTTCATGTGACTTTTAATTTTGAACTTTTGCTTTTTGATAAATTTGTTTAGCCGCCCGAGGTCGAGGATCGGTCTTCATCCCCCAGTTTTCTTTTCTGTTAAGAAGTAATGGGAGTAGAAACCTTTCCTTCTGTGTTGTTTGGGGACAATTTCCATTGCCCCCAACTGAAGGAGATGTTGTACTTCTTGGAGGAGCAGTTACTCATGAGAGGGGTCGCTGAAGAGGGACAGGGAGCGTGGGTGGGTGGGAGGTGGGGAGAGGAAAAGGATAGAATAGCCAACTGTGATGACCTCTAAAGCCCACTTGTCGGTGGTAATATTGCACAATTGATGGGAGAATGGGTGTAGGTGGTGACCAAAAATAGGGGCAGGCGGTGTAAGCGCTGAAGAGGGAATATTGTTTTCTATACCCTCGACCAAGGCTTCAAATTTGCTTATAGGTTGGAGGGGGTTGAGACGCTGCCAAGTAGTTGGGATGGCAGCACTGGTATCTGGATCTCTGGCGTTGCTGTTGTTGCTGTTTCTTGTGAGATCTATGGAACTCCTGGGTATATGTGGAGTAGCATGGCCACTGGTAAGGCTGGTATCTATATTGTCAAATTCTGGTCATAGGGGTTTAAATTCCTAGAGACCGGAGAGTTGCCCTGGAGTCCTTCATGGAGTCGAGTACGTCATTGGTGATGGAGGCGAAGAGTTTGGTACCGTCGAAGGGGAGATTGTCAGTGGTACTCTGGAGCTCCCAGGAAAGGGAAGAGGACAAGAGCCAAGACCCTTGGCGCATCACAACTGCTGTGGCAGTGGACCATGCCACAGTATTGGCCACATCAAGGGCAGCTTGAAGAGCAGTGCGGGAGATGATTTGTCCCTTGGAAACTATGGCTGTAAATTGTTGTTTCTTATCTTCTGGAATGTGATCAATAAAGTCCATGAATTTATTGTAATTTTTGTGTTTGTACTTTGCTAGAATGGCTGAATAATTAGCAGTGCAAAACTGCAAAGTGGAAGAAGTGCATACCTGACGTCCAAGCAGATCTAATCACTTACTGTCCTGTCGGAAGGGGTGCAGTGGGGAAATTAGTGTTTGTTTTTTTGGTTAACTATGTCTACCACCAGTGAGTTTGGCGCTTGGTGAGTGAAAAGGAATTCTGAGCCCTTGGAAGGAATAAAGTACTTTTGGTCCGCTTTCTTACAGGTAGGCAGGCTTGCAGCTGGAGTTTGCCAAATGGCCTTGGCGGGTTCTAAAAGGGCTGCATTGATAGGTAATGCAATTCTAGAAAAGAAGAGGGCTGCAGGATGTCAGTTAGCTTATGGTGCTGTTCAGGAATTTCCTCCAGATTAACTCATAGGTCATTGGCAGCTCTTTTAAACAGGTCTTGAAATTTCAAGAAGTCATCTGAAGACGAGGAAGCAATCATAGAATATCAGGGTTGGGAGGGATCTCAGGAGGTCATCTAGTCCAACCCTCTGCTAAAAGCAGGACCAATCCCCAATTTTTGCCCCCAATCCCTAAATGGCCCTCTCAAGGATTGAACTCACAACCCAGGGTTTAGCAGGCCAGTGCTCAAACCACTGAGCTATCCCTCCCCCAATGCTTCATTAGGCAGAACAATTGGTTCTACCAGGTTAGAGGCAGGCCGTGCTTGCTCTTGCAGTTGTGACAGGACTGTCTGGAGTCAGTGGCAGACCGTTGGCTGGTGGTACCGAGCAGGTCTCACGCCTGGCTGCATTGGTATAACGAGTGTGGCCCTGAGTATAAGGAGCCCATGGAACCCAATATTGCCACTGTGGTGGGAAGGGCATGGGTGGTGCCATCCAGGGGTTCCCACACCATGGGGCAGGACCCTTAGAGTAGGACAAGGCAGCTTTTCTAAGATCTCTCTTGACTGGGGTCTGTGGATGGAAGATCTGATAAAGGTGAAAATTCTCCCTGCAGCCCAGATTCCTCATCACTGGAGGAAAGCTGTGTGGGCCTTGCCAAGATCTGGAGAGAAGGGGGTGACTGCAAGACAGAGGACACCAGGAGGTCCCTTGAGTGTGTGAATTGCGGTGTGCAGTGCCTCTGTGAGGGAAGGGCTGAGCCAGAGGAATTTGTTGCCAGGAGGGATTCCTCTGCACCAGTGTCCCAAGCGTTCTGTCACTGCCGACTAGTTCAAAGGCTGACGGTGCCGGGAGAGCGAGAGGAGCCTGCGGGGGGTCAGGCAGGCTGATATGCATCGGCAGCGGTGCCAAACGGCGCCATGTGAGAGGCAGGCAACTGAAAGCCTGAAGCCTCGGCACTGGAGGTTAACGTAATTGCCACAGCCGCAGGTGGGTTTCGCGCAGTGCCGGAGGAGCCCCGCGCATCAAAGGAGCGCATCTGGGGGAGCGCAGGGCGGGAAGGTGTCCCTGGAGGAGGCTTGACCCTGCGAATACCCTTTGCAGGTGAGAGAGACTGATTTTTTTTGAAGTTTTCTTTAGTCTCTTTGAAGCAGGGGGGCTGCGGCGTACAGCAGAGTCAGAGCCCGGGTCTGAGGCTGGTCCAAGAGATTTTTGCAGCAGGAGCGGTTTTAGCCACATCTCCGTGTCTTTGTGTGCCCTGGATTTCAACTTGCTGCAGTGGGCACATTTTTGGGGAATGTGGGACTCCCCCACACATTTAGAATGGCCATCTGAAAGAGGGATGGCATCGTTACAGTTAGAGCAGCGCTTAAAACCTGGCGAGCCAGGCACGTCAGAAGTGGCTGCGCTGACAGGAACAAAAAAGGTTGTTTGTTTAAAAAAAAAAAAAAAAAGAAGAGAAAGGAAAAAGGGTACCTAACTATTACTGGTAAGCTAAACTAAGTGGGAAAACAAGTTGAACAACGGAGAGAAGAAATTCTCTAATGAGGCTGCTGAGCTCCATCTCAGACCGGGGACGGTAGAGAAGGAATTGAGGAGACTGGTGGCGCACACGTACTATTAAGGTACACTCAGAGTGGGGGCGGGGGGGGCAGGCTCTGCGCGTGCGTGCCCAGTATGAGTACTGCTGTCAAAATGTCTGAGCGAAGGTGCAGGGACGCACCAACACCTGGAGTGGAGCACCCACAGGGACATCTCTTGAAGAACAACTCCTTTTTGGGTCAGGACCCCTACAATTACAACGCTCTGAAATTTCAGACTTAAATAGCTGAAATAATTAAATTTACCATTGTAAAAATCCTATGACCGTGAAATTGACCAAAATGGACCGTGAGTTTGTTCGGGCCCTATAGAAAATGGCCAAAATGAGCACTTACCGCTTTTGTGCTGCTACGACTGTCGCTTGTACCAAACGCATCCACTCAGGGCAGGTCATACATAAGTAAGGCTCCTTGTTTGTCACAGCGGTCACGGATTCCAGGCCTTTCTGCGACTTCTGCAGCAGCTGGTGCGCCTGGCCCGGGGGCCACCTGAGCAGCTCAGGCAGCCCCTGGGCCGGTCACACTGGCTGCTGCTGCTGGGGCAGTCTTGTCCCTACTCCTCTGCAGCAGCAGGAGTTTGGGGAAGGGGCTCAGGACCAGGGGTTGGGGTGCGGGGTGGCGCTTACCTAGGGCAGGCTCCCCGGAAGGGCTCCAGGAACTCCCTTCCCTCAGCTCCCAGCTCCATGGGCTGCCTCTGCTGGCAGGCACTGCCCCCGCAGCTCCCATTGGCCATGGTTCCCAGCCAATGGGAGCTGCAGCACCGGGGCTTGGGGCGGAGGCAGCACGTGGAACTCAGGAGCCACGTAGGGAGCCTGTCTCAGCCCCGCTAACCCTCCCCCGAGTACCCACGGTGCACCCCTGCCAGGCTGGCCCCCCTGCACCGAGCACCTGGGATGCCCCCGGAGCACCCCCACCCCCTGTGATCTGTCCCTGATTTTTACTAAAAATACTCATGACTAAAACATAGCCTTATACATAAGGGCAGGTTTAACATTGGGAGTGTCCATTATTCATGATGTACCATCAAGAAAAGTCTGAAGTACAGTTCAAAATTTTCGAACTTGGGTTCCTAAAATTAGGCACCCAAATAAATTATCTGGTTCTCAGAGGTAATGAGCACCCCCCAAAATCACTGGGAACTGGAGTTGCTCAGCACATCTGGAAATCAAGCCATCCAGTCAGGCATCTAAATACAGATTTAAAACCCTTTACTTTAGATATCAAAGTTTGAAAATGTGGGCCTTTCTGTGTTGAAGCTACCAAAATCTTGGTGTGTTTTTTTCCATCTTCTGAGGGAGAACTAGCTGAAACCATCAATATGACGTGCCATCATAAACGTAAGTTCTTGGTGGAAGTACTTACAGGCACTCTCCTTGTTAAGGGATAAATGTTAAGTAAAAGAGTAGGATTTTTTGACAAATCTCTATAGTACTGGGATGGAATCCTTTGAGCCACTAGAGACATTTCTTTTTTGTCAGGGGTATTGAGATTTGGGAGACAAGATATCAAACTCTTCCTGTATAATTTGGGGGTGATATTATTTTAAAAACACTTGGCTGAAGAAAACTGATATAAGAACAGTACATACATGAGGAAAAGAGACTTTATGCTTCCTTGAACCATAGGAAAAGGAATTTTTATTTTTTTAGTGAAACACTTGACTAAACGGACAATTCCTCCTCAAGCATAAAGGCCTGATGCATAATTTGAAATGATAATCAGCTTTCAATGATTGCTGTGGAAAATCACTTTGAGTGGCCCCAACCATCACTCATTTCCAGACTGTTGACATCAAAGTAATACAGCCTCACCTGAATTTAATTTCTGCTTATTCTGAGTTTTCTACAAGAAAACTCAGTAAAACCAAATTAGGACATCCCTGGCCCCACATGACAAAACAATTGTGCTCAACCTTTTTGTAATAACCTCAGTTATGTGATGTTTTAATACAACAGAATGAAATTTCCTGGCAAGGCCACTGCACAAGGAAAGCATCTCTCCTTGGCAAAGATAGATTTCCTAAGGCATATCCATTTTACGATGGGCATGCTTCAGGGTGACTGAGAGGGACAGCAGGAAGCTTAGAGAACAAAATATTTTTTAAAATTGCACTCTGAGGGGAAAAAAAAGAAAGTCGGGGTGAAATTCTGGCTCCATTGAAGTCAATGGCAAAACTGACATGGACTGCAGTAGGGCTCAGATATCACCATTTCTATGTCCTCTGTGATCTGAAGAACAGTTTACTTTAAAGAGGCCGCTACGGTTCTGGGTAGGAGACCCAGGCTTTAGGTGAAGAACTTTCTACAATAAAGTACAGCAGAATCCAGATTATCCAATGATCTCAGGTGTCCCACCTGCAACATTCAACTAACAAAGGCTCTGACCCTGCAAACATTTGAACACATTAGTAACTTTATGCTGCGAGTAGTGCCGTTGAACTCATGCATGTTTACAGGGTCAAATCTCAAGGGAGCCAAGCAAGGTGGTATTGAAGCCTGCTTTCAGTGTCCAGGAAGACAGACCTAATGGTCTGTCTCTGCCAAAGGCAACAAGAGTCAGGCCTGGAGCTATACAGAACTGAGGTGCACAAGAAGTGCAGTCCTGTGATGTGCAGATGATCTGTGGCACTGGAATTTCATCTGATTCTCAAGGGAAATTTCCCGTCTTTGGATTGGAGTTTTAAGATGGATTCAGAGTGGAAGTTTTCCTGTACTTGCACTTCAGCAGACTGTCAACACTACATTCGCTTCCCACAGCAATACTGAAGAGAGTACAAAAAAGTCGGAAATTTAGGGGCCCTCATGAGAAGAGGCAACATTTGACACTAATTTAGAAGCCTCAGTCTCTGCTGGGGAAGAAGATACTGGTAGGACTAAGTGTACTTCTTAAGTGAGGATCTGTTGTAAATAGAAGAGGCCAACTGAAATGTTCAGTTGCAGGTCATAAACTTAAACTCCATTTTGTGCTTTGCTCTGCTGGTATTTATCATGAGGTGGAAAATAAAGGTGAGCAAGTGCAGATTGTGACCACGCTGTTTAGGGGGAAATGAGATTTTAGCAGACCAAGTTCAGTGAGAAAGGCAATTGTTTCATCTGGAAAATAAGTGAGATCAGGCTTCATTCTGAATTTAAATGTGTCGTGAGCAAAGGCATCAAAACAATCTTGTACATCTCTTCATGTTCCATAATCTTCAAAAAGCAATTTTATAAGCCTAAGTACATAAACAATGATTTTACCCTAGATTTTATTACCAAATAGTACTTTTAAATCAGATTTCATTTATCAAGACATTTCAAACTACTGCAGTTATTTAAAGAATGCAGTATGACTGGAAATACTCTAAATCCAACCCTGACCGAACATTGAATGAGGCTTCAGCTGCTACATTCCCTTCCTGTATCCTTTTAATGAATTCATTTGTGACCTGTCTGAAGGGATAAGGTTACAGAGGTTGGCGAGGAAGGTGGTGGAAGTCAAATAAAAAGTCTTACAGATGCAGAACAATATATATATAGTGCGTCATAAAATATATTAGCAAACGACCATTTAAACCTCCAAAATATTAGTGTGAGGAGAAAATATATACTCTGCCTGCGAAGTTATTAAACATTTTGAATGAGTTGAACACAAAGTTTAGAGGGAGAAAATTTGCCTGACCCCTTCCCAAAAAATAAATCACTAACAATGTATTTTGCAAAACAGTTTTTCCACACAGATGTCCTGTTCACTATAGTGATATAAACACTATTTAATATATTTAGTACTAGTCATTTTATAAAGGTGTAGCATAAAAAGTAAAGGCCTTCAAAGACATTTTTCACCCTAGAATTTTGGAATAAACATATTAAAGAATTTTGCAACATATTTTGCAATATAGCAACATATTACATTCTAGTATGATATGGTATGTGAATTTACAACCAGTACACAATACACATTTATATAATGAAATGCCAGAAATTAAAACTAGCTATAAAGTAATTTTCAGAGTAAGTTATACTTATCAAAAATGTTACAAAATTTAAATCAAAACATGCATTTCTCAATTATATTTACTATGCTGTCAATTTAAACTGCCAGCATTAACATGCTAAAAGTTCAGCATCCAAGATTTCAATCAAGCCCAATTAAAATTCTACGTTAATTTATAATCAGCTCCTTCACATGCGTCAACACTGTTCCCGTGAAATGAACATTATATGTTCACCAGTCAGATATTTGATGCAAGCTAGCAAACAAAAATAAAGGAACTTTTACAAAGAGACTGAAAGATCACACCTCAAATGACAGAAAGCAAACATTATTTTACAAAATTAACTTTGGCATACCAATGTACAGTTTATAATACTGTCTTGATATGACTCAAATTCTAAACCTTCAACAAGTGCGCTTTTCTTTAATACAGTTACATTCCAACCAGCTACATGATAAACATTTCAGATTTTTCTTCCCACTGCAAATCAGTCAAGTAAATAACCTACAGTACACCTCTGAAACTGAAAAATAAAAATCTTAACATGTTAATTACTATGTGGCAAAAAAAAAAAAAACACAACAACCCAAACACACGCATATTTTTAAAGTAGTTTGTCTACATATTCAACTTAAATCCTTCCCTGAAATAAATTGACTAAAACAAAAATTTCAAAACACTTCTATTCAGATCAGGTTTCGGCAATTAGTTTATAAATATGACCAGTCACTTCCACTTCTCTGATGGAGTTTCAAATGAACAGACTTTGGTAAGAAGAGAAGGATCCACCTACCCAGTACAAGTATGTTAGAGAAACAATGTGCAAAGTACACATTATGTTCTGAAAATACATTCTACAGTTTTTATTTCAGTTTGTAGAAGTGAACACCGCTAATGTGTAAGGAAAATAACTTGTGCATTTTAAAGTTAGCAGTTTTTCACCTTTACATATTTTAGTGCAAAATATTTTAGGGTGAGGACTTATGACAAAAATGGCAGTAGCAGCAAGATTTTTTTTTTTCTTTTACAGTAACATCAATGCTAAGAAGATTTTTTTAATAACAATAAAAGACTATCCTATTGCAAAGAATAATATATTTAAGTGTTTCAGGCACTGGATTAATGAAACTAGCACCCCATTTCATCATGGATTTTAATGGGCAACACATGTAATGGAGGTTTGGTTGCTTTAGTTATGATGCCAGAGGATTTTTTAAAAACTTTTAAAGGCATATGCTGTAACTAAATATGTTTAGCATAAGACTTTTTTTCCTTCTAATTCAACAGTATGTTTTGAAGAAATAGTTTCTGCCCTAGTTACGAATGACTTGCTCAGTGACTCAAAACTTTTAACCTCTTTACTGCACAGTTTCAGTTGTGAAATTCTATGGTGGAGAAATCAGACAGTCAAAAAAAGAAGTAATATTACATTGTTTACATGATGATCTGTGTAACAGTTTCTTTTTTGTGATGATTATAGCTAATATTTTAAGCTTATTTACTTAATGTCAAAATAGTAGATAACATTTTCTGAGACCGACTTATAAAAAAAAAAAAATTCTTCTTGAAAATCTGAAGGACGACATCATATTACCATTACAGACAAATGTCTATTCTTCTATTTAGTTTTCTCCCAGTCAGAAACAAAAAGGAAAAATCTTGACAATGACACTGTTGATTGTCTCCACTGAAACTTAAAAGCATAGAGGTCCTTTGATGTCGTTTGTAGATTCTACCACGGCAGAAGCTGAAGATATGAGAATTCCAAATAGGAAGATCTACAGAAGTTCCTAAAGTTACGATCCAGTGGAGTGCAGGCTAGGGATTGGATAGAATTTGGAAATCCGGCTCTGTGTTGAAGGGTTAAGGCATTCAGACTCTCCAGTCATTTTAAAGAAAACTTCCTGTTCTTGAAGTTTTCTAGCAAATTCCTCTTCCAGTGTCTAAAAACAACAGATTAACAAAGGTTAAGTACAAAGAAATCCACTATACCAACGTGTTATTTGCCCAACCTTCATGCAACAAACCACAAAAAATCATGCACCAATTTCAAATTGAGCATACAGAGGCTTTATAGTCTACTCCTTAGGTTGGTCTGTATCTGTAGGACAGTTTGCCCATAGCTATAGCTATGTTTAAGGGTCCAATTTATTTTTTTACACACATGCATGTGTGCACACACTCTAGGAGATGTTAAAAGGTGCATAACTTGCAAGCCTCTCCTATCTGCCTCCCTTGCATCTATTGTGGCTTCTAGATAAGGTGATGCTCTACTGAATTTTTTGTATATTAGTTTCACTATTTTCCTGGGATGAATTTTTTTTGTACTGTCCAATTTGTAACCATCCAGTTTCAGAGTCTGATGCATCATTTATCTTCTGGACCCATCTTTTGCTTTTAAACTGTCCTTGGTTACCTTTTTTCTTGGTCTTAGTTTCTCTCTCCATTCCTTCAGTTCTAGGCTATGCTCTTCATCTAACTCTTTTAGTTTCTGAGTCTCATGTTCAACCAGTAGATGGCATTTTTCATTCTGAAAATAAGATAAATAATCCTTAAATAAAACTAATTCAGATTAGACAATCAACCATTTGTACAGTAACATATGTTGTCCTAATTATTTTAAATCAACTTACACTGTATAACGTGATGTGAATTATAACATAATGCACTCTTATCAAGAGCTGATGTTTCCAACAGAACCAATGGTTTTGTGTTATAAAATATGGCATAATCGGAAATATTGTGAAAAGTGTTTCATTGGTGTAGAAGATAATGTCACTCAACACTGTATGTGTGTTATTGGCTAATCTATTCAGTGTCACGCAGTGCATGCTCTGTCTAGTCAAGGCAGTTTTGTAGGATTCAATTTAAGGGCTTATTACGTTAGAAAGTTACGCTTGCACCATTTCACCCCTCGATTCCAGTAGTTGAGGCTGACTGACAAATCAAAGGGGATACGTCTTTATGGAGGGAGCCTCAGGATCACCACTATATAGAGGTAAAAAGCAACAAACCACATGAGAGAATGGGTCCAACTTCAGCAAGATATTTATGCACATGCCTGACTTTAACTAGATGAGTAGTCCCATCAAAGCAAAAGGGAACGGAACAACTAACCTGTTTAAAAGGTAGGCATGTGCTTAAGTACCTTGCTGAAGCAAGACTTTAGTTATAAACACTTGCCAAAGGCTATCTACATCATCACGGTTATCTTAGGTTCAATCCAGCTGAGCTCAGTCTAAGACCTGAATGGGGAAGAATGGGGAACACAAATGGCTGATGGTGCACCACCCTTAAGTCATCATCTTGATCCTGAAGCCAGCTGGGGGCCAAATTATCCCCTGCTACAGTGCAGAGCAACCTTAGGGCAGCTCTAACTTACACCCAGCTGAAATGGCCCCCAAATGGTCTGTTCCTACAGTGAGGGCTCACTGAAGCACATCAGTGCTGTGGCCATGCTCACTTCCATATGGTGCTGTGAAAGAGAGTGGTGTAGCACCAGCTTCCTTGGCTCTATGCCACTGGGGGATTTCCCACTAGAAGGGGAATAACTGGCTGGTCACTTAACTCCTGCTTTAAATCTGTTTTATGTCACTGGAGCAGAAGAAAACAAACTTAATGGGGAACAGGATCTGGCTCATGGTGTGCCGCAGTTGGTTTTACAACTTACGTGTCACGAAAGGACCAAAAATTGAGGCCTGTATTACTGAAAACTTAGTTATGTCCCAGAACTGCAGATGTAATCAGCAACCTGCCCTTTGCAAGACAGACCGCATTACATGTGGTACTACAGACCTGGTCTTATGGTAAGATACTGACATCACTCAGAGCAACTGAAAATTCAACTAACAGAAGATGGACCTGCCTTTCTGTTTTGAATACAGATTTAAAAAAAAAAAAAAAAAAAACGCATTACAAAGAAATGTTGCCAAAGGAAAGTAGCAGTTAAAACAAAGGTTGGTAAGCACTCTAAACGTGTGTGTGTGTGTGTGTCCTTAACTGAGTTATAGATATGAATCAAGAGTACAATATGCTGTAGCCCTTAGAAAGGGATCTTATTAATTTCTATATGTATGGGTAATTATGTAAGAAAAACACCATTAAAACATTTTCCTAGTCAATAAAGTTCAGAATTTTCTCAGTTTGTATTGATTAACTTGACTCTCTTCATACACTGCTTATTTTATGCCCTATATGTTTATATGTTTAACCTGTAATTGGTGCAGTTCTCTGATGTTTGCTTCACACTGCAACTGAAGGTCCCGCATTTGATTTTCATGTTTTTGATGCTGAGCCAACCTCTCATTTTTCTGCCTCTTTTCTTCTTGAGTAGCAAACTAAAATTAATAACAAAGAGTAGGTGATTTATACTGTACCTAATGCAGGTATATATTACAAATGACTTTTCCAGGGTTGTAAAGAACATAATGGATTTACTGTATAACTGGAGAGAACATTACAAGATTAAAGTCATCATTGCAATCCTAATTCTCACCGCTTGAATTTTCCAATATATCCTTATCCAAGGCAGGCTCTTCCCTCCCATCTCTTCTCTGTCATGTCACTTCACCATCTTTGTTCAAATCCCTCCCTAAAACTCACTTCTTCCATGAGGCCCCTAAAATATGTCAATTGTAGTTATTATGGGCCCCAACTCATCTAGTGTAAATCAACAAAGCTCTGTTGACTTTAATGGAGCAAACAGATTTGCACCAGTTTAGAATCTGGCTCTATATTTTAAAAAAAATAATTAAACATTCAATATATGCATAAGCCATAAATGAGTAATCCTTGCCTCTCATCTAATATATTTTCACTCACTGCATCAAATCTAAGGCCCCGATCCTTCAAAGACTTATGCACGTACTTAACTTTACATACTCAGTAGTCACATTGACTTCAATGGGATCACTTACTGTATGTAAAGTTAAGAATGTGTTAAGTCTTTGGATGATCAGGACCTAAAATTATCTGATATGATCTTCAAGGCAAGAACTATATTATTTTAGTAGTACTACAGAGTGCCTACTAAATTGGGGGTCTCTGTAAAAACAACAAACAACATCAATCCTATTCAAGAATTAGAAGATATATAGATGATAAAAAATCAAAAATCCAGAACAATTTAAACGTCTTTGGTTATACTCAACTGGAGAAGTAATCCAACCTGCAGCAGGCATTCCAGCTTACCTTATAATATGCACACAATTTGGAAATATCAAAAACTATTGGGGCACACAACAAACTGATTTGTACAAACAAATTTGGAGACGGATTAAGGGCAACTGCAAATACTTCTCTTAAACAGAAGTAGAAATAGCTGCTCCAGATTGACCCAGTAGGTAGAGTTCCATGATAAACAATCCAGTCTCCATTTTACAGTGCAACGATTTTAGATATATATTCCAAATTTAGTTGTGGCCTTGAAACCTGCACAGAGGACTGGATAGTATTCTCTTTGAAACTCAATAAAATTATATTCCAAAAGTTGTCCGTGAAAGTAAATACTAAGCAATATAAAGTTCATAACATCCTGAGGCCAAATGCACTTCTTTCACAGAATTTCAAGCCCTTGATCACTTCTGACATACATAAAAGACTGATTTGGGACACTCATGCAGCAATACAGAGCAATATCTCTAGGCCTTCAAACTGATGCCTTTTAAAATACAAATGAATACATACAACAACACTTCAAAACTTGACTCAACTCAAGCACTTTCAGATATTTTAAACTATAGATGTTTTTCAGTCACCTGTTTAATCTTCTCACGATCCTGTTCTGGAGTGCCTGATGAGTTAATTCTTAAACTTTTCTTAAACATAGCCATTCGAGTCTTTGCTTCACTTCGCTGGATTTTAGGCAGTCTTGCTCTTTCCTGAGTTTGCCTGTTCTTTAACTCCTCAATAAGCCTTTGATTATATCGTTGCATCTGTTCTGTTTCCTAAAAAGGTTTTGAATAAAAAGATTGTTTGTAATATTGCTATATGACTAACATAATGTTTTTAGGTTTCAGAGTAGCAGCCGTGTTAGTCTGTATTCGCAAAAAGAAAAGGAGTACTTGTGGCACCTTAGAGACTAACAAATTTATTAGAGCACAAGCTTTCGTGAGCTACAGCTCACTTCATAGCTTATGCTCTAATAAATTTGTTAGTCTCTAAGGTGCCACAAGTACTCCTTTTCTTTTGATAATGTTTTTAAACACTTAGGCCCCAATTCAGCAAAGCACTTAAACACGTGCTTACATCCATCCCATTAGTGCAGGGGCCCGATTCAAAGCCCAGTGAAGCCAAGGGTGTCTTTCCATTGATTCCAAAAAGCTCTGGATCAGGTCCCAATCCACTTAAGTCAAGCATATACTCAAGTTGATTATGGACAGACTGAAACAAATGCTTATATTTAGGGACCTACCAAATTCATGGTCCACTTTTGTAAATTTCACCATCATAGCATTTGAAAAATCTTGAATTTCATGGCTTCAGACACTTAAATCTTAAATTTCATGATGTTTTAACAACCACAAATATGTATTTTTAAAACAGCAAAATATAAACATGTAAAGTCCTTAAGACTCAGCATTTCTCAAACTGGGGGTCCCAACCAAAAAGGGGGTTGTAAAGCTATTATGGCAGGGGAGGAGGGGTGTCACAATATTACCACCATTACTTCCGCACAGCCTTCAGAGCTGAGTGGTCACAGAGCTGTGGCTGCTGGCCTGGCAGCAGCTCTGAAGGCTGCGCCGTCAGCAGCAGTGCAGAGGTAAAGGTGGCATGGTATGGTGGCAGCAATATTGCCACCCTTACTTCTATGCTGCTGGTGGTGCCGGCACTGCCTTCAGAGCTAGGTCCCTGGCCAGCAGCTGCTACTGTCCAGCTCTGAAGGACAGGGTAAAAGTACACAAAAGACCAAATTTCACGGTCTGTGATGCATTTTTCATGGTTGTGAATTTGGTAGGACCCTACTTATAGTATTTTGCTGAACTGGGGGCCTTATAGGGACACTGATGTTAAATATTCTTAAATAAGACCTCTTTACCCATGTTAAAAATACCATAGGTTATTAAAACTCTAACTTTAGTGTAATTACTCTGGACTTACACTAGTGCAATGTAGTTCAGAATATGGTCAATATCACTTTCAGGTTCTCTTGCATTAACACAGCATTGGAGTTGTTGGACTCTAAACACTGCAGAGAACTTTTTATTTAAAGCACCTGCTTCTATTGGAATAAAATACCAATACTAACAAGAATCCACTAATGGTAATATTTCTATTGTTTTTTTATTTTTAAAAGCTTGTTTTATGAAATCTAACTTTTGGGCTAAATTTGACATAAGAAGTATCTTGATCCCATTACTTTATAGGCCCGAAACTACAAATGATTATGCAAATGGATGGGACCGATCACATAAGAAAAGATGTAAACGTGTATTTTTGGAAGGTAAGTTTCTATATTTGTAACCCCAGTGCTCCCTTTTATGCTCCCTAATTGTTTACTGCTCTCACATGTTACATCTGGTCTTAAATTTAGATTGTAATCTTTCTAGATAAGGAATGTTTCTCTCCTAATTGCGAGGAACCTGGCTTATTTTGAGTGCTTGAAATATAAATAATGTGTTAACTACCAAACATGTCAAACAACTTTGCCAAAGTGCCTCAATGTACTGACTGAAGCAACAAAATAAAGAGAAGAGACATTTATATAGTAAGAAAGAAGCTACATAAGTTGAATGAATCAAGTTGTTGTAGACAAGTAAACTAGTAGTATAGATCACAAGACATTTTAATAAACCACTGAAGGTTATAATATAGAGGAAAGTGACAAACTCAGCACTAACTTTTTCATGCCTCTTAAGAAGCTGGTGTCTCTGCATGAAGTACTGATCTTTGAGTTGCTGTTTGAGAAGCTGGTGTTTTTCCTGTAAATGTCGTTCTTCTAGCTCCCAGATTGCAGCTTCACGAGCTGGAGGAGGAGGAGGAAGTTTGTTTCAGAAAGTACTATATAATATTTTCTAATCTATACATATATATTTAAAATTACAGGGATATTTTAAATTTAAAAGAAATGATAAAAACATTTGTAAGAAGCCATTAATTCAGATATATACCACATCAACCATATCTAATAAAATGATCAATAGTTACAATTTTAATGAAGGAATAATCCAAGAAAAGCGTTACCTGGAAATGTCTTGAGTAAATTATTTTCTTTATAAAGTTATAAGCAAAATTCAAAATAATATGACCAAAACTGTGCAAATAAATAGGTATGGCGGAGTCAGAGAAGGCAAGGTACATCTCAAAAAAGAATTATTTTAAACACATTACTTTTCTGCTAGCAGAACAAAGGCATTTTAAATATAGTACTGTTTCATATTAAAGATATGTTTTTAACTACAGTTTCAATTTTAACTCTGGATGTCCTTGATTTTATAGATTTAAGTCAGACTTTACTATTTCTCTAGCAGGTCTCTGAGACAAAATGTTGCATATAAAACAGAAGAAAATCTAGTTTTAAAGGAGAAATTTGATGATGGATACCTCTCATAAGCTGCTGCTTGTTATTCAGGCAGTCTCGCTCAATATTGGCTAGCTCTGTTTTTTGCTGCTGGATGATTTTCTTTAGAGATGCATCCAATTCTTGTTGCTGCTTCTGCACAAATTCTTGTTCCTATTAAAAACCAGGGAAAATAGATTAATTTGCTGTACTTCTCTTCATACTAAATTTTTTAATGAGATTCCCAGAACAATTCTCTTTGTTCCCTTGATTAGATTGCAAACCAAACACATTTATGAAAATTTGGCCTACAATACATCTGCTATAAAATTATCCAATGTTTGGGATATCCAGTAAAAGAGAAATGGTACAGAATATTTAATTACACTTTTAGAAATGAGACAGAAAGCAAAATCTGCAGTTCTTTCTATGATCAGAGTAAAATGTAATAGGAGTTGGATTAGAAAAAAATAATGTCCATCTTCTCAAATTAAATTAGCAACTGATCTGAAAGTGGGTGGAAACGGTATCTACAGCAATGCAAAAAAGGTCAAAAACTAAAACCTTTTATTCCTGAACCAGCAGGAGCTACTACTGCTGCTCAAATAATGTGTCAACACCAGGGAGAGAGAACTTTATTACACCATCCTGGTGGTTCCTCCTGCCCAACTTAGGTGGGAAGCTTATGAAAAGAAAGCCTTGGCTCCTGACCTTGGTTGGGTAATGGTACTGTCATGCAAGATGTATGGAAGGGCTGGTATTAAACCCTACGAATAAGGAGCAGTCCTCCATGGGAAGAATTTAAAGAGGAAGAAAACATGCGGCTTATGTAACTGTGGGATCGGGGTTTGAAGATCCCTCGTACCTAGGCTCTGGGTTTTGGAAGGGCCACATAATGTAACCAAACGTGACAGCAGCTGCATGGGATTGAAGAAGCCATACAGTAGTCAATAAAGGAAAACCAGCCGTGTGCTAAAAACTGAACCCAGGTTCACTCAAATCCAAGTACAATAATTATTTTGTTAGCTACTCTTCATTTGGCAATGTGTAGAGTTAACAAGCCTTCATAAACTAATAGAAACGATCTGCACATAATTTATTCAAATACCTTTTAAATAAAATAATGGATTTTCATATGTGTATATTTATTTATATCACTGGGGAATAAAAACTGAGAAAGTCATATTGATATAGGCCCCAGTCCTGCAATTTGCTCCATGTGGGTAGAGCCCTGCATGGAGTGCCACTCCCAAAGGTACGAAGGTCCTCCCATGTAGAACAAGCTGCAGGATTAGGAACCTAATTTGTAGAAATAACAAAAATATTTATTTGCAAAGTTGGAAACCCCCCACCCCCATATGCACACACACAAACAACCCAGAAAAACTCTGATACAATAAAGTCACATGTAGTAAAGAGAGTGTAACAGTCGTCATTTGTTTGAGATTATTCTTGAAAGCCTATTTGTGTGCACACTTTGCATGGCCAAGTTTAAGTTATTTAGTCAAAATAAAACGGACATTACACAGTTCACTATCACCTATCCACTCTACAGTTGACACATCATTTTTATGTATCTACACACACAGGCAAGCATGCATGCACCTTTGCCTTACAAAATGATGAACTTTTATGTAAAATATGATATACATTGAGCCTACTTTCCAAAACAAGAAAAAGGTATTTTAAAAATGGACCTTTGCTAGTTACATGGAAAGGGCCACAATCTCAGCATAATCAGAATTTTTAGTGGAACACAAAAAAGAACATAAGGAGAATACACACCTTAGTATCGTGTTAATTTTGCCTTTAAACTTGTAAGACAGATTTTCAATAAAATGTTTCCAAACTTGTTAGTGAAAGTGTCTTAGTAAAGTTGAGTTCAATAACTTAATTAACAGTTCTGAAATAGTCACTGATATTTTTGTTGTTGAAAGTTACCTTTACAAAGTATATATGATTTTAAGCACACTCTGTGAAAAGCAATAAGTAACCTTTTTACACTGTGAACTGGAAATGTCCTTGTTTTAGTGCTCAAGAATTCAGAAAATTGACTTGCACAGCTTAGGGGCTATCAAAGAAGCTTTTCTGCTGCAGCAGTCCAACAAGTTTGACTATTTTTACTGCACTTGCAATATACAAATAGACTAAAGGCCTAATTTAGCAAAGCATCTAAGCACGAAGATAACTGTGGTCTAACTAAGGGCTTGTCTACACTTGCATTTTATAGCGCTCTAACTTGCTGGCTCAGGGGTGTGAAAAATCACCACCCTGAGCACAGCAAGTTTGAGCACTTTAAAGTGCTAGTGTGGACAGGCTTGGAGCACCGCTCCCAGCACTATTCCCTTCGTGGAGGTGGATTACAACACTCATACTTCAAAGCGCTGCCGTGGGAGCGCTCCCGTGGCAGCGCTTTGAAGTTTCTAGTGTAGACGTACCTTAAGCCGTGCGGAATGTAGTATCCTGTAATATACAGGTCAAACTAGATCGGGGGGGTGGGGGGGACAAACTTTTTGGCGAGGGCCACATCTGGGTATGGAAATTCTATGGCAGGCCATGAATGCTCATGAAATTGGGGATTGGGAGTTCTGGCTGGGGGTGAGGGTTCTGGGGTGGGGCCATAAATGAGGAGTTCAGGGTGCAAGAGGAGGCTCTAGCCTCAGAAAGGGAGTTGGATGGGGGGTGAGGGCTCCGGCTGGGGTTGAGGGTGCAGGAGGGTGCTCTGAGCTAGGACCAAGGGGTTTGGAGGGCGGAAGAGGGATCAGGGATGGGGAAACGAGGGTTGGGGCCTGGGAGGGGGGCAGGGGTACAGGCTCCAGGCAGCGCTTACCTCAAGCAACTCCCGGAAGCAGCAGCATGTCCCCCCTTAGGCTCCTACACAGAGGCCTGGCCAGGCAGCTCTGCGCGTTGCCCCGTCTGCAGGTGCTGCCCCTGTGACTCCCATTGACCATGGTTCCCAAACAATGGGAGCCGCGGGGACCGCGCGTGGGGCAGGGGCAGTGTGCCGAGTCCCCTGGCTGTCCCTACATGTAGGAGCCGGAGGGGGGACACGTGGAGTCAAAGCATGCGCAGAGCAGGGCCAACCCCTGACCCCACAGCCCAACTGGAGCACAGGAGTGGGGCAAGCCCTGAACCCTGCTCCCCAGTGGGATCTCCAGGGCCGGATTAAAATGTCTGAAGGACAGGATGCGGCCCCCGAACCGTAGTTTGCCCACTTCTGGACTAGATAGTCTAATGGTCTCTTCTGGCTTTAAATTCTATGAAACATGTAAGAGAAGACCAGTTTCTCTAGAACAATGCTGTGGAAAGGCTGAATGGATAGAGGACAGTAGTTAGCAAATGCTAGCAAACAGCGAGAGGTTTAGAGCAGACCTTTCTAGCATGATTGACTAAGAGCTAATATATAGTCAATGGAAAGGTTGCTGACAGCTGTGATATGAGCCAAGTTGCAAAGCTAGGAGCATTTGTTCTCATACAGAAAGAAATGAAGCTGAAGATGGTTTCTAGAGAAGAGAGAGATGGGAAGACAGCGGGGATGCTAGTCAAACAAGATACATGGGCTGGAGCAGCAACAATAACATTTTATCTTATTGATTTTTAATGTAAGATGAGTGCAGCAACTATTTCACAGAGCTCAATGGAGAAGAGATGTGAACGGTGAAATGTGGAATCAACAATCTGTTACTTGATAATGATTGTTGAGAGAGACATAATTTCCCTCTCCAACAGAAGTTCAGTAAATAGTTACTAAGGCTTGTGAGTCCCACTGGACAGTTAATTGCAATTTTCACAACCATCTCTCCAGGGTTGGGTAGGTACACTGAAGTGGGTACACTTGGAGGCTATTGTGGTACCAGGGTGAATGGGATGTGCAGAAGGTGGTATAAAATTGGAAGAGGAGCAAGTGGTGAATATCTGGGAGAATGATAGTTATGGGTATAATCAGAGGAATAGGGTCAGTGATACAGATTAAAAACAGAATAATGGACTGATGAGAACACAGTTTTAGAGAGTTCCACATTATTTACTTTTCAATTGAAAGAGTAAGAAGACTGAAATATATTAGAAATACAGCTTTAGTATCCTGGAATAGCTGGGGGTGCCATTGTGTAAAACATGCTGTAGGTGACTTTCAAGGTATTTTTCATGCATTTTCAACCCCTGGGGAAAATATTGTATTAGAAGTGTGTGGTCAAGGTCAGAAAAGCAATTATGGAAGAGACTTTCCTCCCTCAATCACTTACGTATCAGTTCTGATCAAGTCAAAATAACGTTTTTTTTTAAAAACGGCTAGCACAGCAAGCTAAACTACGTATTTGAAAAACACAAGCTCTGTCCTTTCAGCTTCATAGAGTAACTCCTTGCTTAACGTTCTACTTATGTTCCTGGAAAATGCGACTAAGTGAAACGATGTTATGCAAATCCAACTTCCCCATAAGAATTAATGTAAAATGAGGGGAGAGGAGGCCTTAGGTTCCAGGGAGAATTTTTTTTTTGCCAGACAAAAGGCATTTTAAACAAGCAATTTAATACAGGTATTAAACAGGATGGCAGCCCCACTATCAGCTCCCCTGTCCCTCCAGCACCTCCCACCCGCCAGCGGACCCCGCGGATCAACGCCTTCCCTCTGCTCCCCTCACCTCCTGCCCGCGGCTATCTGCTGTCTTGCAGCATACTGGAGGCTGGGGGGAGGAGTGAGGAGCGGCGTGCAGCCTCCCGCTCCCTCCTGAAAACCGCAAACCAGCTGATTGCCACAGGCAGGAGGCAAGGGGAGCAGGGGGAAGGCGCTGATCTGCGGGGTCCGCCGGCGGGTGGGAGGCACGGGGGGGGGGGGGCGTAGAGGAGTTGATGGGGGGGATGCCAGCCATGAACAAAGCAGGTGGCCAAATGACGTTATAGTGGAGTATTGCACAAATTTAAATGAGCATGTAATGGAGCAGGGAAGTAAGACTGAAACAACGTTAAGCGAGAGGACGTTAAATAGGGAGTTACTGTACATCGATACCAAACGTCACACGCAATAAAAACTGTGTATTGTGGTCTACCTCCTACACTATCCAACCAAACTGCCAGTGAAGATGTTCTCCACAATCTTTACCACATCAGATGCAATAAACATTGTGGAGAAAAACTTCACTGGCAACTTTGTTGGCTAGTGTAGGAGGCAGACCGCAATATAATTTGCTCCTTAGCAGTTACATTAGTTCTTTGTGACAGTAGTAACAAGTTTTTGTCCCATGATTTGGCAAGAAAATGAAAAAAGCTTTCTCCCCACCTCCTGAAGGTAAAAATTTCACTGCACACACAACATAAAATTTAGTCACTGCATTCAATTTCTCACAGGTGCTGAAGTGATAAAATCATTCAATTATTGAATACTTCTGTTTCTGAAAGAAAATTCACAATGTTTTATCCAAAGTTAATCAGTACACCAATTTGAACTTTTAAAACTATACAATTTTATAAATTTGCATTCATCAGTTTTTGGGACAATGAAATTCACCAGCACATGTGAGCCAAAGAAAAAAATAGGAGCGAACACAAAGTTGAAAAAATGAGGGAAATAAACCCTTCTTGGTATTTTGGGACTTACATCCTGCATTTGTGCATTGAAGAGTGTACACGAAGACAATTGAAAAGATTGAATCAGAACCTGAGCAATACCCTGTGGATCAGAATACAATACAACACTTCCCAGGTCAAAATGTAAACAAAAACAATTTCCTTCTTTCAAAGATGGTAAACTACTACACATCAGCCATGAGAATATGAAGATTCCAAGGCTCATGGTTTGAGCAAACATTTACAGTAGAAATGGTACTTGTACGTAACTGATCTGTTTACAGATTTCAAATCAATTTCTGCAGATGTTCTTATGCTTATAGTACTTTTTGATGACATGAAATGAGGATCTTTTAACTTAATCAAGATATCTTATTATTTATCAAAGCTTTTGCTGTAGTGGAAACACATTAATCCACTGTTAGAAGTATGACAACTTGTAGTTCTAAAACTCTACTTACTGTGAACTTTGCTCAGGTGTACACCCATCTTTATTTCAAGATGTACAACAGAGTTTTCAACCCATCATGCCCATAAAAATATAACATCTACTCCTCAAAGTCAAATCACAATTAACATAGTCCAATCACATCACTACCTTTTCCACTCCTGTAAACAATAATTAAATCCCACTTCAGTTATTCATCCCCAAACCCTTTTTGTTCTATAACCTTGACTAGAGGTAAAATATCACATTCAAAACCTTACAAAGGAAAAACATTTAATTTTTTTTTTTTTGTCTTCCAGCTCTGTCAGATGATATCAATAAGGTGCAAGGTGTGGAATTATATTTGCAATCTTCTATAGTTTTCATACAACTTTCCATTTCATTTTGGTATTTAATTCAGTCAGTTTACTTTAAATGCTCTGCTGTCATGAACAGTATTCCTTAATTTTACACTTTCTATATACTTATTTTCCTCCTTTAGGCTTAATATTCTGAAAATATTTGACATTCTACTGTAACGTTTATAAATTATGCAGACACACAAGATACTTATCAGCTGAAAAGACAATGTAATGAGTTTTCCCAGGATGTACAAAGATATTTTTCTAATTTGAATACAGCTTTCCGTATCTTAAGCTTTTTTAACTTATCAATATAAGTTTGCATATAATTGATTATACACTGTACTCTATGGAAAGGGTTACGGGAGCATTTGAGGGAGCAGAGCAAATATCAAGGGTTAGAAGTTAAATTTCAAAGTCACTCTAAAAAAGAAAGTGAAATGATTAAGCTGTGTGACTAATGCTGCTTTTTGGATTTTAGTAGCATGAAGCTGCTGCTGTTACCTGAGCATGCTGGGTTTGTGCAAGCTCCTCTTTCTTGCGTTTCATGAGCTCTTTTCTCAGCTCTTTTGGTGCTTTCTCCACTTCATTAAAAACCTAGTATATAAGCATGCAGAAGGTGGGGAAAATAACATTTTTTTCTCCACAGCAAGCATTTGTTGTGAACATGAGAGTGTAATTCAAGCACTAAGGTATTGGAAAGCATGCAGAGGTATTAGTTTGGTGAAAAAGGAAAAGATAGTGCATGCTCTGTACAAGTCTAACTGCAGCCTAGAAAGGAGCCATAAACCAGTCTGATTTTACATGCATATGTTAATGAAGTGCTCTCAGAATCAGCGATTCCTTCCTATGGATTACTATATCTCATTAATGTGTTTTCATGCAGTAACTTAAACAGCCATCGATTAAGAAAGCTGCCTATAATAGTAATGGTCTCTTTAAACAGTACAGGAAATTTTATAAAATATTTTTATCCCCATAGTAACGGATCTGAAACAAGTAGAAGTTTAGATGAACTTCCACTGAAAAACAGCTTTTATTGCCATTGTGCTATGTCCAAATGGAAACAATGTCATTTCTGTATTCTCAGCCACAAGTGACCCTTACATAGTATGTTTTAAAATATAAAAGAGGCACATAAGCACATAAAGATAAAAGGGCTGTAAGTATTCAGTTTTAAAAAGTGAAACAACCACCCCCATCAATTATTATATTCTTCAAAAACTCTGCATTACAGTTAGGCCGAAATTGTATAAAATGTGTTTCGGTACAGTGCACTTTAAAATGGTGAGATAATTTCTAAATATTATCTGATAAAGAAAATTGCTAAGAATATGATGATTTGATGATTTTGTTTAGGGGAGATTAAATATTGCCAGTTTTTAACATTACGTACTTTCCATACTCTCCAATATAACATGGATAGTTTTAGAGCTCTGACTGCATTTTCCTCCAAAATGTAAATCTCCTCACTGAACTATAAATAAAAAAAGTATGCCTTCAAGAACAAATGTTTATTTAATAGCGGAAGCCCCATCAGAAATCAGAGTCCAAACCACCACAAGCTATTCCTGTTTCCAAGGAAGAAATTTTTTTAGATTAGTATACAGCATTAAGTTCCACCAGCTTCCCCATATGAGACCCAATCACCAGTAAAAAGAAACTCAAAAATGCAAGAAGTTCAGCAAAAGAAAAAAATATGATTAATATATACCAATGTACAGTTCAAAATAAATAAAATATATATTTTTCTAAACATGTTCATACTATAGGGTCCTTCTGCATAAAAGCACTGATAGTGCACCATAGATTTTTAGAGTAATGAATATTAATCTAATAACTACTCTTATTTCTGCATAAATTATATTCACTTATATGCAGAACTATAACTATGCAATTGGTTTAAAAATAAAATACAGCCTTCATATACAAAAAACTATATGTAAATACACAACTTTCTCATGTGCTAACACAAGCATATTAACAGTTTAGATAAGAGGTTCTCAAACTGTGATCCACCAGTGGTCAGTGAGCTCCATTCAGGTGGTCCGCTGATAGTTTCCTCTAAGGTGCGCGCCTGGGTGGCCACGCGTGATAGAATGAAGGGCCACCCACCTAATTAGTGGAGCCACGCAGGTGTGGCTCCACTAATAAGGTGCCTGGACCCTGGAGAAGATGCACATATAAGTGAGATGATGGCCTTGAGGGGAATAAGGGGTAGGTGGGAGGGAGCAGTGGGGTGAGAAGAGGGAGTGGGGGGAATTTGGGATGTGCAGGGCTGTGGCGGCCAGAAAAAGAGGCAACTTTCCCCAGATCCAGGGCTGCGGCTGCCATGGAGAGACGGCCCTCCTCTCCAGCCTCAGCTTGGGGGCTGCTGTGGTGGGGGAGAGACAGCACATCCATTGCATTACAAAGGTAAAACTACTGATATTAAAATATAAGTTGTTTGCTTTTATTTGTAGAACAAAAAAAGTTTTTTTTTTTTTAAATATAGTGCTTTTATCCAAAGCGCTTTATAATAGTTAGCTAATGGTACAAACAACATTTGGAAAGATCATTAAGTGGTCTGCCGAGCCCCTCAGCAATTTTCAAGTGGGACGCAGGGGAAAAAAAAGTTTGAAAACCACTGGTTTAGACTTTCAGCATCATCCTTCACTCACTTGGTTTCACTATATAACTTAGATCTGCAATTAGTCATAAAACTTTTCAGCTGTCGAGTATTTTTTTTTTTCAATTGAGTTAAAAATCAGAAGAGAACTCCTGACAGGGTTATGTCTTTTACAGACAAGTTATAAAATATGGTCTTAATGAATAAACAAATAGAAACATACAGTAGGTATAATGACTCAACTGTTACCAAAGCTGTGTTATTGTTTTTTAAATTCTAACAGTACAAACAGTATGGCTTTTTTGTTTTGTGGAATGTTATCAACCAAAATTAAAATGCATTAATTTTAAAGATTCCATGAAAGATACAAATGTGCTAATCTATCAATGACTTCTGCAGAAGTCAATATTTAAATGGTCCGTTAGCTGTTTTGTATGCAATAAAACAAAAAATTTACAATGGCTCTGAATGGCCCCCAGAAATCATTATGGCAGGGATAAAGGGAGTCCAACCATGCTCGCCTCTGGCCAGGCCCCCTACTTTCTAAATTATCGAAGAGTCTTACCTCTTTTTTTCTGTTTTTCAACATGTTCTGGAATTTGGACAATTCCTTCTCCTGTTCTGCTTTGATGCGTTTTGCTTCATCTCGTAAGCGATTTGTGTGTTCCTGTTCTAAACGTTCTATTGTCTGTTTTTGCTGCTTCTCTAGATTTTCTATCTCTTGATCATACTGCCGCTTTTTACTCTGTAAAATAATTCCATAATAAAAATAAAATAAAATAAATAATTCATCTGATATTTTTCTAGGAAGTTAAATTTGGGAGGGTTGAAAGTTCTGCAGAACTGTCCAGTCAAAGCAATGATGTTTGCTCAGCTTAACTAGGGAACTCCAAATTGTGGTATATCAAATTTTGAATTTGTGATGAATGTGTATGAATGTCTTGCCAGTGCTGAAAAATGCCTGGAGACCTTCTGTGTTACGAATCTTTATGCATTACACAACAGACACAATTTACTATATAAATTTTATATTCATACCTCTGGAGATGAATCATCACAGTCTAAAAATAAAGGCCTCTAAAACTTAAGTTAGCAGATATCACCCTCAGCGAATAATAGATTCCTTATCTTCAGCCAGCCATTAGAGGGCAATACGTCTCAAATCATATAAAAAGCCAGTACATTATGCTGGAAATAATTTATATGGAAGTGCATAAAATGAGAGAGAGTGAGGATGGGAGGCATAGCCCAGGATACTTAGCAATTCCAGGTCAAAACATCTTGTGTGTCTAGCCGGGGGCCTGTGGTATCTATCTTACTGTAGGTATTTACAAGGTGACTATTACCTTGGCCTATGACCTGCTATGCAGGAGGCGGAGGTACTTATCTTCTTAAGGAAGCTGGAGCATGCTCATGCTTCTAGGGGTAGGGGAAGTTGCCTGTGGGAAAGTGAATCCTTTTTGCATCTTCTGTTCTGGCTGCCTGCATGCCTACTTTGATGTGTTGCAAAGGAAGAAGATTTAGATGTAGTGGGGGCAAAGCTAATCTGGTGCATATATGATGGGGCGATTCCTTTGATTCCCCACACAAGCAGCTTTTACTCCTGGGTGAATTCTGTGCCACTGCACATGTGCAGAATTTATGTCTCCTGCAGATTTCTTTGCTTCTCTGCAGAAAAATGACTTTCTGACTGGGAGGCAAAAGGAAACCACAAGAGCAGTCATATGATCCCCCAGAAGTATGTTTTGGGTGCCCATGGCAGCCGTGAGAGAGGTAAATCACTGTGAGGCAGGACTGGGGAAGACCTGGCTGGTGGCTCCCACCCTGTGCTCAGCTGCTAATCCCAGCTGGGCTGGGGAGGATGGGACTTCCTCTTCCCCTGCATGGCATCTGGGGACGGATCAGACCTACCTCCAGATTTCTTCCCTGGCTGCAGGCTCTGCAAACTCCCCCCCCCCCCCACTGCTTCCTGAGCCAATTGCTCTTCAGCTGCAGGAGGAGGGATTTCTGTACAGCGGACTGCTCCCCCACTCACCCAACCCCCGTGCATCCAGACCTCCTCATACCCAGACCCTCCCACCAAGCCTCAGCACCCTCCCACACTCAGAACCCTCCCATTGAGCCTCACTCCCGCTGCACCTGGACCACCCTGACGAGCCACCCAGATCCCCACCTCACCAAGCCCCTACCAGTTGCACCTGGATCCCCACCCCACTGAGTCCCACTCCCCCAGCATCTGGACCCCCCACTGAATCCCCCACACCCAGACTCCTCTGCCGAGCTCTATCCTCCCCACACCCAGACTCCCCCCCCGCCACTGAGCCCCAACCACCTTCACCTGGACCCTCCTGCAGAGTCCCATTACCACTGCACCCAGAATGCACCAACAAGCCTCTGTGCATCCAGATCCTCCCTGAACTTAGATCCCCCACTGAGCCGCCTGCACCCAGATTGCCCCACAGAGAATCCTCTCATCCCACACCTGGATCCTCCCACATTAAACTTCTCCACAATTGGATCCTGCCTTGCTAAGCTTGCCTGCCCACGCAGAGGGGCGGGACCCATGTTTCTGGGGCAGGTACAGACTTTGCACTGTGTCAGGGTTGGGTGCAGACTCACTGCTGAGTCTGTGTCCTGGGGATGGAGCTGCACAGTCATCTCCCACCTTTGTGCAGCCAGTAGCCTGTTCTCCCCAATGCCATGCTGGAGCCTCCACATTTATTTAACAAATATAATTTGCAGAATTTTAAAATATTGTGTGCAAAATTTTAGATGCAGAATTTTAAATTTTTTGGTGCAGAACGCCCTTAGGAGAAAGCTCTGAAGGACCTGGGGACTAGAGGACGTTCATTATTGGAGTCTGAATACCTTCTGCAGTCACTCTCCTGGATCAGATGGAGCTAATAGCTGTTATTTCATTCCTCTCATGAGTCACTCAGGAACTGGGCTGAAGGAGAGCCCAGTACTGACTGGGCTCAGGCAGGCTGGAGTTGATTTGGAAAGGGTCAGGGATAGGACTGAACCTGCTTGTTGCTGCTAAGGTTCCTTCTCTCTGGACCAAGAAGTAGGAGAGAAATTCCTGGAGGGTCCCAGAGAAGAGGATCTTTTGGGAAACCAAAGGCAGTGCCCTCAGAGGAGGTAGGACATGCTAGGTATTCCCTGAGGATAGGCTTTCTACCTTGCTGGTCCTCTCCTGAGATACCTCACAACTAGCATTTTCCACACAATTAAAGCAAAAGCATCCCCCAATTTTTGGTTGTGTGAGGACTTAGCATTACCAGCAATTCCAGGGCCTACAGCTCTGGTAGAACTTTCAGATTGCACTCCTGAAAGGGCTGACCTGCTGCTAGGGAGAGGGCTTGCATACTCTTGGGGCCTCAAGTGCATGCTGCAAAGGCAGCTGAACATTGATGAATATCTCTGGCCTATCTTTTTGCTTTAGCCCAGACTAACCAGACATCTGGCAAAGGAAATGTTCCTCCACCTGCTAGAGACAAAAACAACTGAAGTATATGAATGAGCAAGCCAATTAATGGAGTGAGGAAGACATCCTCCCAAAAACTGGTTTTATCACCCTCTCCTGGCTGGGAGGCACTATTTCTAAGCATTTTGATTAGTTCAGGAGATCAACAAGACTACCTGTCAAAATCTCTCTAAGTAGAGAGAGAACAAGGACTGAATAAACATGAACACTGAACTACAGAACAGTACCCTCAGTAGGAAAAGCCTAGGCCGTTGCTACCCATGTTCACCTACTCCATCAACATGGCATCTTTTAAGAGCACTAAATAAAAAGTTGCCTTATATCATGTAGGTGCAATAAATAAACCAAACTTACCGTCATTTCCTGTTCAAAGCGTCTGAACATCTGTTCTCTTTGTTGTAGGAGTTTATTACTGAGCTGCTGTTGAGCTCTCTGCTCTTCTTTTTGAAGAAGTCTTAGCTCCCGCAGCTCTTGACGTCTGATAACGAACAGTAGTGTTGGTGGAGCAAAAGAAGAGAGAAAGTGAATAAAGATAAAAATAATTTTAAAAAAAATCAACTATTTGGGCTCAATAATACCAGTTTTAAAAAAGAAATGCAAGATTAGACTTGGATTTTTGTATCATTATTTTAAAACAAACAGTTTTTCCCTCTGCTAACAAAAAGATCTAAATTTAATCCCAATGCACTATCAAAACAAATCCCGGAGCGCTCTCGCATTGATTAAAGATTCTACCTGTGTTATTCAGGAAGGAAAAGGAATACCAAAAGTCTCCAAAATCATTTAGAGATTTTTACTCACCGAAGAAATCTTAATTCTTCACTTTTTGAATCATTTTCTGTAACTATTTTTGAAGTTGTCACACTCACTTCTACTCCATCAACAACAAATTTGCGAGTTTTCTTTAATGTTTTCTTGTGTCTTCTAGTTTCCTGAATTAAAATGTTATTTTGTGTTCAATTGAATAACACTTTTTTATATCTGATAAATTAGATTACTGAGTTTCTAAATAGAGAGCAACTGAATAAGATACAGCAAAAGTAAACTGTCCTCAGATTACAAGAGCTTGAAAAAAGTCTTCTTACCAGTGCCAAGAAGTTAAACTTTTTTTAGCCAGCAAAGGGGGAAATGAAGCTATTATTATTTCCCATAAATTAAGTTGCCATTTATCTAGACAATTTTTTTAATCTTCCAGTGTGAACTGATGCAGTGTTATCTTCCTGAGTCTGAAGACAGTTCTGTTGCCTTTGTTGTTCCCCATTGCTTTCCCTTGAATTCATCAAGACTAGTCATTTTCACAGATGTCCCCAGGATTCTGAAAAGTGGCAGTGAAACTGAATAAAGATTTGCTGATTTCACCCTACCACTTCTGCCTGGGAAACCTATCAGCAAAAACAAAGGCAGGTAATGGGAAAAGAGGACCCAAATTTTAGGTCAGGGGAGGAGCAATATAACAGACACCTTCCTTACAACAGGTTGGGGTAGAGCAGGAGGCTCCTGAATGGAGAAGAGAAAGAGAGAGCAAATTGTTTTCATCCCTTTACCAGGGTTTCACATTTGTCAGACACCAAAGCCAGAAGTGGATATGAAAGAAGGAGCTCAAGAGCAGTATCCATGGACAACACCTCTGGTGGGAATCCCAATATCCCCCCCTTCAGTTACTGACAGTAGCATCTTGGGAGGGGAGTGAGAATCTCCAGAGACAATGCCTCTCTAGACCTTGGTGGCAACTCCCACCAGCCTTTTATCCTTAGGCTTAGTCCTCTGGCCATTAAGTGTTTGGTAAATTTTTCAAGCTGTGTTCAGCAACAGACCTGCTTCTAATGTGAATCAGTGAGGTGATCAAATGTCAAACATTACTGCCAGATTCCACACCTTGACAGTGCTTCATTAACTTTCAGATTTAATTAATCTATTAAATTCTCCTTTCAATTCAGCAATACTTCCTGACTTAAAGCATCACTTGATTAACAAGTTAATAGCCTTTTATTATATTTTATAATTGGGAACCGGCCAATGGGAGTGCAGAGCCAGTGCTCAGGGTAGGGGCAGCGTGCGGAGCCCCATGGCACCACTGCCTTTGAGTCGGACCCGCTGCTGGCTGCTTCCGGGGCACAGTGCGGTATCAGAACAGGCAGGCACTAGCCTGCCTTAGCTGGGCAGCACCGCCGACAGGGCTTTTAACATCCTGGCTGGCGGTGCTGACCAGAGCGACCCAGTGCCTTATATGCCGTGACCCAGTATTGGGTTGTGAGCTGAACTTTGAAAAACGCTGGTCTAAATAGTCAGGACAAACAATGGGTTAGAGAGAAGATATACATGGAGAAGGCTGAGATGTGGCAGGGAGAGGTTAAGTGATTTACCCATGGTCAACAGGAATTATGCATAAAGCCAGGAATTGAACTTGAAATCTTGAGTTCTAGTCCCAAGCCTTAACCACAATACAAATCTTCCTCTTAAACATCCTGTAGTTTTCAGCTCTTTGGAATTTCCTGTCTCAATGTATAGGTTTACATTTAGTTCACATTTTGAAGGTTATCTTCGCAACTGTAATGATTAACAATTTTTTGATCTGATAGTTTAGATTTTGGAACATAGTTACACAACGATTTAGATAAATGTGTGGCAGTTTAGTGGCCATTTGCAATTGCTGCCTAAACACATGTACACAGAGTTACAACATTATTCCATGTACTCAAATATTTTACTCTGAAAACAGTTTTAGATGCAACTGGTATTTGACTATTTGCAATCTTCAGTTCTAGCAAAGTGGTTCCTATAAAGGTATAGATTCAATATTACTACTTTAGTTTCTGATTGGTTGATTTTCTTGGCATTATTAACTCCTCAAGAAAGTCTTAGGGTCTTACTATATAAGATTTTACATAAAAAATTATAACCAATTGTCCTACACTTACTTGTAAAGATATTGATCCAGTGTCCTTGTTTTTAGTGAGGAAGCTAGAGATGGACAAGTTCAAGTCAATGCTATTATTATCAGCTGTGGACCCAGTGCCTGAATCTGTATCATTTTCCTTTAGTGTCTCAGGTTCTAGCTGCTGTAATGTTTCAGCACTGGCTTGATTACCCATTTTAACTTTTTCCTCATTTTCTTCAGCGCTAACACTAATAATGGGTACTGGAGTGAGTTCAGAATCATTAGGTTGTTCAACTGCAGAATCCTGAAGCTTGTTCTTAAGTGGTGCATCACACGGAACTTTGGAATGCTCTGCATTTATCTGAATGTTGTTCTTCTGGTTATCCTCAGGTCCATTTGTTTCTGAATTTTGGTCAGGCTCCACCACTTTACCCACACTTTCGATTTGAATTTCCTCAGTGCTATTTGTCTCATGAATATTCTCAGTCTTGATCTGTATTGGCTTCTGGTCTATATCACCCACTTTTCCTGAATCCTTGACCTCAGTTTCCTCTGTGCTGCTTGTCTTATGAACATCTTTATTTTCACTTTCTACTAATTTCTGATCTGTATCAGTCACTTTATCTACACTTTTAATCTGAGTTTCTTCAGAGCTGCCTGTCTCATGAACATGCTCAGTTCTACTTTCCATTAGCTTCTGGACTGTCTCAGATATTTTATCTCCATTACTGATCTGTCTTTCACTAGTGCTGCCTGTCTCTCGAGCATTGTCAGCTCCATTTTTTATTGGCTCCTGCTCTGTGTCAGCCATTTTCTCTGCACTTTTAACCAGAGTTTCATTAGTGATGCCTGTCATCTCATCTTTCTGAACTTCTTCAGATTTACCATCATCTTTTTGCTCTGTAATTTTTTCTATCGTCGTTTCTTCATTCTTATTTTCCTGGCTATCTGTTCTGCTTTCTTTCTCCTCTTTCTCTCCAGTCTCTTTAGATATCATTTCTGTAGTTTGAGCACCGGCATCTTCAATTTCAGGTGCTATTTTCAGTTTATTTTCATCTGTCTCTTCATTTTCTATGGTACTACTTTCCTCTGTTTTCAGACTGTGTTTATCATTTGTTTCTAATGTCACTGTATCAACTTCTTTTCTTTCTGTCTGTGATCCAGTGTCTTCATTTACTACTTCTGCTTTTCCAGTATTCTTTTCAACTCCTAATCTTTTCTCTGGCTCATCTTCCTCAACTAATACTGACCCAATCTGCACCTTTACAATATCTCCAGGAGTGGTATCAGACACACTGTCAATAATTTCCACATCTTTAATTGTCTTGGGTTCACTAGCAGTTGTTTTATCATCTGGAAATATACTGATATTCTCCTCAGCAGCATTATGTTCTGTTTTCTCAGAAACAGATTCCAGAATAGAGGCATTCTGTGAAAGTTTATCTTCTTCAGAGCTGGCAATACTAAGGTCGGAGGAGGCACGCTTGTTAGTTGGTAACTGCTAAAAAAAATTATAAAAAAAAAATTACTATTTTCTAATTTATGTAGAAAAACAATTATAAAAACATTTCTTGCATAGAGAGAGATGTATATGAAAAGACACTACATGTATATAGCTTGGTTTCCAGGAAAAATAAATTCCATAATCTCAAACTATTTGACAAGACATAACCACAGAACTATTACGTCTGTAGAAAAGCCCTTCTTCACAGTTTACAATTTCACAGGAGCCCTTTCTCAGTCCCTGAGGGATGCTGGACATCATTTGCCTCAGCACCCACACATCTTGTAAAGTCCTCATAAGCCTTTCCTCAACCACTTTACACCCTATACAGTTCTTCTGGCCACAGAAGTGGATTCTGTGCTGCACACCTAAGAGGCACAACAAAAAATCTTGGCCTTACGCCACCTTTTTTGCCCTCCTGATCCTGGGCTACTCCAGGGACTGGAGAGGACCTCAGTATAAATTAAACACACCTGGGGGCACGTCTAAGTTACAGCAGCTTCCCCAGGCTGCCCTATGGACCACAGTATTGCGCACAAATCTGAGTGCTGCCCCAAGATTCCCATACTATGCCCAGTATGTTCTTTGCCAGGGCTTGTGAGGGGATACTAAAAAGCAGTCTCATGGCTGTTTTCACAGTGCCTCTGCCAGGGAAATCCTCCCATAGCCAGAAGTGGGGCTTTCAGGGCCCTTTTACCTAGCATAATAAGGCTGGAGTGGGGATGAGGATCTCACCCCAGACGTCCTAAGAAATTAGCAGCAATACAAATGATTAAGTATTTTGCTTTGTAGCCAACTTTGCTCCACTCACGTGTGGAAAAAAAAAAAAATTCTTTTCAACAATGGCACTACACCTCCAGGAGGGTTATTTCCATGCCAAATTTTAACTTGCAAATGTTTAAGAAGGTTGCAACATTTTCTTTGTTTTTTAAATATATAGCTATATTATATTATAATATCACTATATAGATATAGAAACTGGAAAGGTGTATTTTTTAACCTCTTCTCCCTCAGAAATGGCTGAACAATTTTTACACAAACTTCAAAAGTTCACCTTCAGGCAGAGACCAAGCATGAGAAATTTCAGTTAAAAAAGGTAAAAGTTTCTAGCAGATATGAGTGGATGGTAACAAGAAGTTAGAACGATTATGTGAACATAACTCTAGCAATTGTTGTTGGTAGATTGTGAAATATATTTCCACAAAGCCATATACAGAAAAATATATTAATGAACCATTATCTCAAATCATAATTATTCTTTCAGTCTTCGGAATGCTAATGACACATCTTTGTCTATATTTACTACTAGAACCCCATAATTTGTGAATGAAACTTACAATTTGCCATTAAGAGATTACAGTATATAATTTAAAATGTTATGTAAATTATGCCTAGCTACTGTGTCAAATATTGGCCTGATCCTGCTCTTCCTACTGAGGCAAACCTCAATGAGAGATTTTTGCCTAAGAAAGCATGTAGTAATATACTCTTTGTGCTAAAATGCATCTAAAATAATTCTAAATATGAAAGTATTTTAGAATCTCAGTATATTGGAAGTCAAATGTGTTTTTAAATAGGATACATATAAATCATGTAAATGCATCTATTTTCTCCACAATATATTAGCATATTATCGTACTAGAGCTATGATTTCATTTCCCTTTAAGGGAGTGAATTTGACTGGCAGAAGTATCCTTATAAATCTAAATTTCTCACAAACTAACTCAACTAGGGAGTTTGTCCTGTAGACAGATTTTTGTTTTTTTTAAAATAGTCGAGTTATAAATACACAGAGAAAACTTAGTTTATAACATAAATGTAATTACCTTCACCCATACAAGAGTTATTAGTTATAATACCAAATACACAGTTCACTTACACATTAATACATTTACATATTTGCCTGAAAGTATATATTTGGATTATTTATACATGTATTATTTTACAAAAAGTCTTTCACTGTTTAAACCAGAGGTGGCCAAACTTACTGACCCTCCGAGCTGCATATGGCTATCTTCAGAAGTTCGAGAGCTGTGACGTACTTGCTAGGGCTTAGAACTTAAGCCCCATGGTAGGCGTCCAACAGGGGTTGGGGCTTCAGCTCACAAGCCACAGTCTGTCCACCCCTGGTTTAAACAGCCTTCTAGCCTTACATATCCACATGTACACAAATAACCATACATGCACACAATATTCTTTATTATTCTGTCCTGAAGAAGCTTAAGATCATCTGACTTTTATAAATTCTGACCTCTGTATTTTGCACTGAAGGCATGCTATACTTGAAGAAAAAAAAACATTCATTCATTCTTAGTACAAATTAAAAATATTGCAAAAATAATTAGCGTGCCAGAAAATAAGTTTTTCATAGACAAAATGTAATTAAAATAAGCACCCATATAATCTATAAATTTATACTTTAACTGACCAGAGAATTTTCTGTTTCCTCCTCTTCATCTTCATCTTTACCATCTTCAACTTCTTCTGTTACTTCAGCCTTTGCCTCTGCAATTAACTCTCTGACTGGTTTATTAGAAGTGACAGTAACAAACGGATGCTTGGAAAAAAAAAATTTGGCATTTAAAGTAAACAGTAATTTATAACAACTATAAAAGTAGCAATTCTTTTAGGGTTATATCTTGGTCTCCATTATACCCAGATATTAAAGGGATTAAGCTGTAATACTTACCCAACACCCTTTTTTTATTAATGTAGATTTTTTTAAATTAGAAGTTTTAAAATCTAAAACATCAATATCTAAATCTTTATGTGGAGATTTGTTCAATAAACTCATCAAAAATACAGATAGCTCATCAAATAATTTTTTTTAAAAGTTATACTGACCTTAACAACCCAAACAACAAAAGTAGAAAGAAGAAAAGGAGTACTTGTGGCACCTTAGAGACTAACAAATTTATTTGAGCATAAGCTTTCGTGAGCTACAGCTCACTTCATCGGATGCATTTGATGGAAAATACAGTGAGTCAAATGCATCCGATGAAGTGAGCTGTAGCTCACGAAAGCTTATGCTCTAATAAATTTGTTAGTCTCTAAGGTGCCACAAGTACTCCTTTTCTTTTTGCGAATACAGACTAACACGGCTGCTACTCTGAAAAAAGAAGGAAGTTTTTAAAAGGTTGCTTTTCTTGGAAATGGTCTTCATTATTTTTTTTATTCCATGCCTGAACTTCCACCTAGTACATTTTCTATTTACTATCTGGAAGTACTTAATTTAGAAAAATACAATGCTGCCTTTGGACCAAAGATTTGCGAGACAATCAATTTCTTCTGTATGTTTCCTTTAGAAAAAACAACTACCTGTCTTCATATTCTTTCTGCATAAACTATTCTCTCTCTGTTTGGTCCTGCTTCTTAAAGCCTTTCAACATATGTCAAATGTATTTTGGATACAAGTAAACGTGCACTGACGTTAAACAAAATCAAATGTATCTTGTCAGATCTACTCCTGTTAGCTCTTCTGCAGTGACAGCATTATAGCAGATGGATGAGAACTAAAGCGTATAAAACATGTCAGCAATCAACTGCTTATATAAACAAAACTACTTTATACATTAGGGGAAGCACTGAATTAACAAATAGGTCCACAAGAGAATTATTTTCATATAAAAATTTATAAATAGTAGGCCAGATTTCCACCTGGTGTAAGCTGGTGTCTCTCCATTGACTTATACCAGCTGAGGATCTGCCCCATAATGTTAAATACAGATTTAGTATATCTAATTTTGCATTATTCAGAACTTCATAGTAGCAGTGTCTTGCTTCTAAATAGATGTATTAAACCCAAGTACTATAACCCTGTTGGCAGCTAACTTTTCTTACCTGAAGAAGTTGAGCAGTATTCCATCTGGCATCTACATTCTTTTCCAAACATTTCCTTAGAAAATCTTTAAAATCTGAAGACCTGCAGAAGAAAAAAAATAAGTGATTGCCACTTTACCTTTCCTCCTACACAGACTGCATAGTGACACATTCTTTTCAATTTCCCATTTATGACTTCATTACAATTGCTCATCATCCATTCAAAAGAAGGCAGGAGAGGTAAGAGAATGGAAAGAACCAAAATCCAAACAGTTTCTCCTTAACAGGTTACAATCACTGGTATAACTCTAATGAAATCAATGGAGTTATATCAGGGATATGAATTTAACCCAATGAGTTTTACAGTTGAAAAGCCCATGAGGTGCTGCATATTGAACTTCTGATAGCCAATCCAATAAATGTTTAAAAGTGAAAGTAGCACATTGCTTACCTTGTAACCTCTCTTAATAATCTAGAATATATTAAAAACCACTGCTTTATCTGCTACATTGTTTTACGTAAAGTGATATGGCTTGATTCAACACCCGTTTATCCATTATTTTGCCTTGTGAAGTGCAACCTTAACCTTTCTGTTGTTCTTTTTTTAGTTCCAGAGCTGCACTTTTTCTAATGAAGTTCCATTTTAAAGAAAGGTTTTATTTTATGGTTCTTGGTTTTAAATGCATCCTAACTACAAATTCACTTAGTAATACTTTGCACTAACCATTTGAAAACAATCTGTTGTCATGACTGAGTGGGCAATGGCATACTCTTTTCAAACAATGTATATTCTCTGTATGAAATCAAAGAGGATTCTTCAACATTTCTCTCTTTTTCATTTTTACTTTTTTTAAAACAGATCATGCTTTTTCTCTATATCGCATTTTTTTTTAAAAAGGGTAGTTAAAAATCTTTATGTACACATTTGAAGTTGAATCTGAAACTTATATTTAAAAAGAACAAGCTCTATTTTCCAGCACAACAATATCAAAATACTAAGATACTGTAGCCTTTTTAATATGAAAGCTTCTAGACACTGCAATAACAAAAAGTAAAGTCACAGGCCCCAATCCTCCAAGGCCACATAGAAGTACTTTATGCATGTGAGAAGTTCCATACAGTTTAATAGGACTACTCAAGTGCTAGAAGTCAAATGTGCTTACATCGCTGCAGACTCAGGGCCAATCTTCAAAACTCTTGACAAAAAAAGTTAGCATTAAAAGACTAACCATTTTGAAGGCTGTGCCAATGTAGGTGGGTCAGATTTTGCTATTTTCAGCAGCACACGCATAGGATTTAGCTCGTGATGAGGTGGTTCTACTTGAGCCATTTCTATTAAAGTGATGCCCAGTGACCACACATCAGCCTTATAATCATAAGGCCTGTCTTTAGATGTCTCACACATTACCACTTCAGGAGCCATCCTGCAAAAGAGAATCGTGTATAGAATTAGAGAATGAAGCATTATCATCTGCAGTCAAAAACATTCTAAATAGTTTACTTAATTAAAATATTAATGAAATTTAAATATTTTAAATTAAATGGCACACTTTTACATATTTTACATTATTCTTTGGCAAGGCTATGTAATCAGTTGTGATATTAAAATATTAGTTCATGCTAAAAAGTTAACCACACTGCACACTTACCAGTAAGGTGTACCAATGAAAGAATCTCTTCTCTGTATTGTCCTTGTGTTTTTAGCAGATACGCCAAAATCCGCTTGAAGCAAACAGTAAAAAAATATTACTAATTTAGAGGTGGAATTTTTTCTTTTTTACATTCCACAACTAGCATATGAAATTTTGAGCTACGTTGTAGACCAAAAAGTATACATATACGAATATTAAAACTCCGAAGTGAGTGTTCAAAATATTTAAATGTGTTGGTATTATTAACCAGTAATGCTTTGTAGCTCACTAACTACTCTAATAAAAAAGTATAATGCCTCCCCCTGCTAAAAATAAAGCACTTTAAAGGCTAATGCCAAGATTAGGATGTGAGGGACAGAAATAATGGCAGGTAGGAGAAATATTTGTTGTTAGAAGAAAAGAAATAAACCATTTTCCATTAGAAAATTATTTATTTTGCCTATGAAATTATCACACTAAACTTGAACATTAACATCTCTGCCCACTTCAACAACTCCCCATTAGGTTTTGATTTTTACACTAATTCAGAAATCCTAAACTAGGATTTATTTTCTTTTTCTTGTTTCCCCAGTATGAAATCTTTGAAAAAGGCGAATAGTAAAGGCATGTAGGTACACTTTTGATTGTAAAATGTAAATTAGAAATCTTGCATTTCCTATAATAAATTTTATCAAATAGCATATCAAGCATGACATTTCTCATTTATAAAATAAGTATATTTATTTTGAAGAGATACTTTTTTGTATCCTACTATAGCAGATGTTCTAACTCTTCTTAATTAAAGTGTACAGATTAGACCAAAGAGACAAAATACACATATTCTGTCTGCTTCAATCTGTACAAAATGAAGTGATAGGCTCAACACTTGATAAACCTAATTTTGCTCTTTACAAAAAAGTGTAGGATTAAGGCAGCTATCTATTCCAGTATAAAACCAGAAATATTAAAGGACTGTAGATACTATAAATTAGACATTAAAACTTAATTGTTTCTCATAAAATTATCACACATGAAATTCCATATTATTTATTAAAAAACAGGAGACATTGCACTTAACATATTCAAGACCACTAGAAGCAAAAAAGCAAATAGTACAAGCAGCAAGAAAGAAATTACACATTCTTTCATACAGACACTGTTTCCTTTTCAAAGGTAAAAGTAAATTAAATCTTTGACCAGTCTGAATTTTATAGGGCCAGTTTACATCTACTGAATCCATAAATGAAGGGAACTTCCCCACTTAGATTTCTCTGCAAAGTAGGGTCTCAGCTATCTCTGCAGCACTATCACCCAACTTCACGTCCATGATGAGAAGAGGCAGAGATCTCATGGGACAAGGGAAATGGACAAAGACAGAAGAATACATGTCATCCTAGCTCTGACCCTGTGGAAATTTGTTAAAGTCTCAAGCTTTAGTATTAATTATTATTTTATTTAGTATTATTTTGTATTATTATTTTATTTATTTATGTATTTCTACTAATGTAGTGCCTAGGAATCCTAGTCATGGACTAGGACCCCATTGTGCTAGGGGCTGCATAAACACAAAACAAAACAAAAAAAGTTACTTACCTCAAGAAGCTTACAATTTAAGTATAAGATAAGAGACAACAGTTGGATACAGACAGAGGAGTACAAGGAAACAGTGGGAGACCACAATCAAGATCGGGATCCCATTGTGCCAGGTGCTGTGTATATATACACACAGTAAGAGACAGCCTCTGCCTTGAAGCTTACAAGTTTAACAGACAAGACAAATAGGAAGGCAGGATTACATCCCTATTTTGCAGAAGAAAAAACAAGGCAAAGAATCACCAAAGCACTTGCTTAGCTATTCTGAATTTTTTAATTGACTTCAAAATTAAGCTAGTAGTGAAGGAATGACACTTGGAGCCCCAAAGCCACTGTAAAAGCCGAGGGCCTCCATGAAGGTAGATCTGGCCAACTGTGCATCCCTGAGGATCTACCAGGTTTGGAGGTGGGCCATTTAGCCATTTCCTAGATGGAGGAACCAAATTCCATCTATCAATGGGACAATGTGGAGCCTTCATGAAGAAATCCTCATGGAGATTTCCTCTCTATACCATCCCCATTCTCAGGAGAGGAAATTTTGGGCGGTGGTGATTACTTCAGACAGAATGCTAGGAAGAAACACTACAAAGCTCATAGCAATTGTGTATTCCAGTTCCCACTGAAGTTAAGGAAGAGGGAGTGATCAGTGGTATAGAAGGCTGTAGGGAAAAGGGAACACCAATAATAATAATGTTTTCTATATCTATAATATTAGTGGGAGACATTTAAAGAAATTCAATTATTATAGACTTTATTTTCACACATTTTAAACATCATTTTCTACAGCCAAATGAAACCTAAAATTCTTGTTTATATTATGTATTTAAAAGTATTTACACCTAGCCGTAACCTGACTTTCAAATTCAGTAACAGTATTGGTACAAGGCCTGCTCCTGCTCCCTTTGAACTCTATGGGAGGTTTGCCAAGCATAAAAAAGATAACTCAAGCTTTACTTATTTTTCAGAACAACAAAAAAATCACTTATGTCTGTTGAACTATAATTCTTCTATAACGTATATCTAAGTACACAAATACTTAACAGTGCCAAACAACAATTTAAACAAAAAAATTCATATATATTTTTTTTAAATCTTGTACATTTCCATGCAAGAACCTTACCCAGTTTAATGTCTCCATCTAATGTAAAAAGAATATTGCCAGCTTTTAGATCTCTGTGAATGATCTTATTTTCATGCAAATAGTTCAGTGCCTCCAAAGTCTGCTTGCAAACTACTTTAATCTGTGGCTCTGTTAATGGCCTCTCAAGCTCTGAAAGAGAAACACATACACAAATATTAAAAAAATCCCATCTTTTGCATTTTTATTTTTTACATAAATTTCCAGACTGATCATTATAAATCATAGCAAAAACTGTCAATCTGACCACTTAGTTTTAGAAGTAATCATTGTGTGAAAAATTCTGGCCCCACTGAAGTCAATGGCAAAATTCCCATGGACTCCAATGGAGCCAGGATTTCACACCTGGGATCTGGGAACATCTCATTTATGAACTATTTATAAAGTTACTTTGAATTTTCTGTTTAATATACAGAAATGTTATTAAAATGACTTTCAGGTTAATGAAATATTAATAATGTTTTAAATAATACTTTGAGTAAGATAGAAAAAAGAACCATATTCTGTAAAGACTTAAAATACATGGACAACTAATCACAAATATCTACTCGTGCGATTAAAGTTGCTCACATGCATAAATTAATGGATAATTTAAATTATTAATTTTAAAATAATTTAGATTTTTGAGAAATATAATGACCATTTTAAAAATGACAAAATTACTTTACATTAAGATGAGGGGGTTAGGTATATAGATATATCTACTTTAAGCTCATATAATAAATATTTTAAAATCATCACATTGAGTATTATTCAGTACAGTCCTGCATAAAATACAAAGCATCTGCATTTCAAAATAGTATATAATTTTTAAAAGTAAAATCCTTCCAAATATTTAATTATATTTATTTTAACCTGTTATCAAGATTAATTATTTGAAACAAAAACTTGTATTTACCCAACATTACTGCGTCTACTGCTCCACCTGCACAAAATTCAATCAGGATCTGTGTATAAATAAAAACACAGGTATTAAAAAATAAAAAATTACTGAATTGGAAGTGTTGTCTAGAGGTGAGAGACCACAGGACTTGGCATCAGGAGGCTTGCATTCAATTTCCTCATTTATCCCTGGCTTGGTGTGTGACCTTGATAAATCACTTATCTAACCTCTGTAGAACAGTGATATTAGCTAACTGAAAGTGGCACTGCAAGGCCTAAGTAAATCGTGTGCAAAGTGCTTGGAGATACTCAGACAAAATGTGTTAATCCAGGTATATAAATTCCACAATAAAAGGATTAAAATCAACTGGAATCTGGGGTTGGCTGTGTGTGTGATTTGCACAATCATTATATAGTTATTTCTAATTTGAAAATTCTGAGGACAGGAGCCAAAACATTTGTTAACAGCAGAGATAGCTGCCTTATCTTCACGTCCCCTTCAGGTGAAACAGAAAAAGTATAACATTTACACGAAAGGAAAGACATCAAAAATCGAAGGAAATAGACCTGTCACATGTTTTAAAGGGAAAACCAAAAACCCTTTGACTTGTTTTTCTCCTTCTTCCTAGTCATGTCCATAGAACTCTCTTGGCCTAAAATAATCCCTCCATTTACATTAATTCTTATGGGGAAACTGGATTCGCTTGACATCGTTTCGCTTAAAGTTGCATTTTTCAGGAACATAACAACGTTAAGTGAGGAATTACTGTATTTGTGAAATCTACACATGTACATTCAAAGGCCTAGATCATCAGCAAATTGTGGGCCAAGTTCTGTGAGATGCTAAGCACTTTCTGCAAGTTACTGAGTGCCCTCAAGTCCCATTAAAATCAGTGGAAGTTGAGGTTGATCAATATCTCACAAGATTGGTCTCAGAAAGCCCTAATTTTTATTTTATTCTTAATTGTGTGGTTTCCATTATCTATTTCTGAACTGTGCTGGTGGACTTAAAACTTGAATCCAGCAGTTACAAACAAGAAATGTCTAAATCCTCTCCGTACATAGAAATAAACTATCAACTTCAAGTTTTAGAATCAAATCCGGGTGAACCAGAGCTGCTGTTACAGTCAGAGTTGAAGAGACGACTCTATATATCTTAGAAGATGTTTTGACACAGTAATCATGCGACTTTCAAGTTAGTTGTAAAATTGAGTGGATAATTGTCCAAATAATTAGTAACAATGTAGAAAAGATTTGATGGAATAATGATATAAAGTCTCTTATTATTAAGTTGGGGGGTGGGGGGAACCTACAGTTCAATATTTTTACATAAATAGGAGAACTGTATACAAAAGGAAACACCTACCCAAAGATTGTTTTCATAGTAGAAAGCATCTAGAAGCTTGACAATATTTGGATGATCGCAGGATGCCAGAATATCAATCTCAACCATGTAATCTTCTAGTTCTTCCTCGGATTTAGTATCAATCACCTTTGCTGCAGCAAGGACTTTGGTTTCTTTGTTCTGAGCCTGTAAAAGGAAGTCACAGCACCATTAACACAGGAACTTTTCAATTCTGATCACATTCAAAATATGACAGTGACAAACTTCAATTATTTCACCTCAAGATTCTGTTATAATAATTAGTATACTACTGTAGCATTTTGCCGTCTTCAATATGTTTTACGAACATTTACTAATTAATCCTCAACATACCATACAGAAGACAATACCTACATATTATATACTGGATAAACTGAGGCAGAGGAAGGTTCAATAACTTTCCTAGTGAAACAGAGAATCCATGGAAGAAATACAATGAGGACGTAGGTGTTCCCGACTCCTAGTTCCATTCTCTGAATCATCATGCTGTTTATCTCTCAAGGAAGTTACTGTTGGTACTCCTTATAAAAGGAGCAGTATAGATTTACATCTCAAATGAAGGGTGTGGTAAGGTGGCTTTAAACCACCTTTGTGCCATCCTCCTGGGGCTGGAGAAGCACTGGGAGTAACTAAAGATTTGTCTCAGTTATGACAGCTTCCCTGGGATGCTCTATGGGCCACAGTACTGCCTGGCATGCTGTGACCCCTTGCCCCCAACAGGACCCTGTGACTGAACTTGCAAGCTGCTTTAGGATTGTCCTCTGCTGTACCTGCACTGGGGAAATCCTCTGCTGTCTGGAACTGGGGCTTTTAGGACCCTTTTATTCTACTTCAGCCCTTTTACATAGCATAAAGGGAGCCAGAGTAAGGATATGGATATCCTAGCTAGAGAATTTACAGAGGCACAGCAGCAGCGCTACTGCAAGCTCTCTAGTGTAGCTGTTCTAAGCCAACGGGACAGAGCTTAATTACTACTTAATTACTGCCCATCTGCTTAATTACTCCAGCTCCTGTGAGCGGTGGGAGAAGCTCTCCGACCAATATAGAGCTGTCCACACCAGCACTTAAGTCAGCATAAATTATGTCTCTCAAGGGATGGCTAATTCACACCCCTGAATGATGTAATTTATGTTAATTTAAACTGTAGTGTAGCCATAGCCTAAGGAGGAAGATCTCACCTCCTGACTTCCTGCTAAGTTAGAGGTAACTGTTCTTAGAACACACTACGCTAAAAACCTTCTCTACAAGCTTGTTTACCATCTTAAATCTTACTAACTAAACTAAAACTACACTGGATCTTGGAGTGTTAAGAAAAGAATCACAAAGTGAAAAAACAGGAGATACAGGATTACGCCTTTTATAAAGAAAAACTCCCTGTTTTTCAGATAAAAAACTTAAAGTTTGTTGACCTTGGAAAACTTTACAGACCTGCCTACCCTAGCAAAAATGTCTCTAAATGATATACCATTGATGATGACAGTTCAGTTCCAATAGTGTTATCACAACTGGGAGCTCTAGTATAGATGTCTACCTGCTGGTGGTGGTGTTTTGAATAGGATATTGAAAATTCTCACAGCCTGTCCCATACTGCTAACATGGGGGCAGCTGAACTGCATATAGCAATGGTGGGAAACGTTTACAAAATGTTCTTTGTGTAGAGGTCCCCCAGCAAATGGAGAACTAATGGAATTATGTCATCACAAGCAACAAAATCCAGAAAGCTGAGCAACTGAGAGAGGAAAGGATTTGTAGTTAGACTGTTTAAAATTCTGGATTTTGTTTGGCTTTTAATAACACTTTTTTAATATTAAAGTTATTTAATATTATTTGGGAGAAGGGAAGTCTTTGTTAAACATTAAGTAAAGGCGTGAGAGCTCACCATACTCAAAAAGTAATCCAGTAAAACTAGAGAACGTGAGACTTCACATTTTGATATTTCTAAGATCAATAACAAACATAAAAGTAAACCAAAAGCCTTTAAGTCTGTCTATAAACATTATAAATGGACACAAATACAATTTTTAAATAATCTTTTGAAGTGACATCATACATTTGGAATCTAATCAATTTCAATAAATGAGATAAAAGTAATTTCTAAAACAATGTCCCCTCCTTTTTTTTTTTTTTTTAAAAAAAGAAGTATGTTTCCCTCACCAAGTACTGTCTGAAAGACCCACAAAAGCAACATGGAAAACTGACAAAGACCTCAATGCTGCAAACATATCCTCGCAGAGCAAGCCCCGTGCCTACAAATGTGTAGCTGCAGGACTGAAGCTCAATTCTCTTGATAATTGAAGAAAAACCACAAAACTGATTATACACAAAGTGTCATCACAAATGCACAAAAACACCTTGAAAAGATGTTTTTCCTCCAATCTCTTTTAGTTATACTCATTTTAGACATTACTTGTAATACCCATAGCTAAGAATTTTTAAACATGATTTTCAAGTTGAGAATGTTCCTTTAAATATCAACAATGATTTATTCAATTACTTTGTAAAATGTGTATTAAAACTAAAAAGTAGATCAGTATTTAAAAGTATCTACTTAACTCAATTGGGTTTTCTATTGAAAGGAAAAACTGGAAAACACACAAATGCTAGGTTTATAAATGTACACACAAAAACTTGGTTCATTCAATTTGTGAACTGAAATGGTCACTTACTAGTGTACTACTATCAAAAAATAAAATGACTTAACATTTCCATACATATGAGCTATAGGGGGAAAAATATCACCGGTAAAACAACAGTCCTAATTATTTTCAAATAGTCTCCCCACCTCTTTTTTTTTCTTGCCACATCAACAAAATCACTTATTTAAGATGGACATTTAGTCAGAGCATATGTATTTCATCAACACTGCAGCAATGCTAGAATATAATTTGAATGCATCAGCTAAGACTACTATATTATGTGGAGGATATGATTTTCTTGACAAGTATGTTCTACATTTATATATCAAGTAGCACTTCCAAAAGTGAACTGTAAAAACAAAACAAAAGTCTTGACATTTGCCTTTTTGTTTTTCCACAGTAAGATCAGAACATTCATAGCTGTATGAAGTTATTCTAAAACAAAAAACTAATTACTGAGGTAGATATTCTAATATCTGATAACGTAAAGGTTAAACCAAGGTATTTTATCATTTGTTTGTATTGGTTACATGTTTTGCAAAAGGAGAAAAGGTCAAATCTTCCTGTACTCTAACTGCACTCAATGTACTGTATCATTAATAAATTAATGATAGATAAAATAGGTATCTAATTCACAGTAAAACCAAACTGATACGTTTTCTGTGCATAGTAAAGATGAAATATACACTTAATGCCTACTTACCCGAAAATTTATTTTCCCAGAACGGGCAGAATTTTATTTTCTTCAGTATCTCCTTGGAGTTCAGAGTCCACAATCTTGAGGGTATGTCCATGCTGCATTTAAACACTCATATTTGGCCTGTGTCAGTTGACTCAGGCTATGGGGCTGTTTAATTGTGGTGTAGACATTCAGGTTTGAGTCCTCAAGGTCACAGAGCCCAGACTCCTGCCGGAGCCGAATGTCTACACCACAGTTAAAAAGCCCAATAGCCTGGGCCCCCCAAGTCTGAGTCAGATGACATGGGCCAGTTGCATGTGTTTAATTGCAGTGTAGACATACCCACACTGTCTAGAATCTGTAGATCTGCCTGTGACAAAGAATTCTAATATTGCCCAACTCTTAGGGAAACACTTAACAAAAGACTTTTTAAAATTTGCATTAATTATAAAATGTGATTTTTTTCAAATAAAGCTATACTTAAGATTTCGATAGGAACCACTGAGTTTTACAACAGCAGGAGTGTCACTTTCTGGCTCAACTTCATCATGACTGAAAACAAAAAGTAGTAATTCAAAAAGTAGGAATATCACTGAGTGGTCTAAATGCAACAAAATCCACAATATTTGTTCTGTTCATGCTGACAGATCTCCCTGCAGGCTGATCTTTTCCAGACCCTTGTGTTCCAAGTAACTTGAAGTCTGGTTTTGTGCTGGTTTGGTAAATTTAAGTATTGGAATATCCACCAGCTTTGGGGATTGTCTGCCCCATTCTTTGCAGTTCACCCTAATTGAGTGACCTCAGCATGGGATCCCGGTTACAATTATACAAGTCCTAAGGATTATGATGATGACTAAGAGATATCAGAGACTTTCTTCTTCAGGTGACTAGCTTTTGGAAAATCTGATACAGTTTTTCATCTCTAGGGAAAGGGAGGAGCTAAAGGTACCAGAGCACTATCCCTAGACTCAACTGTCCCCCAACCCCCATGATCTTTTTAGCACCCTTTGCAATTAGGTTTCTGAAATTTAGATCTTCGCCCAGCTGTTTGCTACTGCAGAGAGGTTAACTATGCCGTGCTCTCTTACTTGGCCACCTACAGACACTGCTGAGATAACAGAGGCTAGAGGCTTTCTTCTCCCTTTTCGCGTTCTCTAGTGGGATATTGTACAACTTCACTGGCTATTGAAACAATCTGCCAGAAAAACACTAATTTGAGTAAGTAGGCAAAGTAGACTCGTTTTTAAGAATTAGAAAGTAATGCTGAATTTAAAAACCTTTATGTTTTCGCTAGTTAAGGCTAGAATGAAACATTTGTTTGCTTTTGTCAGGGTTCCTTCCCCACTCTGAACTCTAGGGTACAGATGTGGGGACCCGCATGAAAGACCCCCTAAGCTTATTCTTACCAGCTTAGGTTTCAGAGTAGCAGCCGTGTTAGTCTGTATTCGCAAAAAGAAAAGGAGTACTTGTGGCACCTTAGAGACTAACAAATTTATTAGAGCATAAGCTTTCGTGAGCTACAGCTCACTTCATCGGATGTGAGCTGTAGCTCACGAAAGCTTATGCTCTAATAAATTTGTTAGTCTCTAAGGTGCCACGGGTACTCCTTTTCTTTTTGCAGCTTAGGTTAAAAACTTCCCCAAGGTACAAACTTTGCCTTGTCCTTGAATAGTATGCTGACACCACCAAACATTTAAAAAACAAACAAACAGGGAAAGAGATCACTTGGAGATGTCTTCCCCCAAAATATCCCCCCAAACCTTACACACCCCCTTTCCTGGGAGGCTTGAGAATAACCACCTAACCAATTTGTTACAAAATCATCAAAGTCCAAAACCCCATGATCTTGGAACAATGGAAAAATCAGTCAGGTTCTTAAAAGCAGGATTTTATTAAAAAGAAGAAAAAAAGAAAGAAAGGTAAAAATCATCTCTGTAAAATCAGGATGGAAAATACTTTACAGGGTATTCAGATTCAAAACACAGAGGATCCCCTTCTGGGAAAAACCTTAAAGTTACAGAAAACAGGAATAAATCCACCTGGCCTGGCTTACCTATACTGGTTGCAATATTGGAGACTTGGATTAGTATGGGTTGGAGAAGATAGATTTCTATCTGGCCTCTCTCAATGCCAAGAGAGAACAACCCCGTAAACAAAACAAAAACCTTCTCCCCCCCCCCCCCCATGATAGCATCTTGTTCCCTTATTGGTCCTTTGGGTCAGGTGCCAGCCAGGTTAGCTGAGCTTCTTAACCCTTTACAGGTAACAGGATGTTGCTTCTGGCCAGGAGGGATTTTATAGCACTGTATACAGAAAGGTGGTTACCCTTCCCTTTATATTTATGACAGCTTTGTTATAAATATGGAAGATGCTCTTTAAAATAATCATACAGTCTTGATGATCCATCCTGGTTTATAACGACATGTTTTTCATATAGTTGCTGCAAACAGGAAGTTAGGCCTCCACCCAGACACCAAAGTCAAATATAATGAGTCTAATACTTAATGTTATTCCATTTATGGGAGATAATGCTGCCTGCTTCTTATTTTCAATGTCACTTGAAAGTGAAAACAGGCATTCACATGGCACTTTTGTACCCAGTGTTGCAAAGTATTTCCATGCCAGATATGCTAAACATTGTATGCCCCTTCATGCTTTGGCCAACATTCCAGGTTTAAGACTCTGAAGTACCTTCCAAAATCTGAGAGGGATGAGATGTGGAACATATTGTCAGAAGTCTTAAAAGAGCAACACTCTGATGCAGAAACTACAAAACCCAAACTACCAAAAAAGAAAAACAAACAAGTTTTTCTGTTGGTGGTATCTGACTTAGATGATGAAAATGAATGTGTGTCCGTTTCCACTGTTTTGGATTGTTATTGAGCAAAATCTGTCATTAGCATGGAAGCATGTCCTCTGGAATGATGGTTGAAGCATGAAGGGGCATACAAATGTTTAGCATATCTGGCATGGAAATACCTTGCAACACCAGCTACAACAGAGCCATGTGAATGCCTGTTCTTATTTTCAGGTGATGTAACTAAGAAGTAGGCAGCATTATCTCACATAAATGTAAACAAACTTATTTGTCTTAGCGATTGGATGAAGGAAAAGTATGACTGAGTGGACTTGTAGACTCTAAAGTTTTACATTTTATTTTTGAGTGCATTATGTAAAAAAAAAAAAATCTACATTTGTAAGTTGCACTTTCATAATAAAGAAATTGCACTACAGTACTTGTATGAGGTGAATTGAAAAATATTTTTTCTTTTTTACAGTGCAAATATTTGCAATAAAAAACAAAGTGAGCGTTGTAAACGTTGTATTCTGTGTTGTAATTAAAATCAATATATTTGAAAATGTAAAAAAACATCCAAAAATATTTAAGTGGTACTGAATTATTAACAGTGTGATTAAAATTGCAATTAATTGTGATTTTTAAAATCTTTTTCATTTGTTTGATAGCCCTAGTTATTAAGGAAACTAATAACAGACAATAAATAAAGTACTGTCATGGTTTAGAAACTGGCTAGCAGAAAACAGAGTGGAATTAAATGGTCTATTTCCAATATCACAGAAGGATAACAGTCAAGTGCCCAATGATCTGTACTAGGACTGTGATATTTAATACATTAATGTTCTGGAAAAGGTGGTGAACAGTGAGATGGCAAATTTTGATATCTATGTAGAGGAAAAGTGAGTATAGCACAAATCATTCAATTGGGTTGCTTATATAAGAGATACACATGTGTATGTAAAAAGAAAAGGAGTACTTGTGGCACCTTAGAGACTAACACATTTATTAGAGCGTAAGTTTTCATGAGCTACAGCTCACTTCATTGGATGCATTTGGTGGAAAAAACAGAGGGGAGATTTGAAAGCTTATGCTCTAATAAATTTGTTAGTCTCTAAGGTGCCACAAGTACTCCTTTTCTTTTTGCGAATACAGACTAACACGGCTGCTACTCTGAAACATGTGTATGTATGTATCTAGCTCAAAGTAAGAGGACTTGTGGGGGGAAGGAGAATTGTTTAATATTTGATACTGTAATTTGAGCTAGATTAAAAAGGATTATGAGACGATGTGTGAAAAAAGAGGTAGATGGCCAGACCTGAAAGATTAAATGAAATAAAAATACATTGACTGTATTAGCACTGCATCCTTCTACCTTGCTAAAGTGAGCAATAGCTAGTTAAAATAATGTATACTTTTCCGTTTACAAAGACATACTGATGCTAAATTAAGACTAGCAGTACTTTATAGAAAGATATTTGATGCAAAACAAACTACTTCATATTGTTAGAAAGCAGTGGTAAAATAAGGTTCCAGATTAATAATAAAATATGGCAATCAATACCATGTGGAAATTGGCTTTTGTGGTTTCTTATGAGGCTTGCTATGTACATACTCTGTCATCATACTTAGCACTTTATTTGCTGAAAAGCTATTTTGTTCAGATAAAAACATACTTATTTCTGAGCTAAGTAGGGTATGTTTTTATCAACTTGCAAAAGAAAAAAAAAAGGCATTGCTGAAATGTCTTTGTTTCCTAAAAAGTGTTAGAAACCGATAAATAATTCTCTTTACAATATTAAATCAACTAGTTTTGGGAGAAATTGAAGGTTACAAGTAGTAAAACATTAAGAAAATTTTAATTGATTCTGAGGATATTGCTGAGTTGCTCCCTTCCACAAACCTTTAGCAAATTTTAAAAAATTCTATTTTTATATGTAAACCAATTGTAAGCAAATGGAAAATTGCACAGGAATTAAATTATATGACATATTTAAGCTAGTGTTTCACAGATCTTCTACAGTTTATGAATAAAGATGTAAACAAATATTTCTGCCCAATTCTATGCTGATGTTCATTTAACAAGAGGTACAAAATTAGATTAAAAATATATTAAAAGCTAAGACTTCCAGTAATTATGTACTTTGATTTTGTCTTTTGATTCTTTTATGAAGCTTACACTGAATCTCAATTAGTTTGTGATAGTGCCAAATCTCATAAGAGAAAGAGGGTTGATATGAGCCAGCACTTGGATGATGGATCTCTGAGAAACACCTAGTGCTGTAAAAATGACATTCGGGATTCAGCAGATGGACTCTTCACTCAGATTCAAAGGAAAACCACTACCCTAGCATGGTTTTAGGAGCAATATGATGCTTAAGATGTGGTCTTTCAAATGAGATGGACCCATGAATTGTATCCATTAAAGATTCCCATGTGATTATTCATAACTGTATGGGTGTTAACCCTGGTATACTGACAAAATTACAAATTGGCTTATTATGGTATGCCTACCTAAATTACTCTTCTGATATGTTCTGTAGTGTTGTGGTGCAGTATACTGTTATACACCTACTGTATTTCATTTATAATGTAGCCACACTCCAGTGGTATATACAATAATTTCTGTGGCAGCTTGTATCAGTTCATAAAGTGCACTGGAATCATTTGAAATAAACGTTAAATATAAAACATAAAGCCCTCTGGAAAGCTTTATGCACAAAATGTGCAAGGAAGAAATGGTTGCCCTTATGCAAACTTTGCAGCTACATTAAATTAGAGATTTTATCTATATGTTTATAAATGGCAGAAACATGACTGATGTCCTTCCTCGGATATAACTGCAGTGTTATAATAGTTTTAAGTACTATATGAAGCTAGTTCTGGAGTTTTGTATCTTTTGTAACTAACTTGTTATAATTATTAAGGGGGAGGAGCTATCATTATTAAACTGTTTATTATGGTTTTTCCATTAAAACTTCTTTATTGCTGAGTGGGTTAATGGTGAATTCAGGACTGGGGAAGACTAAGCATCCTCATAATGAACTACGCCTTACTGATATGAGCAACTAATACAAGTGTTTCATACAAGCGTATAATAGGTTAATAATGTTGCAAAAAATGTTCATTTTAAGAGAATTATAATGACTTTTATATTACCATTTTGATTAAAACTGCCTATCCTCAATCCTAGCAACAGCGAGGAGGCTCCAGTGCGGAGGGAATATTTTTTCCCTTCCATCAGGCAGAAACTCATTATTATTTTCCTCATCCTTCCTCCCCAGTTCCTTCTGTTAGACTAAAGCTCGAGGCAAGGACTGTCTTGTTTGGTATTTCCACTTTCACATCAATCTCAGGACAACCCTCTTTCTTTGCAACGGGCCGAGTAGGGAACACCTCTCCCCAAGGCATTTCAGCTGTATTTCACAATTTCTCAACGGCTGTAGTATCCTGTCACAAGTAGGTTTAGTGTCATGAGTTGTAGGCTTCTTGTCAATGTTTCATTCTCTGAGTAGAGGTTAATGTAGCATATTTAAAAAGCAGAGGGAAGAGAGTCTGAAATGAAAGAAGGCACAGGATATATGCTTGAAATAATCCCCCAAGTAACATTTGTGAGTGGTCTTGTGTCTCTTTACTCAAGAAACTACTGAAAACTCACCGCTCTAAGAAGGTGTTCTTGCTCTAACGACTACACTCCATTCCACATTAATTCCATCTTGTTTAATTCTGTTTTTCTTGGTTTGTGCCTTTAAATTATAAGGCGAAGATTTTCAAAAGTGACTAGTGATTTAAGTGCTGAAAGGGAGACTCTATGAAAAGCGTCTGGTTTACACTGAGTTAATTATAATCAAGAACTCATCTATTCCACAGAATCTGAAGTGAAGATCTAAGATACGCCTCCATGGTTTCTGAGCCCATAGACTGGAAAGTCACCAGCAATATAACTGAAATTTAAAAATGTAGAGTTTTATTGAAATATGAAATATAAATATGAAAATGAGTAATAACCAGTACAGCTGCTCATATTTTAAATTAAATGATCTTTGCAATATGCAGCAAATTTCTATACTATCAACAAAACTCCAGCAGCACGGGTATTAGGCAAAGCTGGAAATTTAGCTAGTTAGCTGGAAGACATAGGAGGAAGTTTAAGATGTTAGAAAAGTTATATTAGCATAGACACCTGGGTTAGGGTGTGGAAAAAACCCACCCCGACCGATGTAGCTAAGCTGACATAACCCCCTCTGCAGACTCACCTATGTTGACTGAAAGAGGGCATCCATTGACATTGCTAACCTTGTCTGGGAAAGTGATGCTCCTACACCAACAGAAAAACCCCTCTGTCAGTGTAGTACTCCTGGGTGAATTCTGCACCACTGGCCATGTGCATATTTTAATTTTTTTGCACACAAAAAAAAGCTTCTGTTGAAAAGTTGCTGCAATTCTGCCTTTTACCCACCAGAGGGTGCTGTGGTGATAGAACACAGCAGGACTCCCAGCTAGTTAGGGAAGAGAAAGAGCCTGCAGAGCATTCTTCACAGCGCCTGTGAGGCCAGGTCAGGAAACAGGAGCTATGGGGAGAAAGACAGCCTAGGGTGCTGGGAGGAGGGGGAGTCAGACCGGGGCTCATAAGGGCTAGTGGTAGAGGACAGATGGGGCAGGGTCTGAATGGGAGTGGAGGCACAGGGCCACATGGTGATGGGAGAGGGGGTGCTGAGCTACATAGGGACAGAGGGTGTTTGAGTGGGGGGCACAGAGACATGTTGACAGGGGGTGCAAGGACACAGGGGGATGAGGGAAGTGGGTATCTGAGTGGGGGGGGAGGGACACAAGTGCCTGACTGAATGGGAGAGGCTGGGAACAGCCAGGTCTGCATGGGGAAAGCTCCCTAACAGTCCTCCCCTCTCCCCTGCCAAAAAAACACCCCCGTTCCATACTTTTCCCACCCATACCCAACAACCCTCCAGGCTCCTTCCCAGAAATTATTTCCCTCTCCCTCAGCTCCTCTGTTACGCCTGACTCCCCCCGGCCTTTGCACTGCTTCTGGGGGATGCAGGAAATATGATTCTGTATTGTAGTTTAAATAAATTATTACTCAGAATTCTGTATTAATATGCCTAGGAAGGAATCTATTTGTCAAAAACATTTTCTGAATCTTTTTTGTCTGTATTGTTACAGACATACTTGCTAACAGGTATTTTGAAATAAATGACCAAAAATAATTGAAACTGGTGTGATTACATTGTGTTATTTTGATAAATAAAATATGCAGAATTTGAAAATACTGTGTGCAGAATTTTTAATTTTTTGGCACAGAATTCCCCCAGGAGTAGTGTAGGCTGCATCAACACTAGAGGGCAATGCTGACACAGCTATCCTGGCATAGTGTCTTTAGGGCAGCATACCCCCTTAAAATGGATATTTTTGCTAAACGTATCAGTAGGGAAACAGTTAAGTGTTGACATTTAAATGGTCATTAAATTTCAGAATTACCCCCCTACTGAGATAAATGAGAAGTTCACATCTCTGAACTGTTGTTTCAGGCTACAGTATTTATAGACTATGGGGATAATTTTCACAAGGAAAAAAGATGTATTCTTAAATCACATTAGCTAATACATGGTAACCAACAAGAGGTAAAATCCTAGTGAAGACAAGTCAGTTTGCTGTTTTCACACAAGTTAGCAGGTTGAGGTAAACCCTAGGCTTTCCTCATAGTCTTTACCTCGACCGGCTATGAGCAGGCCTAGGGTTTACCTCAAACAGCTAAGGCCTTGTCTCCAATACAGAGTTTTATTGACGCAAGTTACATCATTGATCAAAATTACATCACTTGTGCATATTCACACAACATTCCTGTCGGCAAAGTGCGATCACAGTTGGTGTTCTAGCATCGAGAGAGCAGTGCACTGTGGGTAGCTATCCCACTGTGCTACTTGCTACCTTCTGCAGCTAGATTTTGTGGGAAGGCAAAGTGGATCACAGTGCATCATGGGTGTGTGCTCAACATCCCATGATGCAGTATTTTTCCATCCCATCACTACATGGGCTTCCAACTGTGTTTCACTGCATTTTTCAATGGCCCCTGTTTACCGGGAGCCTGCCATCTCTGTCTGAATGGATGGATCCTGCACTGTTCTCTACTGTTGTGGTCACTTATGAACAGATCGTGGCTGGTCATGCAGTATATCATGAGCACCCAATCTGAACAGGTATCAGAAGTGCCTGACCTGCTATGTGCCATGGAAAGAAACAATACCAGTTTACTTTTGGCATTCATGGAGCAGCTGACATGATGACTGTTGCTCCTGGGCTCGAGAAACAAGCACTGAGTGGTGGGATCACATCGTTATGCAGGGTCTGGGATGACAAACAGTGGTTGCAAAACTTTCAGATGCAAAAAGCCACCTTCCAGGACCTGTGTGTGGAATTCTTCCCAGCACTGCAGCACAAGGACACCAAATTGGTGGACAAGAGCATGCGATCGCTGTGTGGAAGCTGGAAACTCCAGACTGCTACCGGTCGTTCATGAATCAGTTTGGAGTCAGGAAGTCCATCATTGGGGTTGCATTAACAGGGTGCAAGGCCATTAATTGCATTCTGCTATGAAGTACTGATACTCTTGGAAACATGCATGAGATAGCGGATGACTTTGCAGCAATGGGATTCCCTAACTTGCTCCTCCTCGGTTGCTTCCTTATCTGGTGGAGGCGCTCCCCCAGTGTGTAGGGGGTTCCCCTGAAGGCTACATCTGCAGACGCACAACAAACAGAAGCATGATTTCAATGCTGTACGTGCATTAACATCATTGTAAAAAAATGCACCTCTTTTTAAATATGAATCAGTTTCTCATCGTCTCTTGGCAAGCACACAGTTCAGCAAACATCCTAAATATGGGGAGTTCAACCTGGGGGGAGGGGGGGGGAAATGTGTGCTCAAGATGGGGCAAACTGCCTAGGTGGTTTTTTTTAAGGGGATCTCTGCAGACAACTAGGGACAATATTGTAAATTCTGCCACCATCTTCCACCGATGGGGGTCACTGAAGCCAATCTTTCTCTCCTGAGGGTAAGCAAAGATGCATGGGTGCATCTCCTGCATGCGTGCAGCTTGCCAGTGTGCCGCTTTGCTCCCTGTACAAGTGATTGCCAATTTGCACAGGAAAGTTTCCTACAACGGGAGAAGGAACAAAGCAGCTCTGCCAAGAAACCTTCGGCAGATGATTGGCGAGTACCTCCAGGAAAGTTTCCTAGAGATCTCTCTGGAAGATTCCTGTGAAGTCTTGGTGTGCTGCACAGAGGAATGTGTGGCACACGCAAACACAGCTAGTCTTGTACATTTCTATCCCTTTCCCCTTTTCTAGAATATACAGAGCAAAGGACAGCTTTATTTCAGATAACCAAGCAGCATCAACTCAAAAAGATCACTTACCAAAGCTCCCTTCTCCTGCATCATGCACAACAGAGATGGACTGCTGGGGCTGGTTAGACTCCCCCCCCCCCCCGAGTGGAAAAGAGATCCTGACTCACTGTGCCACCGCACAACCTTGCTGTGTCCTCCACCTCTACCTCTTCATCCATAACTTTGTCCCTGGGGTTGATTCTGCTGTCCACTGTCTCTAGTTACACCGAAGTATCCACAGGGCTCTTGAGGATCGAGATGAGGTCACCACCAAGGAGGACGCCTAGCTCCTTATAGAAGCAGCAGGTCTTCAGCACAGCACCAGAACAACTGTGACTCCATTGCCTTCTGGTATGCCTGCCTCAGCTCATTTATCTTCACACAGCACTGATGCATGTCCCATTTGTAGCCCGTCTTCTACATGCCATAAGAAGTCTGACCATAGGTATTGAAGTTCCTATGGCTGGAGCAGAGCTGGGACTGCATCCAACAACTCAGATGTGCTCCAAGCAGGAGAGCATTTGCTGCATGGCACTGCCATGGTCAGCTGGGAAGATGCAATGTTCGCTGCCCATGCCAAGCAAACAGGAAGTTGAATTTCAAGAATTCCCAGACCTTTAAAGGGGGAAGGGCAGATGCCTGTGCTCCCGAGTGCAGGGCAGTGGAGTTCAAACTGCTGACAAGAGCCGTCAGGGCGGGCATTGCGGACACCTCCAGGAGGCCATTTACAGAGACATAATCAAACACAGTGTCTACAGTGACACTTTTTCTACCTGACTTTGCTGCAAAAAGCCCTACACCTCTCATTGAGGTGGTTTTATTTTGTTGGCAAAGCAGGAGAATTTTGTCAGCGGAAGCAGCATTGTAGTGTGTACACCTGCACTGTTTTGTTGAAGAAAGATGACAACAACAAAACTCTGTAGTGTAGACACAGCCTTATTTGGGTGAAAACTGCAAACTGATTTGTCTTCACTAGGATTTTACCTTGTATTGGCTACCATATATTAGTGAACTGGTATAAAAAAATTAGAATTTTTTTTTTTAAAAGAAAGCTTTGATTCTGGAACATAATTCTGTGCTCAGAGCATCATGAGACATGTGGGGCCCAGCAAGAATAAGTTATCTAATGCACAGTCCAAGTTTTATCAAGCTTACTGTATCCTGGCCAAAGCTAAAGCTCTTTTCCTCACTGGATTGCTGGCAAGAGGGAGAGTCCAGGGATTGGTTGAATATTTCTCAAGACAAGACCCAGTCCTTTAAGCATTAAGTTTTTGGACTCTTTGTAAAGAACAATTTGACATTTTGTTTTTCCTCAACCAAGAAAGAACTGCTCATCTGTTGCTCAAGAATAAGAATGAAATAAAAAGGAGAAATGTTGGCAGTTGCAACTGCAATTGCCTTCATTATTAAGCTGTAAGAAAACTAGGCGGATTAAAAAAATAGTCATTACAGAAAAGCAGCAGTTAATCCCTGCCCTACTTGAAACAGACTTGTCACTGGAGTAATTGAATAGCTCTAGACTGGTGGATCCTACGCAGTAATGCAATTGATTTTGACTACACTTGCTCTTTGCTGTTGTTTTGAAACTTTGCATTAGCTTAATTTAAACAAAATTGAGGTTTTTAATGAAACGAACAAAATGTACACCAGATCATGTTATTTTAAGATTAAACTCCATTTATTTTAAACTGTCATTCAGTTTAAACGCACTTTAGATTTCAGAATAGACAACACCAACTGCATAAAAGATTGGCTTGTTGTCTTTCTTTAAAATGGTGACCTTTATAGGGGTGGGGCAATGACTACTTCCGCATTTAAAAAGGGATTGGGACATTTTGCACACTACTATAAGTTAATCAATCAACTTGGTTTGATCATTGTATCATAGCACAATGTTTTAATTTCACTCACTTCACTTTCTTCTTGACAGGTAAACTATTAGACTCACCAAACAGTAAACTGACATCATCATGATGTATGAAGATGTGCTGAGGCCAGTAAAGTGCCATCCTGTAGCCAGATTTTGTGTGGAAGTAGGTTTGAATAAGATTTGTTTCAAATAGTGGTTACAAAATTGGAAAAGACAACAATGGGCTTTTAAAATATAACTGAAGCAGCCTTGATCTCTCCAGATCCTCCTGAATAACTGTTCTCAGAACTGTTTTTTATATAAATATACATGTATTTATACATATAAGCAACATGGAATGTGAAAAACTGTCAGGCTGCATACGTAAACATACATCAGGAAATTTTAAAGTTGAATGCTCAACCTTAATGCTGCAACTTTGTGTCTACGTGTTTAGAGTTCATCATATTTTTCCAACATCGCATAATATATTGTACAGGTAAAACTGCACATGTACAGCATCTTGCAATTTACCATTCTTCAGTACTCATCCTTGTATGTTTCTGGTTTATGTAAATTTTCTAATATAGGCATTTTGTAATACGAGTGACTACATGTTCACTATTAGTTATCCTTTGGAGACAAATTTCTAAACAGTAATTTGTTAGTGCAGTACCTCGAGCTTTGCTCAATACAAATCAAGTCTACTTTTCCCCTTGTATTTCATGATTCCTTGTTTTATTGAGCCTTGTCTAATTAAGTTTTATGGCAGGTCAGAATATAAGTAACACTAAATATTTTCAGCATATATTGGATTTTCTTTCTTTTAAAAATTCTTAAATATTTGAGTGGAAATAGATACACTTGTACACCCTATGGATTTGAATGTTAAACATTTATATTTATACCAATAAAATAAATATAGATTTTTCTGTAAAACATCCCAAAACTGTGTGCAAGTTTCACAAGTATTAAATATTTAACTGTATAAATTATCACAGGGAGCTATTACAACATCTAATCATTGAAAGAATTTGGGGTTTAGAATTAAATTACAATGCTTTGTACGCTAACACATTTTCACTTACTCTGTGCTATACTTCACTCTTTAGTAAGTTATCTAAGTATGGTTTACCATGTAATATTCAAACAGTACAATATCATGAACTGGCCTACACAAAGTTGTACCACCTACTGGAAGATGGTAAGTGTACTTAAGTGGTTGGGCGAAATGTGACAGACTATCGAAAGACAAGCACAAAGGCATGTAAAAATATGCATATAACTAATGTTGGTATTTCTTCATATAACTGTGCAACCTGACATTAGCATATACATTTTTAATTTCATTACTTAGGGGGTTTTGTTGTTTTTAAGGCAAAATACTAAAAAGGTGATGCTTCAGGCTCCAGGGCTTTAAAAAAAAAAAAAATGAGTGTAAATTCCTTGACTCAGGAATGATTTGATTACACGCTATAAGCCACCCTTGATCAAAGCTGCAGAAGGACAAATGTCACTGGACAAGAATGCCCTTTGTAGGACCCAGTGTTTCCCAAAACATGCATCATAGGCTATGACTCATTTCCAACTTGAATCACTTAAGGCCTTTTGATTCCTATACTGTCACTACATTGAGTAGCTAGGGTTAGCTGATGAGGCACAAAATTCCTTTTTTTAACAAGAAGTCAAACAAATATATATTTAAACAGTCCCCTAATCAAGACTTTAGTTCCACACAGACTTGAGAACAGTTAAGCCTTGTTTACCTTAGAAATGTTCATGACTTGTATGCCATAGTTAACACTCTACCAATGGTGGAATCCCTGGTATAAATAGGGGAAAAGTTCTTCTACTATCATGCTCTGAGCAGGATTAAAGAAACTGGTAAAAAAGTCTGAATCTTGTCTATACCAGTACTGATGATGCACTGTTTGGAATAATAGGTATGAAAGTCTTCAACACAGAAACATCTTTAAAATTTACACTCAGATTATTCCAAAGACTGACCCAGGGCAATGCCTCAGAGCTCAGATGCCCTACTGTGGGGCCTCTATTCAGGCTTTTAAAAGGCAAGTGGATCACCTGACTTCAGATTTTTGGGAATTGTTGCATTTCCACTCGTATCCCTTTCATGAAAAGTGCTATATAAAAGAGATAAGTAGTAGTATTATTTCCTTAACTCCAGATGCATCTAACTGAAGATTCAGCTTCATCTCAGGCATTCCACCTCCTTGGATAGGGGTAGAAATGAAACCAGAGTGGGAAGGAAGATAAACAAAAGGAAAAAAGTCTTGGATGAACAGAACTCATTCTCCCAAATCAGGAACTTCATCCTCAGTTCCCTAACCAAAGAAGAGTGGCAAAAAGTTTTCTTCTGAGCCACTTAAATAATCCAAAACAAGTATACACATATAGCATTCTCTCAAGTATGATTTTCATAATTTAGTCAAATGTAAAACAATTTCTTCTAGAATGTGTGTGTATTGCTCTTCTGAGGACTATTTTCATACCAAAGATGCAACTCTAAAATTGTAGCCACTTTAAATGCAAGGCCTGTAAAAAGCAAACAAATCAAGGTTTTTTTTACAGCCTTTTCTCCCTCAGAAGTGGATGAACATTCAAGAAAATACAACTTCATAAACAGATCATGAAAAATGTAATGCTTAAACATTGGTCACAGTTATGACAGCTTGAAAATAGGACTTTATTATGGAAATCGTTGTACAACCTTAAATGGTTGCATCTGTCCTACTATATAAAGTATATACAAACAATCTGGAGAATAAAAATGTCAGTAATAGTTCAAGATGTTACAGGTAGATTGTTAACTATAATAGACTATAATAGAAATGCATCCGATGAAGTGAGCTATAGCTCACGAAAGCTTATGCTCAAATACATTTGTTAGTCTCTAAGGTGCCACAAGTACTCCTTTTCTTTTTGTGAATACAGACTAACACGGCTGCTACTCTGAAGATTATGCATAGATTTCTGGACCTTAAAAATTAGAAATTTTGTAAGTATAGGTGATGCAGAATACTAGAAAACCCTTCAGAAATTAAAGTAAGAGTTTCCTATTTCAAATAAGGTACTTAACTAGAGCGTCAGAACAATTTTTATAGCTGAGCTCACGTTTTGGAAAAGATGACTGCTTGGTAAAGGAAAGGGAGTGATCATGAACATGTTCTATATTTATCCTCTGTGCCCTTGTGTGCTCACTGCATTCAAGAGTAAAATGTAGACAACACATTATTCATAGGATCAGGACCCATAGTGCATAACTCTCATACACCAAATAACTTATAAGAATATACAGAAAATGATGGGGCATTAAACAACTTGTGCTATCCATCTTGCTTATTTAAAACATTTCGTTGGTGTGGGTATGATGAAGAGAAACCTTTTATAATGAATAAAGGTGACCATCTTCAGTAGGGATCCATTAAAAATATAAATAGTAAAATTCTCAAACAATAGTTTATTGATTGTAGGTAAGTTTTTCCTGCTCTACCCATTCCTTCTCAAAACCACAAAGTGATGGAGGGAACAAGGAAGCAAACAGTTATGTGCAACAAGACTGTTTCTTACTGTTTAATCATGAGAAAGACTGCCTTATTCTTACCTGATATTCTCATGTTCATGTTCAATAAATAAAATGGATTTACAATAGGTGTGAAAAATAAAGTTGACACTCTCACTCTATACTTCCTGCTGCACTGCAACATTAAGGATAGTTTTGACTTTGAGCAGCTGACCAAGCTGATCAGTGAGACTAAAAAAATCCTTTGTTTTCTACACATGGTAAGCTTTCATCTTTGTTTAAAAAGTCATATCCAGAAGACAAACTCTTTAGGCCTGCTTAACATAATGAGGTACACTTAGGAAGTAGAGATTAAATAAAGAATTTGAGTTTAAGTGTTTTAATTAAATTACAGTAAACAATGCTGTTATTTGAAGAATTCATGTTACATCTGAGTAAAAGTAAACTGAAGTGTGGTCTACATCTAAAAGATAGATCAACCTAGATATGTTGCCCAAAGGTGTGAAAAATTCACACCCATGAGACACACAAGCTGAAACAAGAAACTGGCAGCATTATCTTCTGTAAATGTATGCAAACTTGTTTGAGTGATGGGCTGAACAAGAAGTAAGACTGAGTAGATTTGTAGGCTCTAAAGTGATTGTACTACAGTACTTGTACTAGGTGAATTGAAAAATACTATTATTATTTATACAAACACTTGCACTGTAAAAAACAAAAATATAAAGTGAGCAGTATACACTTTATATTCTGTGTGATAACTGAAATCAATATATTTCAAAATGTAGAAAATATCAAAACCTATTTAAATACATGGTATTCTATCATTGTTCAACAGTGTGATTAATCACACAATTTTTTTTTTTAAATCGCTTGACAGCCCTCGTAAAGACGTAAGATTTCACTGTATAATATAACCAAGACATGTTCCAACATGTTCTGGAGGTCAGTCACAAATAAGGTCCCTAGAGACAAAAGGCTAGCAAAATGCCTCAGACAGGTGTCAACAAGATCAAATGGACCACCACCTGGCCACTCCTCAGCAGGAGAGAGGGTGCAAGTTTAAAAAAAAAAAAAAAAAAAAAATCTACATTTTGACAAAGAAGCAGTTTAAGGTTTCTAGCCACATTGACTTTGTCTCCTGAACATCAGGTGGAGATGATTCTTGTGCAAGAGAAAGGGCTATAAAAAGAGAGGGCAGATGGCCCAAATCATCTCTCCCCAGCTCTCTACCCACAGCATTATCAACACCTGAAGAACAAAGGAAGCAGCACTGGACTGGAAGAGAGATCCTGACTGAAAGAGGTTGTCAGTAAGACTGCTGGAACATGTGGTGAGAGAGACCTTTGCTTTATATTCATTTAGTTTAAGTTAGGTGTTAGCTGCATTTTACCTTTTATTTCTTTTTAACCAAGTCTGAATTATATACCTCATTACTTGTAGTCACTTAAAAAAAAAATCTATCTTTCTGTAGTTAATGCAGTTGTTTCATTGTTTTATCTACACCAATATGTTTGGGTTGAAGTGTCTGGGAAATTCCATTTGGTATAACAAGGTTTGTGCACATCATCATTTTCTATTAATAAATAACTGACTTTATATGAACTTATATTGTCCAGGAGGGTGCTCTGCAATATAAGATGCACATTTCTGGGGGGAAGTTTAGGACTGGAAGTTTGCTGGTGTTATCCTGCAGTGTAATTCATGAGTGGCTGGCTATAGCAGGGAGTGATTTACTTGCCAGACAGAGTGAGAGCAGACCAGAAGCGATTGCTCTCATAACAAAGTAGTGTAAAAAGACACCCCAGGTTGGGGAATTGAGGGGACGCAGTTGTCTATCAGTCCAGACTGTACCCTAAGCAATGTCACAGTGTCAAAGAGTAACTATGCTGGTGAGAGCCAGCATGAGACCTTATGCTTGTGGGCTTGCTACTGGTATCCAGGATCTGAACTATATCTGCACCGCATAAAGATCCCCACCCAAGGTTATAGAGCATCCAGTGACAGAATCCATTGCTAGTCTCTGTGGACCGCAAAACATCATAACATGTATAAAGGCATAAAAGTACTTTTTGCCGGTATAGCTTATTTTGCTTGGGGAAACAGTATAAGCTATACCATCAAAAGTACTTTTTGCCAATATAAACTGCATCTATATTACGTGGGTTTCCCAGTATAACTGTACCAGCAAACATTTTCTAGCGTAGATTAGGTTTAGTAGAAAATTTGGAGACTGTGGCTGTTCTGGACAACTTTCTCTCTCGTTCAACCCAAAAAGCAATGGTAGAGAGAAGAATGGGCTTTGTTAGGCCAAGGAAATTTCATCACTTGCTGTACCTATGCTAAGCCAGCAAAAATGCCAAGTCAAAAATGAAGTTGGGAAACTCTTGTTGCCTTCATATAGAGCAAAACAGGATTTGGATTTTCTGAATTCTGGTAAGAAAACATCTAACATGAGCCAAAGTTTTGTCACCCTAGACCTGGGACAATAACTGGACAAAACAAGAAGCATGAACATTTTTGAAGAACTAAAATATTTGCAAGACAATTTTTTCTGATGAATAATTGTATATGGAAATAGGATACTGCACTTAGGCCAAGAGATTGTAGGGAGCAGACTTATTGGCAGAGCGTTCTCTAGAGGAGCCTGGGTGGAAAACACTGCCTAGATGTTAGGAAAGTTCATATCCTTCTGTAAATTAATGAAGTTATATGCAATTTTCTTCTCACAAGCCAAGCTGGCAGATTAAACTGGAAGTGGGTCCTGGCCACTTCCGATTGATTCAGAGGGCTAAGTGGGGCATTCTTGCAGTTAAATTAGTCATGCATACATGTAAAATACAGGATCCTTAACAGTTAATTTTAGGAGTATAGCAAGACCAACCCATGAACAACATTATGTACACCAAAGGCTTGTTTACCCATAATCTGAACACCAAATTAAATAAATCAGTTTAGAAAGTGATTTGATGAAACCTGCTATGTGGTAGCTCCTAATTTCAGTTTGAGTTCCTTATATCAATTTAGTTTAAATCAATTCTTTATTGAATTAAATAAATATATGGCCTTTTAATCTGAAACTAGAGAGACCACATAAAGGGATTTCACCAGTTTAATCAAATCACTTTCTAAACCAATTTAAATTGTAGCTACAACTATGAGTAGACCATCCCTCAGAATGATTTTCCAAAGAGTCAGACCTTGACCAAATCAAAGAATTTGCATCAGAACTATTTTTTTTTCCTTTAAAAAAAAAAAAATTCACCGAGGACTATTCTCCCTGAAAAATTTCAAATATATAAAAACAAAAAGGGAAAGTTTTTTTCCCCTCCACTCTCCTCATACTCAGAAGTAACTTAATTGCTTCTGTTCAAACTCCTTCAACAATTAACCCCCCAGCACACAGCAAACCAGGGGAAAAAATTCTGCCTAAAAGTTGGAAGTTTTGAGTGACTGAAAAGCCTTATCCAACCTTAACCATCCCTATAATATGAGAAAAGCCAGCAACAGTCTCCAGTTATGTAGCCTCTCTGATCTAGCTGGGAGAGATTTGCAGTGAGAATATTAGTTTTTAATTGACTATTGAAGTTTTACCTAACTAGTATCAAAGATATTTCTAAATGTTATTTAGAAGTTCTGTAAGTTAATGAACCTCAATGCATGGATAGCCCATTTCAACCTGCCAGGGCTAAGACCACATGAGCAGATCAGTACAAATGCTTCTAGTACCAGAAAATTTTACTATTTATTGAACTGGGATAACTCGTTACTATATTCCAAAGACATGGTGTTTTATTGCAAACTTCAAGAGGCCTCTGCCAGTTATGATCCTGTTTTTCTTTTTAGCGCACTTTGAGACCTGGTTCTCAATTGGAAAAAGACCATCATCATGTTTGGGAAAAATCCTCTTCAAATTGGAGTGGAAGACAGAAGGCCACCTTGTAGAACAAGTCTCTGCTTTTACTTATTTAGGGAAAAAGTTTCATCATCTGGGCCATTCGTCACATTATTGTAAAGACTTGAAACAAAAGACCCTTAGTTCTGCTCAAGGGGTGATCTGTTCTACCTGCTTGCATGGGGGAACAGAGTTGCCCCAGTGCCAAGAATTTTTAATGCTGAAATAATAAGGCAGATTCTCTGTGTGGTCAAAGTTTGCTTTAGAGGCCAAGTTTCGGCCTTAGCGATCATTCAAATAATTTTGAGGAAATGTTATTCCTTCATTTTCTCACTCCCTCTGCCTTGTATTTTTTGTGCCATGGTAGGTGTTTTTATTAGTAAAGCTGTACACAGTAGAGCTTGTATTGCTTTTCTTAAATTTTGGTTGAAGATCTGTACTTTATTATAGATTGCCCCATTTTGCCTTCAAGGGATGGAAGGAACAACCTTTTTATTGTTTCCATGGTATAAGACACTCCAATTTATTATAGCTAGCTTGAGGTTTTTCTATTACTCATCGATCGTCAATGTATTTTAATCAGCATCATCAACTACTCCAACGACAGGTTTCAGAGTAGCAGCCGTGTTAGTCTGTATTCGCAAAAAGAAAAGGAATACTTGTGGCAACTTAGAGACTAACAAATTTATAAAGGTATTACCCCAAAAAGAATATCTGGCTGTGACTCATAAGTCTAAGTTTGCCTGTGGGTTCTCTACTTTGAAGATGGTCATGTTTTTATTTTAATGAGTTATCAAATCCTCATTTAATCAAGATTCCAAACCATGGAAATTGCTATCCTTAGAGGCAGATATGAACAAGTTCCTTCACATCTTTATTTTTGCCCAGGTAAATCTAGAGTGTTGGAAGACCTACCTCATTATTTTTGAACTGCAGAATTTTTCAGCTTCTGAGACCACAGTGGATTTTACCTCTTTGGTATTTTTTTTTGACATCATTTCAAAAGATAATGTTTTAAGTATTTTCTCAATCCCTGGTAGTAATTACATCAGTGGCAATTTTTGCTCTTTTAGCATTGCACCAAAGAAGAGTTTTTATGCAGTTCTGATTGACATTTTAATTATATGGATGTTTTTGTTTTACATTGTGTATGTTTAACTTTTTGTATTTGCAAAAGAGAGTCTTTTGCAATCTAATAAAACTGAATTCAACTGGAATCATAAATGATTAGGAAGAGAAAAAGAACCCTACCATTAGCAGAAAAAAAAATTGTAACCCACAAATTAGATATCCTAAAGACTACATTTTGTTAAGTTAATATATCCTGTATTAAATACATTTATATTAATAAAATCTAGTCATAATTTCATATGACCAATAGTAACAAATGTTCAAGAAAAAAGTTTTAGGGGGTTGCTTAAGCATATTTTGTCAACTGAAAATGAATTAGGACTACTTGAAAGATGTTTCTAAATGTAAGCTATAGCAAGTAAGCAACCCTATCTTTGAGTTGCATTAAATACCCAAGAAACACTAAATCTGATTTGTTTAGTGTTCTTTTATTATAAATCTGCTGAAACATTAATATGGACATTCACACAAAGGTTCCTAGGGTCTTAGTTACATAAAAAGATGGTTTAGTCTACTTAAATCCAGTTCAGAGAAAACTGGGCTGTGGAAGTAGTATGTTATTTCCCTTAAGCTTCTGACATTATGGTATTCATGAAAATTATGTTCACTCCAGGAATAAAAAGCTACTATAAGAAAACACTTCTGAGTATTCTTCACTGCTTTTTATGCAAAACAATAAAGGTGGCTTGATTTAGATTCACTGGGTAAAAGGCTTTGGGAGCCAGGATCTACTTAATTAACATGGTTTGGCTGCTAGTTTCAGAATGGAATTGTGACTGAACAGCTCTATTTGCCCCACCCCCTTCTGGATGCCAGATAAAGCTCTAATCACTTTTCAACAGATTTATTTATACTTGCTTTGTAATTTAACCATTTATTGGTATTCAAGATGTAGTTTATATATAAATACACACACACACCCGGAAGCATGTTAATGACATTAGCAAAGACTGGCATGCTCAAAAAGATAATTTGGAGGCGGAGGGAGGGGAGAGGAGTAGTTTTTCCAAAATGTGTTGGCATGAATTCATTGCTTTATAAATCACTAAATACAAATAGTCTTTAAAAGGCAACAGTTCTGTTTTATTGAAATAATTCAACATCCTTCCAATAATTGTAGTCAAATATGTTATCCTGGCGGTTTCTAAACAGAGACGCATATGTCAAGGAGTTAAGATTGTGATGTACTCTAACACTTGGAACCAAGAAGTTTCTGTGTAACAGCCTCAGTGAACAAGCTGCAATACATATAGGATGTGTAGTTTAGACATCTTCTCAAACTATAAATAGAAACAAGTGGAACTCTTCAGAAAATATGAGCAATCCTACTCCTAGATGTGGCAATTTCCATTTTTTAAAATTGAGTAGTTTTAAATTGTGTTAAAATATGCAAAAACTGACAGATTTTTGCATTCAACTAAAAAAGTTTGAGCACGCACAAGTACCAAGACTGTGGAATTCCAAGTGTCATTCTGAATACTATAATCTAAACACTAAGATTCTTTAAAAATATTTTTAGTTTGAAAATTGTTAAAATTGTGAACTTCAGCATTTGAAAGTTTTGTTTTTTGAATGCAGAGACATCATCAAATTAGAAGGTTTCAGAGTAGCAGCCGTGTTAGTCTGTATTCGCAAAAAGAAAAGGAGTACTTGTGGCACCTTAGAAAAAACTCGCACAGATACAGACAGACATCAAAAATTTGTTAGTCTCTAAGGTGCCACAAGTACTCCTTTTCTTTTTTCATCAAATTAGAAGTCACACTTTCTGTTGAAAAATGTGTACTTACTGTAGGGGGAGGAGGAGGGAGCGAAATCTCTTATTAGGTTTACATCATTCATACTCAAAATGCCAAAATGAACAGTTTCACTGTTGGGTTGTGCACGAAGCAGAAAGTGCAATTGACCTAGTATGAAAACATCACTGGTGCTGCTCTCAGGGGAGCTCACTACATGATTTTACCCAGATCCTGCAGATAGTATTTATCACTAGCAGCTGAAACTGAAGAGGAGGCATGTGTGGGCACATGGAAAGGGAATGTGCCAGAGAAAGTTTAGTGATGTTGCTCTGGGGCCTGCCCACTCTCCCCTGCTGGAAAGACCATTATAATAATCAGAAGAAAATTAAAAAAAAACAAAAAAAAACAAACTTATGAACTTTTTTTTTTAAAAAAATTTGAGTCCATAGATGCTATTTATGAGGGTGCTCTGCTATATCAGATCTGATTTAGATTTTCAAAACAATCTAAAGGATTTAGCAAAAAGAAAAGGAGTACTTGTGGCACCTTAGAGACTAACAAATTTATTAGAGCATAAGCTTTCGTGGAGCTTATGCTCTAATAAATTTGTTAGTCTCTAAGGTGCCACAAGTACTCCTTTTCTTTTTGCGAATACAGACTAACACGGCTGCTACTCTGAAACCTAAAGGATTTAGATAAACATCATCCATTCATTTTCTTGGAAGATGTACCTATCCCCTATACTGCTTTGAAAAATCTCAACTTTGCTTTAAAAAAAAAAATCATCAAGTTCTGTGTTCCTTTAAAAGGATGTTCTTTACATACAAGAGTCCTGAAAACCAGACTCTGGAATTAGAACAAGTTTTTTGACTTTGGCTATATCTTACACTACGGACTATGTTGGCAAAACTTATGTTGCTCAGGTGTGTAAATATTACACCCGCCTGAGTGACATAAGCATTTGTGTGCACAGTGCCATGTCAGTAGGAGAGCTTCTCCCATTGACATACCTTCTGCCACTCGCAGAGGTGAGTTTTTATGCTGATGGGGGAGCTCTTCAACAGATGCGCTGCCGTGGCGCAGCAGTCTTGGTACAGCTACAGCACTGCTGCACTGTACGTAGACATGGCACTAGTGAAAAGGAAAGCATGCAAGAGATGCTACTTACAAAAACATTAATGGAAAGTGTTATTCCCTTTAACAAGCTGGAAAAGAAACATAAGAAAATGCAAAATTGCTTCTGTCCAGAAGAGCTGCTATTTGCTGGAGGATAAGGAACTTGTGTAAGCCAGTGGTTCTCAACCAGGATCCAGAGCTGCCTGGGGGGCCGCGAGCAGGTTTTAGGGGTCTACCAAGCAGGGCTGGCATTAGACTTGCTAGGTCCCAGGGTGGAAAAACAAAGCCCCACTGCCAGGGGCTAAAGCCCAGGGCTCCAAGCTCCACCACCCAGGGCTGAAGCCAAAGCTTGAGCAACTTAGCTTCGCAGGGCCCCCTGTGGCAAAGGGCCCCAAGCAACAGCCCTGCTTGCTACCCCCTAACCCTGGCTTTTATATGCCGAAAAACAGTTGTTGTGGCACAGGTGGGCTGTGGTGGGGACGATGACACACGACTCAAAACGAAAAACATTGAGAACCCCTGGTGTAAACAATCTAGATTCCCCCTGAAATGCAGTAATTTAAACATGAAAACTTCTTGACTGAAACAATTAGTTACTTTCCCGCAACAGGTTTCAGAGTAGCAGCCGTGTTAGTCTGTATTCGCAAAAAGAAAAGGAGTACTTGTGGCACCTTAGAGACTAACAAATTTATTAGAGCATAAGCTTTCGTGAGCTACAGCTCACTTCATCGGATGCATTTGGTGGAAAAAACAGAGGAGAGATTTATATACACACACACAGAGAACAATAAACAATGGGTTTATCATACACACTGTAAGGAGAGTGATCACTTAAGATGTTCTCTGTGTGTGTGTATATAAATCTCTCCTCTGTTTTTTCCACCAAATGCATCCGATGAAGTGAGCTGTAGCTCACGAAAGCTTATGCTCTAATAAATTTGTTAGTCTCTAAGGTGCCACAAGTACTCCTTTTCTTTTTCCAGCAACAATGCATCTGGTATCCTTTTTCATACACTCTATCCCTATTCCATGAACCTGCTCAAGATATCACTTTCCTGCATCATGTCTGTTCCCTAATGAGCTTAAGGATGCAGTTCTCTCCTCGCCACCAAGCAACATCGAACATAAGAATGGTCTGACCAAGTATGGCCAAAGGTCCATCCAGCCCAGTATCCAGTCTGCCAACAGTGGCCAATGCCAGGTGCCCCAGAGGGAGTGAACCCAACAGGTAATGATCAAGTGATCTCTCTCCAGCCATCCATCTCCACCCTCTGACAAACAGAGGCTAGGGACACCATTCCTTACCCATCCTGGCTAATAGGTTAAGTCCATTCATTAATGGCTATCTAGTTCTCTTTTAAACCCTGTTATAGTCCTAGCCTTCACAACCTCCTCAGGCAAGGAGTTCCACATGAACATGTACATCATGCACTCCATAAAACAAACTAGAGGCATTGACACCCTGTGTGAAACCCAAAGCCAGCAGAGAAGATGTTTGAAGGCATGAGTTTATTTCTTGCCATCTATCTGATATTTTAAATTAGTTTCATAAAGACACTATTACAATGTAGGTTTCTTCTGTGAAGGTTCAGACAGTAAATAGCCTATAAAAATATAGCTTATATTGCTATATTTCAACATTTTATATCAAGTCATTGAAACAAGTTAGGACAAGCAACACACACATCCTTAAAAAAGGAAAACCTGGATAGCTCTGGGGCATTTAATTCAATCTGATAAGAAAACAAGATATTTTATTAAGGCAAGTGGACTCATTAAAAATATCACAAGATCAGCACTCAACCTACTTATAAGAGACATTTAAGTCTATTTTACTTTTAAGTGTGATATTTTACAAAAAAGTAACTAGGGAAAGAAAGGTTTCAGAGTAGCAGCCGTGTTAGTCTGTATTCACAAAAAGAAAAGGAGTACTTGTGGCACCTTAGAGACTAACAAATTTATTAGAGCATAAGCTTTCGTGAGCTGTAGCTCTAATAATGGAGGGGGAAAAATGCAGGAGCAGGGAACAACTCAGCAGTGGCAGGCTGGAGGAGAGGGTGGGACGATGACCTAATAGGACTTTTCCACCTCCAGTTTCTATGATTTTGTGACGATCAGGATTTTCAGGTAGCCCAGTGCTGTCAATGTTTAGCTATGTGACTGGGCACATCACAACCTATTTGCCTCAGTTTCCCAAAGTGTAAAATGGGCAAAATACTTACCTATGTTAGAAAGATGCTTTGAGATCCTCAGACGACAGGCCTTATGTAAAGGCAAGCTTGCGATGCACTTATTTCAAGAAACAATACCCTATGAGACTTAGCTGCCGCTTCTCAAGTTTTCTCTTACCTTGAACACTTTACCAAAAGCACCATCTCCCAGCTCTCCTATAATCTCCCAGAACTCCTCCGGATTCAAGTCTCTCTTGACGTGCTCATATTGTTTCTTTTTCTTCTCGCCACCGAGCTTAAAGATTTTACGAAAGTTAAAGAAAGACATTTTTTCCTCCCTTTAAAAAAAAAAAAAAAAAATGGTTCCAAAAAAAAACTAAAAGAAAACCGCAGAGGGTGGGAACAGCAGCAGCTCTCTGAGCAGCGTCTCACGATGTGTCACTCCACCTTCTGCAAGGGAAAAGCGAAGAAGCGTCTTGGCAAGCGCGCTGCTCCGCACGAGCCCCCCACGCGGCCGCCGCGCGTGGAAAGCCCCCGGGCCCGGTGGTGCTCCGCCGAGGCAGGGCGTGGGGTGAGATTCCCCCCCCCCCTCGGGGCTTAGAGGGCTGGGTTATTTCCCCCCGTCAGGTCTCTCCCCGAATCGCTATTCGACAACAGCCGGCTGCGTGGCCGTCACACCGGCGACAAGCGCCCGGCTCCCTGCTCGCCCCGGCGACGGTGGCTTCAGCGTCCAAGGCTGGGTGGGGACGAAGCACGAACTTCCTCACTCACATCGTGGGTGGAGGCTCCTACCCCACTGGCGCGGGGTGGGGTGTAGCCGGCACCTGGGGCCGCCTCTCCCCGGGGCGGGAGTCGCCTCCTGTCCCTGAGGGGCGCGGGGTCCCCCCAGTCCCCCTAGTCACACAGGGGAGGGCGGCAGGAGACGGCGTCTCCCCGCTTCCTCCTCACAGGCGCGGAGCCCAGGCGGCCGACCTCCCTCCGGGCGGGCGGGCGGGCGGCAACCGGCGTCTGCTCGCTCAGGGCCGGCTGGGGGAGGGGCGGAGCGTCAGGCTCCTCCAGCCGCGGCGGCCTCCGTCTTGTCCCTCAGTCAGTCACTCCCGCGCGCGCGCGCCTTTAGCCCCCGTGTCCGGAACCGACTCTCCCGGCGCGCTTGCCCGGCCGGGCCTCACCTCTCTAGCGCCCCCCTCCCCCTTCCGCCGACTTTCCCCCTTTGGCGCATGCGCGCGGACAGCCGAGCCCGGAGACGTTTTCCCCCTCCCCTCACGTTCCCTCGCCGGCTGGAGAAAAGGGCGGGGTTAGAGGACCAGCTTAAACGGCCGAGCGGCAGTTAACGTCCACTTCCACGTGATCCCGGAGAGCCCGCGCGGGGCCAATAGGAGCGCGCTGAGCTCTCGGGAGGGTAAGACGGTGGGTTTCCGGACTGCCCGGGGGGGCGGGTGAGACTCTCCCCCTTTCCTGACCGTGCCCCCTCCACTAAGGGGGGGGGGACTCTCTCCCCTTTCCTGACCGTGCCCCCTCCACTAACGGGGGGACTCTCCCCTTTCCTGACCGTGCCCCCTCCACTAACGGGGGGGACTCTCCCCTTTCCTGACCGTGCCCTCTCCACTAAGGGGGGGACTCTCCCCTTTCCTGACCGTGCCCTCTCCACTAAGGGGGGGACTCTCCCCTTTCCTGACCGTGCCCCCCCACCAGAGGAGAGGGAGACTCTCCCCCTTTCCTGACCGTGCCCCCTCCACTAACGGGGGGGACTCTCCCCTTTCCTGACCGTGCCCTCTCCACTAAGGGGGGGACTCTCCCCTTTCCTGACCGTGCCCTCTCCACTAAGGGGGGGACTCTCCCCTTTCCTGACCGTGCCCCCCCACCAGAGGAGAGGGAGACTCTCCCCCTTTCCTGACCGTGCCCCCTCCACTAAGGGGGGGACTCTCCCCTTTCCTGACCGTGCCCCCCCACCAGAGGAGAGGGAGGGGGAGACTCTCCCCTTTCCTGACCGTGCCCCCTCCACTAAGGGGGGGACTCTCCCCTTTCCTGACCGTGCCCCCCCACCAGAGGAGAGGGAGACTCTCCCCCTTTCCTGACCGTGCCCCCTCCACTAAGGGGGGGACTCTCCCCTTTCCTGACCGTGCCCCCCCCACCAGAGGAGAGGGAGACTCTCCCCTTTCCTGACCGTGCCCCCTCCACTAACGGGGGGGACTCTCTCCCCTTTCCTGACCGTGCCCCCCCACCAGAGGAGAGGGAGGGGGAGACTCTCCCCTTTCCTGACCGTGCCCCCTCCACTAAGGGGGGGACTCTCTCCCCTTTCCTGACCGTGCCCCCCCACCAGAGGAGAGGGAGTGGGGGACTCTCCCCCTTTCCTGACTGTGCCCCCTCCACTAAGGGGGGGACACTCTCCCTTTTCCTGACCGTGCCCCCCCCAGTTGGCCCCTCCCTAACAGCGACGTGGGCAGGGGACTGGAGTTCCCTTTCCTCCCAGCTCCTTGCCTGGTAGGTTGAGGCAGGGTGTGGGTGAGTTCACCTCCATCCCCTGAGGGAGGGCACACGGCCCAGGGTGTGATGGGAGAGTAGGAGGGTGTAAGTTTTGGGGGCCTGTTTAGCTAGAGAGGGGGGTTGTGCTGGAAGCTCTGGCTCTGTACTTTGTCTCTGGAGCAGAGTGGTTTCTAGACTAGCGCTTGGTGCATTGGGGTCACAGCAAGGTGTGATGCCATTGCGTCCTATGGGTTTGGCTCCTTGCTTCTCCTGCTCCCCCACTCGCTGCATCAGAGATCCTGTTGTAATGCTACTATTGTTTATATGCCACAAAAAGTGTCAGGTGCTTCACACACTAAGAAGATAAGTTGGCTGTCCTGAAAGGCTTACCATTCAAACAGACAACTCCTGAGTGGGTCCCAAACTATTGTATTGGTGACCCCTTTCACACAGCAAGCCTCTGAGTGCACCCCCCTTATAAATTAAAAACTTGTTTATATATTTTAACACCATTATAAATGCTGGAGGCAAAGCGGGATTTGGGATGGAGGCTGACCCCATGTAAAACCTTGTGACCCCCTGAGGGGCCCTGACCCCCAGTTTTAGAACCCCTGTCCTAGACAATGGGTAGGCTGCAAGGGGAGGCAGGATGGCCTTGAGTTGGTAAACTGCATTGGGACTTGAGAGAGCTGGATTCCCTCCTCTGCCTCCCACTTCGGTCACTTCCTGTGTGACATCGGGCAAACTGTGTAGCATTTTTCAGAGTAGCAGCTGTGTTAATCTGTATCCGCAAAAAGAAATGAGTACTTGTGGCACCTTAGAGACTAAGAAATTTATCTGAGCATAAGCTTTCGTGAGCTATGGCTAATTTCATCGGATGAATTTGATTCTCAGATGCGCCAAGCACCTCTAGTTGCCATTGGCTTAGATTGGGCATTCTGGATACTCAGGACCTCCAAAGATCAGATCCTTCATCTCTCTGTGCCTCAGTTCTCAGTCTAAAATGGGGAAGATGATGCATTCCTATCTCACGGGGTGGGCGTGGGGGATGAATATAAATTCATGAATGTCCATGAGGTACAGTACTAAGATGTTACAGTGATTATATTAGTTTATAACCACTTAGGGCTTGTCTACACTTGAAATACTACAGTGGCACAGCTGCAGCTGCTATAGTGCTTCAGTGTAGACACTATCTATGCTGACGAGAGGGATTCTCCTGTTGGCCTAAGTAATCCTACTCCCTGAGAGGCGGTAGCTAGCTCGATGGAAGAATTCACAGGGATTTAAGTTGGCTTAAGTATGCCAATCAGGGATGTGGGTTTTTCATACCTCTGAGCTATTTAGCTAACCCGACCTAATTCTATAGTGTAGACCAGGCCTCAGATAGAAAAGCAGCTTGAGCAGTAATGTCAACAACTTCTTGTTACATTTTTTTTAAGTCTCTCATCTGTTTTATTCTCTACTATGGGAAAGGCTAAGACTTGTAATACACTTGAAAGAAGTATTATTTAAGGAGGGTCTTAGAAAATGAAAACGTGGTGGGGCACATTAGGAAGAAGACACAGCTAATATGGGAGAAGAGCATAGTGACGACTGGGGAAGTGGAATAAAAAGAAACAAGGGCAGAGAGGTAGGTAGGAGTTGAACTTGGCATCAAACTGGAGGAGTGGAAAACCTTTCAATTCCAGAAAGCTGCTGACATTGCATAATTAGTGATAAGAATATTATTTGTATTGCAGTAGTACTCAGGAACCCCTGGCATGGACTGGTGTTATATAGTGCTAGATGCTGTCCCAACACAGAACAAAATGACAGTCCCTGCCCCAACGAAGAGCTTATAATCTAAGTATTAACACAATGTCAGACATGACCGAAGGTTCTATTACCAGTCCAGAATTATTTGCTATGAATAGCACTGACAGAATAAGGGCCTCCCAAATATTTCTGATTTTAGAGGAGATGGATGGTAATACTGATCTCCTTTGTTCAAGGTGAATATTGGGCTTTGTAGTTTCTCTCTGTATTGACTCCTTCCCAATACAGGTGGCAGGTACCAGAGCTGTGCTGCCCACTTATGGATGTGAGGTAGTGATAAAATGACAACAGCCATCCAGACTAGTCTCTGTTTTCCCACCACACCTGGATTCTGGTTGGCCAGTCACAGCTACCAGGTTCATTTGGAAGTTGCATGAAGATGGTTTGGAATTAAAACCTAGTGAGAGAAAAACCGTTATAGCTGAATATTTTTTTAAAAAATTGATTTTCCTGGGTTCTCAACGTTTCCCACCTTAAATTATGAAATCTCAAGATTGTAAAAGTCCAATTTTCCCTCAGGCTGAATAATAGCAAAGTCAGTTTGGTTTTAAAAATAAAAGTTGGATTTTTTTTTTAAAAAAAGCATTTCTAGTGGCATTCAGTTATGTAAAAGTTTACCTTTTACAAAGGCTCAGATTTGGCTCCATACCAAGATTAACATCCTTTGAACCAGTCCACTGACAGGACATCAAAACAAATGGAAAGTGTAAGCACAAGTTTTATCCTGTAGCCCTAAAACCAGTCCAGCTTCCATTTTCTTCAACATAAGTTTGATTAAGCCCAAAAGCTTGTGTCAGAAGTAGGTGGGTCAAGCCCAAAGACAGAAACTTTTCTAGAGTTGCTTGAGGGGGAATGTAGTTGTGAGGATGGTCTGTTGGATAGAGCAGGGTTAGGAAATTGGGACTCTTGTGTCCTCTGACTAACTTACTCTGTAAGCAATTCACTTTACCCTTCTTTGCGTCAGTTTATCCCTATGTAATATGGGTGTCATGGAATTGGAACTGCTCTGTAATAATTTATGAATATTGTATGTTGACCTGGTTCTAAGTCATTTATTCTATGAATATTTTGATGTAGTTTAATATGAGTTGTAAGTAAAGACGAGCAGAGAGTGAAGAAATGCCTCAAGATAAGTTACTTCTCTGCAGATACTTGAGGGATGTTATGAGATAATACCAGGTCAGGAAAAGGCCAACACATACTGGAGATCAAAAGATTTTAAAAAAGGAACACATTCTCAAAAGAGGGGTAGGAGGAGAGGAGCATTTTGGGGCAACCAAACTAACATAGGCACCTTCTGGGATTTCTGAAAAAGTTAGGCCTTCCAAGGTTACCATCAGCGGATGGTAAGCCTTTAAGTCCGAGAGAAATAAGTGTAGATTGTTTGTTTTAAAACCTTTTTTTCCTCTAAATGCATTGTTCCTACTGTTTAAAATAAACAATACTTTGGTTTTAAGAAGGCTGTCTGATCACAATGTATCACCGGTCACAGACTCCTGAAGGAAAGAAGAACTGCAGGTACTTAAATTCAGTCAGATGGACAGAATAAGAAGGAGGTGATCCAAAAGGTCCTGTAGCCCAGGGCCTGGACTATGAGTGGGGAGAATTGCACAATTCAACCCCAGGACAGGTAAAGGCACAAGGCCTGAGACCTGGTGCACTCAGAGACCGGAAGCATGCGGAGGCCAGCCCCGTAACCATGTCAATGGATAGAGAATTACACATTATATAAAGCCCCAAATGTGCTTTGTGCTTTAGACTGGTATGTAGACAAGCTCCCTGCTTCCAAGTTCCAGAAGATCTACAGATCACATAAACAATGAAGTATGTGGTGAAGAGATGCCATAAAGACTCGGTGATTCAGCAATAAGGTTTGACATACTGTAGTTCCACCTTTTTTCTTTTTCTTAATGTTTGTAAAGCAATTTCAGATCCTCAGATGAAAGGTTTTTGTAGTCATAGAAGATTGGGGTTGGAAGAGACCTCAGGAGATCATCTAGTCCAACCCTCTGCTCAAAGCAGGACCAACACCAACCAAATCATCCCAGCCAGGGCTTTGTCAAGCCAGGCCTTAAAAACCTCTAAGGATAAGAGATTCCACTACCTCCCTAAGTCACCCATTCCAGGGCTTCACCACCCTCCTACTGAAACAGTGTTTCCTAATATCCAACCTAAATTTCCCCCACTGCAACTTGAAACCATTGCTCCTTGTTCTGTCATCTGCCACCACTGAGAACAGACGAGCTCCATCCTCTTTGGAACCCTCTCTTCTGCAGACTAAATAAGCCCAGTTTCCCTCAGCCTTTCCTCGTAAGTCATGTGCCCCAGCCCGAAATAATTTTCGTTGCCCTCCACTGGACTCTCTCCAGTTTGTCCACATACTTTCTATAGTGGGGGGCCCAAAACTGAATGCAATACTCCAGATGTGGCCTCACCAGTGCCGAATAGAGAGGAATAATCACTTCCCTCAATCTGCTGGCAGTGCTCCTACTAATGCAGCCCAATATGCTGTTAGCTTTCTTGGCAACAAGGGCACACAGTTGACTCGTATCCAGCTTCTCGTCTACTGTAATCCCCAGGTCCTTTTCTGCAGAACTGCTGCTTAGCCAGTCGATCCCCAGCCTGTAGCAGTGCATGGGATTCTTCCGTCCTAAGTGCAGAACTCTGCACTTGTCCTTGTTGAACCTCATTGGATTTCTTTTGGTTCAATTCTCAAATTTGTCTAGGTCACTCTAGACCCTATCTCTACCTTCCAGCTTATCTACCTTTCCCCCCAGGTTAGTGTCATCCACGAACTTGCTGAGAGTGCAATCTATCCCATCATCCAGATCATTAGTAAAGATGTTGAACAAAACAGGCCCCAGGACCGAACCCTGGGGCACTCTGCTTGATACCAGCTGCCAACTAGACATCGAGCCGTTGATCATTACCTATTAGCCCGACAATCTAGCCAGCTTTCTATCCACCTCGTATTCCATTTGTCCAATCCATACTTTTTTAACTTGCTGGCAAGAATACTGTGGGAGACCATATCAAAAGCTTTGCTAAAGTTAAGATATATCATGTCCACTGCTTTCCCGCATCCACAGAGCCAGTTATCTCATCATAGAAGGCAATCGGGTTGGTCAGGCATGACTTGCCTTTGGTGAATCCATGTTGACTGCTTCTGATCACCTTCCTCTCCTCCAAGCGCTTCAAAATGGTTTCCTTGAGGACCTGCTCCGGGATTTTTCCAGGGACTGAGGTGAGTCTTTATTTCCCTGGGTTCTCCTCCTTCCCTTTTTTAAAAATGGGCAGTATGTTTGTCTTTTTCCAGTTATCCGGGACCTCCCCCTAACGCCACAAGTTTTCAAAGATAATGGCCAATGGCTCTGCAGTCACATCAGCCAATTCCTTCAGAATCCTTGGATGCATTAGATCTGGACCCATGGACTTGTGCATGTCCAGCTTTTCTAAATAGTCCTTAAACTGTTCTTTCACCACTGCGGGCTGCTCACTTCTTCTCCATACTGTGTTGCCCAGGGCAGCAGTCTGGGAGCTGACCTTGTCTGTGAAGACCGAGGCAAAAAAAACATTGAGTACCTCAGCTTTTTCCACATCATCTGTGACTAGATTGCCTCCCCCATTCATTAAGGGTCCCACACTTTCCCTGACTTTTTTCTTGTTGCTAACATACCTGTAGAAACCCTTCTTGTTACCTTTCACATCCCTTGCTAGCTGCAACTCTCATTGTGTTTTGGTCTTCCTGATTACACCTCTGCATACTCAAGCAATATCTTTATACTCCTCCCTACTCATCTGACCAAGTCATGGAAAGTCTGAGACACAAGTTTCTCTTCCCTTATCTCTGCTACAATAGAGTAATATCTTGCCAGCCAATCCTAAAAAATATACACTATGATATGAAGGTTAAGTGACAGTAGCAAATCCGTCCCTATTTGTACTGATTTCCTGGTCTGGATTAGGGTATATGGAACGTAATTTATTTCTGGAGGCAAGAGGTTTTTAGCAACTGTAAATGCTTCCAAATGCTAGAGATGAAAAGTAAGTGACCGATAGGTAAATTATAATTCCTCCTTCACCAATTTACTTCAGTAGCCTTTGAAAGTTATTTCACTGAAGCTGATTAATGTCAAGTCTTGCAAAAAGAAAACTATTTCAGTTCTGCATTGAGTACATTGACCTAGAAATATCTTTCACTCCTGATCCATCACTAAAACCCTAATTCCACTGCTACCTCCTTTGTTTCTGACTCTGAAGTCTCTCTCTTGCTTTCTTATTCTAAAGTCTAAACTCTGTTTGCCCCCTTGACCTCATCCCTTCTCATTTCCCGCTGTCCCTAGTTCCCCCTTTAATACTCCCCTTTAACTGCTCTCTCCTCTGCTTCATTTTGTGCTCCCTGCATCAAGTTTAAACTAAAATATTCTGCAAACTAACATGATCCTCTAACTGCTGCTTTATTTCCTCTCTAACCTTTCCAAAGTCCTGAACTATGTAGTGCATTTATTTATTTATTTATTTATTTATTTTAAGTTTTGCTGTCTTTATTTCCTGTCCACCACTCTTTGGGTGATCTCTTCCAATCTGTCAAAGGGTTTCCATAGCCTCCACTCCACTGAAACTGCCCTGGCTAAGGTCACCAATTTTACTAGCTTCTAGCTAACTCGAAGGGAAATATCTAGTCTCATCCTCCTGTATCTGTTTGCCACCTTTGGCACTTAATCACTGTGTGACACCTTTTCTTGTTTTTTCTCAAGCCATACTGACTCTTCCTTCATGGCTTCCCCATTCTCAGAGTCCATTTATTCCTCTACCCTGGCCAGTTGCTTCAACTACCATCTTTATGAGGGTAACTCCTAATTCTTCTCTTTAACACACCCAACCCTTTCTTGAATCTCTAGCTGCCCCTCCAACATCTCTTCTTGGTGTCAGCTGCCATCTCCAAAATTATTTCCATTGAGCTCTCCAATATCTATCTTGTCCGTGTCATATTTGACTTTTTTCTTTACCCTTGTCCATGAGCTACTCTTATCTTACTTTGACTACTGAAACCATCTGTCTGACCTCCCTGCTTCTTACTTCTTCTCATTGCATCATCTGCCTCTTCCACTGCTCTGAGCATGTCACCCTCCTCTTTGAATTCCTCCATTCACTTACTGTCTCTTATCACATCAATTTCAGCCTATTCCAGCTCACCTAGATGCTTTTATGTAATAATTCCTTCACCTGCATCTCTGCTGTCATTTAATTCTCTTTTCTGCTTCCTTGCTATGCTCATCTCAAGCTCTGCATTTTACTCCTCCCTTTGAGGCCTATTCCCTATTCTCAACTTCACACTCTTTACCATGCTGCCCCCTGCTCCTGGGCTCTAGTTTTATTTGCATAACAAGTGCCAGCAGTGTGCTAGGCACTTGTTTACCAGTCCTAAATAACACACTTCTTTGTCTTGTTTTTGACTTGCTAGTCCCATACAGCAAAGTCTGTGAGGAGTTTCTAGTATCATCCTAGAGAGCGTGCACACAAACCTAGGTCAGTAACGGTGATCTGAATATAAGAAAATAAATGGATTTGTACCCTATTTAGTTTCCTTAATGTACAAGGAAGGCCTGAGAGGCTGTATTTCTGCACCCACCCACCCAAAAAAGTCACAAATGTCAATTCATATTTTCCCATTTCTTGGTGGAAGTCTTGAATGACTCAGCAGTGTTTATGCAGACCTCTCAGCTGTTAATTGAAGGAGTGTGGTTGCTAAATCTAGGGTAGAAAGAAGCCCTTATTTTGGTGTGGGGGGGGGGAAGCTTTCATGGCTCGTTCATAAAGAATCCACAGAAAGGCATAAACCTATTTTTTTCATCCTTGCTTGTCATTAAGCCTCTGTTTGTATAATGGAAATAATTCAGGAATTTATGGGGCAGATAAGAAGAAAGCATAATGCTGGAGGTCAGTCTCTGAAAGAACAAGTTCCAGGGCTATCATTACATTGTTAATCTCAATCAATATTCTGGCTCATAACAATGACTTTGAAACAATCCATTGCATGGCTCCTTGTTTGCTTCTGATGGATTTATATAGGGTGGTTATTTAATCCAGGGAAACTGCTATGGAATTATTTGGTATTTGTGCTGTGGAAACTTCAATACACAACACATTTATTATTATTTAATTTGTAACCCTTCTGCCAGTTAGTCGGCAGCAAGTAGGGCCAGGTTCAATATCTAGGGGTTCCTTTTCAACATACAACACAAAACCGACTTGAGCCCACACGCAGTGACCTGGCACAACTACACATCACCCATTGCGTGCCTCTAAGAGGCAATACTTCCCCTCTCGCAAGCACAGAGTCTGAGTGTAGAATAGAAAATTTTAATAAAAAGGGGGGGAAGTAACCTGGCATTAACTTGGGAAAATGCCACAAGCAGGATTCATAAGCATAAAACTGTGAGCAAAACACCCACCCCAGAGTATGTTGGACAGTGTCCTTTTGCCTCAGGTTTTTAAGTCCAACAACCAAAAACTCCTTTAATGTGCCTCTTCCTTCTCCCTCCACCGTACATTTGTTGTCCGTGGTCAGTGAAGACCAAGAGGTGCATCTGTGTGAGTTCACCTTCCAGCCTGGGGGGTAGGGATGAGGCACCTTGCTTGCTTCACTATCCAGGCACTCCCTCTGGCATCAGCCACTCTTCCAGCTGCTCGCCACACTGCATGCTCTGGAATGTCTTAAGTCCCACTGTGTAACACAGCTGAGAGTGATTTCTGCTATAAATGGGGAAACCTCATTGCTAGTGTAGACTGGGCAGCCTCTTGCATCAGACACGCTGCCCAAAGCAAGTCTAATGCTTAGACCCGGTTATCACTGTCTTCAGCTCTATTGGTCTGCCCCAAAAGACTCAATTGAGTCTTAATCCACTCTGTTATTACACAGCGGAGAGAGGGAAGGTCAAATGGTGTCTAGGATCATTAGGCAGAGCCCACACCACCAGGTACAAGTACTTGTCTCTCAACTCCACTGTTCTTTGGCATTCTTGTCGCCTGTCTAGCAAGTGCAGTTTAGTTGAGGGTGAGTCCCTCAATCAGGGCATGCCAAGCACAGTTCTTATGCCTTTGCTTCACACAACAAGGATAGCAACCCTTTATTATAAGGATTTACAAGGTAACAAGCCTTGTGGATAGGGAGGAAGTGATAGAGGTGGTATAATCTTGAATTTAGTAAGCCTTTTGATACTGTCTCTCATTTAAAAAAAAAAAAGGTAGGGAAGTACAACCTAGATGGAGCAACTATAAGGTGGGTGCAGAAGTGATTAGAAAATCTTTTCCAGAGAGTAGTTATCAGTGGTTCATGGTCAAGCTGGAAGCACGTATCGAGTGGAGTTCCTGCAGGGATCAGTTCTGGGTCCAGTTCTGTTCAATGTTTTCATCAGTGATTTAGATAATTGCATAGAGAGTACACTTATAAAGTTTGTGGACGATACCAAGCTAGGAGGGGTTGAAAGTGTGTCAGAAATATAAAGGGAAGGGTAAACACCTTAAAGTCCCTCCTGGCCAGAGGAAAAACCCTTTCACCTGTAAAGGGTTAAGAAGCTAGTTAACCTCTCTGGCACCTGACCAAAATGACCAATGAAGAGACAAGATACTTTCAAAAGCTGGGGGAGGGAAAAACAAAACCTCTGTCTGTCTGTCTGTGTGATGCTTTTGCCAGGGACAGAACAGGAATGGAGTCTTAGAACTTAGTAAGTAATCTAGCTAGATATGCGTTAGATTCTGCTTTCTTCAAATGGCTGATAAAATAAGCTGTGCTGAATGGAATGGATATTCCTGTTTTTGTGTCTTTTTGTAACTTAAGGTTTTGCCTAGAGGGATTCTCTATGTTTTGAATCTAATTACCCTGTAAGGTATTTACCATCCTGATTTTACAGAGCTGATTCTTTTTACTTCTATTAAAATTCTTCTTTTAAGAAACTGAATGCTTTTTCATTGTTCTTAAGATCCAAGGGTTTGGGTCTGTGGTCACCTATGCAAATTGGTGAGGATTTTTATCAAACCTTCCCCAGGAAAGGGGGGGTAAGATTTGGGAGGATTTTGGGGGGAAAGACATTTCCAAATGGACTCGTTCCCAGTAACTGGTGTTGGATGTTTAGTGGTGGCAGCAAAAGTCCAAGGGCAAAGGGTAAAATAGTTTGTACCTTGGGAAAGTTTTAACCTAAGCTGGTAAAAGTAAGCTTAGGAGGTTTTCATGTGGGTCCCCACATCTGTACCCTAGAGTTCAGAGTGGGAAGGAACCTTGACAAAGCGCTTTGGAGGATAGGATTAAAATTCAAAATGATCTGGACAAACTGGAGAGATGGTCTGAAGTAAATAGGATGAAATTCAATAAGGACAAATGCAAAGTACTCCACTTAGGAAGGAACAATCAGTTGCACACATACAAAATGGGAAATGACTGCCTAGGAAGGAGTACTGTGGGAAGGGATCTGGGAGTCATAGTGGATCATAAGCTAAATGTGAGTCAACAGTGTAAACATTGTTACAAAAAAAGCAAACATAATTCTGGGATGTATTAGCAGGAATGTTGTAAGCAAGACACAAGAAGTAATTCTTCCGCTCTATTCTGTGCAGATTAGGCCTCAGCTGGAGTATTGTGTCTAGTTCTGGGAACCACATTTCAGGAAAGATGTGGACAAATTGGAGAAAATCCAGAGAACGGCAACAAAAATTATTAAAGGTCTAGAAAACATGACTTATGAGGGAAGATTGAAAAAATTGTGTTTGTTTAGTCTGCAGAAGAGAACACTGAGGGGGGATATAACAGTTTTTAAGTACATCAAATGTTGTTACCGGGGGAGGGAGAAAAATTGTTCTCCTTATCCTCTGAGGATAGGACAAGAAGCAATGGGCTTAACTTGCAGCAAGGCCCCTTTTAGGTTGGACATTAGGAAAAAATTCCTAACGGTCAGGGTGGTTAAGCACTGGAATAAATTGCCTAGGGAGGTTGTGGAATCTCCATTATTAGAGACTTTTAAGAGCAGGTTAGACAAACACCTGTCAGGGATGGTCTAGTTAATACTTAGCCCCTCCATGAGTGCAGGGGACTGGACTAGATGACCTCTGGAAGTCCCTTCCATTCCTAGGAATCTATGATTGGCCTTGCCCCCAATAACAAGGTGAGTTGTGATCCAGCACCAGCGAAAAATGATCATTTGAGCAAAGCATTGCCGTCATGCTGCATGCCTAGGCAGAATGGACGTATCTATGCAAACAAGGTGGGTTCATGATGTCATCTTCCTCAGCTCATCAGTAAATATCAGGGGAGACTCAATTGCATACAAATTGATTGATTGTATTATCTAGTGCCTAATTGCCCTAGTCATGGGCTCGGATCTTATTGTGCTAGGTGCTGTAAATACACATAACAAAAAGACAGTCTCTGCCCCAAGAGTTTAGAGTCCAAGCATAAGACAAGAGGCAGCAAATTGATGCAGACTGATAGAGTACAAGGTAGTGATCTCAACACACCAGCAGCCTAGGGTCTTAGTTGCTATTTTCTGCAGAATTTTAGATTGTTTAACAAAATTACTAGCCCTTCTGTCTGTGAATAAATCCTTCTCAATATGAAACTGATTTAGGGCTGCCTTGTAGGATCTGCAGACAGCTAGCTGCCTTCATCTCAGTTGGATGTTAAACTTTGAGGCTGAATGACAAATAAAATGTCAACATTACTAAATTATCAGCATACCTAGAAAACTTTAGATGTTGCACTTTTATCCAGTTAGTTTTATTTGAAATTAAATATCATTGAATAAAGTTGGAAAATTTTAAAGATGCAAATCCTTGAAGGTCTGTCAAATATTTGATTTTTATTCAAGAGCTGACATTGGAAAAAAAGGGATTTTTTTTTTCTACTTCAGCAAAATGTATTGGGCCAAACGTATTTCTGGTTAAAATATTGACTTCAGTGGAGTTGTTAAAGAAGTTATATATTTGACCCGGTATTTCTAGCAGGCTAACTACAATGTTACCTTCAGGAATGGTATGCTGAAACAGACTGTTGATCCTGCATACATTATGACAGCTAAACTGTGCTGCCATGTTTATTAGAATCGATAAACTATGTATTGCTTCATAATGTAATGTGAATATGCATCAACTGCTTGACAACTGTATAATCAAACTTCCTTTTTTTGAAATTCAAACATTAGTATGTCAGATAAAAGCCCTTTCAAATACACGTGTAGTTCAAAATGTGATATCCAGTGGGCTACTAGATTTCTGACAATTGGCTACATTAGGAAATGTATATTCCTCTAACTTTCCTATTGTAAGATGGTTGCTTTTGTCTGAATAAGTTGACTACAGTGTGCATTTAGTAGATCTCTGTTAGGTAAAAAGAAAAGGAGTACTTGTGGCACCTTAGAGACTAACAAATTTATTAGAGCATAAGCTTTCGTGAGCTACAGCTCACTTCATCGGATGCATTTAGTGGAAAAAACAGAGGGCTGTAAGGAGAGTGATCACTTAAGATAAGCCATCACCAGCAGCGGAGGGGGGAGGGGAGGAAGGAGGAAAACCTTTCATGGTGACAAGCAAGGTAGACTATTTCCAGCAGTTAACAAGAATATCTGAGGAACAGTGGGAGGGAGAAATAACATGGGGAAATAGTTTTACTTTGTGTAATGACTCATCCATTCCCAGTCTCTATTCAAGCCTAAATTAATTGTATCCAGTTTGCAAATTAATTCCAATTCAGCAGTCTCTCACTGGAGTCTGTTTCTGAAGCTTTTTTGTTGAAGGATAGCCACTCTTAGGTCTGTAATCGAGTGACCAGAGAGATTGAAGTGTTCTCCAACTGGTTTTTGAATGTTATAATTCTTGATATCTGATTTGTGTCCATTCATTCTTTTACGTAGAGACTGTCCAGTTTGACCAATGTACATGGCAGAGGGGCATTGCTGGCACATGATGGCATATATCACATTGGTAGATGCGCAGGTGAACGAGCCTCTGATAGTGTGGCTGATGTGATTAGGCCCTATGATGGTATCCCCTGAATAGATATGTGGACTGAGTTGGCAACAGGCTTTGTTGCAAGGATAGGTCCTGGGTTGGTGGTTCTGTTGTGTGGTGTGTGGTTGCTGGTGAGTATTTGCTTCAGATTGGGGGGCTGTCTGTAAGCAAGGACTGGCCTGTCTCCCAAGATCTGTGAGAGTGATGGGTCGTCCTTCAGGATAGATTGTAGATCCTTGATGATGCGTTGGAGAGGTTTTAGTTGGGGGCTGAAGGTGATGGCTAGTGGCGTTCTGTTCTTTTCTTTGTTGGGCCTGTCCTGTAGTAGGTGACTTCTGGGTACTCTTCTGGCTCTGTCAATCTCTTTCTTCACTTCAGCAGGTGGGTATTGTAGTTGTAGGAATGCATGAGAGAGATCTTGTAGGTGTTTGTCTCTGTCTGAGGGGTTGGAGCAAATGCGGTTATATCGTAGAGCTTGGCTGTAGACAATGGATTGTGTGGTATGATCTGGATGAAAGCTGTAGCTCACGAAAGCTTATGCTCCAATAAATTTGTTAGTCTCTAAGGTGCCACAAGTACTCCTTTTCTTTTTGCAAATACAGACTAACATGGGTGCTACTCTGAAATCTGTTAGGTAAATCTCTTAATTGAGTAACACGCATAACTTCTAATAAATTACTATTCCCGGGGTACGTGTAGGTTTTAAATGGGTATATCTTTCAATAAATATTAACCACTATTTTTGGAATATACCTATATAGTAAACTGAACGTTTTAAAATACTTCTAATAACAGTCTTTCACAGCATTAATGAAGTACACCAGTAAATCGGTGATCTGGATTTCTTTAGAAATAACATATAATTATTTTTGTTTAATTAAATGTCTATAATATTACCAAAAGGAATAATATAATACTATAGTCCCTTTAACCAGTTTTAATCAATAGAGATTATCTTTTATTTAAATCAAAGGCATCTTGTAGCTTTTCTCAGGGTGTTGGATCAAAACTGCATTATGCAATATACAAACATGAGAAAAGGTACTCAGATCTTGTTGAGCACCATCCATCTGATGGGTATTAAAAGGTTTAATTCAGTCACATGAAAGCACACACTGCAAATGCTACATCATGGTTGTCTTACCACCAAATGGTAATTAGATCTTTCCTCTTGCACAGGAGCACAAGCTGATTTGCTTTGTTTGTGGCTTTAAAATTTTCACTAGGTCACACAATAGTTAAGACTAGGAATTTATTAAGGGATAAAGACTGCTTTGCATCTCAATATTGCTTTCAGTCAACAATGGCACAACCATTTCTGAACATATAATATCTACAAGCATGGCTTTTCTTGTCCCAAATCTGATTTTCCCCCCTCCATACCACAGGTTCTTGTTTCCAAAATTGCTGACATGCTCTGTTATGTCCTGATTGGCTGCAGAGTCTCAAGATAAAACAACTTGTAATGTGATAACCTAGTTACAATTGTGTATTTTTAAATTCTTTTTTATTAAGGCCAGTAAGTCAGCCTAGTTCAGATTTTGCCGTAAAAATGGTCTAGAAGGTGATCTGATTCTTTACATATACCATTTTAAAAAATCTCCTGTTTCTCAATAAAATTTATTTCCAAAACCTAGCACATTTTGACACAAAGATAAATTACTAAAGACTATTAGTTTTGCAGTAAGATATGCTTTAATTACAAGATGGAAAGAGATGCAATGTGGTAGAATCAATTTTTGGTTCGTAACACAAAGAGGAAATAATGACACTAAATGTTAATTAATGCAAAGGTGAAGTTGAAAGTCTAAACAAAATTTGGTAGTTGGTAGCAGGCGGGGGGAAGTTGGGTGAAAAGTGACTTCATAGAAATGGCATTTTAGGGTTGCATGTTTATGGTTCTGTATGTGTAATGCATCATTAATTTTAAATGCAGAATGTTGCTTGGGTTACTTGAGTTTTCATAATAGGTGTTCTCCAATATTTATTTTTGAAGGCAAAGATACCATTATATTGTAGAATAAAAATTAGTTTTATTTAGCATTTTTAAGCTTCTATAGTAATGAAATTGATACTAATAGGGTGATTGTTTAGGCAAAACACAGCAGCTGTTTTTTGTTCAACAATAGCTTATGCCTTGGACACTAGGATCTGCTTTTTGAAATGCAGATAACTAGCAAACTGATTTTATTCCTCCTTTTCTTAAATGACTTGGAATCTTTAATTTGCAGAATGAAGGGATTTTAATTTACAGTGCAGAGCATCACAATATTAATACATTAAGGCCAGACGAGACTATTGGGATCATCTAGTCTGACCATCTGCATAAAACAAGCCCATATAATTTCATCCAGTAATTTCTGCAGTTTCTGATTGAGCTACACATATTGTATCTGTTTGTAATTCATCGAGGCAGTTTGTGGTGAGAAGGTGAGACATAAAATTTCAGCAACATGTAGAGTGGTGTTTACAAAAGCTGAAGTACAATTAAACCAAACCACGTTTCAAACCTGCTTATCAAAAGGATGCTCGTTTACCATTTCTAAGTATGTGAAGCAATAATAGGGAATCATGAATGTCATGCATATCCATAACATCAGTGTTCTAAATGAGTGACTTGCCAAGAGATCTGAGCAAATTAAAGCTGTTGTAGGGAATGGTCCAGGAGGTATTTGCACTCAGAAAATCTTTTTATATGCCATTTGATACTGTCCTAGTGGATTCAAAATCTTCTTTAGAAGGCAGAGAGAGTCCGCAAAGGCTTAGCAGAATCTAGAGAGGGGCTAACTACATTAGAGTTGGGGAAACACGAATACTGCAGAGTGGGGGTTCTCAAATCTTTTTATAGTTTGCACATCTTAACAGATAGATGAGGCAGAGTGGGAGTGAGTGGCAAGGAGACTTGCAATCTCAACATCATGTGGCAACTACAGCAATTGCTTACACAAAAATTAATATTAGGAAAGAAACTGGACTTTAGCAGCTGGGGTTAGGAGATCCACACTGTGTGACCAGCCAGTTCTCCCAGTCCCCAGATTATCAGAATGTGCTTTACAGACTACCAGAGGTCCATCATCCACAGCTTGAGAACAACTAATGCAGCATTCTGTAAGAAATTTATCAAAAGAATCTACACAGATCCAGAATCTCTTGTTGACAGTGACTATTACTTTTCTAGCCTTGGAAGGCCTGCAATTAACTGAAATACAACATTGTCTTTACCTACAGAGCTGTTTTATCTTTGTATATCATAGCAGATATTTTTGTTTAGAAGAAGGCAGTGGAGGGGGGCCTTGATCTCAGGCTGCCTAAATGCACAGTAGTTTGTGATGAGGCACAGCAATGGCTTCCTATAATGAAGTGCTACAGGAAATTGCTGACTTTATCCCAATTTGTATTATCAGTTTTGCAAAGAGTTATGGCTGTTTGAGCTGCTTTCATACAGTCTACCCCATCTGAACTTTGAGTTCAACAAAACATTCTCTTGGTATCTTTCCCATAGCCTCGGCTAACGAGCCTGAGAACAAGTGCAGTCCGTGTGGGAGAAGCTAATCTTTGAGAAGCATAACAGAAACTTGTTTTCACATGGCTTAATTGGTCAGGGAATTGCTCCAGGTAAAACTGAAAGTAATGTATCTGTGAGCTGGAAGGAAGCCTCAAAGTACTTCTCCCCATTCACACTCAGCTTTCACAGGCTTGTTTCTGGAGATGCATCTGAAAATCTTTTTGCTGCAAGAGGTGTCTTACAGCACTTCCTGTCTGAAGCCTTTACTGAGGGACGTGATAAAGATACAAGAAAACACTGTGACTGGTTCAGTCACAGAAACCCCCTTGGGACTGTTGCTTGATATGCTGAAACTACCTCTGATCCCATTTTCTCTGCCAGTTTGGGCCTCCAGAACCCTGCCTTGTCGAGCCAGACATGCCAGTCTGCTCTAACACAGCCCAGGGTATGAACCACACGCTAAACACCCCCTCTCGGGAGGTGCCCCACAGTTTGGGGAACACTGCCCTACACTATGTATATGAAATGAAGTCCAGACCTTTTGGTGGGGCTCTGTATTTTGCATTGCTAAGAGTTGTCACAGCATTTTGGTACGTAAAGTATTAAGTGTGCATAGCATCTACTCAGAATTGTCTGTTAGCATTATGATCGATAATGGCACAAATATCTACACATCTCCAGGGAACCTACTATGTCCCTAAACCTTCAGTATACAGTGTAGCTGCTATCTTCCTTCCAGATAACATATAACCAGTACCAATTAGGCATTTAAAGCCCCTACTAGAATAATAGAAAGTTCCACTTTCTCCCCAGGTGACTTACTAATTAATAAATCCCTGGGATACTCTGCCTCAGGTGACAAAACTTCAGGTGTCAATTTTCAAACAGACATAGGAAGACCAGGTACTTCAGCTAGGCGTTAGGGGATCCTGTAGGTAGGGTACTTGGAGCTAGGGTCAAGTTTCCTATGGATAGGGCAGACAGCATTTTTTTTTAACTTCTTCTTCTTCTTCTAGCCGGAAGCACATTTGTGAACGACATTACAGATGCGCATGAAGTAATGAAAAATATTGCCCAGTAGATGAATTGAAAAGTTTCTTTTCCATCCCTCTCTTGGAGTAGGAGAGAAAAAGGGAGGCCTTTCTTAAGGTAAGCCCAGATGGTGGTATGTTCCCATTGTGCTTATAAGGAATGACAGGGATAATTCAATATAGAACTATTATGGAGGTCAATGATACTAGATGAATGGAAGTCACAGCAGGGGTGGAGAGGTATAGCATCATGAGTCCCTATATACTTGTGTTCTCCTTTAGATCTCTAGGTCCTGGCCTACACTAAGGGGGGGATTGATCTAAGTTAAGCAACTTAAGCTACGTGAATAACGTAACTGAAGTTGCCGTACTTAGAGCTACTTACCGCGGTGTCTTGAGTGCGGTAGGTCGGCTGCTGACGCTCCCCGGTCAACTCCGCCTACGCTTCTCGCTCCGGTGGAGTACCAGAGTCGACAGGAGAACACTCGGCGGTTGATGTATCGCGTCTTCACTAGACGCGATATATCGACCCCGGCTGGATCGATCACTCCGGAGGTAAGTGTAGACCTGCCCTAGGGGACCAAAGAATTGCTGAAATAGGTCCAACAGGGTAAACTGAAGTCTGTAAAAAAATAATTCAAATGGGGCTACCACATGATGGGCTCCTAAGACAGGAGAAGAAAGCAGGGTTGTACATGTACTGTCAATCATTTTAGAAAACTGATAGTGGGTACAGTGCAGTGTCTTTATTCCCTCTACCTGAAAATTAACTTCCTTTACTGAAAATGTGAATCTGCTACCTGGAAAAGCGAGGATATGTTTGTAGATGAACATTAAGGAGCTGTTCATCACATGTAGTGTTCTTCTGAAGTTAATTTAGATCTCCATGATTTCTAACTCATTGCACTTTAACCACTAGGAATTTAAAGCTCTTGAGCTTACAAAAGCTGTGATCCATGGACCCCCACAAAATCCTGCTGGTGCCCTTTTGAGTAGACCACAGCCAAAGCAGAAATACCACTCCACAGGGGCTTTTCCCAAACTTGTAAACTTTTTGTTTCTACAGCACGCTTCATCTGAGTGTGTTGGTGTTTCACATACACTGAAGTATATATGAAGAGGTGTAAAAGTCATCTGGTGCCCCCAGGAGGTCCTTTTCTACCTGTCCCCAGTGATGCCCTGAGTAAGAGGCCCAGCTGAGCCAGAGAGAGGGCTGAAGATTTTAGAGTTAACAATATTGCGAACCCCAAATGTTCAAAACTCATGAGTCAGGCTCACCAAAATCATGAGATTATGTAAAAATAATAGATTTGGTGTTTTGTTTGACTTCTGCATTTTGAGCCTTCACTGGGGTCGCATTTTGAAGCTTTCTCCATAGGTACAGGGGCTAGAAACTTACTTATTTTTTTAAGAATGAAGGCTGAGATCTTCGCATATTCACTTGACTCCAGGAGGTGGGGCTTTAACAATAACTATCATGAGACTCATGACAAAATCATGAGAGTTGGCAACACCAAATTAACTCCTTCTGCAAAGGTTCGCAGGCAGGAGGAAGGAGCAGTGAGTTAATATGGGCCTTGCCTTTGGGCATTCAGCTCAAAATAGAGCAATGCATGCTGGATCCTTCCCTCTGCTGGTTGGGGGGGAGAAAAAAAAGCTGAGGGCAGCTGCTTCACTTCATACAAACTGTGTACAGGGCCTGGATTTCAGGAAAGTGCCAGTCCAGCCTATCTACCTTCTGGGAATGTTTGGCCATCCTTAAAATTCAGTACTTGCTATTGAAGTCCCAAATACCTCCTTATTTCCAGAGCTACTGATGGAAAGTCCTTCATCATTAATTATCCCAAGGATTCACATGTGCTAGTAGTGACTTTCTTCTTCTGCTCCACCCCAGCACATGTGAAGTTATGCAGTAAAATGTGGTTAGACCTGCTTATTGCCTAACTCTTCCCTTGTTGCTTTTAGGTCTAGAAGTGTCATCTTGGGCTTGGCTCAGAGAAATGTCTTCTATTGTGAAATTGTGACAGATGCTGGAATTCAATGTGCGGAATATACCTAATGATTCTTGTTTGGGAGATACTGATTTATACAAAAGGAAAAACTTCCCTAGGGAACCAGAACCATCTGCTTCTGTCAGGTTACTTTCCAGGGAAGAGGTGCCCCTAAAATTGAATAGTTTATATCATAGCATCATGAGACAGGCATGATATCTTAACCCTTCTTCCTTCTGGGTGGGAGAGGGTTAAGCAGAACTGCTTTCCTTCACTCTAATCTGGTGTCTGAATAAGGCCCTGCGGCTGTGCCTGCTCGGTCTCTTGACAGCCTGAGGAGTCAGCTAGGCTGCTGATTCACTAGGGAAGCTACTAGGCCAGATCTTAAGCCAAGCAGTCGCTTTCTGGCTGGCTCAATGCACAGGCCTGTGAATTCTCTGCCTCACTCCAAGCCCTGCTTCGGCCCTGATCCAGCCTAGACCCTGCCCTGCACCTTGCCTTGTTCCAGTCCTGTCTCCTGCCTCTGGACCAACCCTGCTCTTGCTTTCTCTGACTCTAGGTCTGTCCCTTGGATCCGATTCCTTGCTCTGACTCTGTCTTGATCCTGAGCTCTGGCACTTAGACTCTGACTGCTATTCTTATCTCTTGCTTTGACCTCTAGGCCTGACTTCTGCTCTGACCATTAGACCTGACTATGTACAACATGGTCTTCTGACACATGGTCTGTTTTAGCTCTGGTTAGCTACAGAATGAAGGTTTATTAACATTTAATTTTACAGAGGACTTCTCTCATGTGCTATGACTAAGGCTAAGATTTTGCCATGGAGGTCTTTGGAAGTCATAGATTCTGTGACTTCAGCCCCGGTGGCTGGGAACTGCGGAGTCCCACCTCCTCCTGCAGTGGCAGGGAGCTGTGAGGTACCCCTGCCGCCTGAGGCAGCAGGCCCCCAAGCTCCAAGCTGCCATGGGTGGGGGTGTACCCCACAGCTTCCCGTCAGCTGCTGTGGGGAACAGGGGGACCCCTGCAGCTCCCTGCTTGCTGACATGGCTTTGGCAGCAGGGGGACCTCTGCCACTGGGGCTGGGGGGACCCCTGAGCTCCCATGGGTGATGGGGGGACCCCAGAGCTCCCAGCCACTCCACAGCTGCCCAGTCCCTTCATATTTTATCATGGGTATTTTTAGTAAAGGTCAGTGACAAAATCTGAGCCTTTCTTATGGCCCTTCACATTTTCATTAAAAACAAGACCCAATGGACAAGTGATTTTCAAGGTGGATTGGAAATGAGCAGCCAAACAATTGGCCCTAAGTAATAGTGAGCATACCATTCTAGAGGGATGATGTGAGCAAGTGTGCAATGGATTAAATGGAAAGGGGAGTCTGATGGTAATAATTTTGCCATGTCTACAGACGTGCTAGGTACCCTATAAAACACACAATTTGCCAATGACCTTGCTTTGTAAAGCTTACAATCTATAATTCATACAGGCACACTAAGCAATGGTGAGTACAGCTCCAAAGAGGAGCAGGGAGCGGTGAGAGTTAAATGAATAAAATCATACAGTGACTGAATTAGTTCATGCATGCTGCTTGGTAAAGTTTGATCTAAACATCGTGTAGTTCAGTGGTTCTCAAGCATGGGTCTGGGGCCCTCTGTGGGCTGCGAGCAGGTTTCAGGGGGTCCTCCAAGCAGGGCCAGTGTGACTCGCTGGAGCCCAGGGCAGAAAGCCAAAGTCCTACCATGGGGGGCTGAAGCCTGGGGCCCCCAGCCCTGCCACCTGGGGCTGAAGCAATTTAGCATCGTGGGACCTCCTATAGCTTGGGCTGTGAGCAATTGCCCTGCTTGCTACACCCTAAAGCTGGCCCTGGCTTTTATATCCGGAAAAACAGTTGTGGCACAGGTGGGCAGTGGAGTTTTTCTAGAATGTTGGGGAGGGGCGTTAAGAAAGAAAAAGGTTGAGACCCCCTGATGTAATTCACAACTTTGTAGGTTTCATGGGAGACATTAACTTTTTGAAAAAACAAGGAGTCCGGTGACATCTTAAAGACTGACAGATTTATTTGGGCCCAAATAAATCTGTTAGTCTTTAAGGTGCCACTGGACGACTCTTTGTTTTTGTGGATACAGACTAACACAGCTATCTTCTGATAATTAACTTTGTGGAGGGATTTGATGAAGAGAAGGTGGTTGGGTAGGTTTTGGAAGGGGCTTCCGTATGTAAGGGTCAGCATGGAAAAAAGTAGAGTTGCCTGTGGGAGGAAGAAACAAAAATAGATCCAGGCACAGCAAGCTGGTGTTAATTTTGTGTAAACAAAAGGGAGTGGCTGCACTGAGGGACTTAACTAATAAAAATGTCTTCACCTCTATATCAGAATGAATGACTGTTGCACTTAAAACTGGGGAGGTTGAAAGAGAGTGGTATTCTTCTTTTGTTCTTCCCCAGCAAAAGGGGACAAATGGAATTGTTTTCTACAGTTCCTTTCATACTCTGGGGCAACCTGGTGTACTTTACAGGAACAAGTTAAATGCCAGAAAAGGGGAAGTTAACAAAAATGCATATCAAGGCTCAAAATTCCTACTGGGTGTCCCAGGGCAGGTATTTTTGGGCAGAACACCTGTTTTCCGAAATTATCTGCCTAGTGGGATGTCTAAATTAGTCACGATGGTGGTGAGAAAAGAGAACAGGAGAATAAGCAGAATGAAGGGGAAGGGGAGGTAACCAGTATGAAGCATTGAAGGTTGTAAAAAGAAAAGGAGTACTTGTGGCACCTTAGAGACTAACAAATTTATTAGAGCATAAGCTTTCGTGAGCTACAGCTCACTTCATCGGATGCATTTGGTGGAAAAAACAGAGGAGAGATTTATATACACACACACAGAGAACATGAAACAATGGGTTTATCATACACACTGTAAGGAGAGTGATCACTTAAGATAAGCCATCACCAACAGCAGGGGGGGGAAGGAGGAAAACCTTTCATGGTGACAAGCAGGTAGGCTAATTCCAGCAGTTAACAAGAATATCAGAGGAACAGTGGGGGGTGGGGTGGGAGGGAGAAATACCATGGGGAAATAGTTTTACTTTGTGTAATGACTCATCCATTCCCAGTCTCTATTCAAGCCTAAGTTAATTGTATCCAGTTTGCAAATTAATTCCAATTCAGCAGTCTCTCGTTGGAGTCTGTTTTTGAAGCTTTTTTGTTGAAGTATAGCCACTCTTAGGTCTGTGATCGAGTGACCAGAGAGATTGAAGTGTTCTCCAACTGGTTTTTGAATGTTATAATTCTTGACGTCTGATTTGTGTCCATTCATTCTTTTACGTAGAGACTGTCCAGTTTGGCCAATGTACATGGCAGAGGGGCATTGCTGGCACATGATGGCATATATCACATTGGTAGATGCACAGGTGAACGAGCCTCTGATGGTGTGGCTGATGTGATTAGGCCCTATGATGGTATCCCCTGAATAGATATGTGGACAGAGTTGGCAACGGGCTTTGTTGCAAGGATAGGTTCCTGGGTTAGTGGTTCTGTTGTGTGGTGTGTGGTTGCTGGTGAGTATTTGCTTCAGATTGGGGGGCTGTCTGTAAGCAAGGACTGGTCTGTCTCCCAAGATCTGAGAGAGCGATGGGTCGTCCTTCAGGATAGGTTGTAGATCCTTGATGCGTTGGAGGGGTTTTAGTTGGGGGCTGAAGGTGATGGCTAGTGGCGTTCTGTTGTTTTCTTTGTTGGGCCTGTCCTGTAGTAGGTGACTTCTGGGTACTCTTCTGGCTCTGTCAATCTGTTTCTTCACTTCAGCAGGTGGGTACTGTAGTTGTAGGAATGCATGATAGTGATCACTCTCCTTACAGTGTCTATGATAAACCCATTGTTTCATGTTCTCTGTGTGTGTGTATATAAATCTCTCCTCTGTTTTTTCCACCAAATGCATCCGATGAAGTGAGCTGTAGCTCACGAAAGCTTATGCTCTAATAAATTTGTTAGTCTCTAAGGTGCCACAAGTACTCCTTTTCTTTTTGCGAATACAGACTAACACGGCTGCTACTCTGAAACCATTGAAGGTTGTGTGGCCCAAAATGGGGAAGAGGTGGCTGCTTTCATTTGGTTCCAATAAAATAAGATAATTTTTCAGTAAAATATTCAAGTAGATGAATAGGGGAAGATATTTTTTGGGGGGTGGAGGAAAAGAGGAAGAAAACCATAAACAAAAAGAGAAATAGAAAAGTAAAAAAGGTTAAAAGGAAGGCATGTGATGCTCCAACTCTGTTAGTGAAATATATTTTGGACCTCCTTCTATCATTGTACTTCTGTAGGGAAATCCCCTTAATTTGTGTTTTATTTGAAGGAGTTGATAGCAGAATGCTTTTCCTGGTATTACTGGTCACTTCAAGTAAGCTAGCACAGCAAATATTTTACATGTTTTGTGCTAACAGTTTCCGTAAACTCACTATCCATTTCTGAGGGCTATATGTAATAGCATCTTTTTGCCTATGTAGATAAAGATCATCAGCAATCCCTAGCTTGTTCTTGTTCATGGGAATTGGTCACTTGATTTCTGAATGCAGTCCGACCCTGCGAAGTATGAAGCAGAGACGCCTTCCCTGTTATGGGGGTTGGATCCTGTCTTTTTTGCATTTGCAAGACTCTACATTAAGGATATAAAGGAAATGAAAGCATCTAAGCAAGTTCCAGGTATGTGTGCCTGATTTCTTTGGTGTGTCTAAAAATGTAATGGGTTTAATTAGTAATGGGTGTTATTGTAGAACAGTATCAGCTTTCTGCAGTCTTAGTTATGTCTTAGTTATGTAGCACTGACTGTCCAAGGGTTCAGAGCTCTTTTTGAATGCTGATGAGTGAGTTCTCAACACTCCCTGTGAGGTAGGTCAGTATTGTCTCCATCAGGACAGCTGAGAAACAGAGGTCAAAGATCTTGTATTAATTTATGTAGAATTATAGTGGCAGTGCTGGAAATGGAACTTAGGAGGCCTGATGCCTTCTGCATTGTTTTAACTGGTATGAAACAATCTCTCTAAATTTAAGAGACTTGTTTGGCAGAACAGAAAGGCTTCACTAACTTTCTCTGTATGTGTGTTGCTGGGATCTAATAAAGCTTAATTGGAAAAATAAATATTTTTTTTGTTATGCTTTCTCCCCCACAAACCATTTTAAAAAAAATTTTTGGAGGATTTCCAGCCTTTTTCTTTTATTGCTTTTGTGTTGGAAGGTGGTCACTTTCTTGTATTTAAATGTTTTTAAAGAGCAGTGCTTTTTGTCTGGGCACATTCATAGGTAGTAAGAAATAGGAATGGGCTTTACCTGTTTGGTTTCTAAATATGAATGAAGGATACTTCATGTATTTGCAAAAAGAAAAGGAGTACTTGTGGCACCTTAGAGACTAACAAATTTATTAGAGCATAAGCTTTCGTGAGCTACAGCTCACTTCATCGGATGCATTTGGAAAGCCTTGTGGTTCATTCTAGTTTCTGTGCTGACTCTTATGCCACACCTTTTATTTCCTAACCATTGTTTGAAATTGTATGCTTTGCTGTTTGTTTCCTGTGGAATTCCAGCCAATATCGCCCACATATATACATTTTTCTAACGCAGCATAGGGCTGGCATTGGGTTGCTGTTATCACTAAGAAGAACCTAAACAGGCTGCAGTTTGTTCCATACTGTGGTGGGGTCTCTGTACCCCAAACTTTGTTGGGCAGGACTTAAGACTGTTCTTATGGGAAAGGACAAGGGAAGGAAAACCCATAGAGAAACCTAGAGAGTTAATCAGGAAAACCAATTAGTCCTGAGTAAGTTTATCTACAAGAAAGACTAGGTACATATAGTTATCCCCTTGAATAAAAGAAGGTTGTTGGCTTGCTTTACTCTTGAAGCACTGTTCTTGATTTTTGTTAATATATTAACTTTTCATTGACAACCGGAATGACGCTAGTTTCCTTCCGGAAGTCAAGAACTGGCTTTGTTATGCTCTCCTGACATCTAGTGTTGTGCCCTTAGGGACAACATAGAGTGTACAAGATCCAGCATATTTACTTCTGTGGAAATAGATATGATGGATGTTTTCAAACCTATTGACCTGGGGCAGTGACCAAATATGGAGATACTGCTGATGGTTAATCTTGTATTTTAAAATGGGCTATTTGTATTATGGTAGCACTTATAGGCCTAAATCTGAGATAATGGTCCCATTGTGCTATACACACACTAGTGAAAAGAACGTCCTTGCCTCGAAAGAACTGACACTGTCATCTTTAATTACTTAATCTTTTCTTGATTTAAAAACAATAATACAGAGACTGTCTCTCTCTGTTCTGTGTGTTGTACAGAACCTAGCACAGTGGGGTCCTGGCCCATGACTGGGGCTCCTAGGTGCTGCTGCTAAACAATAATAGCACACAGTGGAAGAATAAAAATCGATGAACATCAACAAACATACTCTCTCTCTTCTTTTAAAGTCCTAGACAACTACAGCACTTCTCCCTCTCCCAAATATGCTCTTATATTTCTCATTTGTATCCGATTAGGTTTTATTTGAGAGAGAGTCCTCATCTGCCACAATTTTTGTCATTAATCTTCTAAATAAGGTGCTCATGAAGATGTATCTTCTACCATGTCAAGATACCACCCTTTTAATATTGGGGCATGCAAGTTTTCCCCACTTCCTGTGGATTTGTCTCTTTGCACAACCAAAGTCATTGCAGTCCTTTGTGTGTGCATGTGCATGCGTGTACATGTGTGTATACAAACAGACTTTGTAGTCCCATATAAGGATGAAAAGTCATGGAACACACGTGTGTGTGTGTGTTCTCTTGTCCATCTCTTTGGTGGGGGGTGCACCCGTGCGCGCGCACTATATGAACCATCCTAGGTGCCTTCCAGCATGTCTTTTTCACCCATATCCAATACCATCGGAATAGAACCATACACAAATAAGTGTTCGGTGGGAGGCTGGTGGGGGAATAGGATGGGCAATGTATAAATTTGCTGCCAAAATTCCCCTCCTCTAATGGGTTTCTTAAAGACCAGATGCTGTTAAGTATACAATTGGCTATAAACCAGTCATTAATGATAATTGGGAATGACTTAGGTCGGCGCAAAGAGCAATGGGAGGAAATTAAAAAGTAAATGTAGGCTGAACTTAAGGGAAAACATCTTTGCAGTCAGATCTGTTTGATTGTGGCACAGACTCCCTAAGGAAGGGCCGGAAGGCCCATCACTCAAATCTATTTATGTTGGGATTGTACAGATCACTGAAGAATGTACTGTATATAATGATCCTGCCCTGGCCACTAATTGATCTAATAAGTCTTTTTTCCAGGTTTAGCTGCTAGGATTCTAGGAAACCATGATTAATCCCTTAGAACAACACTGGGGAAAACTTGTAAACCCAGCCTTCTCTCCTGTTATATATGGTGACATGAAGGCTGAAAACCACCCAGATAAAAGCAGCAATTGTGATGCCCCAGAGGCCTTGAAATGAGAGTGGGTGTCAAACTCAACAACACAATGTAATTACAGCATGGAAATGAGCCTCTTTTTCCATGTTAAAGTGCAGCTAGCCAGATTGACTCTGCAATGTGACAGCACCTTATCAACAAGAAAGGGAAGCTATGAATAGTATAAAAGCAGTTCACTAGCAGCAGTCATTAAAGATTCTATGCTTCTGTGATTTTGTACTGCTCAGTTAAAGATACAGGGCTCCAGTTTTTAACAAAACTTTTAAGATCCCTGATCCTAAAGAGGTCAGAGGGCAGTTCCACATGTATGTCCTATCCATTATACCTCTATTCAGACAGTCTTTGTAATGGGGACAGGGTAATGACCAGGCTACATGCTATATAACTGTATATACAGGCTATATTCTGTATAACTATACACTCCCTTCTTCCTGTACCTCAGCAACTTTTTCTAGAAGCACATGCCAAAGTTCTGTCTCTTAAAGACTTCTCAGAAAGCATTACACAGAGTTAAATCTTAGGGTTGTAGTATGTAAAACTCAATAAATGGATGTTAATAATTTCCAGGGAATTTTGAAAGAGTTCTGTTTTGCTCAGAAAGAGTGCACTCCAAACCTTGTAAATAGGCTTTTGGATACTATGCATAACTTTTAAACAAAGATACTAGACAGTACATCTACTGGTATTTCATATACTGACTTTCCTCCTTTTGTTTCTGTAAAAAAAAAAACATTCAAATACAGGTTTTCAGCATAACATTTTCTATACTTCAGTGCACGCACATCAAAACATGTCTCCTCTGATTGTGAGTGATTTCTCAATCTTTATAGTTTGACCATAGTATGGAATGTGTGTACATCTGGACTTTGCAGTGTTTGAGAAATGGCAGAATTTCAGTCCTTTCAAACAATTCAGAACCCTGTCAGGGGATCTCCACAATCAACACTATTCCAGCCTCTGGTTTACTAGCTCACTGGTTCTCTCAGTTGGTGGTGAAGCAGAAGACTATAGCCTCTATCCAAAGAGGTGCAGAGACTGAGGTCGAATTCTCACAGCAGACAAATACATCTCTTGGTCCTGCATAGGTCAGCCACTGACAGTCTACAGGGCTGTCTGAAATTCTTATATTTATAAACCCTTCCCCCCCCCACCCCCATGCTCCAGCTCAGCTCTCTGAGGATGATCCACCCAGTTGGGCTGTTCACAGTGAACACATGATATACAGCCTCCAAACAGTTATTGAATGCATCAAGTCACTGCCACACCCTGTTCTGGAAACTTCTGGGTCCTTCTGAGTCCTGGGGGTGATTAGGGATGGGGGTCTCTGGAGGGGGTGGTCAGGAAACAAGGAACAGGGGGGCCAAAGCAAGTTCGATACAACGCGGTCTCACCTATAATGTGGTGAGATTTTTTTTGTCTCCCGAGGACCGCGTTGTATTGGGGTAGAGGTGTATATTGAGGAGAAGAGAAGAGAGTTACCTCATAAGTGGAGAACCAGTGCTGACAGGGCCAATTTGATCAGGGTGGATGTAGTCCACTCCCAATTATTGATGAAGAGGTGTCAATTTCCGGAGAGGCAACGCTGCTTTTGTAGTGAGCCAGCCACTCCCAGTCTCTATTCAAGCCCAAATTAATGGTGTTAAATTTGCAAATGCATCTTAGTTCTGTAGTTTCTCTTTGAAGTCTGTTTCTGCATAGACTCCTCCTGACGGTCGAAATGACAGACTGGACTTCTACATGGAGAGCTTCCGCAGACGTGCACAGGCTGAAATTGTAAACAAACAGCATCACTTGCCCCATAACCTCAACCGTACAGAACGCAACGCCATCCAAGCCTCAAACAACTCTGACATTATAATCAAAGGGGCTGACAAAGGAGGTGCTGTAGTCATAATGAACAGATCGGATTATGAACAGGCAACTCTCCAACACCACATTCTACAGGCCACTATCCTCTGATCCCACTGAGGAGTACCAAAAGAAACTACACCATCTGCTCAAGAAACTCCCTGCTATAGCACAGGAACAGATCTACACAGACACACCCGTCCAGGGGTATTCTATCTGCTACCCAAGATCCATAAACCTGGAAACCCTGGATGCCCCATCATCTCAGGCATTGACACTCTCTTACAGCACGATTATCTGGCTATTTGCACTGTCTTCCTCAGACTCTACGCTACCAGCACTCCTAGCTATCTTCGAGATGCCACCGACTTCCTGAGGAAACTGCAGTGCATTGGTGATCTTCCTGAAAATACCATCCTGGCCACCATGGATGTAGAGGCTCTTAACACCAATATTCTACATGAGGATGGACTTCAAGCTGTCAAAAACAGTATCCCTGATGAGGCCACGGCACACCTGGTGACTGAGCTTTGTGACTTTGTCCTCACCCACAACCATTTCAGATTTGGGGACAACTTATACCTTCAAGTAAGTGGCACTGCTATGGGTACCTGGATGGCTCCACACTATGCCAACATTTTTATGGCTGACTTAGAACAATGCTTCCTCGGGTCTCGTCCCCTAGCGCCCCTCCTCTACTTGCGCCACATTGACATCTTCATCAGATGGACCCACGGGAAGGAGGCCCTTGAAGAATTCCAACCTGGATTTCAAAAGTTTACACACACTCACTCTCTCACTCACTCTCTCACTCAGCCTGGACCAGTCCACACAAGAGATCCACTTCCTGGACGCTACAGTGCAAATAAGTGATGGTCACATAAACACCACCCTATACTGGAAACCTACTGACCGCTATTCTTACCTACATGCCTCCAGCTTCCATCCAGGACACATCACACAATCCATTGTCTACAGCCAAGCCCTAAGATACAACCAAATTTGCTCCAATCCCTCAGACAGAGACAAACACCTACAAGATATTTATCAAACATTCTTAAAACTACAGTACCCACCTGGGGAAGTGAGGAAACAGATTGACAGAGCAAGACGGGTACCCAGAAGTGACCTCACTACAGGACAGGCCCAACAAGGAAAATAAAAGAACACCACTGGCCATCACATACAGCCCCCAGCTAAAACCTCTCCAGTACATCATCAGCGATCTAGAACCTCTCCTGGAAAATGATCCCTCACTCTCACAGACCTTGGGAGGCAGGCCAGTCCTCGCTTACAGACAGCCCCCCAACCTGAAGCAAATACTCATCAGCAACTACACACCACAGAAACACTAACCCAGGAGCCAATCCCTGTTACAAACCTCGTTGCCTACTTTGTCCCCATATCTACTCTAGCAACACCATCAGAGGACCCAACCACATCAGCCACACCATCAGGGACTCATTCACCTGCACATCTACTAATGTTATGTATGCCATCGTGTGCCAACAATGCCCCTCTGCCATGTATGTTGGCCAAACCGGACAGTCTCTATGTAAAAGAATAAATGGACACAAATCGGACATCAGGAATGGTAACATACAAAAGTAGGAGAACACTTCAATCTTCTTGGACATTCTATAAGAGATTTAAAAGTAGCCATTCCTTAACAAAAAAAACTTCAGAAACAGACTTCAAAGAGAAACTGCGGAACTAAAATGCATTTGCAAATTTAACACCATTAATTTGGGCTTGAATAGGGACTGGGAGTGGCTGGCTCACTACAAAAGCAGCTTTGCCTCTCCTGGAATTGACGCCTCCCCATCAATTATTGGGAGTGGACTATATCCACCCTGATCGAATTGGTCCTGTCAACACTGGTTCTCCAGTTTGTGAGTAACTCCCTTCTTTTTATGTATCAATATACAATGCCTGCATCTGTAATTTTCACTCCAAGCATCTGAAAAAGTGGGTTTTTTACCCACGAAAGCTTATGCCCAAAGAAGTCTGTTAGTCCTTAAGGTGCCACCAGACTCCCTGTTTTTGTGGATACAGACTAACACGGCTACCCCCTGATACTTGAGTCCTGTAAATGTTTCCCACTCTAGCTCTGATCTGCAGGTGCACAACAAATATACCCAGCTCTGAGATCACAGCAGTGGGTAATTCTTCAACACATGTTGTGAGCTTTTATCAGCACAACTTCCACATAAGAACTATGTGGCTAAACACTTGTGCAATACCTTGAAAACTTGCCTGTGACTCAGTAATGTGAAAAAGTTAATTCCAGGCCCATTTAAGGTTACTGAAGACCTGTTCGGGCTATGTCTCTGGCTATGTAAGATAGGATATTTTAGGGTTACAATTGGTTTTGATTTTTTTTTCTAAATTCTGCACATTTAACTGACCTTCTGCACATTAAACTGTTGTGTGTGTGCATTAAAATATCCCATGTCTTCCTTCATAAGGTTAGGGATTTGCCCTGGTGTCTTGAGCCAAAATTTTCCCTCTAATTCCTAGTTTTGTTCAGTGTATCGTATGCTAGTTGCCAGCTGTCCACATCATATGGGTCTGCATCTCAGTGGGGCTGAAATCTTTTGAAATTGAAGATGTATGCATTTAAAATAATTAGCAGTCCAAGTAATTTTAAATCTCTTAAATTATCTTCTCTCCTTTCTACACAGTGTGTTGCTCTGATGGTATGAGCACTAATGCATTCTGTGGTTGTATATATGGTATATTGCAACATTGTTACTTTAGTATTTTTAGTTTTGTTTCTCGATAAAGGTATTGGGTGGTCTCAGTGGCCTCTGTATTTCCCAAGTGAATGCTGGACAGAAGTTGACAAAAGGACTTTGAGGTTTCTCGGACACATTTTGATACTCAATAGCGTTGTCAAAGTCTATTTCATAGAAGCACAGAAATGAAGTCTTGAAGGGATATTTTATGGGGGACTGGTTGCAGGGGTTAAATGAGCTAGGAGTTTCCCGATACCTGCATCTTGTGCTTCAGAATCTAAGTTGTCTATTTTAAATGGTCCCTTCCTTAGCCCTTTTGGTAGTGAAAATAGCCTTAAAAATGTAAAAGAGTCAGTAATATCTGCCTCAATCTGCAGACAGCCTAAAAAAAGAAGTACGGGGAGATGTATAAACTGCTCGTATTTATTTAAAAGAAAATTTACTCTGAAGCCTAATGATGACAAATAAAATCATATTTAACTATTTTGCTGCTAGTCAAAATATTCAAGAGAGGAGAGAGATGATCAAATTATGAAGAGCTGCAGTATCTGACTACAAAATACGAAACTATTGACATCTCCTTTTAGCATAGTAAATGGGTGGAACTAGTACTCTGCTTCCATGTACTCAGTGAACTAGTACTACTATTTTTTTCCCATTTTCATCCATCAAATATTTTTGATATAAGTAAATATTCGCTAACTTTAAAACTCATTAAAAGAACAAGAGGATCCTCTTTCTAATGACGTGAATGGCTAACCAATGTAGAACTCCTGCAAGCAGTATTCGGTCACACCTAACAGAAATGTTCTGTGTCTTTCTTCATAGGTATATTCTTTTATAATGGGCATCCAATAAGACAGGTGGATGTGGTTGGGACAGTGGTTCTAACAAAAGAACGAGATGCCTTCTATAACTATGGAGGTAAGAAGAGTTTTTTATTTCTTAGCATTTCTTGGACTCCAACCTTTGTAACCATTAGAACCTAGAAGTTGCCTCATTGGTTTGGACCATTGTCTGTTTTTGAAAAGACACTTTTTCTTGATTATACTTTTCGCTGTTTTGTAACACATTTCCGATGACGACTTAAAAGCACTTAAAAAGGCAGGAAAGTATGATCCCTGTTTTACATGTGGGGAAGCTGAAGAGGCATGATTAAGTACTATTGATTTGCTGTGTGGCCTTGAGTGAGTCAGAGCAAGGAATAGAATCCAGGGATACAGACTCTTGTTCTTAACTTGTATGCAAAACTCTTATCAAATGTATATTGATCTAATGGTTTTCGCAAAGGGGAAGTCACTTCCCTTTTCTCCTTATTAGCTTGAAAGGATCCCTTCTAATCTTTTTGCCCTTTTGCCCCCATGTCTTAGGGCCAGAGTTTTAAAGGTATTTAGGTGTGCAGAAATGCAGATAGGTGTCTAGTGGAATTTTCCCATTGGCAGTTAGGTGGCTAGGAGCTTTTGAAAATCTTACTGGGTGCCTATTGGCATTTTTAGTACCACATAGCTTTAAAAAACTGGGCCTTAGCCATCATCCTGTTTTGCAAAGACACACTAATTGGGATTCTGAATCCACCCATGCTGTTTACTGGCCTGAAATGCTGCTGTTGAATGAGACGTGTAGCTTGCTCTCTACCTCACTAGTAAAAGAATATTGATGTTTCCCCAGCACAGCAGTTCGTGCCTTCATCCACAAGGAGCTTCTCCCTTCCACTCCAACTTCTCCCAAACTTCAGACGTTTTCACTAACTAGCTTTTTCTTTTCTTTAACTCCCCTGCCAGGCCCTTGTACTAAATTGGAATTTCTGCTGTAAAGAAGGGCACACTGGAATAGTGATGGCACATCAGGTGGCTGGGGCACCTGGGAAGAGAAAGGGAGGGATGAAACAGTGGTTATGGCATATGCCTGGGATTGGGGAGATCAAGATCCAGTTCCCTGCTGTCAAAGTTTTCCTGTATGAGTCTGGGTGAGTCACTTAATCTCCTGTGCCTCTGTTCCCCATCTATAAAATGTGGATTATATCACTACCTGCCTTGTAGAGGTGTTGGAGGGAGAGATTAAAGATTGTGAAATACTCAGATGCTATGGTAATAGGGTTCATATAAATACCTTAAATAAGAGGTGGAAGGATGATCCGTGGTGAAAGTGAAGTCAGAAACCTAATGATACCTTGTGTTGGACTAAATACTAAAGTGTCTCCTGCGTTTAGATTGTCTGTCTGTCCTTCTCTGGTTTTGGCAAGCAATTGGTCTGGTTGGATGCTGCTGCGGTATAATAAAAGGATCTGAGTTTGCAAGAATGTTTGACGGGAAATAGGGTTCCACATATTGGTCTAAGATAGCTCAAGACATCTGACCAGTGCAGGATACAGAGGGGTGAAAAAGCAAAAGAATCTGAGAATTTGTGGACTTAAGGTCTCAGATGCTAGATCAACAGGGTTGAATAGAGCTATCATCTAGCCTATTCTCCTACCTTTTTCCATCCAACTCTGCTCCTGTTTTGTTCAACAGTTCTTGGTTTAGATTTGAGGATACCTGCCAAGCTGCCCCTCCCTGTTCTGTTCTCAGCCTCAGTCAGGCTGACTCCACCAGTGTAAATTATAACTTCTTCGTTTTCTGCTCATGACTTTTTACGTCTCTCAGCTAAACAGTCTCTGATTGGTGAGGCAGGGAGCAAGTATTGCATCAGCTGTAGTGCCTCATACTATTCAGCAGTCAACCTCCTCCCATCTGTTTTTAAAGATGACCTGCAAAGGGTAAATGTTCTTGTATTTTTGACTTTCTGAGATATAAAGAAGACCTGAAAGATATTTTTCCCATCTCTTCCCTTGAACACACACATCTGTTTCTGCTTGGATTTTCTATTCATTCATTCATTCATTCATTCATTCATTCATTCATTCATTCATTAGAAATCTAAATCTTTTCTGCCATGGAAGACTATAGTGACTGAAGAACTTGTGGTGAAATGAGAAAAGGATGAAGTCTGGCCCACTGAGAGGGAAAATAACTTCTATCTACTTTTTTGTTGACTACTATCGAACATCAGTATATAGTGAACATTTAGGAGAATGGATGTCTCTGATAAAGTTCAGAACCTCCCACCCCTTCTATTAAAGTGAGAACTCTCTATATGCATCTTTAAGGCTTCCAAGAAGTCTTTTGCAAAACCAAGCTTGACTAGACTTGTTAATATTTCTAGACTTGAAGGAAAAAAAACAGAACAAAATACTTGAGACAATGCAAAGCCATTTTTTTTTCTTTGACCTGCTGGCTTGACCTCCCATAAAACTCACCAGTTTGGTTTTGGGCAGCAGGTTCCAGCTTGGGGAAAACCTGAGAACAAGAACTTCTAGCTGGATTTAAACCAGGACCTTGACAGAGGCAGGGAGAGCTAAGGGTACCCAGACTCCAGAGGCTAGGGTTTCTGGGAACTTAGACCTGCCTATGGCCTCTGTCAAGGGATGGCAAGACTTTAGGTAAGATAGACGTGTGTAGACCTTACAGTGTTTTTAAAATCCTTTTACTCATTAACCATAGAAACAAAGCATGATGTAACAATACTTCTGTCTTTGGGTCACTATAATCCATTGGTCCTGAAGAGAAGTACTGAAGATACCCTAGAGGTCCAGCTGGGTACAGTAATTAGAGTCAGTCTGCAGGGTCTTGTAGCTTAGGACCTGGTCCAAGAGTGGGATAATCATAGGATTCTGCCCTGAGTGTGCCTACATTTGATCTGGGAGTCGTGATTCCTAGCTTGTGTAGGCATACCTGCGCTAGCTCTGCTTAAGCTAGTGTACTAAAAATAGCAGTATAGCTGGGGTAGCCTAAGTGGCAGTTTGGGCACACTGCTTGAATACATACCCAGGAGGCCCAGATGGGTATGTGCTTAGACAGCGAGCCTGTGCCACCGCCCAGGCTACCCTGGCTTCACTGCTATCTACTAGCTGTGCTTGAGACAGCATGCTAAATAGGTCCTGTATGTCTACATAAGCTGGGAATGACTCCTCCAAGCTGAAATGTAGAGGTACCCTCTGAGGGGTGAGGCATGAAGTCTAAGATCTGAGGAGGGTGCCCTCGGAGGCCAGAGAATTGCAGCTAGTCCTGAATTGTGACACTTGCATTGCTAGGACAGGATCTTTGTGCTCTGCTCTCTTATTTACTAAATAGTTTATTTCAAGGAAATTGATGGGTGTTGGCTGGACAAGTTCCTTCAAACAGTTTTGTTTTATCTTGATCTATATAGAACAATATAAAATCATTTGGTGGCTTTGTTTTTTGACTTCTCCTACTCACTAGTTCATTGTCAATGGTAGGACTACGGTAGGTAGTATCGTCTGTCTTACCTGTAGGACACCGCGGCTTTTCCTCATTGTATGAAACCTCCCTCTGTACAGGAAATGATAATAGCATTGCCTGGGAAGTCAGATAGTAGTGCTGATACAGTTAGAAGTACTAGCTATCTTGGTGAGTTAAATCTGTGCATCATCCATAGTATGATATACATTCTAGCACTGATATAGTGATGCTTTCCCATTTAAGGGTAGGCAGTGAAGTTTATACTGGTATACTTTAATATAATAAATTCACAGATTTTAAGATAATAAGGGACCATTAGATCACCTAGTCTGCTCTCCTGTGTTTCACAAACCTTGAAATTTCACCCAGTTACTGCTGTATTCATCCCAATAACTTGTGCTTGACTAAAGCTTATCTGCCAGAAAGGCATCCAGTCTTAAAATGGAGTATCAACCATTTCCTTGGTAGTTTCTTCTAGCAGTTAATCACCCTCATTGTTAAAAAATTCTCTCACTTCTAATATGAATTTGTCTGGCTTCAGCTTCCAGCCATTGGTTTTTATTCGGTCTTTTCTGCTAGATTTAAGAACCTTTTAGTGCCTGGTGTTTTCTGCCTGAGAAGGTGCTAAAACATTGTAGTGAAGTCATCTCTTGATCTCTTTTGATAAGCTGTTCGTTACTTTGTCACCCTTTGATGGCACATAAGCAGAATATTTGGTGCCAAGATATTTGAGCAGTTGGAACAACAGTGGAGGAGATTGTTTCAAAGGCACATATGGCAGCTAGGTGCCCAACTCTCTTTGAAAGTCAGTGGTAGTTAGGGCCTTCACTACTGTTTGTGCTTTTGAAAAATCTCCTCCCTAAATACATGGCTGGATTTGTGAGGACCATCTCTTTCACTTTGCAGTTCTGTGACTTAGTCCTTCTGAGAATCTTAAAGCACTTTAAAAACATTGAATTAAGCCTTGCTGCATACCTTAAAATGGGTAAATAGCCCCATTTGCTGACTGGGGGCATGGAGGGGGAGTGAGGTACAGAGATAAAGGCTAAAACTTAGAATTCAGGGGGGATCTGTGAATGCTCAGCATTCTGTAAATCAGACCACTTATTTCTGTGCTTAAATATAGATATAGGGGCCAAACTCTAGGAACCCAGCTCTGTAAATCTTGACCTAAGTGACTTCCCCAAGGTTATGGTAGAATTGTGTTTGGCAGGATCAGAACCTGTATATCTCAGTACCATTCCTTAAGACCATCTTTCTGCCTCAGGTCTGACAGCTCTTTCTGATTTTTTTTTTTTTTTTTTTTTTTTTTTTTTTTTAAATTTGGAATGGGGGTAGGGGAAGAAGAGTTTTATTGAGAACGTTGGCGTGTCCTCTGCTGTGACTGAGAGACTACCTAGTTTCATTGTGGTTAGTTGAAGAGGAGTGGGAGTCAGGCTCCCCGAAGCATATTTCTCACTGCGGCTGTCTTGCTGTGTAACCCTGGACAACTCAAACCAGCATTCCCCAAAGTGGCCTCTGATTTTGAGAGCCTCAATTTTTTTGGATGCCCAACTTGAGATATATAGGGCTGGAGGTGCCAAGCACCGTGGTGATAAAAAATATGGATGATCAGCACTCCTAAAAATCAACCCATGCTGCCTTGAGTTGACCACTCAAAATCAGAAGCTACTTTTGAAAATGTTAGTTTAAACCCCTTTCTGCTTCCATTAACTTCATTTTTATATATAATATAGTACAATAGCACCTAGAGGCATTGAATCAGGATTGTACTAGGTGCTGTACATACACACATAAAGATGTGGTCCTGGTCCCAAAGAATTTACAGTTTTAATGTTAAAGGGTAGTAATACTTGCCTATGTCATGTGGGTTTTGTAAGTCCTAATTAATATAAGATATCCTAAGATGAAAGGGGCCATAGATGTGCAGAATATGGTAGTGAGTTTTGTTTTAGTGTGTTATGATTTTACTTAAAATATTTGAGTTAACATTTACAGTGCAGTTTTCAACAGATGGTGAGATAGAATGCTGCAAAAGTCTAAATTGAGGACTACTTTTGGCATGCGATTCAGAATAAGATGAAGTATTGTAGTATTTAGAAGAATAATGCAAATAACGTGTCCTCCTATGGCTGAGCCAAAGGGGTACTGACAAAACAAGTAGGGCTGTGCTGTGTGTTAAGATCTCTTGGAATGCCAAGACCACTTGTTGCCTTGATTACTGCAATTGTCTTACAGTGGATGATGGTACTGGGGTCATAAACTGCATCTGCTGGAAAAATCCAAGGGAAGCGGAACGGCCTTTGTCAGGTAATGTACGAGTACATAACACTTTTCAGCTAGACTTAATAACACTGCAATTTGTGTCGGGGTTTTTTTCAGATCGGATGATAATTTATCAAGTCAACACAAGAGCAAATTGCATTCACAGGCACGAAGAATATTTACAAGTACATCCTATAGCCTGGGCTGCTTTGAGATGCTTACCCCGTAACGTAACTTCTTCCTATACAGTCGTCTTGTGCTGTTACTAATGGTGATGCCAACAATAACATTGCATCCATGACCATTAGTACCTTTATCAGAGTGATGTAGTGTTTCGGTTCGACAGTACAAAGAATTTTCTTCCCATTGTGTGACCTCATCTGGTTTAAAAAAAAAAAAAAATCCTGGAAACTTGCCATTTGTTACAGCTGCAATTTCCAAACTGAACCAGTTGACTTTTGTTGCCTGTTTTGTTTTTAATCTGATACATCAGGCGTGTGTACCCTCAGTTTTTCAGTTTGTGTGGATATTTGTTTTTCCTGCTCCCACATGCATGTGACCATCATTCACTGCCTTGAAAATAACACATAACCACCTGAAAACATGAAGGAAATAGTTCAGTGAGCTGGACTGTTCCAAATCTGCAAAAGAGTGGTGATGCAGTCCTTGCAGATCTGTGGTAGTGAAATCCTTTACTTATGTCTGGCTTTTTTTCCTAAGGCATTTCCCCCTTGCTACTCCCTTAACTGTTTTACACTCAGATTAGGGGTGTGGCAAAGTCCATTCAAGTCTTCTACTGAATTCAAGAGGCTCTGGATCAGACACATTTATAACTGAGATCACACTGTCAACCTTGAGGTCAGTTATATATGTGGGGGGCAAATTCGCTGCTGGTGTAAATGGGTGGAAAACTTTTGAAGTCAGTGGAACTGTGCCCATTTACATCAGTAGAAAATTTGGTCCTGTGTGTTTAACAGAGCTGATTTTAATGCATGTGTCACTCCCAAATAAGTATATCAAGGTAAAGCATTAATTTCCAAAACATAATACCGCAATAAGGCCGCCAAGTTTCATCTGGAAGGTGTATTAGTCTGTGTTCATTCTAAGCATATTTGACAAAAGGGTAGCAGCACCATTTGCTAACCTATCTATATTCTTTAAATAATCTTTCCATTGGTAAAATAGCTTATAATTTATAAAACCATCTGTTGAAAGGAACAGGCAGACTCTTTTCCAGCCTGCTGCAGCCATGATTGTAGTTGCCAGGATCACACTTTGTTTCAAACAATTAAGGAATCAGCTTGACTCTCAAGCAAAGGTGTTACGTAAACGTGAAGATCTGTCAAGATCTGGCATTCACATCATTACAGGCACAAAATGGCACCACACGAATGCTTTTGTGTTACCTCAGATGACTCGGGCTTTCACTTCTATATGAAAGCTTTGCTAATTTTGCTCACCCTAACAGTCTAGAAGGGATGCCCAATTTACAATTAAAATCTTTGTTTTTTTATCACAGTTCAGGGTATGTTCCTGGTGAGAAAGTCAGATGTGTTTTTTCCATGAAGAACAATACCTGAATGGTTTGAAAAAACAAATATGTAAATGCAGAGCCTTAAACTAAAAACTGACATGTCTGAGATGTGCTGCCTGGGAACTCCAGTGCTGTCGAGCATGCTGCCCTCTTTAATAAGATGGCACTATGAAGCTTAGGTTCTTCTTAAAGTTATGTCCCTGTGGGTACTCCATTTCAGGAGTCTGTGCATCCTGGTGCCGTTGATCAGAGATTTTCAGTAGCAGTGTCTCTTTGGATTGCACATTTGCAGTGATTGTCTTGTGGCGCCGTTGGCGCCACATCTATCACAGGTGCGCCCTGATCCCCTCAGTTCCTTCTCAACTGTCCTCAGCCTGAAATGGAGCTCCATAGCAGTGTCGACGACAATGTAGGGAAATAATTAGGAATAGTTTGAATTAATTAGTGATATTTCAGTTTTAGTTTAATAGTTAGTTTCCCATCTCCTTTTTCCTTTTGGAAAAAAAAAAATTCCTCTTTACACTTCAAACAACCAATTCACCTGCCTCTAAGTTTTATCCCAAGCCCCAAGGGAAAACACAAGAGGCTGTCCTAAATAGTTTAGACATCAGGCATGCATTAATATTCTACCTGGACAGAACACAGCCCTTTCAAAAATCCCCCCCCCCCACTTTTTGTTTCCACAACCGAATGTTCCAAGGGCTCTGCAATATCTACACAGAGACGATCGAAATGAATCTCCAATTGTATCCATACATGTTACAGCGCCCATTCAACAAGATCAGTGTCTACCTCAATAGCTTTCTTAAATAGCGTACCAGTGGTAGACATATGCAGAGCAGCCACCTGGGCCTCTGGACACACGTTTATGAACCATTATGCAATTACTCAAGGTTCAAGTTCAGACACAATGCTAGGTCTTGTGGTGCTAGCCTCCCCTATGCATACAACTCCAAAGCCCCTTCCATCCACACGAGGGGGGTGCTCTTCAGTCACCTAAGTGGTGCACCCACAGGGATAGCCCTTGAAGAAGAAGAGAAGATTACTTATTCTGTGCAGTAGCTGAGGTTCTTCAAGATGTGTGTCCCTCAATGTGCTCCACTACCCATCCTCCTCCCCTTTACTTGGAGTTTGCAGTATGGACTCTACTGTAGAGAAGGAACAGAGGGTGTCGGGTCGCACATGTGCTCGATGAGGCTCCAGCAGCTCCGCGAGACAATCACTGCGTATGCATGACCCAGACGGACACTGCTACTGAAAATCTCCAATCAACTGTGATGGGACGCACTAACATCTGAGGTGGAACACCCACAGGGACACACATCTTGAACCTCAGCTACTGCCCAGGATGAGTAACCTTGTCGTAGCTGATCTTCTCTGATAACTCTGCCTTGAAATTGTGACAAGAAAAACAGCATGCTACGACTTATCTCTGATTTCCCAACATCTTTTGCATCAGGACTAGACCCGTCTTGCAGCAGTGATCTTGCTGAACAGATGAAGAAGCTCCAGGAAGAGGTGTTCCAGAAAACCAAACTGGAAATTGGGGATGTTGTCAGCGTCCGAGGTCATATCCGAATTTACAGAGAGCAGCGAGAAATTCAGGCCTCCACCTATTGTGAGCAGTATATGTTTGTTTCTCTTAAAAAAACAAAACACAACACTTAAGTGAACTTGTGACAAGATCACAGTGCTGATATTAAGTTATTAGCTTCGCTTCAGCTTTATCCGAGAGCATTTCATACATCCTGTATGATTTCTGATCTAATACTTCTGCATTGTAATTCTTGGGGTCAAACTGAATGTATGTTTTTAATAAGCAACATAATATTAGTCCCACGGTACAGTTCATTGAGCAACACGTCTATTCTTTATAGGTGTTCTAAAACAGTGATTCTCAACCAGGGGTACACAGAGGTCTTACAAGGGGTACATCAACTCATCTAAATATTTGCCTAGTTTTACACAGGTGACATAAAAAGCACTAGCAAAGTCAGTACACACTAAAATTTCATACAGACAATGACTTGTTTATACTTCTCTGTATACTATACACTGAAAAGTAAGTACAATGTTTGTATTCCAATTGATTTATTATATCATAAAAATGAGAAAGCAAGCAATTTTCCAGTAATAGCATGCTATGCACTCTTGTATTTTTATGTCTGATTTTGTAAGCAAATAATTTTTAAGTGAGGTGAAATTTCGAGGTACACAAGACAAATCAGATTCCTGAAAGGGGTACAGTAGTCTGGAAAGGTTGAGAGCCACTGTTCTAAAAATAACACATACAATTTATTCTTGAAGATAACCATAATGCGTATAAGGATGCTTTCTAGATACTGTGACTTTTGTTATGGTGGCTTCAGTATTCAACTTCGGTTTTCTTTGACTTAAGAAAAGGACCTTCCTAAAGTGTTGCAATGTGAATTGTGGATCATTTACATTGCATTTCACCCAGATCAACGTCACTTTGGAAAAATTGGTGACAGTTGTCACAACCTGGTCCAGTCACATTCTCTAGACAGACACTAATTTGTTGTAATGGGATCCAACTGCTCAATCCCATATGCTGAGAAGCCACCTGCGTGTGGATTGTGACTGGTCACAATTCATAGTTCTGGACCCTGGAACAAGTGCCACAGCCCTTCCCAAGGCCCCCAGTTGCTTAGACATGTTCCCCTTCCCCCCACCCCAGATTTCATGTGGCTGTGTGAGCTCTGGTTTCTTGCATCCTTCAGGGACCACATGACAGTAAAGCATGGAAACACAGGCTTAGCAAAGGAATTTCTTAGACTGACATGCTCACACTCACTCTCCTTACTCTTAGAAAGCACAGGAGAGTTACAGATAAATGGAAAACAAGCTACTGAATGGAATCCTTTTCTGTCTGATCCCAGCCCCTTTTGTGAGTGTCTCTGTATTTGATTCATGTCCATTAGGGAGGCAAGGTCCCTTCTGGGCAAGGGCGGCAGAGCCTGCCCAAAAGTGGCGGTGGGGAAGCCTGGGACCAGGGCCCCCTGCCCCTTCTCTTTTGCCTGAGTCCGCACCCCCAGCCAAGCTGGGGCGGGCCGGGAGGGCAGGAGGGTCCATGGCTACCCACAGCTGCCTGTGTGCTGTGCACAGCTCTTATCTGGACTTGGCTTCCATTGGCGGGGGCTGCAGCCTGGCCATGGTAAAAGCCACGTGGGCAGCTGTGGGGTGGCGTGGACCCTCCTGCCCTGGGCAGGGGGGGGCCTTGCGGGCTGGGGACATAGGCTGGGGTCTGCTCTCGACCCTCCCCCCCCCATCCCACCTGAGGCAGGTGGAAGGTCCCTGGCCCCCACAGCTGCCCAGGCTCCCCTGCCGGGCTATAGCTGTCGGCCTGGCTGGGAGGTGGGACCCTGCCGAAGTGAATAGGCCAGGTCCCCCCCTTCCAAAAGTGGGAGGGCCATGACTCCCTGGCCCCACCTATTCCCATGCCTCTGTTTCTGGGTCTTCTGTTTGACTCAGAGAAGCACATCTTTTAAAACAGTCTCTGCCCTTCTGTCAGATGGGCCAATGGGGAAACTGCAGCTCTTCAAGCCATGTGCTCAGGTTAGGGAGGAATCCAGCTCCCCTTTCTCCCCAAACAGGTTTCTGTGCAGAGACTACCTGCAAAGCCTTACAGCTAGTAACTCATTGTTCCACCTTTGGAGGGTCATTCAATGCTGATGACCTCTTAATTGCTTTGTCGCACCTTCCACACATAGCTCCTCCCTACATGTCAGCTTCCTGCTATCTAATGGGTGATCCAATTCAGAATGACTGTAATAAGTGCAAACAGTGTTCATAAAACCAGTTCAAAATTGGACACACCCATTCCCCAAACTATCACAACAATCATTTGCTTTTTTGCAAGGTAAAAAGCGCTTGGTTTATGGTAAAAAGCACTTTTGGTTAAGTAATAGCATAAAACATTTTTTTCTTTATAGTAGAATAGCGAGAACAAAATGTGCCAGCTATGTTTGGCATGAGAAACTCTCTTGTGCTGCTCCAGTGTATATGTAGCAGCTCAGCTATGCTCACCTAGTGAATTAATATTGAAACCCTGGTCATGGTTTGTGTGTCTTTTTTTCTCCATATCCTTGCAGATAAAGTGGATGATCCTATGTGTGAAGTTCAGATTTCAAGGATGTTGGAGCTCCCATGCCTCTATAGAGAAGTTTATGATAAGCCTTTCAAAATCCCAGAGGAGGCACCAAGGTAAACAGGACACTTATGTTGGTGTCCAGTCTAGGTGTGAAATACCCACAGTCCTTAGCAGAAGTTAATGTGAATCTCCATCGTGGAGATGAATGTCATGGTAACCAGATTAAAAGCAAAGCATGTTGTGCAGTGTGCTGTTGCACTGGAAAAGGCTGGAAATACTTTGCAAGCAGTGTGCTCAGCATTTACAGCAGGGGAAATAGTTGGATAGCCTCCTCTGATTGATTGATTTAACAAAATTTTGACTGGCTGTAAGGAGCTGCCCTGTAGATTTTCATGGCCAAGGTCTTTTGCGGTGGGAGACCGAAACAGGAAATTAGAAGACATCTCCCATCAACCCCACCTCCATGCATCTGCATCCTCGCCCCACCTCTACCCATACATACCTAAAAGTATGAAGTAATTTCTTTGGAGGGTACAGCCCTTTGACACAATATTCTTTGCTACAGCCACTGATGTGGTACAGCAAATGTGAGAGTCTGTAAAAACGGTTAGTGAGGAATATGGACTATTCCTGAATGTGATGAAAACAAAATGCATATGCGTTAACACAGCTAACGAAAACAGGATGCAAGTGGGCATGATGATTAACGGAGAAGTTCTAGAGGCAGTAGATTAATTTAATTGTCTGGGATCATATATATCCAGCCAGAGAGGCTGTTCCAAGGAAGAAAACTACGGATTGGCTCACTAAACTATGGCCTCCCTTAAGTGTGGAAAAAAATATGGCATCTCAAAATGTATAAAGGTCTGACTGGTGAAAAGCCTAACTTTCTCCATAGAGATTTATGGATGTAAATCATGGGAAGTTTTTCTGCTCACAGGAAAAAAAAAGTAAGCTTTTGAAATGTGGCGCTGGCAAAGGCTCTTGCATATCTCCTGGATTGGGGGGGGGGGAGACAAATATCTGTGTTCAAAATATTATTGGAGAGAAGCAGACCCTAATGTTGAAAATCAACAGTTGCAAACTTATGTCCTTTGGTCATATTAGGCATAGAGATAGAAATAACCTTGAAAAAGTTATTATGGAAGGCATGGTGGAGGGTTGTTATACGGGATGACCAGCAAGGAGATGGATGGATGGTGTGTGGCAGATAACTGGAAAGTCAGCTGCTGAGTGCTTGCAGTTAGTGATGGACTGTGAAGATTTCCGAGAATTCTGCTATAATGTTACCGATATTCAGACATAAATCCATTTATTCATCTTGTTACAGCTCTTTAGAAATTTTGAAAGAGGGGAAGCATGTGTATGTGTCAGTCACACCCAGGACTTGTTTATGCTACAGAGGTTTTCTGGCATAGCTATGCTGGCAGAGTCCCCTGGTTGGAGAGGCAGCATAAGCTGACAGGATTTTTTCTGCCAGCATAGCTGAACAACACTAGATATGCCAAAACAAGCTCTCTTCTATTGGTAGAGCTGCATGTACACCTGCGGGAGAGGGGTTGCTCCCAGTGCAATGCTGTGTCAAAAAAGCTAATCACTATTCCTCTGTCTGTACATTCAAGGAATAGGAATAGGAGTAGGGAGGTATTTTACTTGTGGTGGTCGTGTGTTTTTTTTTTTGTTGTTTTTTTTTTTTTAAATGTGGAGGGTCGTTAACCATTAGAACAAACTACCAAGGAGCGTGATGGATTCTTCATCTCTATTGAAGTCTTCAAGTCAAGACTAAGTGCTCTTCTAGAAGATAATCTTAAACTAAATGCAAGTTATTGGAATGCATACAGGCTAGCTAGGTGAAACTTAATGGCCTGTGATATACAGGAGGTCAGACTAGATGATTTGATGGTCCTTCTGGTCTTGAATCTACGAATATTTTGTGATCAGCCTAGCTCTCTCAACTGGTGTAAAGCTAGCCCTGATGGGTTGAAAGAGAGCAGATATTTAGACCTGTCACTGGTCCAGGAATAAAAAAGAAAAGGAGTACTTGTGGCATCTTGGAGACTAACAAATTTATTTGAGCATAAGCTTTCGTGAGCCACAGCTCACTTCATCGGATGCATTCAGTGGAAAATACAGTGGGGAGATTTACACACAATGGGTTTTATCAAGGAGAGTGATCTCTTAAGATGTGCTATTACCAGTAGGAAGGAGCGGGGAGGAAGGAGGAAAACCTTTTGTGGTGATTAATCAAGGTGAGCCATTTCCAGCAGTTAACAAGAACGTCTGAGGAACAATGTTTCAGAGTAGCAGCCGTGTTAGTCTGTATTCGCAAAAAGAAAATGAGTACTTGTGGCACCTTAGAGACTAACAAATTTATTAGAGCATAAGCTTTCGTGAGCTACAGCTCACTTCATCGGATGCATTAGCTGTAGACAATGGATCATGTGGTGTGATCTGGATGAAAGCTAGAGGCATGTAGGTAGGAGTAGTGGTCAGTACGTTTCCGATATAGGGTGGTGTTTATGTGACCATCGCTTATTAGCACCGTAGTGTCCAGGAAGTGGATCACTTTTGTGTGGACTGGTCCAGGCTGAGGTCCACCCTATATCGGAAACCTACTGACTGCTATTCCTACCTACATGCCTCTAGCTTTCATCCAGATCACACCACACGATCCATTGTCTACAGCCAAGCTCTACGATATAACCGCATTTGCTCCAACCCCTCAGACAGAGACAAACACCTACAAGATCTCTATCATGCATTCTTACAACTACAATACCCACCTGCTGAAGTGAAGAAAGAGATTGACAGAGCCAGAAGAGTACCAGAAGTCACCTACTACAGGACAGGCCCAACAAAGAAAACAACAGAACTCCACTAGCCATCAGCTTCAGCCCCCAACTAAAACCTCTCCAACGCATCATCAAGGATCTACATCCTATCCTGAAGGATGACCCATCACTCTCACAGATCTTGGGAGACAGGCCAGTCCTTGCTTACAGACAGCCCCCCAACCTGAAGCAAATACTCACCAGCAACCACACAACAGAACCACTGACCAGGAACCTATCCTTGCAACAAAGCCCGTTGCCAACTCTGTCCACATATCTATTCAGGGGACACCATCATAGGGCCTAATCACATCAGCCACACTATCAGAGGCTCGTTCACCTGCGCATCTACCAATGTGATATATACCATCATGTGCCAGCAATGCCCCTCTGCCATGTACATTGGTCAAACTGGACAGTCTCTACGTAAAAGAATGAATGGACACAAATCAGACGTCAAGAATTATAACATTCAAAAACCAGTTGGAGAACACTTCAGTCTCTCTGGTCACACGATTACAGACCTGAGAGTGGCTATCCTTCAACAAAAAAACTTCAAAAACAGATTCCAACGAGAGACTGCTGAATTGGAATTAATTTGCAAACTGGATACAATTAGCTTTACTTTACGTAATGACCCATCCACTCCCAGTCTCTATTCAAGCCTAAAGTTATTTCTCCCCCCATCGCACCCCCCACTGTTCCTCAGACGTTCTTGTTAACTGCTGGAAATGGCCCACCTTAATTATCACCATAAAAGGTTTTCCTCCACTTCCCCCCCCCCCCCCTTCCTGCTGGTAATAGTTCATCTTAAGTGATCACTCTCCTTACAGTGTGTATGATAAAACCCATTGTTTCATGTTCTCTGTGTGCGTATATAAATCTCCCCACTGTATTTTCCACCGAATGCATCCGATGAAGTGAGCTATAGCTCACGAAAGCTTATGCTCTAATAAATTTGTTAGTCTCTAAGGTGCCACAAGTACTCCTTTTCTTTTTGCGAAAGACTAACACGGCTGCTACTCTGATTCCTGGACCAGTTTTCAGGAAAACTTCTACAAGCCATTACCCTCTGATCCCAATGAGAGTTGCCAAAAGAAACTACAGCATTTGCTCAAGAAACTCCCTGAAAAAGCACAAGAACAAATCCGCACAGACACACCCCTAGAACCCCGACCTGGGGTATTCTATCTGCTACCCAAGATCCATAAACCTGGAAATCCTGGACGCCCCATCATCTCAGGCATTGGCACCCTGACAGCAGGATTGTCTGGCTATGTAGACTCCCTCCTCAGGCCCTACGTTACCAGCACTCCCAGCTATCTTCGAGACACCACTGACTTCCTGAGGAAACTACAGTCCATTGGTGATCTTCCTAAAAACACCATCCTAGCCACTATGGATGGAGAAGCCTCTACACCAACATTCCACACAAAGATGGACTACAAGCCGTCAGGAACAGTATCCCCGATAATGTCACGGCTAACCTGGTGGCAGAACTTTGTGACTTTGTCCTGACCCACAACTATTTCACATTTGGTGACAATGTATACCTTCAAATCAGCGGCACTGCGATGGGTACCCGCATGGCCCCACAGTATGCCAACATTTTTATGGCTGACTTAGAACAACGCTTCCTCAGCTCTCGTCCCCTAATGCCCCTACTCTACTTGCGCTACATTGATGACATCTTCATCATCTGGACCCATGGAAAAGAAGCTCTTGAGGAATTCCACCATGATTTCAACAATTTCCATCCCACCATCAACCTCAGCCTGGACCAGTCCACACGAGATCCACTTCCTGGACACTACGGTGCTAATAAGCGATGGTCACATAAACACCACCCTATATCGGAAACCTACTGACCGCTATTCCTACCTACATGCCTCTAGCTTTCATCCAGATCATACCACTCGATCCATTGTCTACAGCCAAGCTGTAGATATAACCGCATTTGCTCCAACCCCTCAGACAGAGACAAACACCTACAAGATCTCTATCATGCATTCCTACAACTACAATACCCACCTGCTGAAGTGAAGAAACAGATTGACAGAGCCAGAAGAGTACCCAGAAGTCACCTACTACAGGACAGGCCCAACAAAGAAAAGAACAGAACGCCACTAGCCATCACCTTCAGCCCCCAACTAAAACCTCTCCAACGCATCATCAAGGATCTACAGCCTATCCTGAAGGACGACCCATCACTCTCATAGATCTTGGGAGACAGGCCAGTCCTTGCTTACAGACAATCTGAAGCAAATACTCACCAGCAACCACACACCACACAACAGAACCACTAACCCAGGAACCTATCCTTGCAACAAAGCCCGTTGCCAACTCTGTCCACATATCTATTCAGGGGATACCATCATAGGGCCTAATCACATCAGCCACACTATCAGAGGCTCGTTCACCTGCGCATCTACCAATGTGATATATGCCATCATGTGCCAGCAATGCCCCTCTGCCATGTACATTGGCCAAACTGGACAGTCTCTACGTAAAAGAATGAATGGACACAAATCAGACGTCAAGAATTATAACATTCAAAAACCAGTCGGAGAACACTTCAATCTCTCTGGTCACTCGATCACAGACCTGAGAGTGGCTATCCTTCAACAAAAAAGCTTCAAAAACAGACTCCAATGAGAGACTGCTGAATTGGAATTAATTTGCAAACTGGATACAATTAACTTAGGCTTGAATAGAGACTGGGAATGGATGAGTCATTACACAAAGTAAAACTATTTCCCCATGTTTCAGAGTAGCAGCCGTGTTAGTCTGTATTCGCAAAAAGAAAAGGAGTACTTGTGGCACCTTAGAGACTAACAAACTTATTAGAGCATAAGCTTTCGTGAGCTACAGCTCACTTCATCGGATGCATCCGATGAAGTGAGCTGTAGCTCACGAAAGCTTATGCTCTAATAAATTTGTTAGTCTCTAAGGTGCCACAAGTACTCCTTTTATTTCCCCATGGTATTTCTCCCCCCCACCCCACCGCCAACTGTTCCTCTGATATTCTTGTTAACTGCTGGAATTAGCCTACCTTGCTTGTCACCATGAAAGGTTTTCCTCCTTTCCCCCCCCCCCCCCCCCGCTGCTGGTGATGGCTTATCTTAAGTGATCACTCTCCTTACAGTGTGTATGATAAACCCATTATATCAATCTCCCCTCTGTTTTTTCCACCAAATGCATCTGATGAAGTGAGCTGTAGCTCACGAAAGCTTATGCTCTAATAAATTTGTTAGTCTGTAAGGTGCCACAAGTACTCCTTTTCTTTTTGGTCCAGGAATGAATGTCATCCTGTGCCTCAGATCTGCGTAACTTTGGGGTAGATATTCCTCATTTTGGTTCTGGGGATTGGCGTGGAGGAAGAGTAAAGGAGAAAATAGTGTTTTTCTAGCAGAGTTAGGTGGGAAAAGGACAACTTGTAGTCTTCCCCCAAGTTTAAGATGTTAAGAGTACCTGTAAGGAAAATATAGGTTAGTAAGCAGAAAGAATGTGACAAATTGTATTCATTTTGCACCTAAGTTTTCCTACTCTGTGTGAGCATGTATATAAATGGTCAAGATTTTCAACAATGGATGCTTAAACAAGTAGCTGGATCTGAAAAGTGCTGAGCACCCAGCAGTTTCCATTGACTAGAATCGGAAGCTTTATTCCATTAGAAAGCTATGAATCCCCCTTTCCAATGATCTGAGATCTTTTAGTTTCTTGACACCATAGATCATGAGACATCCGACCTTAAAATCACAACGTTATTATGTCTCCTGTCTTCTATGGGAGCTGTCAAATACTCGGCACACATGAAAATCAAGCTGTTTATTTCAGTGCCTAAATAAGGATGTAGGGGTGAGATTTTTTTTCAAGAGCACCTAAATGAATGAAGTACACAAGTCCTATTGACTTCGGCTTAGGCACATTTGAAAATCCCACCCTCTGAGCTGAACTTTAAGTGCCTGTTTTTGAAAAATTTGCCTATGTACTTTTTTTGTCTTTTGACCAAAGCTTTATATCCCTATAGTGCCCCAGGTGGTCTGAACGTTAGGAGCTCAATTGACTTGCTGAGCGAGAAAGTTAAAGATTTCTTATTGGAGAACAGAATTCAGACCTTTTACCAACAGGAGCTGGAAACAGTTGACAATTTGGTGTCACTGGCCAGTCAGCCTGTGTCCAGGACTGACACTCGGCAGGTAAGTGCAGTAACTTCTGGCTTTTGAGTGTTGAGTAGGGAAAATAGTGCCTCATGCTTGCTATTAGATTTGTGGAAGTTTCTTGGGTTTTCAACCATCTCTACACATTTAGGTGTCAATTCCTGATCTTTAGCTATAGGCATGAATTATTGACAGTACCTGGGAAGCCCTGTAACTTCGGACATTTAAAATGGGGCTGAAGAACCGAGGGAGAAAACTCTATTGTAGGGAACAATATTATGCTAGCTTTAGGGGTGTACTACCCCTAATCTAATAATGGATCTGTTCAAACTCTAACTTTCATAAATCTGTGAAAACTGGATACACAGTGGAAATAACAGTGTATGAGATCTCTTGAAGGCACTGCAGCAGTTTGTGGGACAGGCCTGGGTAGTGCTGAACTTGTTCAAGGAGAGAGGATTAAAGCCCAATATATTAAAATAGGTTTAAACTTACAAAGGAGTAGGTGGACATCTGCTTCCTATTGAAAGTTCTCCTTGTTGGACATCTCCAGTTGTGCAAGGCCAGGGTTGTGGGATGGAGCGGAGATCAGAAGATCTAATTGGAGTCAGCTGTACATAAAGAAACTGAGAAAAGGGACGCTTTCCAATAATATGCTAGTATGGTCTCTGGTTCTCATTCTGATGCTGGCTAAATGATGAAATGAATGTGTATCATGCTGAAAATGTTATGATATTGAGATAAAAATCAAAGGCCAGATTCTCAACTGTTGTAAATTGGTGTCTTTCCATTGAAGTTAATGGACTATACTAATTTGCATGAATTGAAACTCTAGCCCATGTATCAGAGTAGCAGCCGTGTTAGTCTGTATTCGCAAAAAGAAAAGGAGTACCCGTGGCACCTTAGAGACTAACAAATTTATTAGAGCATAAGCTTTCGTGAGCTACAGCTCACTTCATCGGATGCATTTGGTGGAAAAAGCAGAGGAGAGATTTATACACACACACACACACACACACACACACACACACACACACACACACACACACACACACAGAGAGAGAGAGAGAACATGAAACAATGGGTTTATCATACACACTGTAAGGAGAGTGATCACTTAAGATAAGCCATCACCAGCAGCAGGGGGGGGGAAAGGAGGAAAACCTTCCATGGTGACAAGCAAGGTAGGCTAATTCCAGCAGTTAACAAGAATATCAGAGGAACAGTGGGGGGTGGGGTGGGAGGGAGAAATACCATGGGGAAATAGTTTTACTTTGTGTAATGACTCATCCATTCCCAGTCTCTATTCAAGCCTAAGTTAATTGTATCCAGTTTGCAAATTAATTCCAATTCAGCAGTCTCTCGTTGGAGTCTGTTTTTGAAGCTTTTTTGTTGAAGTATAGCCACTCTTAGGTCTGTGATCGAGTGACCAGAGAGATTGAAGTGTTCTCCGACTGGTTTTTGAATGTTATAATTCTTGACGTCTGATTTGTGTCCATTCATTCTTTTACGTAGAGACTCTCCAGTTTGGCCAATGTACATGGCAGAGGGGCATTGCTGGCACATGATGGCATATATCACATTGGTAGATGCGCAGGTGAACGAGCCTCTGATAGTGTGGCTGATGTGATTAGGCCCTATGATGGTATCCCCTGAATAGATATGTGGACAGAGTTGGCAACGGGCTTTGTTGCAAGGATAGGTTCCTGGGTTAGTGGTTCTGTTGTGTGGTGTATGGTTGCTGGTGAGTATTTGCTTCAGATTGGGGGACTGTCTGTAAGCAAGGACTGGTCTGTCTCCCAAGATCTGTGAGAGTGATGGGTCGTCCTTCAGAATAGGTTGTAGATCCTTGATGATGCGTTGGAGGGGTTTTAGTTGGGGGCTGAAGGTGATGGCTAGTGGCGTTCTGTTGTTTTCTTTGTTGGGCCTGTCCTGTAGTAGGTGACTTCTGGGTACTCTTCTGGCTCTGTCAATCTGTTTCTTCACTTCAGCAGGTGATGGCTTATCTTAAGTGATCACTCTCCTTACAGTGTGTATGATAAACCCATTGTTTCATGTTCTCTGTGTGTGTGTATATAAATCTCTCCTCTGCTTTTTCCACCAAATGCATCCGATGAAGTGAGCTGTAGCTCACGAAAGCTTATGCTCTAATAAATTTGTTAATCTCTAAGGTGCCACGGGTACTCCTTTTCTTTTTAGCCCATGTATGTATTAGTAACACAGCTAAGGATTTAATTATATAACAGCTGAGAATATAAACCTGATTATTAGTAAAGTTGATTCACTTTTGCACTGTCCCTAGATGGGGAAAACTGCATTGATAGGTTTCACTTTCTGGTTCTGGTGTGCTAGAATAATACTCTGGCTTTAGATTTGCAACACTGTAGAGGGACATTTTAAATCTGAAAAAACTTCTTCACTGAATTCAAATAATAATGAAAACTACCTCCCACAGTTTTGTAAACTGCTTCGTAGTGGTTGCTTCCTGGAGACCATTTATTTTCTTTTGTCCACCTTTATTAAAGGAGTTTTGTTTTTGTGATACTTTTAAGCAAAGAGGAATGAATATTAACAGGAGGCCTGACAGTCTGTGGTAGAGAAACCAGTACAAGAATGTCAAACACAGGATTGGGCGTAAACTTTTTCCAAACCAGCTAAAAATAATTCAAACTAAAAGTCCATAACCATCTGGATTATAGAAAGGAATGATCGTTTTGACTAAGGATGAAAAGTTCCAACACTGAAGTCACAGCATTCATAGAAGGAACAGGATAAATGGTTTACAAAAGCCATTCAGAGTACAGAAAGGTATGTGTATGTGTATACAGTGCTCATTACAGTGGAGTCCTGATGGGGGAGGAGAGAAGGAGTTGCAATGGGTACTACCGTAATATAAATCCCTGTTGCTGCAGCTCTTGGTGCAAGTGGCTTTTATAAATCCCAGGGAGTCAGATACCCAGTCATTCCTCCTGAAAAACAACATTTCTCTCATATGCCTTTCACTATTAATCCACCTTACAAAGTGTGTGTTTGTAAAAAGGAAAACCTGCAATTATTCTGTGATGTACACATCTTCAGACCTGCTCCTGCTAATGTCCATTTGTAATTGTATTAGATTGCCTATCTACTCAATCATTGGACAGTGTCCATTTCTTGTAACCTGTAAAGGGCTGAGTGGTCCTCAACAAAATAAGTCCAATGGGCCTGACTCTCCATTGTTCTGGCAACCATTTGAACTAGTGCCAAGTGGCTATAAAGCCACTATAGAAGTGTTTTTTTAAAAATGTATATATTTTTGGTAATGTCTTGCATCAACTTGGCACTAGTGCAAATGGTTACAGAAGGGACAGGGCAAGAGAGAATTGAGTCTAATATTTGAATATGGAGTTAAAGGGTTATATAAAGATGTCCAAAATGTAAATCTACTAAGCACACCCTGATAAATGATATTTGTTTACTACTTGTACTTAACGTGGTTAGATTTTAATATATAGTCGGTTTCTTTTGGTGATTCTCATTCTCTAGCACAAGGTTGCACTGTTTAGAATTTTAAAAACTGAAAGAGGTTAGGTTTAAAAATGTTTATTTAATAAACTGATATTCATATTGGCTCTTGCTAACAACATTGTTTTAAAAAAACTTGAGGACCTTCCCCCCCCATAAGCGGTGCCCCTTCTATTTGAGTGATATCACTTCCCCCATCAGTTGTTGAGGGGAAAAAGTGTGTTTCAAAAATAGACAAGATAAATACTGCAGTGAGGAATACAAGCAGGAAGTAGAGACAAATGTCACCCAGTATTTAGCATGACCACGAAGACCCCAAGTCCAGCTAAGAGTGCTACTGTGTTTGACAGATGAACGAGAATTTGGTTCTTCTTTGAATGAAAATTATATATAAACGTTACCCGTCCAGTTCCTGAACTGGAATAAATAGCTACTTGGTGTGGCTTGCAACCAAGTGGCCGCAGTTGTATTGTACCCTGTGGTTTAGTTTCCTGAGTTAAGCAGTTTTCTTTGTACTTCCTCCATTATGAAGCTGTACAGTATGCTATTTTAATAACACCATTTCACTTGGTAATATGTCACTAGTTTGGACAGCTCTTTTGGAATTGTGCTTTCCAGACCTGTCTGTTTATACTTTCCTTGGTCTGATTATAACCTCAGGGTCAACAGGGACAAATACTTAGAACAAGGAATTTAAAATGCTGTTTATATTTACTCCAGGCCTGGGATTCTTTCGTGTCCTGCTTCATGCATACACTTGTTACTAATGTGCTTGTCAACTCTATGCCAGGAAGCTGGTAATGTCCCCCTGTGGAGACAGTAGTGCAGATATGATAACAAGATGACATTAGGCCTGACAAGCAAGTCTCTTTTACTGAACTTGTCACCCACTCTAAGCCCAGGCTCAAGCACTGTGTGAAAAGCAAAGAGAAGTTGACACAAACAATACCAGTACCATTATACCAGGATACTTTAATACTCCCAGGTGTGCTGTGTCTTCAACACTCTTCCCAAGCAGAGAGGATAATTCGTGCACCACCGCACACCTTGACCTGTTATTGCTTGGATAACTTTTTTGAAAGGCATAAGTTGAGAAGAATTGGCTACACAAATTCCAACCTGTGGTGCAATATGAGGCCACTCGGCTGGGAGGATGCGATTTAAAGCACAAAATTGACAGACTTGGATTCTATTGCTGGCTCTGTCACAAGCTCTATGTGTGACCCAGGGAAGTCGTTATTTAAACTCTGCCTCTGTTTCCCATGTGTAGAATAGGGATAGTGGTCTAAACTTATAAAAGTGACTGGTGATTTTGGATGCCTCCATTTTTAGGCACTCAACTGACCTACCCTAAAGGGGCCTGATTTTCAGATCCCTGTGGTGTTAGCACTTTTCTGAAATCTAACCTCTTTTTAATATGTCTCAAGTTGAGCACCCTAAAACCGAGGAACCCAAAATCTAGTCACTTTGACAATGTAGCCCAGTAATCTCACCTAACTCATGTGGAAACTGAGAGGATTAAGAATCTGATCCAAAGCTCACAGAAGTCTATAGGATTTTTTTTCAGGTGCTTTAGATCAGGCTGTAAATCACTAATGTTTATAAAATGCCTTGAGATCCTCTGATGTGCTGCTCTATAGAGGGATGACGTATTATTAGATGAGCTGTTTTGCAGGACTTCACAATGTTAACAGCCACCTTTTATTTCTCCAATTGTCAAGCCTTCATCCTGCTTCAGGAGGGGGGGCAGGAATGTGATATCGTGCAGGGTTACCTGCTCACAGATTGCTTATCTGATTTGTTATTTGTTATAACCTCGTACTTGCACACAGTGCTGTACAGTTGGTGTGCTTGTACCAAAGAAGACTCAATCTCTGCCTATAAGAGCTTAGTCCAGTGGCAAAAATGGGATACTATACTACCCACTACCAAAAGGTGTATGGTCACTGTAGCTGTAATGTTTTGTGGAATAGGCATGAGGTGTCTTTGGAAGACAAGAGCTGAAGGGTTCAAATGTGCATTGAGAGGCTTATTCCAACCAGCCTGAATGTCATGAAACAAAGCACAGTCTGGAATAGGAGTAAGGCCATTATCTTTGAAAACTCATGGCAATCAGGGGAGGTCCCAGATGACAGGAAAAAGGCTAATGTAGTGCCCATCTTTATAAAAGAGAAGAAGGTGAATCCGGGGAGCTACAGGCCAGTCGGTCTCACCTCAGTCCCTGGAAAATCATGGAACAGGTCCTCAAGGAATCAATTCTGAAGTACTTAGAGGAGAGGAAAGTGATCAGGAACAGTCAGCTTGGATTCACCAAGGGCAAGTCATGCCTGACTAATCTAATTGCCTTCTATGACGAGATAACTGGCTCTGTGGATAAGGGGAAAGCAGTGGACATGTTATTCCTTGATTTTAGCAAAGCTTTTGACAGGGTCTCCCACAGTATTCTTGCCAGCAAGTTAAAGTAGTATGGGCTGGATGAATGGACTATAAGGTGGATAGAAAGCTGGCTAGATCGTCGGGCTCAACGGGTAGTGATCAATGGCTCCATGTCTAGTTGGCAGCCGGTATCAAGCGGAGTGCCCCAAGGGTCGGTCTTGGAGCCGGTTTTGTTCAATATCTTCATTAATGATCTGGAGGATGGCGTGGATTGCACCCTCAGCAAGTTTGCAGATGACACTAAATTGAGAGGAGTGGTAGATACGCTGGAGGGTAGGGATAGGATAGAGGGACTTAGACAAATTAGAGGATCGGGCCAAAAGAAATCTGATGAGGTTCAACAAGAACAAGTGCAGAGTCCTGCACTTAGGACGGAAGAATCCCATGCACCGCTACAGACTAGGGACCGAATGGCTCGGCAGCAGTTCTGCGGAAAAGGACCTAGTGGTTACGGTGTATGAGAAGCTGGATATGAGTCAACAGTGTGCCCTTGTTGCCAAGAAGGCCAATGGCATTTTGGGCTGAATAAGTAGGGGCATTGCCAGCAGATTGAGGGACGTGATCTTTCCCCTTTATTCAACATTGGTGAGGCCTCATCTGGGTACTGTGTCCAGTTTTGGGCTCCACAATACAAGAAGGATGTGGAAAAACTGGAAGGTGTCCAGCGGAGGGCAACAAAAATGATTAGGGGACTGGAACACATGACTTATGAGGAGAGGCTGAAGGAACTGGGATTGTTTAGTCTGCAGAAGAGAAGAGTGAGGGGGGATTTGATAACTGCTTTCAACTACCTGAAAGGGGGTTCCAAAGAGGATGGATCTAGACTGTTCTTAGTGGTACCAGATGACAGAACAAGGAGTAATGGTCTCAAGTTGCAGTGGGGGAGGTTTAGGTTGTATATTAGGAAAAACTTTTTCATTAGGAGGGTGGTGAAGCAGTGGAATGCATTACCTAGGGAGGTGGTGGAATCTCCTTCCTTTGAGGTTTTTAAGGTCAGGCTTGATAAAGCCCTGGCTGGGATGATTTAGTTGGGGATTGGCCCTGCTTTGAGCAGGGGGTTGGACTAGATGACCTGCTGAGGTCCCTTCCAACCCTGATATTCTGTGATTCTATGATTCTATGAAAGCCTATAGGAGAGACACCTGGATGGTGGGTTGGAGGAGGTGAGGCCACAGATACTGGCAAGAGAGGTTTTAGGGATTAGTTTGAAAGTGAAGTCCCTTTTTGGAAGACAGTAGAAGGGACTAGGGGAAACAAATGAAAAGGGACTTTTGGCAGAGGTGTCTGAGATGGACTGGAAGGTCAGGAACAGGGGAGGAGTTTGCAGTAACAAAGAAAATTACCAAACCATGAACCAAGTCTAAAGGTGAAGAGGAAGGGACACATTCTGGGACACTTTATAGAGAAAAATGGCTGATTCCTTCTTGTTTCTGAGTACCCCTGTAATTTTCTGTGCCAATGCTCTTCTACCATCCAGGGGGCCTACCAAGTCCCATGGAAGGGCGGCTGTCCCATGGAATTCCTGTTGTTGTAGGCCTGTTCAAAGTGTGCAAAGAGGCTTCGATAAGCAGGAACTTTGCTTTTTTTCTTTCATTTCAAAGCCTGTTTATATTTGTTCAATTCTGTCACTCTCGTCACACATCCTTAATAATTCTTTCAGTATCCATCCAAACCAAGCCATGTGTCAGCTTACACAGAGCATGTTCCTAATTATCTCCCTCTGATGGGATCTCAGCATTAGACCAAACTGAATAATTATCACACTCCTTTGGAGATTTTTGTCTCTCTCTTTGATTCCCATTGCTTTCACATTAAAAATTGATTAGCACCTTGCAAGAGACAATTGCTTTGCTAGCAGTTTCTCCTGATGTTGAAGGTTTATTCCAGCATCTAGAAGGGGAACATTTTCTTCCCTTTTGTGGAGAGGTGTGCGTGTGGAGTGGAGAGGCTGTGCTTTCCTGTGAGAGCCCTAATAATTGTCCAATCTCCCTTATTTCACTCTCAAACCCATCCAACCAGACCTCGGATAAAAAACCACGAAGGGCTTGTCTTCGCTACTAGGGAGATCGATGCTGCTGCAATCGATGCAGTGAATATCAATTTAGTGGATCCAGTGAAGACCCTCTAAATCGATGGCAGAGCACTCTCTGGTCGACCCTGGTACTCCTTACTCTTCTCAGAGAACTGGGAAGTCGACTGAAGAGTGTCTTCTGTCGACTCAGCGCAGTGACGACACCGGGGTAAGTCGACCTAAGCTATGTCGACTCCAGCTACATTATACACTGCTCCAGCTACGTGAAACTTAGGTCGACTTACCCTGGTAGTGAAGACAAGCCCTTGATGTGCTTCCTCAGTTGGCCAGAAGGGTCGCTGTAAATCAAAGCAAGTTTCTGTGCCCAAAAAAGGAGCCACATTGTGAACACCATGCTTCCAGCCGGTAAGGGTGTGAGAGACTGGTCACTGAAATAGTCTGCTTGCATAAAATGATCTTGTCTGAAAGAGAGAAGGGACGGGAGTGATGGGTTTGGCAGGATGGAAAGTGAGGTGCTTCCAGAGAAGAGTAGGTAGTGGTCTTGCCTTTTTTCTGCCTACTCTTCTCTCCTACCCCCATTTATTTTCCCTCCCTTAGTTGGTATCATCCATTTCCTTCCACTCCATTTACTGTCCTTCCATTCTTTTAGTCCTCCCTACTCCCTCACTTGCTCTGCTCTTCCTGACTCTCACCATATTCCCTTCACTCCCTATCCACGTCTTCCTCTGCGAATCAGCTGCCGCGGCACAGGAGCTAGCAAACCGAGCTGTAAACAGGGGAGTTTGAGTGGAAGTTCTGTTGGAAGAGAAGGTATTTGTACTTGGTTTTGTATTTTTAGTGTGTGTGTGTGTGTGTGTGTGTGTGTGTGTTTGTAGGGGCTTTGTGCTGGGAGAGAAGCTGAGCCCTGATTAGGGGGTGGGGCTTCTGACTAGAGGTCCTATAAAGGTAGCCCTCCAGTCAGGCAGCGGCACAGGAGCTAGCAAACAGAGCTGTAAACGGGAGTTTGAAAGGGGAGTTTGTATTGTGGTGCTTGTTTGGGGTTTGCTTTTGCGGGGGGGGTTGGTGTTTTTGGTGTGACTTGTGTTTCCCAGATTAACAGGACTTGGGTGGGAAGGCGATGACCGATACGGAGGCAGCTGTGGGAGTAACTCCTGTAATGGAAGACACATTGAGGATGACTGGATGTGGAAGCTGTGGTATGTACATGATCCTGGAGGGGGGACCTGGTAAGTTTTTTTTTTTCTGCATGAAATGCCGTCTGATAGAGCTGATGGAGGAAAAGATCCGAGGTTTGGAGATGCAGGTGGAAAGTCTCATTGAGTTTAGGAAGGGGTTTGAGCAGATGATGGAGCAGAGATATGAGGTATCTGAAGGGAAAAGCTCAGACTCACAGATGGAAGCAGGGCTGGGGAATTTTGAGGGGAGACTGGGTGAGGAAAGTGGTCAGTGGAAGCATGTGACTAAAAGGACCAGGCAGAGGAAAAGACGGGCTAGTGAAGGAGAAATAGAGCTTAGGAACAGGTTTGCAGAGTTGGAAAATGAAGAAGGGGCTCAGCAGGTACTTGTTGAAGGTGGAAGGGTAAGGAAGAAGAGAAGAGAGGCTAGTCCTATAGGAAGAGCGGAAGAGTCAAGGGAGACTACACCAAATATGAGCCCCAGGAGGATACAGGATGGGTTGAAGAGGATTATAAGAGAAAATAGGAATGGAAAGAACTTGCAGCCAGAGGGAACAGAGGAGAGACTGGAGAATAGCACTGTCACCAGGAAAAGGCAGGTCTATGTGATCGGGGACTCTTTATTGAGAAGAATAGACAGGCCTGTAACTAGAGCTGATCCAGAGAATAGAAGGGTATGCTGTCTTCCGGGTGCTAAGATACAGGATGTAGACATGAGGTTGAAAAAGATCCTAAAGGGAGGGGGAAAGAATCCCCTAATTATCCTTCATGTGGGAACAAATGATACGGCTAGATTCTCGCTGGAAAGTATTAAGGGAGACTATGCTAGGCTAGGGAAGATGCTTAAGGAAATTGAGGCTCAGGTGATCTTTAGTGGGATGCTTCCTGTTCCTAGAGAAGGGCAACAAAGGTGTGACAAGATTATGACTGTCAACAGATGGCTTAGGCAGTGGTGCTATCATGAGGGCTTTGGGATGTATGGCCACTGGGAGGCGTTCACAGACAGAGGACAGTTCTCTCGGGATGGACTTCATCTGAGTAGGAAAGGAAATAGACTTCTAGGATCAAGGCTGGCACAACTGATAAAGAGAGCTTTAAACTAGGAATTAGGGGGAGATGGTTGGGAGATGTCCAGGTAATCTCCACACCAGATTTTAGCATTGAGAGGGAAGAAAAAGAAGTAAGAAAGGATACAGCCGTGGGTAGGAGAATGTATATAAGGAGCAAGGGCGATGTGGATACTAGTCTAATAGGTTATACTGGCTGTAGAATGACCCTGCCTAATAGGGTACAAAATGTGAGCAAGGCCAAACAGCAAAAATTAAGATGTTTGTACACCAATGCGAGGAGCCTAGGTAACAAAATGGAGGAACTAGAGCTACTGGTGCAGGAAGTGAAACCAGATATTATAGGGAAAACAGAAACATGGTGGAATAGTAGTCATGACTGGACTACAGGTATTGAAGGGTATGTGCTGTTTAGGAAAGACAGAAACAAAGGTAAAGGTGGTGAAGTAGCATTGTATATCAATGATGAGGTAGAATGTAAAGAAATAAGAAGCGATGCAATGGATAAGACAGAGTCCATCTGGGCAAAAATTACATTGGGGAAGATAACTAGTAAAGCCTCTTCTACGATGGTGCTTGGGGTGTGCTATAGACCTCCGGGATCTAATTTGGATATGGATAGAGCCCTTTTTAATGTGTTTTTTAATCAAGTAAATACTAATGGAAACTGCGTGATCATGGGAGACTTTAACTTCCCAGATATAGACTGGAGGACCAGTGCTAGTAGTAATAACAGGGCTCAGATTTTCCTAGAGGCGATAGCTGATGGATTCCTTCATCAAGTAGTTGCTGAACTGACTAGAGGGGATGCTATTTTAGATTTAATTTTGATAAGTAGCAAGGAACTCGTAGAAGAAATGGTTGTGGGGACAATCTTGGCTCAAGTGATCATGAGCTAATTCAGTTCAAACTAAATGGAAGGATTAACAAAAATAAATCTGCAACTAGAGTTTTTGATTTCAAAAGGACTGACTTTCAAAAATTAAGGAAATTAGTTAGGGAAGTGGATTGGACTGAAGAACTTATGGATCTAAAGGTAGAGGAGGCCTGGGATTACTTTAAATCAAAGCTGCAGAAGCTATCGGAAGCCTGTATCCCAAGAAAGGGGAAAAAATTCATAGGAAGGAGTTGTAGACCAAGCTGGATGAGCAAGCATCTTAGAGAGGTGATTAAGAAGCAGAAAGTATACAGGGAGTGGAAGATGGGAGGGATCAGCAAGGAAAGCTACCTAATTGAGGTCAGAACATGTAGGGATAAAGTGAGACAGGCTAAAAGTCGAGTAGAGTTGCACCTTGCAAAGGGAATTAAAACCAATAGTAAAAGGTTCTATAGCCATATAAATAAGAAGAAAACTAAGAAAGAAGTGGGGCCGCTTAACACTGAGGATGGAGTGGAGGTTCAAGATAATCTAGGCATGGCCCAATATCTAAACAAATACTTTGCCTCAGTCTTTAATAAGGCTAAAGAGGATCTTAGGGATAATGGTAGCATGACAAATGGGAATGAGGATATGGAGGTAGATATTACCATATCTGAGGTAGAAGCGAAACTGAAACAGCTTAATGGGACTAAATCGGGGGGCCCAAATAATCTTAATCCAAGAAGGATGATCTAAAGGAATTGGCACCTGAAATTGCAAGCCCATTAGCAAGAATTTTTAATCAATCATTCAGTACAACTCCTGAGTTTACAGATTCGAGAATTGCTAATATAGTTCCTATTTTTAAGAGAGGAAAAAAAAGTGATCCGGGTAACTACAGGCCAGTTAGTATGACATCTGTAATATGCAAGGTCCTGGAAAAAATTTTGAAGGAGAAATTAGTTAAGGACATTGAAGTCAATGGTAAATGGGACAAAATACAACATGGTTTTACAAAAGGTAGATCGTGCCAAACCAACCTAATCTCCTTTTTTGAAAAGGTAACAGATTTTTTTAGATAAAGGAAATGCAGTGGATCTAATTTACCTAGATTTCAGTAAGGCATTTGATACCGTGCCACATGGGGAATTATTAGTTAAATTGGAGAAGATGGGGATCAATATGAACATCAAAAGGTGGATAAGGAATTGGTTAAAGGGGAGACTGCAACGGGTCCTACTGAAAGGCGAACTGTCAGGCTGGAGGGAGGTTACCAGTGGAGTTCCTCAGGGATCGGTTTTGGGACCAATCTTATTTAATCTTTTTATTACTGACCTTGGCACAAAAAGTGGGAGTATGCTAATAATGTTTGCAGATGATACAAAGCTGGGAGGTATTGCCAATTCAGAGAAGGATCGGGATATTATACAGGAGGATCTGGATGACCTTGTAAACTGGAGTAATAGTAATAGGATGAAATTTAATAGTGAGAATGTAAAAGGTTATGCATTTAGTGATTAATAACAAGAATTTTAGTTATAAGTTGGGGATGCATCAATTAGAAGTAACGGAAGAGGAGAAGGACCTTGGATTATTGGTTGATCATAGGATGACTATGAGCTGCCAATGTGATATGGCTGTGAAAAAAGCTAATGCGGTTTTGGGATGCATCAGGAGAGGCATTTCCAGTAGGGATAAGGAGGTTTTAGTACCGTTATACAAGGCACTGGTGAGACCTCACCTGGAATACTGTGTGCAGTTCTGGTCTCCCATGTTTAAAAAGGATGAATTCAAACTGGAGCAGGTACAGAGAAGGGCTACTAGGCTGATCCGAGGAATGGAAAACTTGTCTTATGAAAGGAGACTTAAGGAGTTGGCTTGTTTAGCCTAAGTAAAAGAAGGTTGAGGGGAGATATGATTGCTCTCTATAAATATATCAGAGGGATAAATACAGGAGAGGGAGAGGAATTATTTCAGCTCAGCACCAATGTGGACACAAGAACAAATGGGTATAAACTGGCCACCAGGAAGTTTAGACTTGAAATTAGACGAAGGTTTCTAACCATCAGAGGAGTGAAGTTTTGGAATAGCCTTCCAAGCGAAGCAGTGGGGGCAAAAGATCTATCTGGTTTTAAGATTCTACTTGATAAGTTTATGGAGGAGATGGTATGATGGGATAATGGGATTTTGGTAAGTAATTGATCTTTAAATATTCAGGGTAAATAGGCCAAATCCCCTGAGATGGGATATTAGATGGATGGGATCTGAGTTACTATAGAAAATTCTTTCCTGGGTATCTGGCTGGTTATTCTTGCCCATATGCTCAGGGTTTAGCTGATCACCATATTTGGGTTTGGGAAGGAATTTTCCTCCAGGGCAGATTGGAGAGGCCCTGGAGGTTTTTCGCCTTCCTCTGTAGCATGGGGCATGGGTGACTTGAGGGAGGCTTCTCTGCTCCTTGAAGTCTTTAAACCATGATTTGAGGACTTCAATAGCTCAGACATAGGTGAGGTTTTTCATAGGAGTGGGTGGGTGAGATTCTGTGGCCTGCGCTATGCAGGAGGTCGGACTAGATGATCAGAATGGTCCCTTCTGACCTTAGTATCTATGAATCCCATCACTTTCTACATTGTCAGTACAGATCCCTCGATTCCAGGTCTCCTCTTCGCTCCACAAGCCCCTGACTTCTATTTTTTGTTCTTCTTGCTGCCATGTTCTTTCTCTCCCTAATACAGACCTTTGTTCCCAACCCTCAAAATTACTCCCCTTAACACACCTCCTGTGTTCCCCACAGTTCTCGTCACCTTGTATGCATCTCTTACCCTTTGCTGGTGAATAAGGAGGTGTTATTTACCCTTTCACATAATGCAAGAGCCAGGAGTCCCCCAGTGAAATTATAGGTAGCAGGTTTAAAACAAAAGGAAGAATTTCATCGCACAATGCACAGTCAACCTGTGGAACTTTTTACCAGTAGATGTTGTGAAGTCCAAAACTATAACAGTGTTCAAAACAGAATTAGATAAGTTCATGGAGGATAGGTTCATCAATGGCTGTTAGCCAAGATGGTCAGGGATGTAACCCCATGCTCTGGGTATCCCTACCCTCTGACTACCAGAAGCTGGAAGTGGACAACAGAGGATGGATCACTCGATTCCCTCTAAAGCACCTGGCATTGGTCACTGTCGGAAGACAGAATACTGGGCTAGATAGACCATTGGTCTGACCCAGTATGGCTGTTGTTATATTGTTTCCCTCCTATTGCAAAATCTGTGTTGTCAACTCTTGCGATATGTGTTTGCTTTCTTAAAGACCCAGCTCCTGGAGTCATGTGAATGGCAATCTTAGCTTTCGCAATTTCATGGCTTTTTTTTTTTTTAATTTGTAAAATTGTTCCAAAGGAAGGAATAGCTGACTGTATGTGGCAGCCATTTCAGCAAAGAATTAAGAAGGCAATAGATGACTTGGGTGGTTTTGCTGTCATGCAGGGACACACATCTGTGATTCCCTTCTGGCCTGAGAATCTATTCTGCATATAGAAAAGGAGTACTTGTGGCACCTTAGAGACTAACAAATTTATTTGAGCATAAGCTTTCGTGAGCTTGAGCTGTTGCTCACGAAAGCTTATGCTCAAATTTTGGTCTCCAAGGTGCCACAAGTACTCCTTTTCTTTTTGCGAATACAGACTAACACGGCTGCCACTCTGAAACCTCTTGTTCTGCATATAATAGATATAACTTATGAACTCTTGAGCTAGAGGAACTGGCTTGGCTTTAGTAAGGAAGATGTCTTAAAAACTCTGGCTGACATACTGGCTCTATTGAAATCAAAGGGAATTTCACCATTGACTTCAGTAGGGCTAGGATTTCACATCTTGTGGGTATGTTGTTTGTTCCTTTTTTCCCATCCAGATGGATTCAAAAAGTGAACCCAGCTCCAAACTGATTCACAGTGCATTCAAGGAAGCAATAAAGGTGCTGCAGGAAAAAGGAGTGGTTTTCCAGAAATCAAATAGCTCCAAGGATGTATATCATGTAAGGAACTGAATTGTAATTATGGAGATGTGTAACCAGAGGTTATAAATGTCACATCAGGCAGGAGGCGTTCTGCAATATGATTGAATCACATAGTCCTAGAGGCCCTTTCAACAGGGTGAGGTGGACCCTGTGGGGTCTGTTTACATGTTCAGAAGTTTTAGCTCTCCATTGCTTCTTCCCCTCTTCAGTATCTTGTCAGTTTATTTGTGTACATGTTTGAGAGAGCTGGACAGCTGCTGCCTCTGCCTCTTGGTGACCAGCAACTGCAGTGGACACCCCTTGCAACCCCACACATTTAGCAGATGTGATCACGTAGTTAGACGATCCTGCATATTCCGAGAGGAGAGGTGCAAAGCGGCATCCTTAAGGTCACTGGCACTAGATCTATCGAGTGAATGCAAAGGGAACCACCTCCTTTGGTCTAACCTAGTTTCAGCTAGAAGTGGTTCTCTCCTTACCTAGAGGTAGCACCCTGACACACTCTCCACTGGGTTTCCAAATCCCTCTGAGTGACTTCTTTATATACTAGTAGGTGCCTTATGTTGTGACTTTCTGAGATGCAGAGTCTGTGTCTCATGTTTCTCTCCTTAGAGGAACTGTTGAGGCTAATAAGCTGCATAAAGCTGACTCATGTTAGGATTTAAGTCGTTACCTTAAAATCAAAAAAATCTGGATTTTTGAGCTCTAGTGCTCATGAGAATGAGACTAAGAGCAGGGGCTAAAGCCAGCAGTAGCCGAGACAGATGCTATGTAAGTTTATTTCCCCTCCTACTGTTCTTGTCAACTGCTGGAAATGGTCCACCTTGATTATCACTACAAAAGGTTCCCTCCCCGCACCCCCCCCAGGCTCTCGTGCTGGTAATAGGTCACCTTCCCTGATGACTCTCTTGTTACGGTCTGTATGGTAACACCCATTGTTTCATGTTATCTGCGTATATAAAATCTCCCCACTATATTTTCCACTGTATGCATCCGATGAAATGAGCTGTAGCTCACAAAAGCTTATGCTCTAATAAATTTGTTAGTCTCTAAGGTGCCACAAGTACTCCTTTTTCTTTTTAGTCATGGTAAAGTTAGGCTAGCATGTACCTTCATAGTTCGTGTGTTGCAGGACCGACTGCTGTGAATTAGCAATTTCTCTTGCATCTTCTAGGTGACTGACCAGGATAAGGAGTTGCACAACGTGACCCTTGGTGTTGTCAAAGCAGATTGTCGAAAATCCAGGCGTAAGTAGTTGTGTGGTATGGGTTTCTGAGCCAGTGCTGACCTATCAAAGACAACAGTATCTCCTCCTGCCACTCAATTAGAATAGCCCTTTCCCTTTGCTCCTGAACCCAGTCTCATTCTCCCTTTCTTCTTTCTACAGCCAAAAACCTGGTGCAGGGCAGGCCTAGAGTTGTCTTGAGCATGGGAGCTGATGACAATGCTAAGCAGGGAGAAAGCGCCACAATTCTGAAATGAGCAGCCACTGTGAATGCTGGAGACTTGGATCTGAATCCAGTGGAGGATTTAGGCTTCAGAAGGAACATAGTCAAATGGGGCTAGGTCAGCCCCTAGTGGTTGGTAGCTTTACACTGCTGAATCAATATGCCTACCTCGTCAGCTGTGTCAGTACAGGAGATGTCACAAAAGGGGTAATGTGGACTGAGCTGCCTTTTCTAAGGAGTAGATTTTTAGGAAATCTTCAGGTGAAATTGATCCCTATGCCATGGGCCCATGCCCGATTTAAGACCATAGGGTGAAATCCTTACTTCACTGAAGACAATGGAAAAACTTCTTTTGACTACAGTGGAGCCAGGATTTCACCCACAGACCATAGGCTTTAAGTGATGGGTAGACTGTGTGGTCCCTGTGCATAGGGGGTCGATTTCACCCTAATTAAATCAATTTCTTAGCAGATCATGTGCCTGTAAAATTGCCCCTTTCTCCCAAATCCAGTGTGTCAGTGCCATGGCAATGACTTGTTTGGTTGAGGTACCTGTCCTAATGATAAATGTACATTTGCTGTAGTGCTTTTTTTTTCCTCTCTGTCTCTCTCTCATTCCAAAACCCTTGGCAGAATGTGACACATGGGGATCACTCACTCACTTGCTGAAATGCAACCACTTCTGGACACAGTATACAACAGCATGGTATAAACTGCTCAAACACTGTATGTAGTGTTGTTGTAGACAGGTTGGTCCCAGCATATGAGAGGGACAAGCTAAGTGAGGTAATATCTTTTATTGGACCAACTTCTGCTTGATGGAAGGTACAAGCTTTCGAGCTACACAGAGCTCTTCTCACCCCTACCTTGTCTAGCTAGAACATGTCAGCTATTCTGTGCCAGCAGCACTAAACTAGCTTTTCCAGGAGGGAATGAGAAGAATAACTGCTCCAGTCATTCAACATTTGTAATTTGGCATGACTGAATATAGTTGCCTGATGTACCGGGACACCAACATTAGTGCTGCTAGTAGCCTATCTCTGCTGATGCCTACAAGAAATCTGCCAACTAAGGATGACTAGACAGAGGGACAATTGAAATAGCTGATTTTTTTATTTAAAAAAAGACTTCCAAATGAGTTGGAACCATCCAGCTGTGCATGTACTGTAGTTCCACTGGCTAGCTACCTTATACTGTCCACCTCCTACTCTCACTTCTCATGTCTTGTCTTAAATTTGAATGTAAACTTTTGAAGGCAAGATCTCTCTTCCGTGGTGGGTGGGTGTGGGTGTGGGTGTGTGTGTACTGCACCTAGCATACTGGAGCCCCAATCCTAATATGAGACTTTGGGTGCTACTGGAATTCATTGAACATGTCTCTCAGAATTATTAAATATCCCAGAAATTGTTTGGGGCTCTGTTTTTCATCTCATCCAGAAGACTGCACCTTTGGCAATATAGTGCTCTTACTGGTATCTTGGAGCATTTGGTTTGGTATCTATTACTCAGCACCTGCTCCCCTCTCCATTACTGCGCTACTATCTGAGTGCCTCACAGCACCCCGGTGAGGCTAGAAGGTATTCTGCGCCATTGAACAGACAGGGAACCGAGGCACAGCGAGATTAAGTGACTTGGTCAGAATCAGTCTGTGGAAGAGTCAGGATCTCCTAAGTCTCATTCCAGTGCCTTAACCACAACACCATCCTTTCTCTCCTGCATCCAAAGAAGGAGTAACAACTAGTGCAATATCAACTCTGCTTCATGAAGAACCTGAGCTTTCCTGGCGGGTCACTCATCGGTATACTGACCAGGCTTGATTCTGCTTAGTTTCAGATTTGATGAAATTACAGCTGCAGGATGCTTGTCTCCTGGATTTGAGAAGGAACGAATATGTCCACTTAATCTGATCAGTGGCTAATTTGATTTTTTTTTTTTTGACTCAGAATTGTGGTAAATTATTTTGTATTGCAAAGGACACAATTTCAGGTCTGTTTTCTATCACTCCGTTGGCTTTCTTTAGGATTGTTTGTGTAATATGCAAAAAGAAAAGGAGTACTCGTGGCACTTTAGGGACTAACAAATTTATTTGAGCATAAGCTTTCGTGAGCTACAGCTCACTTCATTGAAATGCATCCGATGAATTGAGCTGTAGCTCACGAAAGCTTATGCTCAGATAAATGTGTTAGTCTCTAAGGTGCCACGAGTACTCCTTTTCTTTTTGCAAATACAGACTAACACGGCTGCTACTCTGAAACCTTTGTGTAATATGGTCACTGAAAATATAGAATTGTCATGCAATCAACTGGAAAGGCTGAAGAATAGCCTGTGGCCACAAAAAATGGATAAAATAAAGTGTGTTCAATGTTGTTGTTGACTTTAAAGGTGGTACTGGGCACTATGCTGGCTCTCATATGCCCTCTGGTGGTTGTGGGTAACCAAACAAACCACTTGGAACTGTGAAAACCTACTTTGAGGTGAGATACTTGAAAGGCACTAACTCAACAACTCATACTAGTTGAAAGAAATTCCCACAGCTTCTTTTAAGAAGGGAAATCTTTGTCTGTCCAGTCTTTGGTAGTTAATTACAACTATCTTTCTGCTAACTCTTAAGATGAACTATGTCAGACAGCCAGTTTGTAAATATGATGTGGGTTTCTGCTCTATACACCAACATCCTGGAATGAATAAACTCTTGTACTATAGGAGTCCTAGCATATGATTTTAAATGAGGTTCCCGTAAAATTATTCTATAATACACTTAAAAAGACAGTCCTGGTCCAGAACAAGTGCAGTCGCAAACGACCAAGTTCACAACAAACACCCTTTGAGAGGCCAGCTTGGAACTGACAGCATGGTCTAAAGGCAGCTAGAATTGTCATTAGAATTTGTCTCCAGAAGGCATGACAAAACAGAGGGCTTCTAAGACAGCTTCTTCCCTAGGTTGAAATCAGGACCAGGGAGGGCTCTGTTTTATCACTCATACTGCCTAATATCTACATGAAACTACCTGGGGCATCCCTGTATCAATTGTTGATGATAGGCAGATGACTGCCAGCTCTATACCTCACTTATCTCTGCGAATGATAGTACTGTTGTCTGCCTATCTCAGAGCCTGGCTGAGATCATTGTGTGAATGGAAGTCAGAAGGAGAAGGGTAACCTTATGAAGATCATTTCAGCATCTCCCACTAGAGGGGGAATCTGCCCTCAGATGGTCAGGAGTGATTCTGGGCTGCTCAATGCTTCTGCACACACAAGGACCAATGGCAGCCAAAATGTCACCTTCCCTCTGCCTACTGTTGCATGATGAGCTGGGTCATACTTCATGACTTAGACTGGGCCATTGTAGCATGCTGTGTTTGGGAATGAGTGCTCTGGCCTTCTTAAAACAAACCTCCAACTGATCCAAAGTGCAGTCACCCATCTCTTTAGCAACACTAGCTACCAAGAGCACATTATTCCAGTAGTCCATGTACTGCACTCATAGAATGTTTGCTCCATTTTAAGAAACCAGTTAAAAATCTCCATGCATTGGGCAAGAGGTGCTCTTTTATGTCAATCTTATCTTGCACAGCAACTATGCAACTGTCAGTCTCACAGATCACACTTGTGAGAGTAGGGAATTGAGCTTTCTCAGCGGGTGGCTCAAGACCTATATGGCACTTCCTTATAGAAGTGGAAAGAATAGTCACAGACCTCACAGCTTTCTTAACTCCGTGCTATCTTCCCAATACTCTAACCCACTCTTTTCCATGACCGCTGAGATAGCAATCTCACTGTCATGCATACCTGTGTGTGCGCGCGCACAGTCTCTTAAAGCTTATTTCCACTGATGTCCCCAGGAAGAGGGAGAAATCTGTTCCACTTGTTGGACTCTTTCTTTCTTCAGTTCAGTTTTTGGGAGGTGCTGTGATCCTGCAGCACTAGATAATGAAATAGGGTGGGGAAAGTGTTCCATACGTGGCTAGCAGAGCTCCTGCTTCACAGATCCACCAGCCAAATCCCCATTCCATGGGTAGGATGCAGCAGCCACAGACACTACTGCAGCCCATAAGCAGTTGCACTGCTGCTCTGCACTTGGGAAGGGGGGACTCTTCTGCCATTGTTCCATGTACCAGGTGAGCAAAGCCCACTTACTTTGGCTTTACCCAGGCTGAATGCCGGGGAAGGCTTTTGCCGTAAGGCAGCACAGCAAATGTCACTTCCTATGTTATTTAGGAGTTAGGGGCATCTTTATAGTCTAGGAATTATTTTGTGGAAGTCCCATGGCCAGTGTTGTACAGGAGGTCAGACTAGATGATCAGTGATTCTTTCTGGTCTTGGAATCTATGAACTGTTGTAAGAGAAGCCCAGAATTGGTAACTTTGTAGGTAAAAAGCCTTTCAGTTCACTCCTCTTTATGAAATGTGAAAGTCACTGAAACCCAAGATCAAAAAAATCTGTGACTTATTCAGGCAATTGCTTAGGAGTCTGTAAAATGCAGAATTATTCATTTGTTTTGTGGGTGTATAAAATAGGTGTAATGCAACATCTTGGCCACAAGGTGTCAGCATTGGGTAAACATTCACTACTGGCTGGGTATATGAGTTTATCTAAATGGCTGGGTTTAGAGCTTTAAAACTCAGACCAGTCAAATGTGGACAAGAATTTCCACTGGGTCTTTTCTGTGTGAGCGACAGACTGAGGGGCTGAATAGCTTGAAAGACTGTAGATTGAGTTTTACAACTCAAAGAGTGGTGTCCCAAACTCATTACCATTATTCAGGTTGTGCTTGCGTGTATTTGAGCTCCTTGCCTTCCTTCTCTGGCAGTCTTGTCTAACTGATAACACGTTTTCGTGATTATTTTTTTAGCCCTAACACTGGCATTTCTCTGTGAAGTTAATGGGAGCATTAGCCAATGTCAGGACTGCAAACTCAGCCCCCTGGTCCCCTTCCTTCCAAAGTCCATGACCTCTGCTCTAACCCCTGGGCCCTCCTCTTGTCTAACAGCATTTGTGTGTACGTGACTGATCTGTATCTGTGATAGTTGATATGAGGCAACTGGAGACCTGTGCTGGTCTTTTCCACCCTTGCTGCATTTTACCTTTGTTTCTGCAGATGCTGAAAAGGGCTGCCATTTTCTTCACATCTTATGTTGTGTTCGCCAGAGCTACAGTCCTTATCTAAGTGAAATGGTGATGCATCATGTCCTGAACCTGCTGGAGAGAAACAGTGATATTGTCAGCACCATGGAAGGATACTACATGGCTTTCTGAAAAGAAGAAATAAGATGCAGGACATCTGTTTGTTCCTGGTGCAGGCAGAACAAAATTTACCCCAGTAACCACATTGCCAGAAAAGAGTCAAAAGGATACAACAATGACCCTGAGAAGCTGGCTTTGTGTGTAATATAAATTGGAGAAGGAAAATGGGATGTTGACTCAGAAATTGGTTCCATCTGACTCTGATTCCTTGAAAAATACATGCCTCACGCTTTGCTTTAAAGCCCATGCTGATTTCAGCTATTCTAGGAATTAAAATATACAGGGATCATTACACAGTGACAGTTGTAGTGCAGGATTGATCCTACAGCATCCAAATATCACAGTCTGATAGGTGCAAGCTACCTGAAGAAGTGAACATTCTGAATACAATCACAGTTCTTCCTCATATGCTTCTCCTTCTCTAACTATAGTACTTCTAAGTGGTACAGCGAAATGGCACCTCTATGGGCATATGCTCTATCAGCCCTATGTTGCTACTGATGAGACCATTGGTTATAGTAGTAGTCTCATCTGGAGTCATATTTTGGTTTAACGATGGTAGTGTTGTGACCTCTCTCCATGTGAGTGATATGCTTTCTAATACATGTTCTCTAAGTAGATCTGTCTCCCTTTTTAAATGCGTGTTGTAAAGACCAGTGAAAGGCACTTTCTGATACCTTGCATGCACTGTATGTAGCCGTCATTTCATCAGTGTCAGCATGATCTTATGCCCATTTCCCCAGTTCGCACGAGGTGGGGGGGGTTGGGAGCAGCAGCCAGCTGGGAGGCAAGGTTAATATGTCTCCTAAGAGCATACTTACCTCCTCTTACCTCCCTACAAAGAGCAACCTAACCCATTGCTTGTAAAGCATGTTTGAATCTCCGGCTATTAATGCAAGTTCTTGTTGATTAATTTGGACCCAAATTAAGCTCCTTTTCTCACAAATCAGCCTAATTATTACTTCATATTTTTTTAAATAGCTCTTAACATCACAAATATTGAACCATGAAACGAGTTCATGGAAAAGAGCATGCCAAAACTATGAGACTGGTGCAATTCCCTGACTTCCCATCTCCCCTCTTTTTGCTTGCTCTGCATCCTTGCCATAGTTAGGAAGCCAGTATCACCTCTTTGTGCTTGGATTGGGACTGAAATTTGTGGAATGACATTGAAAGAAAGCTAGCATTGGCAAAACTAATGGGTAAGACATTTGACCAAGAATAATTAAAACTCATATGTATGCCCAGGTTCAACCCCCAGTGCTGCTCAGCACTTAAACCTACAGGACTGGTTCCTCGAGGCTTGTTCTAACTAATTTGTTCCATTAATGGAGGAAAATGTCTTTAACTTGAAATGAGTAAAAAGTGCTGCTTGCGTCTTTCCTCTGTCTCCCACAAGTAACACTTGAAATAGCAATCTCCCCATAGCTACATTTAGCAGTAAAGCCCTGTAAGGATCAGCAGAGCTGAGAAAAATAAAGTGTGTGTGTGTGTGTGTGTGTGTGTATTTTGGAGAGCCAGCAAGTGGCATGTGTCTTGGTTTGGTGTTACATTATGTGCTTCGTTTTGAAATGTGGCTGAAGTGGGATATAGGCAAATAGAAAGGCATGATGAAACATGTGGCATTTGCATTCAGATGTGTATAGAAAAATCAGCTTTAGATGGTGCATGTGTCCTGAGTGTAAAGCTATGTTTGACTCACTACTTCATCTATTTCCCTGCTTACTGTGGATCTTAACTGCCAGTTTCCCAGTTGGCTGTTGCTATTCCTTGCATTATTACTATTTGTTTTTTTGCTCAACATTATATGCCCTGTCCCCAGACCTCAGCATGTGTTCCCAGACCTCAACAGGTGCAGAAAGGATGTATTTATTCACAAGGAGATTGGATAGGGGGTTAAAAAAGAATCAGAACTGTCTGGGAAACATTCTTATAATAAAAGAAGAAGGCAGGGATTGGAGTCCAGGTCATGATTCAATCAAGTAGGAAAAAAATTGGGCTTGATTACAGCTGTTCCACTAAAATAAATCTGTCTGAGCTAAGCCCTAAAGGGGGAGGGGCATTTTATATTTGTTTTCAGCTCTGATACTGATAAATTTGAAGGGGTTCAGTTTTAAAAAAAATAAAGGCTGCCCATGGAAGAATAAAAGGCATAAGGAAGTCAGTTCCTGGCTTAAAGTCTGAATCCCCCTTAGTAGTAACTGAATATTTAACAGCCATATCACTTAGGCTATTAAATGGCCCCCTACGTGAAATGAGTTTGCAGAGCAAATGGGGGTAGTTTTGGGGAAAAGTGTGAATTACTCTTTTTAGTGGACAAGAGTTAGGCATCACAAATGCTGGTAACTGGCCACCTCTGCCTTAGAGACCTAAACTGGCAGGTTGTTTTGTTCTTGTTGGTTTTTTGGAAACCATCCCACTGTGTTAGCAGATGTTAATTCTGCTGGTAAAGGATTAAATGAGTACTGCTGGCTTTCTGAGAAATGTGTTGGGCTATGCTGCCTGGGTAAAAGGGAAGTGGGATTGGTTATCTGGGGAGAGAGAACTGAGGGTGTGGGCTGAGCAGTCATTGGGAAGGAATTCTGCAAGCAGCTGAGCCTTTGTGGGGAAGGATTGGGCTGGATCTGGTGTTTCAGTATTGGTCTCTTTAAAATAAAATCAAACCCCAGGTGCAGGGTAAGTTTTTTTTTTTTTTTTTTTTTTGATCCAGTCCAACTTGTGTAGTCTGTTTGAAGCAGCATGGGGAAGCCTTATACTCAATGCATCTGATGCACATCTTGCAATAGCCATCCCTGCCTTTTGTTATCTGCAGCCTTGACTTCTGCAATCCCCCTTCTTAGGGCTATACCTGAAGTCCACCTGAAGCTCCAGCTGCTTGTTTCTTGAGTACTGTGAACTAGTCTGAACACAGTCGTATTCATGTCTCTGTAATGGTTTCCTGTTCATTTCTCTGTGTGATTCACTATGTTTGTGGTGATCTTTAAAGTCCCTTGACGGCACTGGAACTTGGTCATTTACAAGCATCTCTTCCCAGGCAAGGCAGGTGAGAGTCGCTTGGAAGCACATGGCATTGGAATCTGTTTGAGTGGTCTGTGCTGGTGTGGCAGAGCTTTCTAAATGGAAGATCCTGCCACTGGAAATCTTTGTCAACCAAACTGGCATTCTATTCACTGGAGGGTGTGGGGTGGGGGAAGGTGTGCTCTTAACTCAGGTTATCCAAGTCAAGGTGAAATCCTAGTGATTACAAGACAGGGTGTAGTTTACAGCCAAGTTAGCAGGTCAAGTTAAAGGTAAAACACATGAAGCCTAAACCTGACCTGCTATGGGGGAGCCTATTGGTTAAGTTGACCTGTTAATGCATGTGAAAACTACACCCTGCTTTGTCTTCACTAGGATTTTACCTTGAGTTAGTTAAGTTGAGTTAAGAACACACCCTTTTTTTCCCTAGTAAAGACCAGGCCTCAGAAGCTGAGGCCAGGTCTACACTACAAATTTTATATTGGTATAATTATAGCTCGGGGTGTGAAGTATCACACAGCTGAACGACATAGTTGTTCTGACCACACCCCTGGTGTAGGCAGCTCTCCGTCAACATAGCTGCCATCTCTTGGGGAGGTGGATTAACTACACCAATGGGAGAAGCTCTTCCCTGTTGACATAGCAGCATCTTCACTAAAGTGTTACGGTGGCGCAGCTGCTCCAGTGCCACTGCACCGCTGTACATGCAGACAAGCCCTAAGTTTGATGAACTTCAGGGCGAGATCCATTGGTGCACTGGTTCTGGTTTTGTTTTATTAACTTGCCCTGCTATAGCATCTTTCATCCAGGAATCTCAATATACTTTACATGCCATAATGAATGAATCTGCACCACACACTGTCAAGCGAGCAGATGGTTATCAAAGCCCCATATATTCCACACTAAGGGTCCCCTTCTTTACGCCTGATCTCTGTAGTTATCCAATGTTGCATCATGTAAATTCTGTAGCAGCTTCAATGGAGATTTTTTTGTTTGCATGTAAAAGTGAATAATCTATTTAGGATAATATCCATTGTGTGTTTATGCTGACTTTTTAAAATTCAGCAATGCCCCTGTGTGCTGCAGATGTCTGTACAGACATTGGGGAAGGTGGTAATGGGAAGCTGGAGATTTAGGCAGCTGGTTGGGATGTAATTGAGGCTTTTCTATGCTGGAAAGTTGTAAAGCTTTAATTATACTGGTATAGTTAGTGTAAATAATCTCCCAGTGTGTATACAGTTACACCAGTGCAAAGGTGGCTTATACAGTTTATTCCCCTTCCTGTATGGGAACAGGAGTAACTATACTAGTGTAACTAGGACTCTTAATTTTGGTTTGGGATGAGTTTTTTTTTTTTTTTTTTTTTAACCAATGTAGTTATACCATTAACTGCTGGAATTAGCCTACCTTGCTTGTCACCATGAAAGGTTTTCCTCCTTCCCCCCCCTGCTGCTGGTGATGGCTCATCTTAAGTGATCACTCTCCTTACAGTGTGTATGATAAACCCATTGTTTCATGTTCTCTCTGTGTGTGTGTGTGTGTGTGTGTGTGTGTGTGTGTGTGTGTGTAAATCTCTCCTCTGCTTTTTCCACCAAATGCATCCGATGAAGTGAGCTGTAGCTCACGAAAGCTTATGCTCTAATAAATTTGTTAGTCTCTAAGGTGCCACAAGTACTCCTTTTCTTTTTGCGAATACAGACTAACACGGCTGCTACTCTAAAACAAACCAAAATAGTCTGTTTAAAATTAAAACTTGAGTTTAGACTAGGCCTAACTGTGGTGGTGTGGGGAATTTAGTGAAAACACTTTTATTTGTTTTTGTTCAATTTAAAACCCTTTAGGCAACACAGTCATTAGTAGCCTGCTATGGAGCTGTTTCAAAGGTGATACTTTAAATGGGCTTGACGAGCGTGAATTCGTACTCTGGGACTGCTAGATGGCCTGGTTCCTGTTTCTATAGAAACAGTTAAATTGGCAAAAGCCAGGTAAGTGTAATAGGTTTTTAAATCAGTCAGCGTTTTTTACCTTCTTTTCCAGTGATCAAATTTCCATGGAAACTGCCTGGGAATTAAAATTAAGGAAGGCGGGGTCAGGGGAGGGTTCAAAATATTCAACTGTTGACTGTGTATCCATGGAAGTGGAAGTTCGGCATCTTACTGGAGGGGAAACAGGATAAACCTCTGTTCCACGAACCGCCTACTTTTGGTCAGGCAGAAGGAGAGCACCTGGAATTAGAGTTAGGTGCTTTGTGATCAGAGTGGGCCAGTGGGGAATGAAATAAGTGGCATTTTGCTAGCTCTGCCTGGGTTTAGGTTCAGTGGCTATTAATCTGACTATGCAAATAAGAGACAAAGCTTTCTACAAGTGATACAAGATTTTTTTTTTCAAAAAAGAAAAGGAGTACTTGTGGCACCTTAGAGACTAACAAATTTATTTGAGCATAAGCTTTCGTGAGCTACGAAAGCTTATGCTCTAATAAATTTGTTAGTCTCTAAGGTGCCACAAGTACTCCTTTTCTTTTTTGCGAATACAGACTAACACGGCTGCTACTCTGAAACCTAGGATTTTTTTTTAAAGTACAGGCAATTCCATATTATAAAGGAAGGCTGTCAACCCAAAATATAACTTCTTAATTTTATCTTCTGACTATCCACCCTCAACCTGCCAAAATATAAATACAGAGGAGAGGGAGGATGGGCTTGTGGTTAAAACATGGGATAGGGAGTCAGGAGCATTGGGTTTTCTTCCAGGCTCTGTCACAGACTCCCTGTGAGATTTAGGGCAAAACACTTAATCTGTCTGTCGCAAGATATGGATTCTAATCCCAGCTCTCTCTGATCTACTGTGTGACTGAGTTAAGTCACTTCCCCTCTCTGTGTCTTCGCTTGTCTGTTTAAGCCCTTCAGAGTGTTGTGTTTGGCTATGTGTACACTAAATCTGAGTGACATAATGTATACTTACGTATGGGGTGTGAATAAGCCACCACCCTGAGCGATTTAAGTTACACCGACCTAAGCGCCAGTGTGAACAGCGCTATGTTGGCTGCATCAGTGCAGCTGCGCTACTGTAAACTCTGTGTTGTAGCTATAGCCTTTGTGTTGCTTTGCTTGTACCGTGCCTAGCACAATGGGACCCTAATCTCTGCTGTGGCCCCTGGGCATTGGTGTAATACAAATAATGAAGAACAATTTATTATAAATTGGAGGCAGAGTTCTAAATGGCCTCGCTCTCCAGCCTCTTAGTTGGATTATCAATTTCCGTGAGGCAGGGACCTTGTTTCTACACAATTATACACAAAAACACATCATCCAGTAATTAGGAAATCCAGCAACACCCATAATTCTGGCATTTCCTAACTTTTGAGTGCTTGACTTGATAACCGTAATCTTTTAAGGTAATTTTTGGTATAATTTCCAAGGTTTTTTTAAAAATCACATGGGGGGGCCCAAAAATTACATTTTGTAGCATTATATTAACACTCAGATGGGTCATCTGCCGGGTTCAAACCTGTAGATCTGCTACTTTCGTAAGGGAGTAATTGCTGGCAGTAGTAGACTGTTATCCTCTCTTTGGACCAGCACTACCAGGGCGATGAGACACTTTTCAACCACATTTCACAGATATTTGCTGAGAGTAGAGGAGAGGTGAGACTCCTGAATCTTGAGTTCCATTCTAGGCTCCAGAGGGAAGTGTGTTTCAGTGGGTAAAGATTTTTGGTGTGCCTACTTTCCCCCAAGCTTGATCCCCCTTCTTCTCTATCCCTTCCACCCTGTCCCATTCCTGCTTTGGCCTAGTCTCCTTGCCTATGCCATCCCAGTTTCTATTCCTCAGGCTTCTCATTAAAGTCTCAGTCCTTTGTCCCAGTCTCTTTGCCCAACTAGTCCTAGTTCTCTTCCCCCCCCCCCTTTCCTTTTTCCTTCCTCTAGCATTGGTTCACTGTCCCATTCTCCTTGCCTGCTTCTAGTTCCCAGTCTGCCTCCCACTCATCCCAATCCTCTCCCTGCCCCAGGTCTGGCTCTTGTCCACTCAGAATTCAAATGCACCAGCTTCCTCCGGGCCTTGGCAGTAGTGGGTGGTAGTGAGAACACAGGAGTGACTTGTGCCTCTGCTTTCAGTTGAAAGAAGAAAAGGAGTACCCGTGGCACCTTAGAGACTAACAAATTTATTAGAGCTTTCAGTTGGGCTGCCTGGCCTTAGCCCAGCCAGCAGCAGTCCAAAAATGCAACTACAGGGACAGTCCTGCTCAGTTCCCTGCAGTCCAAGGCTGGATGGTGCTTCAGGTGGATGGACTTTTAGCTGTGAAAGTCTGGGAAGTCTCTTTTGCATAAATGCAATCTGTAGTTTTTCAGAGGCCTATAACTCTGGCAAATTTGGGCAGATTTTCACAGGATGGTAAAGGCACATCCCTGACACAAAGGCTATCCCCCCGCCAAATTTTAAGTCCCTGTTTTGAAGCATGGGGTTCTAGGACTTTACAAAGAAAAATCACCAGAATTTAGCAGCAGCAAAAAAACATTTTTCTCTAGTCGCATTCTTAGAAATGGCTGAACCATTTGGACTGAAATTTCAATAGTAATAATAATAATAATAATAATAGCCTGAGGCAGGCACCTCGTATGGGAGATTGCAGCCCAAACAATTTAAAATTTGGCGAAGTTCTATAAGCATCTGAAAACAGGGTCTTATAATGGGGAGTGTCAAGCAACCTTAATAATAAATGGTGCTACTGGTTACACCTGTAATTATATATGTAATGTGTAGTGTAAAGACTATGCTGGTCTATTAACAGGTTGAGATGAGCCTAATTTAAGAAAATCCATATAGACTAGCAAGTAGGATACAACCAAGAATTAAGGAATTTACTAGTAAAAAGAAATAACCAGAGGAATTATTTTCTGAAAACACAGAAGCACTGGGCAGCATGGTGCCAAATAAGATGGCCCAACAAGCTCTGCAAATGCTTGGATTCAGCTCTTGTCCTGGCTTGCTTTTTGTGATTATTTAGTAGAAAAATGGGTGCTCCCCTTCCAAGAACAGGAACTGTGCCAGATCAGTCAGGCTTATGGGAGCGATCTGTTTATGGGTCTGCAAACTTGCTAGGGCACTTGTATAGATAGCTTCCATGGTGGGTGGGTGGGTGGGACTGAGCCATCCATGTGCTTTAGAGGATTTAGTGTTGTTATTTTTTTTTTTTTTTTTTGCTCATCCATTTTTAATTAATGTGATATAAAGGGGAGCGGGGAGGGTAGCCCTGCTCTTACCTTTGAGGCACTGATTCAGCAAGGTAATTAACAACATGCATAGCTCCAGTAAAGCCTACTCCTTAAAATTAGGCACATTCTTTAGTTACCTGCTGAATTGGAAGTTCCTCCTCCCAGGCAAAGATCCTGATAAAAGTAAATGAACACTGAAGTAAAAGAGGAGGACAGACATCCACAAATGCCTCTCTCAATGATAGGGTCATGACAGCCTAGATTAGGGTGACCAGACAGCAAATGTGAAAAATTGGGACGGGGGCTAGGGGCTAATAGGAGCCTATATAAGAAAAAGACTCCAAAATTGGGACTGTCCTTATAAAATCAGGACATCTGGTCACCCTAGCCTAGATCAGCCCCCTTGTTTCCTGAACCTGCATACTTTAATTGTGTTCTTTCTTGGGGTGAGGAGTGTTTTGGAATTGTCTTCCTCCAGCCCCCTGCCCAAATTAAACCTTTCGCCCCTTCTGTGTGTAATTCTCAATTGCTCTGATGCCTATAAAAAAACTTGACGGGGTGCTGAGCCCTCTGTCTATCACGCTGACCAATATTGTCTCATTGTTTCCTCATAGTCCCCTGTCTGTCTGTATCCATCTGTTGTCTCTTGTCTTATACTTAGCTTGTAAGCACTTTGGGGTGGGAAGCATCTTTTTGCTCTGTGTTTCTACAGCACCTAGCACAATGGGGCCCTGGTTGAAATCTGCATCTCTCAGGCATTACTGCAAAACCTATAATTAGGGACAATCCTAACAGGAGCAAAGTGATAGCAATAGGAATTCTTATAGATTCATAGATACTAAGGTCAGAAGGGACCATTCTGATCATCTAGTCCGACCGCCTGCATAACGTAGGCCACAGACTCTCACCCACCCACCCACTCCTCCGGAAAGCCTCTCACCTATGTCTGAGCTATTGAAGTCCTCAAGTCATGGTTTAAAGACTTCAAGGAGCAGAGAATCCTCCAGCAAGTGACCTGTGCCCCATGCTACAGAAGAAGGTGAAAAACTTCCAGAGCCTCTTCCAATCTGCCCTGGAGGAAAATTCCTTCCTGATCCCAAATATGGCGATCAGCTAAACCCTGAGCATATGGGCAAGATTCACCAGCCAGATCCTCAGGAAAGAATTTTCTGTAGTAACTCAGATCCCACCCCATCTAACATCCCATTTCAGGGGATTAGGCCTATTTACCATGAATATTTAAAGATCAATTCTTGTTGGAACATCCTAAAGGAAGACTATCCTCAGAAATACAGACTTGAGCAAACAGACACTACTTATGGCAAGTCAACATTTAAAACCCTGCATAGGTGCAGCTGCACCACTGAAGTGCTTTAATGAAGACACTCTATGCTGATGGGAGAGAACTCGTCCACCTCCCCAGTAGCTGTGTTGACGGGAGAAGCTCTCCTGATGATATAATACTGTCTACACCAGGGGTTAGGTTAGTATAACTGTTGCACAGGGATTTTTCGCACTTCTGAGTGACGTAGTTATACCAGTTATAGGTTTGTAACGTAGACCAGACCTTAGCCTGGGTCAATATCTGGCTTATTGCAAATAAGTAGCTAACAAGGCTGCTGGCATCTGAAACAAGTAGTACGTGCTAAATGCAACAGTGGTTGCATTCTTTTATCTTATCTAATTAGAAGAAAGAAAAGGAGTACTTGTGGCACCTTAGAGACTAACAAATTTATTTGAGCATAAGCTTTTAATGAGCTACAGCTCACTTCATCGGCTGCAAAGTTATTTGTAGGGCAGGCAATCCCCAGGTGGAATTTTAAAGGGCCAGTCAGGACTGTACTTCCTAATTTCTCTCTCCCCTTGCTATTATCAGTGAACTCAAAAGTTAATAATTTTTGGGATGCAGTTTGTAAAGAAATGCTAGTTTTGGGGGTTGTTCAAGTCTGTTCTCTCTTCTGAAGAAATAAAAATTGTACAGGCATCTTCCTTGGATAGATTCAGTGCCAGATGCCAGTTTGACGTTGCTGCCTTGCGTGCAACCTGAGGCTTTAAATATAAACCTTAACAGGTGCGTTTTGTGGACACAACACCTCTAGGGAAGAAAAATGTTTGATCACTGAATGATGGAAATAGAGCACTAAATGGAACATCTGCCATCAACCTATGCAACATGGAAAGAGCTCAACATGATTCATAACGTATTACTAAAGCTATGTCTACGCTAGGGACCTTACAGCAGCACAGATGTACTGCTGCACCTGCACTGCTGTAAGGTCTCCTGTGTAGCTGCTCTATTGCCAATGGGAGAGAACTCTCCTAAGCGACCGTAGCTCTGTGAGCAGGAGAATGTCTCCTACCAGCATAGCGCTGTCTACACCGGCACGGCTGTCGGTGAAACTTATGTCAGTCAGGGGTGTGTTTTTTCCACACCCCTGACTGACAAAAGTGCTAGTGTAGACATAGCCTAAGTGTCTGTATACAATGCTTATTGGCAGCATGCCCACAACTAGAAGCCTGGCATATAGTGATCGAGGGAAAGTGTCCTCTAGTTCAGAGGTCTACAATTTTGGAACAAAGTCTTTTGGGTGGCATCCCTGTTCCCACGTGTGGGCCACGGCTTAGATCATAACTCTGATCATAGAATCATAGAAGATTAGGGTTGGAAGAGCACTCTGGAGGTCATCTAGTCCAACCCCCTGCTCAAAGCAGGACCAACCCCAACTAAATCATCCCAGCCAGGGCTTTGTCAAGCCTGACCTTAAAAACCTCTAAGGATGGAGATTCCACCACCTCCAGAGGTAACCCATTCCAGTGCTTCACTACTCTCCTAGTGAAATATTTTTTCTTAATATCCAATCTAGACGTCCTCCACTGCAACTTGAGACCATTGTTCCTTGTTCTGTCATCTGCCACCACTGCGAACAGCCTAAGTCCATGATGTCCATATGTGTGAATCAAATAAACCAGGCAGTTTGGTAATCAGTGGCACTGTCTCCAGGTGAGACAGGGCACCTTCAACTGGGACTGCGAGAAAGAGGCCAGTGCTTTGCTTTCCATGAGATTTTCACTTCTGTGTGATCACACTCTTTCTTTTTTTTTTTTTTTTTCTCTCCAAACAATCCATGTCCTGCAGTTTAGTTTTCCAGACCCGCCTGGTGGGTATTGCATTTTCCAATGGTCTCCTTTAATGTATGGCAAATTCTGACCTAGGGCTACTGTTCCTCCTCATAGACTGACTACCAGGGCAACTGAAAATAGGACAGTTGCATAGGGAGCAGAGCATGCTTACATGCATCCAGCCACACAGTGTAACTGTGCATGCAACCTGGAGTCCCCTTGTGATCCTCCTCTGGGAACTAAAAATACATTCCTTTAAAGAAACATGTGACATTGAAGATCACCAGACTCTACAGACAGCAGATCACCTCCAGCATATGATTGGGAAAATACTAGCGATCTCCAGTGTTGAGTAATATGTATTAGAGGCAATGGGACTCCCTTATAGCCATGTGCTTGTGATTGTCATTTTAAAATCCTGCTGTAGTTTCCTTAATAAACTTTTCATAAGGTTTTAAATTATACATTTTACTATTCACAGTTCACTCTCTACATAATATAATCTTTTGGGTAGTGGTAGCTAGGGTATTTGAACTTCTCCAGGGCATACAAAAAAAAACAATTACTATTAGATGTCAGAGTGTAAATTAATAAGAATAAGTCACAAGGAAAGACATACAGGAATTTAAAATACACATCTAGAATCTAAGAAGCTATTAAAAAAGAATCAATATACAGAAATACAAAGGCAAAATTGGAAGAAAATTCACAGCAAGGAAAATGTTAATAGATTTTGTTGTAATAAATATGGATTAATAACACATTGCTCTTTTCACCACTGGATCTCGAAGCACTTTACAAAGTAGGGGGGTATCACTGTCCCCATTTTACAGATGAGGAAACTGAGGGACAGAGAGGTTAAGTGACTTGGCTGAGGTCAAACAGTTAGTCAGTGGTAAAGTGGAGAATAAAATCCATAGGTCCTGACTCTCAGATTCCAAATCAATCTACTAAATTGCAGCTGCCTCATGTAAAATTGCACTTTGCTTAATGTTTGAGAAAGAGAAGTATTTTTTTGCCATGTTACTAGATACCCTCAATACCTTGATAACAGTGGGGAAAAATACAGGGCCTACTTAGATTTAGATCAATATACAACTTGCTACCTTTATCCCAAAGGGAACATGCTCTTAGGAGGTTTGAAATATCCAGGCTCTAGTATAATAAAACATGAAGGCTGGAAAATAGCTTAAGTAGTGAAGAGGTTAAGCTCTGAGATAGTTGCTTTATACGATGTTAATCTATAATTTAAGTAAGATGGATGAAGCTGCTCTGTTATAATGTAAGTAAAAGCTTCTCTAAGTCATTGACAAAGCACTGGCACTGCAAGCTAGGAGAATGGTTTCTTCAGTTCACAACCAATGTATTAAATCGATGCATGTGAGCTGATGGTGTATTCTACTTGGTGCTGCTAAAGCAGAGCTCTTTGGTGGATAGGCTGCTGGGAGCATGCTGCCATGTTTATGGTGGGTGTGGGAAGGCCACCTATTCATGGACTTTCCTCTCAGAACAACCCCCTGACCTGACATGCCCGGTATTCACATTAGCTGGGCCTTTTAATCCCCACAGCGAGCCTTGGTTTGAAATTAAGGAATCTCCCAAGCAGTATGGGATGCAGTTAATACAGAAAGGTGGAGTTTTGTTTTGTGTTCAGAATTTGAGGTTTGAATGATAAATACTCTGCAACTTTTGTGATGTATATAGAGAGACATAGTTTTTTAACCCGGCGGAAGAACCATGCAGAAAGAAGCCTTTTTAAGAAGTCGTGGTTTATTAATACAGTAGCTGATCTGGGAGCATAACAAAGGTTCTGTTGTGTTATTGTATATCAGAGCCAAAAAATCCCTAAGGAGTATATCTCTAGCATCATGCCTGGGGGATTATGCATGCAACTGCTGTTGCCAATAATGAGTCGTGTGGCTAATCAGCCATGCACAGCTCTGAAACGTTTCCCCTAGGGACGGATCCTAATAGGTGCTCTTCATACTCCTGAGCTACTGAGCGTCTTTAAATCCCATCCTGGTTAATGGAACATGTGGCCATTAGGCACTTACCAAAGTCAGACCCTAGATGTCCAGCTCTGGCAAAAAGAAGTCAGGGAAAATCAAAATTAAGGCTGAAGTGCTGTCCTTAACCTGCTCTGTTGTGTCTAGCATCCCTGATAGGGTAGGCAAGACTAGCCATTATGCAGAGGAGCTTCCCTTACCTGCTGCAACATGCTATGCATAATAAGTGGAATTAAAAATGTATAACAAAAAGAAGTCTGTACTGTGTTTATTTTCTCACTGGTTTCCTGGTCATAGGCTTTTAATTTACACATCAAAATCCTTTTTTCTTTTCTTTGTTTTCAAACTGCCAGCACTACAGCTCTTCCTGAAATCTGAAAAATCAAGCCCTGTTCTTCCTCTGAGACCATAACACAAAAAGATTCTGAGATCAGAATCTTATCTGTAATCAGAGCAGAATCCAGCTCGCTCTCCCACAGTTGTATTGGCTCTGAATTGCCTTGAATTGGAGCTTGGGGGATTTATGCCAGCTCATGCAGTCTCAAACTTGAACCCCAGCCTAATGCCAGGTTTATAAGTACAGCACTGCAGTGGCGCAGCTGTACCGGCATGGCTGCTCTGCTGCAGCACGTGTGGTGGAGATGCTCTATGCCGCCTGGAGAGAGCTTTCCTGTTGGCATAATAAACATGCACTCACCTCTGTGAGGGACATAAGCTATGTCGGGGGAGATGCTCTCCTGCCAACATAGCGCTGTGCACATGAATGCTTAAGTCGGTGGAACTTACGTTGCTCAGGGGGGTGGAACATTCACATAAGTTTTGCCAACATAGGCTGAGTGTAGACAAAACCTAATCCTGGTATGAATCCTGCCTCTTCAGATCCACTCTAGGTTTAATAGTGTATGGCTACACTATAGGCTCACATGAATTGAGACCATCTCAGTTAACTTTTCTTGATTCAGGCTGACGTGACCATACTGTAAACTAACAATTGTGTGTCACAGGATGCTGTCATGGCCTGCACGTGACTTATGTTAGATGCAATGACTTCTGGAAGAACATATCCCATAATTCATAGCATGACTGCAAACCACACCACTCTAGGAATACTTTCACTGGGTATTGTGGGAGAACCTGTCTGCACTCACTGGGGATTATGGGTAGAAAGATCTAAACCCAGGAATTTCTACAATCCATATAGTTCCGGGAAGCTATGCTCCTTATTTTATTATCTGGCCTGTATCGTAACTGGTGTCATGGCATAGATCCCACAGAGGTATGACCCGCACACAATATTGGCAACTTTAATAGAGCTACTTTCAGTTTGGTGAAAGGCAGTGGAAACAGGTGCCATGATGTGGGGGAGAGGGGCATTCCAGCAGTAGTTGATTCCCCAAAGCAGACAGATATAATGCTGAACATGCCAGGTACATGTACACATAGGCACTGACTTTTGGTTTTCCTGGTAGGTGCTCCACCCCGCTCCACCCTGAGGCCCCGCTCCTGCTCAGCCTCTTCCCACGAGGCCCTGCTCTTGCTCCATCTCTTCCTGCCCATGCTCCCCACCCCTGAGGCCACACCCTCCACCACTCACTCCTCTCTACCCCCCTCCCCCGAGCGCCTCCTGCCAGCCGCTCACTGACCAGTGGCCAGCCCTGGGCCCGAACCACTGTGGCTGGTGAATGCAGAGCACCCCCTATTTTTTTCATGAGTGCTTGAGCCCCAGAGCACCCATGGAGTCGGGCCTATGCATGTAGAGCTGCAGGAAAGGCCTCTCTGGTGCAAGTGGGTGCCATCTCTAGTACTGGCCCTGGGCACGGAATGGCAGGAGTGCATCATCATGGAGATATAGGTTGACCAGCATCTGGAGCTTCTGAATGAGGAAGGTCACATTCCTGGAGCTGTGTGAGGAGCTCACACCAGCATGCAACACCGGAATGTGAAGATGAGTGTTGCCATCCTGGTCCAGAAGCACATGTGCCTGTCATTCTTTCGAAGCAGCCACTCCCACTTGCTACAGATCTGTGGGCCACCAGGCTGGGGCTGGCAAGTCAGCTATGGATGCTGTGGTGATGTATGTCTGTGCTGCACCTACACATGGGGACAGTAACCAGTGTCCCTGATCTCACAGTAGGTATTGAGCTACCCCCTCAAAGTGAAAATGGGTCTATCAACAGGAAAGAAAATTCTCATGATGCAGGTCTTGGTCAACATGGGTAATGATAGAAGTTAGCAATAGAGTGAAGGGACTGTGATATGATGTATACTCCATCCTGGGTCTCAATGAGTTAAGTGGTGCTGAGATTTCAATTTGTGCTCCTGGACAGTGGGCAAGGCCCAGTTAAAGATGAGTTCCAGCTGGGGAAGGAACTGAGTGGTTTGTATAAAGAGAGGAAATCTTAGGAGCCCAGGGGAGCTATAGGGAAAAATCTTTGTAGTCCTCTGAGTAGTAGAGGGTGGAACTTTGAGAGCTCCAGAGAAGCCACTGGGGTGGAGTATGCTCTGGTGGTGAGCCTTGGCCTGGACCTCCAGGGAAGAAACCTAGGAAAGGCTTCAGCTGCAGAGGAACTTCAGGAGGGAGCCCTGATGGGAGAAGGCAGCAAAGGTGAAGGAGACTCCTGAAGTGGGCCTGAGAGACCATCAACTGACAGGCAGATGCCTGGAGGTAGATGGAAGTGGAGGATCCAGAGTAGAAACAAGACTCCATGAAGGTATTTGTTGAGTCTACATTCTGGAAAAGAATGAAGAGCTGTGGGGGACCAAAATGGGTTAGCTGTCAGGGTGGTTAAGCACTGGAATAAATTGCCTAGGGAGGTTGTGGAATCTCCATCATTGGAGATTTTTAAGACCAGGTTAGACAAACACCTGTCAGGGATGGTCTAGATAATACTTGGCCCTACCGTGAGTGCAGGGGACTGGACTAGATGACCTCTTGAGGTCCCTTCCAGTCCTATGAATCTGTGAAAATGCCATCCTAAGGGAGGGGGCAGAGGTTGCTTTCATTGCAGTTTTTGTTTTGCTTTTGAGTTTGGTTGAAAGACTCCAATGAGAAGCCCTCCCATGGGCAGCCTGTGACTTCTGCGTTTAGGGAGACTGGGCATGACCATTGGAAGCTCCCTAAACGTTGGGGGGCACCAGCACCTAGACTGTGGCCCTGCTCTGCCCTGAAGCTTGTCCCTGCTCAGCCTCCTCCCCCTGAGGCCCTGCCCACGCTTCACCCCCTCTCCGCCCCAGGCCTTGCTCCTGCTCGGCCCTCTCCCCCAAGGCCTCCCTGCTCTCGTCTCTCTGCCATCTCCCCTGTGGCTCCCCTGCCTGCTGCTTATGCCTCTCTGCCTCCAGCAGGCGGGGGGGACCTTTGGAGGGGGTGGAGAGGCACAAGTGGGGGGATTTCTAGGGAAGAGGTGGAGCAAGAACAGGGCCTAAGGAAAAGGTGGGGTGAGAAGAGGAGCAGTGCGTGTAGGGCCAGGGGTAAAGAGGACAAGCGGGAGTGGCGTCTTGGGGTGGAGCATAGGCGGGGCCACGGGTGAAGAGGACAAGAGGGAGCAGTGCCTTGGGGTGGAATGTAGGCTCGGTGCCCTTTGGAGGTGTGCTGCATCCTGTTTGGGGAGGCTTAGCCTCCCCAGGCCTCTTATACCCACCACCCATGGCTGGGGCCACTGCTCTGACAGAAGAGTGGCATGGAAGAGGAGTCCTGAAGGGGTGGAAGATACTGGATGGATGACCAGTGTTGTGTGGACTGTGACAAAGTTAGGCTGGACAACTGCAAGAGCGTGGTATGTTACAATGATAAAGGCCCTTTTCTCTATACGCTGAGAAGGGACTAACTCAGGACAAGTAGGGGCACCTGAGTCCAATTAAGGGCTGCCTGAGGTCTTTAAAACACCTCCTCTGGTAAGAGAGAGAAACTGCTGGCAAGAGCCTGTCCTCCTTCCTACAGGAGAGACAACCAAAGCTCAAGTGAGCTGTAGCTCACGAAAGCTTATGTTCTAATAAATTTGTTAGTCTCTAAGGTGCCACAAGTACTCCTTTTCTTTTTGCGAATACAGACTAACACGGCTGCTACTCTGAAACCAAAGCTCAGTGGCTGTTTAGGGGAAGGACTGATACTCCAGGGCCACTGACAGGATGGGGGTGCACACACACCCTTCATTCATATTTGTGAGGTTTTTTTCTTTTGTTTGGTGGAGGAGCTCCAGGCCTCCCTTGCACATACTGATAAATAAACACCAAGAAGGAAGTTAAACGCTGACCAAAATGGGGCTGATTTACTCCAGGCCCTGCCACTGCCAGAGGCGGAAGTGCTAAGTTGAGGGAGATGGAGGAGGTGCTTTGCCACAGGGACAGTGATACCCAGGAAGGTGACAGGTTTCAGAGTAGCAGCCGTGTTAGTCTGTATTCACAAAAAGAAAAGGAGTACTTGTGGCACCTTAGAGACTAACAAATTTATTAGAGCATAAGCTTTCGTGAGCTACAGCTCACTTCATCGGATGCATTGAGCTGTAGCTCACGAAAGCTTATGTTCTAATAAATTTGTTAGTCTCTAAGGTGCCACAAGTACTCCTTTCCAGGAAGGTGAGAGACTTCACACTGATCTGGCTGGAGGGCTGTGTAATGAGAAGCGGCTGGAGCGCCCATTGGTGGAGGGTCTTGATGAGGCAAGCCTGCCAGGCCACAGGAACGTACTGGGGTGAGTGCACTCTTCTACAGGAATGTTTGCATCTTCTTTACATTTTGAGGATGTTGAAGAATTGCTTTTATTTATTTAAAAGAAAAAAACCAATTCACAGGTGCCTGTAGCTATAAGGTTCCTCTGTACATGTGCCTTGTGGAATGTTCCCAGCATAGCTGGCCTCACCAGCTGGCACAGACCCAGCAAATGATGACTGAAGGTAACTGAACTTACAACAAATAATGAAATGATTACTGCCAGCCTGTTGCTGGGTGCATGGGGGTGCTGATACCCCACTTCAGCTCTGTCTGAGCTTTCAGCAGTTTGGGTACATGCAGCCTTTTAGTCTTAACTCACCCCAGAGCTCTGTGTTAACTATCTAAGCATAGTCTAGACAGGACTCCCAGCTCTGATGTCCCACTGCAAGGTGGAGACATCACTCTCTGAAGTTGAGCTGGTCCCTAGGTTGCCCAAACTGTGGCCTTTCCTTGACTTCTGGTGCAATGGAAAGTTTCTTTCTCTACTTTTCTTTGTCCAGATTCAGGCAGGCTTGTGGCTGGTGATGTCTTTTATTTCAGCAAAAACAACAAGGAGTCCTTGTGGCACCTTAGAGACTAACAAATTTATTTATTTGTCAGTCTCTAAGATGCCACAAGGACTCCTCATTGTTTTTGCTGATACAGACTAACATGGCTACCACTATGAAACCTGTCACCATGCAAGGGTTTTATTTCAGGGATGGTTTTCTTTTTCTTACCAGTGCTTATGGTAACTAAGACAGCTGTGTGTGTGTGTGTGTGGGGGGGCCCTCTATGGAGTCGGATGCTTCATGTCATCTGAGCTCCCCTTGCTGAGGAGCAAAATGGAGGGTTTTTTTTCCTATCCTACTCTCTAGAGAGTAACTAAGGGTTGATGTGTCCTCGTGCTGCTGCTGGAAGCCAAATCCCTTCTATTATTGCCAACCCCAAATGTCCCCAAGACACCTTGAGTGGCTTAAAAATCAAGGGTTGGGTTTTTTTGTGGGTTTTTTTTTAAATTGTGTTCTTTTTGTATTGCCTTCTGTGGTGTGTGGGGTTTGAGTTTTTTGTTGTGTGGGTTTTTTTTAAAAGCCTTTTAATGTGCACTTTCATCACATTTTCCAGCTTTGCTTTGCAACTATGAGGGCTATTAATGTTAAAGAAAATGAAATTCTCACTTAATCACAGGACTGCAGTAGCTAGGGCTTTAAGCAAAACACCAAATATCATAAACTTCTCAAGAATTGGCACCACTGTAAACATTGTGCTGGTTTGGCCTAGGTGTGCATATCTGGATGGTTCTAGATATATGCAGACAGTTCAGAATTTGGAGTTGATTGTCCAAACAACTAGCCCTATAACTCCTCTTCCTTCTCTCCTGTGTCCCAGTCCCCACTGGCACCTTGGGTCCCAAGGTTAGGCAGGCAAGTTCCCTTTCATTTTCTGTGCTGCTGACTGATATGAGAGAGCTGCTTTTCAGAAGCCCCAAAAAGGGGCAAAGGGGTTATAATTTTATTATAATTTATAATACTATTGTGCCTAGAGGTCCCAGTCTGGGATCAGGCTCCTATTGTGCTAGGTGCTGTACGCGCATGCAGTTGAAAAACAGCCCTTGTCCTAAACTGCTTACAGGCTTTGCAAGGGGAGGACAAGCTAACAGTGAAACCATCCTGTTTAATAAAATATGTTGGGCATAGAGCATGGTGGAGAGTGTTAATGAATGAGACAATAGAGGAGAGTGCAGGGAAGAGGGGACTAGAGCAAAAGAGGAAACTGGATATTGATGGGCTGGGAACTATGGAAGGACTAGGTAACAGGAGAAAGAAAAGCAAGCAGGTGAGCACAGTTATTTCACAGGTTTACCCCAAAACTGCCAATGCCAACCTTGGCTACAAGTCAATAAAATATCACTGGGAAGAAGGGCTAGAAAAGCAGCAGGAAGGTGACAAAAATGCAAATTAACAAGAGGGACAGCAAAGGGTTAGCAATGGGGTTGGTGGGGTGTTGGGAAAATATTTTTTGTGACAAATAGTTACCGAAAACTCTTTCCTTAACTAAAGCTTGAACTTTGACAAAATTGACCTTTTTTGTACTTTCTTTTTTAAAAAAAATCAATTTTGTTGGAAAACATTTTTGACCAGTTCGTTAGGAATTGTGTGTGTTTAGTTTTTTCGTTTTTTAATAAGTGTTGTGTAAAAAGAATGTGACCAAGACTCAGAGATAACAGTATGCCTGGCCATTGCTATGCTTATCAATGGATTATTTAAATTCATCTTCATAGAAGAATTTTCTTTGTTTGCTCTCCACACAAGGAACTCTTTAGCTAGACTAAACAGAAATGGTTTCTAATGTAAATAATTGCTATCCATGCCTTGCAGAGTACAAGGAAGATTAGAGATGGGTTGTCCTGTGAAAGCAGGAGGAGAAGGAGGTGAGAGTGAGTGGAATTAAAGCGGGGGAGCCAATAAGGTGAAATGAGATCAAATTAACATGGTGGGAGGCCATGCTTCCCTTCTGGCCTACTGCTGTGCATTGAACTCATGGGGGCAATTAAGCCCAGAGTTCGCTGCCTAGGTGGAATCTAGTGACAACCCCACACAGTTATGGGCAATAGCAAATGTATGGTGTTGGGATCATAGCATTTTCTGCTGGCCCATCTGGTCTGATGTACTTTGTCTGGAAGCAGCTGATATCTGCTGCTCCACAGGGAGGTAAAACCCAAACACCTTCCCCACCTCTCTTAGGTACCTAATTCAACTATGTGGTTGGGGTTGGGGGAAGGGTTGGATTCCTGCTTCACCCCAGTAGAAGCAAGCTGCCTCTGTATGTTTGCTTATACCCATTATTTTCACTTTTTCTACTGACTGTAAGATCTTTGGGGCAGGGACTGTAACTTCTTAGGTGTGCATACAGCACCTAGCACAGTCAGGCCCTGCTCCTGATAGTGGGTTCTCACTGGCTGCTGCCATATAAAATAATGGCTTAAGGAGTCCAAATCTGAGAGACGTTCTTAAGGCCTGGATAAGATGGGCTTTCTTAGGCAGTGTAGCCTAGTGGACAGAGCACTAGACTGGGATGCAGGGGGCCTGGGATCTCTTTCCAGCTCTTCCCCTGGCCTGTTGGGTGACCTGGGCAAGTAACTTCCCTTTTTGGTGCTTCAGTTTCCCCATCTGTAAAATGAGGCTAATGGTACTGACCTCCTTTTGTAGAGTGGTTTTGATCTACTGATGAAAAGTGCTGTATCAGAGCTAGATATTATTTAGTTGTTGTTAATTCTTTGTGTGGGCCAAAAGAGAAGGCATTATACAAGCCTTCTCCCCACCTGGTCACAGCCAGAGACTGCAAGGTTACTGATCTGCATCCACTGATGCTGTTGGCAATGATACAGGGTCTGCCTGAAAAGTTGCTTGTGGAAACCTAGTATAAATTGACTTTCACACTTTATTAAACTTTAACTCTTTGCTTTGAATTTCCAGGATTTTGAATATCTATTGCTTTGTAATGCCAGTATGCTAACATGCTCATTATTTGTATTCTAATCATATACAAAAGTGTACTGTTTTAAAGGTGCATATTTACAACCTTAAGCCTATTGTAAAGCTTTTATAAAGGAGTAGATACATAATTTTATCTTTCTAAAGGGTTTTTTTCCACCTTGGTCTGGGTGCTTTCTTGGTCTGTGGTTTTTTTTTTTTTTGAAAGATCTGGGGTATTCATGTTGTATAAGGTCAGCCTGTGCAGGGGTAAAAACCTTTGGTGACTAATGAATTTGGCAACGGACTAATGAATTCTGTAAAGATCACCAAAGGCAGCCAGAGTATTTATAACTTCCTTTTTTGAGGTGACTGTCTCCAAAGTAATCGTATGCATTAGATCTTGTGAAGCTCTTGTGAATAAAAGCGTTCTGAAATTTCTAGGGCAAGCTGGCTTTTAAATGTGACTGGGGGAAGGGAATATTAGACCTCAAAGAAAAAATGTAACCACTATGGGGGTTTTCAGGAAGTTGGAGAAACAAGCTTGCTTGACGGCCCCTCAATTTTGTCTTATCTTCTGTAACCATAGATCAGATCTATGCAGGTCAGCCTGGGGCCAGAGCAACAATTCTGTCTGAAGGAGGAAGGATGGTTTTGCACTTGTAGCTCTTGACTGGGACATGTGAATGTTGCTCCATACCCAGCTTGTCCACAAGTGTCATGTGTGAGTTTGGGCAAGTCACTTGGGGTGAATTTCCAAAAGCAATGGGGAACCAATGAGAGCTTTTGAAGAGAGCTACCCTTCATCTGTTTGGGCCTCCATTCCCCACCCCCTGAAACCTGGCCATATTTCCCTTGTCTGTTTAGACTATAAGCTCCCTTGGTCTGGGTTCGTAATGTGCCTAACAAAATGGGACTTTTCTCAGTTGTGGCCCCATGCGCTATTGTAATGCTAAATGAGCAAGATCTATTTTTCCTCCTTCCAACTTCTTGAAGTCTCATAATGGAAAGCCTGGTGTACTATAACTACAGAGAGCAAGCAGTGCCCTTGTAATGAGACTTCATGGCAGTCCTATGAGGAGGATAAACATAAACTGCGGCTCCCAGAGGGGAAGCAATATACCCAAGGTCACACAGTGGATCAATGGCCAGAGGTGGGAACAGAAACCATCCTTTCTGCTTTCCAGGCAGCTGCTCTAAGTACTAGTCCCCACTCCCTCTCCCTTTGCTTAGCATCCTGCAGAGGAGTGTTACCGGGCTTTGAGTTGTAGCTATTGTGCCTCTCCCTGGGAGTACTGTTACTGCTCTAATAAATTTGTTAGTCTCTAAGGTGCCACACGTACTCCTTTTCTTTTTGCTCCAAGGGAGAACACAGCCAATCCCCAGCTGGATCAGCCTTTCCCCACCGCTTTGACTAGGATTTCAAAATGTAAATGCCTCTGGGGTGTCTTGGACAACACCTGGGCAGGGGAGACCCTCACCTTGTGGTCTGGTAGGAGAGACCCCAGCCCTCCTGCTATCTCTGGGGGGGGCCCCTACTTCTGGTTGCCTAGAGTGCTGGGTGGAGGGAGACCCCCCCAACCCTTCCTTGTGCTATATCCCTTGGGGCCTCGGGGGGGAGACCCCAATGAGGACCCTATACCCTGGCTGGCTGGAGCTCGGGCTGGGGACTGCCGCCCCCCACCCTTCCCCCATTTCTCTGCCTGGGAACTTGACCCCTCCCCTCCTGCCCAGCCCCTCCCCTCGCCCGCCGCGCACGCCGGCCCCTCTCCCTGCCCGGCCCGCTCTCCGGCCGCAGTCGGAGGCGAGCGCTGGGGGGCAGCGGCCCGGCAGGGAGCGAGCGAGCCCCGGAGCGGAGCCGCCGGAGGGAGCCGCGCACGCCTGCCTGCCGCTGCGCCCCGGGGAGCAGCTCCATCCCTGCCCCGCTCCCGTCCACCGGGGCTGCAGCTGCTGCTGCTGGGGGGCCGGGTGGGGGGCAGCGTGCCCGGGACCGGGGGCGCAGGAGATACAAAGGAGCGGCCGCTGCCGGGCAGGCAAGGGGGGAGGCGGACACAAGGTGGCATCCTGCCAAAGGGCTGCGGAGCCCCCCCCCATAAACCCTCAAGGCAGACCCAGCTGGAGACCACCCGTCACACTCCCCCCGCGTGGAGGACGGCAACCTGGACACTGACTCTGTGTGGTTCCCTCCCACTCCCCAGGGGAAATCTGTCCCAGCCGGGGAACGAGCCTAGCTCTTGGAAGCAATTGAAAACACTTTTCTTCCCACCCCCCTCCCCCTTTTTTTTTTTTTCTCTTTTGCTTTAGCGGAGGGAAAAATCTGGGCAGTGTTCGTTGTCATCTCCCTCCTAAATATTAGGGATTTCCACCGAAAGAGGGATAAGAAACCTACCAAGAGGGGGTGAAATCTAGGGGAGGGGAATATTTTTGGAAGGAGATCCACGCCCCCCTCCTCCCGGTTTTTTTTTTTTTTTTTTTTTTTGGACATTAAAAAATTCTTATTGTGCAGGGCACAGGTTCCCAGCTTCCTAGGAAATCCTCTGGATGGTGAGGAGCTGATTTGAAAGAAGAATAATAATAATAATACAAGGATACAGCTGGGCCCTGTTTGCTTTTCCTGGTTTTTGTGTGTGAAGATGCTGTCCTACAGCGTGCTGGATGCAAATGTGGTGGATGTGGAGAAAAGGAGAAACCCTTCTAAGCACTATGTGAGTACAGACAAGATGACATGCTTACCCTCTGATTCATGTTGCATGCTGTAGCAGGGAAAAATCCTATTATAGGAGCAAATGTGTTAATTTATTGCCCCATCATTCAACAAATATTTACTGTGTTTTCAAGAGCATGTAGGTAAAGTGATATAGGCTGGATTGTTCTCTATGTGCCCCAGTAAATTTCTACAAAACACTTTTTTTTCTGTGCCAAAAGCACCCCCTCCGCCCCCGCATTGGAATTTGCAAATGTTTGATTTGTATATTAGTAATCTGTTAAACTTAGAATTCTAATGGGTGGACCCTGCAAGTCACTCACCATAACTGCATCTTGAGCCGAAACTCCAGTGGGGAGTAATATTTTAACATCTGCTCCCTAGATTATAAGAGTGTAAGAATTTGCATTTTTAGTATGTGCAAGACAGGGTGCCTTTTAGAGGAGCCCCTTTAAAATCCGTGCAGTTGAATATATTCCAAAGTAGTTCTCCCAATTTTGTAGTTGATAGTTTTCTTATATATTGCTGGAGTACTGTGAAACCACTTTCTCTCTAGTGCTTGTTTAGGACTGATTCTGCTCCAGTGGGTGAAGTGCTAATCTGGGAAATCCAGGTTCAGTTCCCTGCTCTGCCTCAGATTTCCAGTGTGACCTTAAGCAAATCACTTAGCCTCTCTGTGTACTAGTTCCCCATCTGCACAATGGGGTGATAGCACTGATCTACCTCTGAGAGGAGTTGTGAGGCTAAATACACACAAGATTGCAAGATGCTTAGATACTATGATAATGAGTGGTCATATAAGTAACTAAGACAGAGACTGTTTAATGGAGGTGGCCTTCTATGAAAGGAGGAGAACTATACTTGATAAGTTCGTACACTATATATGGGGGGGGGGGGGGGAGAAAGAGTCCTCTTAATACAGGAGCAGCTTAATAAGTGTGGCCTGTCATAGAGATTTCACTGTAATTTTTCCCCCACTAGTTTTTCATCACCCCAAATAGATTGCATTGATGTTGCTTTGTTCTCTTTTTGTCTACTTCCTTCCATTGTTAAGGTGGACTTGCCCTACTTGCTCAGCAAAGGTCCAGTTCAGCATGGAAGGGGTCCCTTAACTCCCTTATTAAACCCTCATCCAATTCAGTAAATTATGCAGTGCTTGCTGTGCTCCAGCGGGGAGCAGAGCAGGACACGGCTGTTGTAGGTTTCTGGAGTTAGCTAAGGAGGAGGTTCTGAGGCATCAAGTTAGCATTTTGCTTGTTGGTCTTGTAAATTTTAAAAAGACTTCATGCTTTTGAAATGTGTATTTGCCAAGTTGTCGAGGCAGACTCAACACTTGTTTCCTTTTCATGTCTGCTTCACCTTCTGTCTTCACACCTCACTGCTAAATGGAGAAACCATCAGACAGGATTGCTGCAAACCCTCCCAAGATACCAGTATTGCAGTATGTCCCTCCCTGTTGTGTGGCGGTGTTGCCTAAAGCTGCTGATGGCATGCAATAGAGTATGCTCTTCTGTGCCCTGTGGTTGAAACATACACATCAATTAGACAAGGCTTTTGAATTTTCTAGGTTTGTCGGGGTTTTAGTTATATAACCCTTTTTGTATGTTCTTCTCAAAACCAACATTCCTTTAGTGGACTTTCCTAGAAGAGTTGATTTATAGAAGATGAATCGGTCATCATGCTTCTTACTATGCAGTGTAGTTGTTGCCCTGTGGGTCCAGCTCAAAAACCAGGGCAAAGCTCAGGGCATGGTTTACTTTGGTGCTTAAAGAAAAGGAGTACTTGTGGCACCTTAGAGACTAACAAATGTATTTGAGCATAAGCTTTCATGAGCTACAGCTCACTTCATCAGATGCATTCAGTGGAAAATACAGTGGTAAGATTTATATATACACACAGAACATGAAACAATGGGCATTACCATGCATCCGATGAAGTGAGCTGTAGCTCACGAAAGCTTATGCTCAGATAAATTTTGGTCTCTAAGGTGCCACAAGTACTCCTTTTCTTTTTTGCAAATACAGACTAACACAGCTGCTACTCTGAAACCTGTAAGGAGAGTGATCACTTTAGATGAGCTATTACCAGCAGGTAGGGAGGGTGGTATTTAAGCATTCTGAGCAGTTAGCCTGCAGCCACCTCCCCTTAGGGCTGTACTCTTGCTAAAGCTCCTAGCCTAAGTAGTTATAGGTCCTGTGTATGCTAAGAGTGGAGATCTTAACCCTGATATCTTGTCAGATTTCCACTTGAGCAGTTGCACTCTGTCTACTTATTCCTCCATTGTTTCATGTTGGATAAAGAGTTGTTCTTCATTTCCTGTGTAATGTTGTTTGTACGGCTGCTGTGTGCCTCCCCAGAGGTGCCTCAAATTTATTGCTGTGTTGTGATTTCTATGTAGAAGTTTTTAGTAACATTCTGTAAAGCACTATGAACTTACAAAAGATGCTAGATAAGTAAAATCATAATTTCTTGGTCCCTAAAAAGAAACCTACAAAGGTATATTTTTATTCTTTATAACAGGATATATGTGAAAGATCTAAAAACAAAAGCATTTACAGTTTGAAACACAACCTGTTCCTCATTCACCTACCTGTCAAGTATTCTGATTTTTTTTAATCTGTTTCCACAGCAAGAGTTGACATTGTATCTTATACAACTGTCTCAAATCTCTTCTCCTCTCAGTTGTTCAATTGTCACTCTTGACACTTTCAGGGCAATTTACCGATTTCTCCAATCACTAGAGTCGTCCAGGGAAGATAAGACCAGAATTTCGAATGTGTCTTTTTGTTAGTTTAAACTAAAACAGCAAAAAAAAAAAAGGGCACAGCTTCTTTTCTCAGCATCCTCACCCCTGTTTGCAGGTTGCCTTAAGTACAGAGCTTGCTCTCATGCATCCTCACCTAAATGCGCAGTATTTTTTGGGGACCATACAGGATCTTTTTGCGTATTTGACATGCTTAGATTTGGAATCTCTTGGTGTGCGGTGGTGGTGGTTTTTTTTTTTTAAAGGCACAAGTTTATTTGTGGTTTACCTACAATACAAAGAAGAAACATAAAATAACTTCTTCTCAGAAAAATTATCTTCTCCATCCATTTCCAACTTTGCATCTGATATCAGGCCAGGTCTATACCAGAGTTTTGTTGGCATAGCTGTGTTGGTCAGAAGCGTCTGCGTGGGAGAGGAAAAAAAATCACATCCCCTAGCCAACATAGCTATGCCAGCGAAGCCCACAGTATAGATGCAGCTATGCCAACAGAAGAGTGTGTCTGTTGGCATAGCTAATGTCACTGAGGAGGTGGTGTTACTGTGCTGAAAGAAAAACTCCATCTGTTGGCATACACCATGTCTCCCCTGCCAGAATAACTATTCTGGTACTACTCTACAGGCAAAGCCTTTGTAGAATAGACAAGGCTTCTAGCAGTGCAAGTATTTCGTATCTCTGGTGTTTCCCATATCCTCAAATTAATGGCCTGACCATTATGTCAGCTGCTTTCTCCTCCACAGCTGACCAGATGTATGGTGATATGCATTATCCTAGTGTCATCACTGTACTCTCGAGTACTTATGCTGAGATATCAAGGTAATGGACACACACATTGGTACAAATTTTCTCTTAGAGCATCATTTGGCTTCCTGTGACAGTGGTGCTTGGTTACAGTACAGTGCATAGGCTGAGAAAAGGTAAAATGCCAGATAGAACTGGTTAGACCCTCTCTGCAACTGAAGCAGTTAAATGTGCTGCTGACTCCAGCCATCTGAGAGTCACATATATTATCTATAATTCCTTGCCAGAGTAATTATTTCCTAATGTGATCTCCACATGATTCACACTATAGATATTGCATGAATTCCTGTAAATAGAAGCTGTGACCACTTCACCCGAGCTGTTTGAACATGATTGTCAGCCAATGCATGTGATTGATAATCTTTTCATGTCGTAAGGGAACAAGTGTTTCTATTCAGATGTTCAACTCTTTGATTGCCTCTACTGTGAAGGGAGGGTAGGAGTTGGCTCAACATTACAAGCAAGTTTGTGCAGGTTAAACTAATTATTGTAAAATGTGGGCATTTCTGAAAAACTGACTAATATTTCACCAACTTACTTGCCAGATCTGCTCCCCTTGTGTATTCAGAGTCCTATCTACTTCTTTTAATGACAAAGATCCTTGCTATTCTTGTTAGCCCTATAGAGCTAACATGGGAGCAGGAGCTGGATTCCATTCTGGCTTATGCATCAATGGAATAGTTAAATAATTCCAGTTGCAGGACTGAATTTTGCCCTCTGTCTTCAGGGGGGCTGCACAGGTATGACAATATGTGGCTGGTTATTGATGGGTTAAAAATGGCTTACCCCAACTTTCAGACCTCTGGTTGAGTTTGCAGGACTGGAGATTGCAAGTGGATGCTTTTTTTTCCTTTCTAAAGTGGACAAATCTGCTCTGGAGTTAGGGGGGACGCTAACAAACATGAAACCCCACGAGGCCTCTGATTCAGAGCTGTTCCTCAGACAAGAATATTCCTTTGTATGTAAAGAAGTATTCCTGCTTTTAACTGAGTTAATTGTTCACAGTGCCCTAGATATGGGGTAGCATTTTCAAACATGACTTAGGAGCCTGAGTCCTGCCTGCTGTCAAAGGGACCTAGGTCTTGTCTAAAGAAGAAAGTTGCATTGGTTTAACTGAAGGTGTAATTTCAACTCAATTTAGTTAAGCTGGTGTGAGTGATCTGAGGCCATGTCTACACTACAAACTTTGGCTGGCAAGTAGCATTGGCATAAAGCTGCCAGTTAGTATATCACTCATCCACATGTATAGTCCATTCCTTGCATCAGTGCTACATGTACTCATCAGGAGAGCTTGTGTTGATGCACATCATGGGTAGGTATCAGTTTGCAATTCACTACCATGCAGTGCACTGTCTTTTGGAAAGTTTTGGCAATGCCTGGTGGGACAGAAATAAGTCACCTGGTGTGACTGGGAACAAGGAGTCAAGTTCCCACCTTGCAATTTTCTCCATCCCATAGTGTCAGCCATAACTTTGGAACATTTAAAAAAAAACCCCACATGGCCCTCCATGCTGCCGGCCATCTCTGACAGAGGCCTGGAACCTGCACAGCTCTGCACTATTGTCCTGAGCATTGCAAGCGCAGGACACATGATCCTCCAGTATTTGCAGAGCCGTAAGAAGAACTGCATCAGTGGGTAACATGACAATTTCATAGAGGACAGATTGCTGTGGGCCATAGCGAAAACCAATTCAAGGTTGTTAACATTCATGGTGCAGCTGCAGATGGTGGAACACTGCTTCCAGATCTCAGAAACAGGCACTGTCTGGTGGGATCATATCTTCATTCAGGTGTGGGACCATGAGAAGTGGCTGCAGAACTTTTGGATGTGAAAGGTCATGTTCCTGGATCAAGGTGCACCAAGTTTGCCCCAGTCCTCTAGTGCAGGGATACAAGAATGAGAGATGTGCTGTCAGCAGAGAAACTAGAGGTGATCGCACTGTAGAACTTGTATTGCCAGATTGATAGTCAATGGGGAAACCATTCTGGAGTTGGAAAATCCACTCTAATGCCACTGCCATGCAAATGTGCAGAGCCATTAATTTTCTCCTGCTGTGAAGGACTGCAATTCTTGGGAATGTGCAAGGTATAGTGGATAGATCTACAGCAGTGGGGTTCCCAAACTGAGTTGGAGTGATAGGTGGTATGCACATCCATATTTTGGCACCAACCCATCTTGACCCAGAGTATAGCAACAGAAAATTGCTTTTCCAAGGTTATGCAAGCATTGGTGTGTCACTGGTGACATGCCGCAGACATCAATGTTGGCTAGTCAGAGAAAGTGCATGATGCTCGTATCTTCAAGAACACAGGACTAGTCAAAAAGCTGCAAGCAGGGACACTATTTCCTGACCAGTGGATTATCATTGACAACGTTGAAATGCCAGTAGTGATCGTGGGGAATCCAACTTGCCCCTTGCTCCCATGGCTCATGAAGCTGCACATCAGCCTCCTGGACAGCACCAAGGAAAGATTAAATTATCAGCTCAGCTGGTGCAGAATGTCAGTTGAATGTGCTTTTGGTAGATTGAAGGGATGCTGGTGGTGTTTACTCACAAGGCTGGATTTCTGTGAGGAAAATATCCAAATGGTTATAGCTGCTTGTTTCCTGCATATTATCTGTAAGGTGAAGGGGGGAGAAGCTGCCCCCAGGATGGAAGTGCAGTGGCTGTCTGCTGAGTTGGAACATCTAACAGCCCTTGTATTGGATGAGATCAATGCAGAACTATGGCTGAAGGCACGCCCTCAGCACATCATTGTAATTGGAAATACATATCCAAGGCTCCTTCCTCTGCATTGGGCTTGCCTGTGCTTGACTGCTGGGACTGACTGGACTGCCATGGAGTCTCAAACAGGACATGGATCTCAGCATAGCTGGACTCCCCAGTTGCATGTCCCTCCTCCTCACTATTTACAGCTGGGGTCCTCTGAGGTATCCACGGTGGTCCACAGGGTGGTGGGGTCTCCACCAAATATGGCGTACCACTCTTTGTAAAAGTGGCAGGTGTGTGGCTTGGCACTGGATTGGCTCTCTGCCTCCCTGGGCTTCTGGTTTGCCTGTGGCATTGCTTCTCATCCTTCTTGTACCCCTTCTCCTGCATCCCCCTGTGCAATCTGCTTGCAGATGTCAACATTTCTAGTGCTGGTCTGTAGCTGTACCTGCACAGCCTCTTCTCCTCGCACCTTCCAGAGAGCCAATATGTCCTGTCTCCTCCAGGCTGGAGAGTGCCTGGAGCACATAGCTGGCACAGTCAAGAAATTTACTAGGTGTGTTAGCAAAGCTGGGCAATCGGGAAAAGGCATTTCAAAAATTCATGGAAGCTCTTTTCTAAAGGGGATGGGGAGGCTTCCTCTCCCAGTGCGCCCGCCCCCCAGCAGTGGCGTTCACAATTGTGACCCAGAGCGGTCAGTGTTTGGGTATTGTGGGACAGCTGCTGGAGGCAGGGGTGGTGGAACCTTCCCAAAAGCAGGGAGGCTGGGGGTCCCATCCTCTCTATTTTTCTGGCCCTGCCCTTTCTCTCCCCCATCCCCCCCCAGGCTCCAGCAAAACCGGAGTGGGGGCAGGGAGTCCGGATCCCTCCACCTGTTTGGAGGTTGGGGGGGTCCCCGAGAGCAGGCCCCTGGCCCATGTCCCCACCCTCCTCCCCCGAACCCTGCCAAAGGCAAGTGGAGGGTCTGCCACTCCCCACAGATGCCCAGGTGGTTCTTACCCCAACTGGCTTGCAGCCTGGTGGCGGGGCTGAAGAGTTGCAGCCTGTCCATGGTAAGAGCAGGGGACTGCTCTTGGGGGAGGCGGGGGGGATCCTGGGAAGGTGGAGGGTCTACAGCCCCCCACAGCTGCCCATGCTCCTGCTGCTGGCTGGAGGGGGGGGCGAGGCTTTGGGGGTGGGGAGAGGGGCAGAGGTGGGGCCCATGGTGAAAAGTGGGAGGACCATAGCCCCTCAGTCCTTCCAGCATTCCTGGCTGGGGGACTGTTAGGGTTGACATAAGTAATGTAGAGTTTACACTTCCCCTGTGTCGACCTCAATGTGTCAATGATGGCTCAGTACTGTTAAGGAAGGTGATGTTACTGCTCTATAATAGGGCATTAATGTTGCTAAGAGACAAATTTAAGTGTAGAGACATGCATGACTAGGTCGACGCAAGGTGGCGTATGTCGACTTGACTTTGTAGTGTAGACCAGGCTTTATTTTGATTTAAACCAGGAGTGTGTCTGTATAGGGTTTTGCATCAGTTTAACGAAATTGGTGCTTAAAATTAAGTTAAATGGGTGCATCTTGTACATGTAGAAAAGGCTTTAGGCTGCTAAGTCATACAGGCACTTCTGAAAATGTTACCTATAGCTAAAGGTGCTGTACAAACACTTGGGTCCTGTAAGCTGCCTTCCGCAGGCAAGCTCCTTCACCTGCATTAAACTTCCCTGACTTCAAAGGAACTGTGCAAGGGTCTGTGCGTGAAGCAGTTCACAGGATCAGGGCCTTAATCACTGTCACAGCATCCCTGCTGGGAGCTAGGTCTGTATTCTGCTTCTCTTACAGATGGGGAAATTGAAGAGAAAAAGGCTAACTGCCCAAGCTCAGTGACGCGGTGGGGGAGCTGGTGATAGAACTCAAATCTGCTGTCTCTCAGTCCCTTGCATTCAAAGACAGTCTGGCTACTCATTAAAGCATCTGGTAATGGATTAAAATACACAACCAGAAAAGTTACAAGCCCTTGGATTATATCATTGTATTCTTAAAAGCCACTTCCCATTTCATAAGGATTAAACAGGAAGGAGGATTCAATGCGAAGGAAGTGACATACCAGCTCTCTCTCATTTAGTCATTTTGGAGGAAACAGCTGGACTTTCTACTATGCTTTTTTTTTTTTTTTTAAATCTGCCTTTTTAATGTCACTTCCCCTGAGTCAATGCCTGCTAGCACAATAGGGAGCAGTTCTCGGGGATGACAGGGAAGAGTAGGGGTGCTGGAAGGCACTTGAGAGCTTTGTATAGTCTTGGTATTGTATAGCCAAGTGATACCATGTTGTAAATAAAACTGATACCTTTTTGCCTTGGGTATGAAGTATAAATCATTCATGAAGCACAGAGTACTGCACAGTAACCTAATACTGGCTTTTATAAAGCTTCATTAAACGACATCTCGACTACTTAATAGCATCCCTCATTTAACACACACAGAGTTTTGTTTGTGAATATGCCAACTTCAAACATTCATGGAGCTTTAAATGGTTGAGGGAGAACAAGTGCATCTGTGACCCCTGGGCACTGGAGTTCACAACTGCAATCAGAGAAGTCGATGTTGGGCATTGTGGAATATCTGCTTGAGAATTGTTGTCAACCTAGGTAATGTGGTGTCTACACTTGCACTGTGTAGACCCCAGTACATTGACCAGTTTACTAACAGCTATTAGAGACTTCTCCTTTTCTGTTCATCACAGGAGAAATGAGTTTTGTAAGTTATAGTCAATGACTTGCTTCTTAGAGCAGCTAGTACTGGAACCCACGTAAGGGGAGAAGCAACTTTTGATTTAGTCCTAAGTGATGTACAGGATCTGGTCCAAGAGGTGAATATAGCTGAACTGCTCAGTAATAGCAACCATAATATAATTAAATTTAAATATAAGTGCTGGGGGGCAAATACCAAAAAACCACCCCAAACAAACCTCACCACCACAGTAGCATTTTATTTCAAAAAAGGGAACTAAACTAAGGGAAGCTAGGTAAAAGGTCACAGCAGTGAAATGCCTGCAAGCTGCATGGTAACTATTTAACAACACTAGAGCAAGGGTGGCCAAGCTTACTGACCCTCCAAGCAGCATATGACAATTTTCAGAAGTTCAAGAGCTGGAGCACACCTGCCAGGACTTAGGGTTTCAGCCCCACAGGAGGCACCTGACAGGGCTCGGGGCTTCAGCCCTGCTCCTGCTGAAGTCCCAAGCCCCGGCTGATGTGCCCCACAGGGCTGAAGCCTCAAGTTCCCACCTCCCAGCTGGGCAGAAGCTGCTACCTCCCCACCCTGCTGCAAGGCAGATGTCCTGAGCGCTCTCTCCCCGAGCTCTAGTAGCTGGAGGATTGGGGTGGGATGGACGGAACAACATGAAGGGGATTTATGCATACTCACCAGATTTTTGACCCAGATTGGTGAGAATTTCTGTCTGCCATCTGACAGCTGTCTGGTCTCAAGTGAAACAAGCTGAGGGTCTCAGTCCAATTACTACTGGAGCAGATGCTGTCATGTTGGGCTCTCTTCTTGCAAGAGGTAGTCCGTCAGGCTCTCCAGCACTAGGTTTGAGATAGGAAAGTGTGCACAGTGGCTGTGATAAGTGGAGTCCTGTAGTCGCCCAAGGCTATCGGTCTAGCAACTTTCCCCAGCATTAAAAACACTTGGAACTGATAAACAAACAAGAACTTGCTAAGTATTTTCCTGGAGGGAAGCCACAGGAAGAGCAGAGCAGGTTAAGTGATCTTCCCTTTCACTGAGCATATCACAGGAAGAGGCTACATGAGAGTTCAACCTCTTCCTGAAAGGATTAAATTGAACTCTTAATCTAGCTCCTGAGAGCAGGAAAGAGGAAACCCAGAAGCTGTGGAAGGAAACTTTCTGTGAGCATTTGCGGACCTATGAACAGAGTAGACCAAGGGAGCCCCAGTCTCATTTCTAATATAGTATGCTGTTTTAAAAAAAAAATATGGTGGCTGAGGTAGGGAGGTTAAAAAGCAACTGATAACATGTGCAGTACCAACTCAGTTGTTTTACAGTAATAATAATATCCATCTACCTCTTCTCATTTTCAAAGTGCCAAACACACTGCTGACCCCCCACCCCAGCTCCCTTGGGTAAGTAGGTTGGGGTCCACCTCATTTTTACAAATGAGTAAACTGAGACACAAGGGGCTGTTGAGCAATTATCCTGTGATTTCACAGTAGGTGGAGCTGGGATTAGAAACATAGCAATTCCTGGTCCTAATATCAATTCACCCCACCACTCTGTTCTGTCACTTATAAAGCCTTAGCACCTGTGTCACTGGAGTGGGGGAAACACTGCACCCTGTGTCCTAACATGCGCTGCCATGGCCAATCCCAGTCAAGGGAGGTTTATTCTTTCTTAACCATTGTTAAGAAACAACCAGAATGCAGTCTCCCAGCTGCCTACTAGCAGCCCTTTACAGGCCTTGGTGTAGCCCAGCCCCCTTTAATTAGCTGGATTGGGCTCACGTGCTCCAGTCATAGAATCATAGAAGATTAGGGTTGGAAGAGATCTCAGGAGGTGATCTAGTCCAACCCCCTGCTCAGAGCTGGACCAACCCCAACTAAATCATCCCAGCCAGGGTTTTATCAAGCTGGGTCTTAAAAACCTCTGAGGATGGAGATTCCACCACCTCCCTAGGTAACCCATTCCAGTGCTTCACCACCCTCCCAGTGAAATAGTTTTTCCTAATATCCACCCTAGAGCTCCCCCACTGCAACTTGAGACCATTGTTCCTTGTTCCACTGAGAACAGCCTAGCTCCATCCTCTTTAGAACTGCCCTTCAGGTAGTTGAAGGCTGCTATCACTCTTCTCTTCTGAAGACTAAATAACCCCAGTTGCCCCAACCCCGTAACCATTTCTATTGCCCTCCGCTGGACTCTCTCCAATTTGTCCACATCCCTTCTGTAATGGGGGGGACCAAAACTGGACGCAGTACTCCAAGTGTGGCCTCACCAGTGCCAAATAGAGAGGAATAATCACTTCCCTCTATCTGCTGGCAGTGCTCCTACTAATACAGCCCAATATGCCGTAAGCCTTTTTGGCAACAAGGGCATACTGTTGCTGCATATCCAGCTTCTCATCCACTGTAATCCCCAGGTCCATTTCTGCAGAACTGCTGCTTAGCCAGTTGGTCCCCAGCCTGTAGCAGTGCATGGGATTCTTCCTTCCTAAGTGCAGGACTCTGCACTTGTCCTTGTTGAACCTCATCAGATTTCTTTCACATCAGTCCAGGGGACCTGGGTTCAGTCTATCCATAGGGACCAGCTACCCTATGGCAGCCTGATCTTGACAGGTGTGGAGCATCTGCAAAGCTGTATGACTTCAGTAGGAGTCAATATGTGCTTTATATTCTGATTAACACACATTCCCAGCTCATGGTATCTTTTGAATAAAACTCTGACTGTAACCAAGGTATTGTACCACCATTAGTTCATATGTAGGCTCAGCAGGCTGATGGGTTTTTGTTGTGGGGGTGTTGGCCTATATTCAACTTCTTTGTATGAGTTGGATTAAAAAACAAATAACAGACCCTTTAATAATAATGATACCTAGCTCTTGTATAGCACTCTTCATCAGTAGATCTCCAAGTGCTTTACAAAGCAAGTCAGTATCATTATCCCCGTTTTACAGATGGGAAAACTGAGGCACTAAGTGGGAAATGACTTTCAGAAGGTCACTCAGCAAACCAGTGGCAGAGCCAGAAGTAGAACTTATGTCTCCTGAGTTCCAGTTCCACTCCTTAAAATGGTGTGGCAGATGCACTAGTGATTTCTCCCTAATGCTGGCAGGTGCGAAGTCATAGTATAAGGACAACAGACAATGTTTTCCCCGTGTTAAAAGGGGTTATTTTACTGTGAAGGAAATCTTGCTATTTCCAAAGCAGTCTGAGCTACTGAACCTCCAGAATGTCTTCATTTTGGATACTTAAGGTGATCCTCAAATCATCATTGCTGTAGAAAATACATTGTTTAATTTTTCTTTAGAATCTGCCTACTTGGTAGTAGGCAGTTCTGGATGGTTGACTCTCCACTCATTTCTGAGGTGTGTAGCGGGGACTTCACAAATCAAGCATGTAAAATGCTGAAATTAAAGATGTATATTATTAATCCACTCTTCACTATCTACACTAAATTTAGAGTGAATTTACTGCTGGATAGAAACCAGCATGGAGTTCTGTCTATACCCACCTGCACCCTATCCTGTGCATATGTGTCTCTCTGTCCCTGAGAAACCATCCCGAGAAGGAGAATGGGTTATTTGTATTGCAGCAGTAGTTTGCTAGCCCTGATGCTGCTTTAATGGCACATTGGTCTCGAACTTCCATTTCAGTGCACAGACTCTGCCCTGGACAACTCCACATCAGCAACTGTAGTGATCTGCATTTTAGACAGGTACAAAGAGAGAGACTCTGTCCCAGACAGCCAGTGTACAAACCAAGGGTGGGAAGGATATGTTACCCATTCAGTCCTTGGCTGAGGTTGCTAACCAAAGCAACCAGTTAGTGACAGCTATGTTGGTGGATCTTCACTCTGTTCCTAGAAGACAGATGGAAAACCCACCAGCTCCGTTCATACAAGATGCCAAACAGCCTGAGACAGCAATGGTTGTTGGTCACTGTTGACCGGGAGCTAGCTTAGAACAGATAACCCAAAGATGATAAATTCTGTGATCCACCCTGAATATCCTGGCCTCTCCAGTTTCTCTTCACCGCAGGCATATTTCTAAGTAAACAGGAAACTGCAGCAGAATTGTGCCCAATTCCTGTTACTAAAAGGAAAAGACACTTTCTTAAAAGCACAAATGGGTAGCAAAGGGTTAAATGAAAGGTCCCGCAGGGGACCAAGATGACATGGCAATATACTCTAACTGACGTACTGGTGAGTCTCTTAGTGACCTCAAACTCCTGGATGGTCTCCAGGAGAGCCTGGCCCTGCCCCAGTGACAATAGTCTTTAATTTGTTGGCCTGTCAGAAAGCTGTTAAGTCACTTTTTTCAGAGCTCCATTTCCAACCCTTTGGATTTCCCTGCTAGTAAACTTAGCAGCATGTCATCGTTTTAACAGAAGCCAGGCTTTGAAGCCAAGTCAGCAGCGCTGGAGTCAGTGAATGCCCATTCATTGTAGGCCATTATCTGAATTCCCAGGCTTTTTCTTCTCAATATGGTCTGTGTCTTGCGCAAAGTGCTGGTCAAAAGCCCAGTGCAGCCTCATGGGAAAACTTTGAAGAGGTTCTAGAAACCATGGCCAGTGTTGTCAGTGCCTGAAGACAGGGTCCTGAATCCCCAGGGAAAAGTGCTGTGATTCTGAGAGCTGCAGCTCCCATTGACTTCAGTGGAATTTATGGATACTCAGCACTTCTAAACTCAGGCTGCTCTTATTCAGGTGCCTAATTCGAGGTACCTGGGTTTGAAAACTTTATGTGCTAATTGTTGCTATTAGAAATTTTCTTCTTAAATAGAGAGAGGCCGGAACTAAAACCTTAGAGTAGAAAATGCCCAAGCTTTGTGAGGGTTTAGATCCACACCCAAACATTGCACCAGCCCTCCAACTCTAAATGTAGCAAAACAAAGCTTTGGATCCAAATGCTCCTTCACATAGGTGGGACTTGTAGCCCAAATTTTGGCATTCCTGGTTCATGTCTTGTAAAAAATGCCAAGACATTTCTATTTTGTAGCTACAGTTGTGGTAGCTTCTTCATTTGAAACCTTGGTCTTTTCTGGGGCTGTATTAGGCTGTGGAACTGTCTCCCAAGAGAAAGAGTAGAAATTAAATTACTTGTGACATCTAAATCTATACTGGACAAAGCTCTGGAAAACAGATTATAGGGAACAATCTTTCAGGGACCCCAGTGGATGGATCAAGTAGTTTAATGGGGTTTTCCCCTTCTCTAACTTCTGTTAATATCATACCATGCAGAAGCACATTAGGATGTTTCTGTTGAAAAGATCAGTTGCCAAATTAACAATTAAGATAACGTTAGGTTTCAGAGTTAACATAGAAACTAGAGTTAGGGTCCTTCAGACCTATTGTTTTAGGCGGCCTGTAAACCTAAGAAGGCACCACTGCATCAGGTTGCATTGCAAAGGTTTTAATTGCAACCTTAATGTCCAGGAACAGATCATTTTTAAAAAACAAAACAAAATGATACTTGGGTCACATCTACACTAGCACGCGTACAGTGGCACAACTGTACTGATGCAGCTGCGCCACTATAAAATTGCCTGTGTATCTGCTCTGTGCCGACAGGAGACAGCTCTACCGTTGACATAATAAAACCACCTTAAAGAGTGGCGATAGCTATGTCAGCGGGAGAGCGTCTCCTGCCAATATAACGCTGTGCATACTGCCACTTATTCTGGCAAAACTTAACGTTGTTCAGAGGTGTTTTCTTTCTCCATATCTCTGAGTGACATAAGTTTTGCCATCATAAGTGGTAGAGTAGACATGGCCTTAGATTATAGTGTCTCCTGAGCCAGAATACTGTGATCTATTTCTGTTGACTCTGAGCTCTGTCCAAAATTATCTCTTAATTTAGCCAGGTAGCCTGGAGGCAAGAAGACTTCTGCCAGCTGGGTGGGGATGAAGGAGGGGACCCTAACTTGTGTGCAGATCCAGTATTCTTCCCTCCTGGGCATAAGCGGCTAATGGAGAAGCAAGAGTCAGGCTCTTGGCCACAGGGTAGGAATTATGGCATAATCAGGTGCTGTATGGAGTGAAATGAAATTGCTGCCTTCCCAGCATATTCCTCAACTGTAGCACACCAGCCAAGCACCCTAAACCCACTGCAGGTTGCTAATATTAGAGCTGTAGAGTAATGAACAGTTAAGGTTAGAAAAAACATTAAACACACATAAAGGAAGTGAACCTCATATCTTCACTTGCAGTTCCTACCTCTGCTGCATTGTACCTCTCGGTTTGGGATGCTATCACACATTTAGAGGCCAATGCCATGCATCTATGTCTTGGCAGCTGGAGAACTTTTGCTTTCCAGCCTCAGATCAAGTGGCAATTTATTTTTGTACAGGTCTAGTGGCTGGTATTACTAATAATACATGTGCATGCTTTGAACTTATCTGGTGCTTTTCATCCGTGGATCCCAAAACACTTTTAAGCCTCAGCTCCTCTTTATAAGGTGGGTAAATAAGAGCGCCTAGCAAAATATCTCCTGGTAGGGAGCCCGCACAAAATAACTGGATGGGCTAGGGCAGGTGGAAGGAGCTTGTTAAGGTTTGAGCCTCCCTGGAAGTCATTTCATCATAGGACTGGGGTAGGGAGTAAGGAAGGGAGAGAGAGAGAGAGAGGATTCACAGCCTGTCCTCTGACCACTGCTTATCACATTGTTCATAATTGTTTGTTCCCTTGTGTTCCCACCTGTCATCTTTTATTTTATAGACTGTAAATTCCTTGGGGCAAGGAAATAGGTTTGTACAGCACCTACAACAGTAGGGTCCTGATCTGGCCAGGGCACCTATTGATTGGTGCTACTGCAATTGAGAAAATTAATAATGATGGCTGCAATACAACCAAAATATTTAACATCTACCACTTCGATTTTTATTTAAGGCTATACACCCCTCACAAAAGTATCAGAGATTAGTTGATGCATGTTCAGTATTGCCAGCCCCAAGTGTTCAAAAATTATGAGCCAGATTCCAAAAAGCTATGAAGTTATTTTAGAAATTGAGTGTTTTTAAAATATATATCTATATATATATATATATCTGCCTACTGGTTTCTGAGCCTTTAGGATTTACTCAGGTCACTTTTCAAGCTTTTTCTCCACAAAGATGAGGGCTAGAAACTTGCTTCATTTTAAAAAATGAAAGTGGAGATTCTCCTATGATCACCTGACTCCAGGAGCTGGGGATTTAATTAAAACACCAAACATCTGGAGACTTGTGATAAGTCACTAGAATTGGCAACACTGCCTCTCTCTCTCTGTATATGTATGTGTGTGTGTGTGTGTGTGTGTGTGTGTGTGTGTGTGTGTGTGTTTATAAAATAGTAAATAGGTTTATATAGCAATCTGGGTGGAGAAGGGGCTTCATAATACTAATACATGCCTCAACTGGGATATTGTTACATGGATTGAAGAGACAAAGTGGGTGAGGTAATATCTTTTTATTGGCCCAACTTCTGTGAAGAGTTAGTCATCCTGTTGGATCCCAGCTTTCAGCTAAGCCATTGTATAATAAGCATTATCATATGCCCATTTTAAAAGGAGGATATAGGCACAGAATAATTCAAATTTTCTCAAGCTCACAAGGAGCCAGATTGAGATCCTTACTTGGATGAGTGCAGCGGGACTATTTGCCAAATAAGGTACCACTCAACCTAAGCGTGGCATGCTTTAGCCTGGTCTGACTTCCGACTCTATCCCTGGTGTCATCCCTTTGAAAACACTTGGTGGCCAGGGATGGGTAGACGTTTATTGCAAAGAAGAGATGAGTGAGTGCCTCCACTGTAACGTAATATTTCTTCAGGGTTGTGTCAGAGAAGCTAGGCTTGAAGCCTTGAATGATGCTACAGGCTTGCAAAAGGGTAGAGGAGAAAATAGATCTTGTGAGGTTCCCACATTACATTTAATGAGTCTAATCTTATTTAGTTACTTAAGCAGATGGTGTCTATTTAATATTCTAAAAATACAGATAATCCAGTGTTTCATGTTCTCTGTGTGTGTGTGTATATAAATCTCTCCTCTGCTTTTTCCACCAAATGCATCCGATGAAGTGAGCTGTAGCTCACGAAAGCTTATGCTCTAATAAATTTATTAGTCTCTAAGGTGCCACGGGTACTCCTTTTCTTTTTGCGAATACAGACTAACACGGCTGCTACTCTGAAAGTTGTTGGTTGGCTTTTTGGTAGGGAACAGGCACGGAACCTTTAAAGAGAGCCATCAGCCTGGTATAGACACTCTGCAGAGTTTCCTTCAGCAAATCTGCCCCAATGGGAGGTAATGCATAGTAAACGCACCCTGGTTCTGTGAAAGGGGAGGTAGCAGAGCTAGGAAGGGAGGCAGCCTGCGGTTTTTGTTTCGGATGCAATAACAATAAGTATTTCCAGATTGGGCCTTTGAAAAAGTTTTTAGGGGGACAAAGGCCAAAGATAACAAGAGTTTTCCAGAGTCTGGAGCGGGGGAAAGGGAGCCAGTGCAATTTGGAGCCCTGAATGCTGGCGGGCACCTAAAGGCTGAATCTCAGCTCACTACGTTACTTGCAAATCAGGAGAGATAACCATCGTGATACAAACCAGCTTCTTCATTGGCCAGTTTTTGTGTAGCTAATGGCCCTGACCTGGTGCTTTGGAGTTTCAAAAGCGCTCCCTTTTAAAGTCACTTTCCTTTTAATGTAACTGCTTTCTCTTTTTTTAATTGATTTTGGCAGTGGCTTCTTAAGGGATCTGTGACAAACCTCAGGATTTCAGTCCCCACGATGCCAAACCATGCTGTGAGGTCATGGAAACCCAGGGCGTACTCTTGCTCCTATTGAAATTGATGGCTGTACTGAGACCCTGGCTGGTTGAGATGGTCAGTGTCTCCTTCAAGGAGGATACAGTGCTGATGGCTTTAAAGGAAACACATGTCCAGCCTCAATTCCAAAAGACATCTTCTGACACTGACAATCTAGACAGCTGTCATCTGGTATCTCTTTTAGTTCTCACAGGCTGTGTCATGCATCTTTAATTGAGGGCAAGGCTTATAAATATTTCGCAAAGTGTTTTTGTGTGTGCGTGTTTGTGTGTGTGTGTGTGTGTGATTCAAAGCATTTATACATTTCACATAACTATGTTAGAGAAGTGCTAACAGAACATTATATGGCAGCAGCTAATAGTTAACAGAGTAAAATGAGATAGTAATTTACCATTCATATGTTTTTAATAAAGTGAGGTCATTTAATCTGATTTTGATGCTAGGTTTGGTAGTGTCCTGAGCTCTGGACTTGCATACATATTAAAATAATATATTGCACTTATATTGAGCCTTTCATTTGAGGACCTCAAAACTCCTCTACAAGCATTAGAGCAGCCTCACAGGTATGCAGTCACATGAGCATCAGGTGAAAGCACCAGAGAGATGAGCCACAGTAACGGTTGTTAGGATCCTCAGTGTGTTTGGAGCATGAGGCATTAAAGGAAATTGAAGTGCCACTACATGTGATGTCTGGCTCCCAGTTGCCTGACATGTCCTCTGTGAAAAGTGTGTATGTTTGGTAAATAACACAGGGGAAGTCCGCTGTGTGTGTGTTGGGGAGGGGTGGGGATGAATAACACAGGGGAAGTCAGCTCCTTTTTTATAAGGAATTCAGTTAGAACAGAAGACAACAGGCACTTATGTCTAGCTTGGTGTTTGATACAAAAGAAGAGCATGCTGAAATGCTAAAAAATGAGGGTAATACTTTTGGTTACATTTTTATAGCACTATGAAGAATGCAGCAATATTTTGCACTTTTAAAAACCCCTCGTCTAAGTCTTGCAAAGTGCCTTGTGAACATGAATAAGCCCCAGAACTCCTCCGTGAAGCAGGGGTCACTTCCCCATTTTACAGATGAGAAAACTGAGGCACAATGAGATTGAATGACTTGCCCAAGGTTTCACAGGCAAGTTGATGGCAAAGCTAGGAAATAGGAGCCAAGATTTTAAAAAATGGTTAGAGATTTTTGGATGCCTAATTTAAGATACCTTAATGGGGCATGATTTTGCAGAAAGTGCTGGGCACTCACTGTCTGGAAACCAGACACTTTTAAGGTTTCTAAAAATAGACTTAAGCAAGACACATTGATGCAATTATAAGCACATCAGCTACATCTGGCTCCCAGTTCAAACCACCCTGGTGATGCCAAACCTATGAAGGCAAGGAAACAAACCATTAAGCTGTAGGGTAACACAATATTTATAGTAGCACACAAGATATTGGGCCTGGTTCCTGGGGCAGTGTTAGAACATAAAAGCTGCCACATTGGATCAGACCATGGTCCATCTTGCCCAGTATTTTGTCTCCAACAGTGGCCTGTACCAGCGCTTCAGAGGGAGTGTACCAAACGGGAATTTGGGAATGATCCATTCCTGTCTTTCATTCCCAACTTCTGGTACTTAGAGGTACAGGATCACCCTTAGTATGGGCTTGTGTCCCTGACCATTTTGTCTAATAGCCATTGATGGGACCTATCCTTCATGAACTTACCCAGTTATGCTTTTGGCCATCACAACATCCCATGGCAACGAATTCCACAGGTTAGTTTTGCATTGTGTGAAAAAGTACCTCCTCTTGTTTGTATTAAAACTGCTGCCTATTAATGTCATTGGGTGACTCCTGTTTTTTTGTATTGTGTAAAAGGGTAAATAAACTTCACTATTCACTTTCTCCACACCATTCATGTTTTTACAGAACTTCTATCATATCCGCCTTTAGTCACTTCTTTTCTAAGATGAACAGCCATAGTCTTTTTAGTCTCTCCTCATACGGAAGCCATTCCATACCCTGCCTTGATCATTTTTGTTGCCCTTCTCTGAATCTTTTCCAAATCCACTATAGCCTCTTTGAGATGGGGTGACCAGAAAGGCACACAGTATTCAAGGTGTGGGCACACCAAATATTTATATAGTGGCATTATGATATTTTCCATCTTATTTTCTAATCCCTTTCCTAATAGTTCATAACACACTATTAGCCTTTTGGATTACTGCTGCTTACTATCTGTGGTGACTCCAAAATCTCCTTTTTGAGTGGTAAATGACAGTTAATTTAGAACCCATCATTATATATGTACAGCTGGGATTATTTTTTCCAGTGTATATTACTTATCAGCTGTTTCAGGGCATTCAGGAGGCTCTGCTAGGGTGAGGGGGAAGGCTGCGTCCTCACTACTCCCCCCCAGCCTCCTGAACTCTGCAAAACAGCGGATTGCTGCAGGTGGGAGACTTGGGGAGGGAAGGGGGAGTTGCTAATCTGCAGGGCTGTCAGCAGGCAGGAGGCATTGGGGGGTGGGGGTGGGGTGAGCTGATGAGGGGTTGGTGTTCCACCCTGGTTCCAAGCCCCCACAGCCAAACAACGTTATAAGCAAACATTGTGCAACTTTAAATGAGTATGTTCTCTAATAAACAACATTAAGCAGGCTGACATTAAGTGAGGAGTTACTGTACCCTGTTGTGCAATGTGGAAGATCTCTCCCGCGGGGTAGGAGAAAAGGGGAACAACACATACATGCTATTCTTATTAGCTTGGCTGAGAAATTGGCCAAATTCCAGCAGCACCAAGAGTGTCTGTTTTTATTTCCTTATTTTCTGCTTCATTTAAAAAGATCTTAATATTTCAAAGAATACCCTAACACCCCCCTGATCTTATCTTCTCTGCTAGTCGCTAAAAATGTAGTTTTCTTTTAAATGAGAATTTTTAATAAGTTCCAGAATCCATTCTAATGTTTAGATTGCTAGAGCCAGCACAGAGTGATGGTGATAAAAGTGACACAGCTATCCTGGCAAATGTTTCCTGTTTGGGGAGTGTTGCCAGAGTGAAATGCTGGGAGAGTAACTAAAACAAACTTGTTTTTATAGAGCTTTGTGGGGTGCCCAAGTTTTGTTTCTGCTGTTCTTTCAGAGGGCATGACCACCGCGTTTGCTAGGTCTAAACCCCAACCATTCTTGCCACAGTTCAACCGAGGGAGAGTAAAGAACCTCCCAGTCAGTCAGTCATGTAATCTGGAGAGCAGCACATTAATGCTGTGATGGGATGCTTAGCTGGCCTGTCCAGGCCACAGGTTTCAGATATAGAGCCAGGCTCCCCCCCACCCTTCAAACTTGGGGGTGTTGTTTGGATCTGCTGTTTGGGAAGGACCCATTCCTATGTAATAACTAAGGGCTGGATAGATCCTTCACTCAGTGCCTTCTGTAAGAAGGGGTACACAGCTGCACGAACTTAAGAGGAGCCATGGGAAGAAACTGTGACTTGGGAATTGCTTGACTGCTCCCTGCAGTGCAGCTGTCCCTGGGGTGGAATGCAGCCACTAACTTTCACTAGCAATATGACAGTCCCGATTCCTTCCCTTCATGCTCATTCTCCTCAGGAGAGGAATACTTCACACCACCTCTTTACCATATGGGGAATACTTCCTCCTGTGTGCTGCCAGCTCTAGCCTTCTCTACTTACTTCCAGTCTACCTGCTCACGAGTGAAAAAGCAGGTGGAGTAGCAGATTCTGTTTTTCCCATTGTGCTTGGAGTGGCAATCCATGCAGTGCGGCCACTCCTGCGGTTGAACTCTTTCAATGTTCTTAGTTATAGCAACAGCAGCTTCTAGGAGGATAGGTGAAGACTTCCCCCAGAAGTGGTATCTCTCTGAGGTCGATCCACAGTGGGGCAAATAGATGTAGGGATGAGGGAATGCAATGAAAGAGGGAGGAGGAGAAAGAAAACTAGCATTAAAAAAATAAACTAAATTAAATCCAAAAGCACACTAGGAAAGAAGGAAGACTGAGGTCTGGTCTACACCTAAAAATTAGATCGGCCTACCTGCATTGCTCAGGACTGTGAAAAATTTCACACCATGAGCATTTGCCATAGTGAGGGGTTGACCTACCCCCATTGTAAACGCAGCTAGGTCGATGGAAGAATTCTTCTGTCCATCTAATTGCTGTCTTTCGGAGAGGTGGATTAATGGCATCGATGGAAAAACCCTTTCCGTCGATGTAGGAAGCTTCTAGATTACAGTGCTACAGGAGCATAGCCGCAGTGTTGCGGCTGTAGCACTTGTTGTATAGACACAGCATGAGAGTCTAGTCCTTGGTGGGTATATCCATTGCCTAATGGTCGTTGGGCACATAAATAGCATGGTTGTAAGGTCTCCCATATAAAATACTGACTGCGCCTTTCACAGAATTAACTTCAGGCTCAGCACCATTATTAGCCACATCAATGCTGCCTGCCTATATAACAGTATTGCTTCCCATTAAGACACAGAACCATGGTCTGAGAAATCCCCAGAGGTTCTCTCTCACACACAGTAATTTTAAACCTACTGTACCGAATCTGTGGCTGAATATGAAGTTTACAGCTGTATGTCATAGGCACTTGGAACTTCATTGTGGCAGCTGGGACAGAACTCTAACTCTCTATTCCAGAAGCACAAGCCTCTTCGAGATGAGCTGCTGGAGAATTTCTCTTAGCTCTTAGAAGTAAAGGGCCTAAGACATGCGCACAATAAGGCAGTTCTGATCCCAGCCAGTATAGGACAGTGGTGCTGACACACTCTAGCCAGTTTATTGTTATTTTACCTAACCCTTAATTAATCTCATAGATTTTCTAATTTCCCCTCAAAATGATCTTTGCTAAGGTATGTGTCTCCATGAAAATTTTCTCCTATCTAATCAGCCTGCTCCTCCAGAGAGATTCTTTCAGCACAGCCATATTACATTTGTGACATCAGTTTTTTGCCACGGGAACTACAGTGATGTCAGAAACCTGATTGTGGTGTCAGTAAATTAATGTAACTGAAGGAGCAGATACTTGTTCCTGCTGTCCACTGAAAGCTGATGCTGAAGATGTGTGCAACATTACCCGTAGCTCTTTAAAACAAAGCATTGGGACTCTATACAATAGGTGCTGTAATAAGGGTTTGACACATGGTTACTGGTCAGTGGATACTGTTATAGGGGTGGGGGTGGTGGGCTCACACATAAAGTTTCTACCAGTGTAACTATGAGCTTTACTGGTTTCAGAGTAGCAGCCGTGTTAGTCTGTATTCGCAAAAAGAAAAGGAGGACTTGTGGCACCTTAGAGACTAACAAATTTATTTGAGCATAAGCTTTCGTGAGCTACAGCTCACTTCATCGGATGCATTTATGAGCTTTACTGATCATGTCTTCTACTCATGGGCGTCCATATGGCGCTCGTTATGTTCAAAGGGCTTGTACGTATAGGATATTGTTTTGTCACAGCCTTATTCCCTATTTCAATAAACTCACCCAAGGTCTGCACTGTTAAGAGTAAAAATCTCACACACGCAAATTGCCATCTGATTTAAAGTGAAAAGAGTGAGGAAATAAATACTAACCTTCTTCCTGAAGTCACTTCCCCCTTTGCTAAGTTTTGTAACACAGACCAGACAAAACGTAATTTCTTTCCATTTGGAAAGAAGAAAGTGCAAACTGTAAAATCAAGACCCAGTCTGGGGATTGATTGTAAGTAGGGAGAGGATTTCAGGTAGAGTTTCTGCAGTAGCTCCAAATTTCCTGGCTATGTCAATAACATTCTGGCAACAGCTTTCCCACATATTAATGTCCTTTTAAAAACCCTCCCCCTACCAAAGATTCACACATCCCAGTGCAAGTCAGTGGAAAGATTCTTATTGACTTCAGATGAGGTCCTATGTCTGATCACGTTGTCATTGTCATAAATATAAAGGGAAGGGTAAACACTTTTAAAATCCCTCCTGGCTAGAGGAAAAACTCTTTCACCTGTAAAGGGTTAAGAAGCTAGGATAACCTCGCTGGCACCTGAACAAAATGACCAATGAGGAGACAAGTTATTTTCAAAGCTGGAGGGGGGGGGAAAACAAAGGTTCTCTCTGTCTGTGTGATGCTTTTGCCGGGAACAGAACAGGAATGGAATCTTAGAACTTAGTAAGTAATCTAGCTAGATAGGCGTTAGATTTCTGTTTTGTTTAAATGGCTGATAAAATAAGCTGTGCTGAATGTAATGTATATTCCTGTTTTTGTGTCTTTTTGTAACTTAAGGTTTTGCCTAGAGGGATTCTCTGTTTTGAATCTGATTACCCTGTAAGGTATTTACCATCCTTATTTTACAGAGGTGATTCTTTTACTTTTTCTTCAATTAAAATTCTTCTTTTAAGATCCTGATTGCTTTTTCATTCTTCTTAAGATCCAAGGATTTGGGTCTGTGTTCACCGATGCAAATTGGTGAGGATTTTTATCAAGCCTTCCCCAGGAAAGGAGATGTAGGGTTTGGGAGGATTTTGGGGGGAAAGACATTTCCAAGCGGGCTCTTTCCCTGTTATATATTTGTTAGACGCTTGGTGGTGGCAGCAATAAAGTCTAAGGGCAAAAGGTAAAATAGTTTGTACCTTGCGGAAGTTTTAACCTAAGCTGGTAAAAATAAGCTTAGGGGGTTTTTCATGCAGGTCCCCACATCTGTATGCTAGAGTTCAGGGTGGGGAAGGAACCTTGACAGTCATGATATAGAATCAGACCTTTTCTAATCTACAGGTTACTTTGATGTAATTTATAATGTACACCTCTGAGCGACATAAGCTATACCAACGTAAGTGCCAGTGTAGACAGCGCTATGTTGGCAGGAGAGCTTCTCCCGCTGACACAGCTACAGCCTCTCATGGAGACAGGTGTTATTAAGCCAATGGGAGAGCTCTCTCCTGTCGGCTGAGAGCGTCTCCCTCACAAGTGCTACAGCTGTAGTGTAGAGGTAGCCCAAGTCTTTTTTTAAATGGGAGGTGTTTATTAAAGAAAATATCTACTTTAACAGACAACAGCTTTCCACACAGCTTAAGTTCCAGCTTTGTCTCTTGTTTGCCAGGGACCACACCCAGTCAGGAATTCTATACAGCACATAGAGTCTTCTAGGATATGTCTACATTGCAATAAAAGATCTGGCTGGCCCAGGTCAGGTGACTCGGGTTTGTGGGGCTCGGGCTAGGGGGCTATAAAATTGTAGTGTAGACATTCAGGATCTGTCTCGGAACCCGGGCTTTTACCAGAGCCCAAACATCTACACTACAATTTTATATCCCTGCAGCCCAGAGCCAGAGTCAGCTGATCCGTGCTCTGAGATTCGGTGCCACATGCTTTTTATCACATTATAAACATACTCCTAGAGTCTGAATAATTTATTACAAGTGACCATATCATTATACTTTCTATAGATAGTTGAGACACTCATAAAACATCATTGTGATATTGTTTTCAAAAACTTAGCCCACCTCTGGATTTTCCACTGTCTCTTCTCCGTGTCTCTCTTTTAAATTCTAAAAACAGAGACTTTCTTTAGTTTTGTGTATTGTACAGTGCTGGATACATTGTCACGCTAAACAAAGATTTAATGTGTTTTGAGCTAGAACATTTTTCTTTTTTAAAATTAAAATGGAAAGGGATCAGTGTACCTCTTCATGCCTTTAGGAAAAGAAAGGTCTGTGTGTTTGTCATTGTATCATTTTAATTAGAAATGGGTTGCTAACAGTTCAAAGAGTGCTATCCGCACCCACACATGCACACTCTGATTACAATATTTATCTTTGAGAAATACACTATGTGTTACCTTAAGGCCTCCTTTAAAATCAACATTAACTTGAAAACACAACATAAAAAGCTCAGTCAACGCAGCCTATCAGGATAACTAAATATTATGGATGGAACAAAATATTTCCCTTTCATTATGAAAATAAGTGATCTCTGCAGTGTTAAGCTTCAAGTGTGTTGTTCAAAAGATGTGATCAAGGCATCAAAGGGAAGAAAGCTATTAAGATAGTGTTAACTGAACTGATTGTGTTTCCATTGGTAATTAAAAGAGAAATCCCCCCTGCTGACATGGCATATTTACCATTGTTTAAATGTACTGTTTAATTTCTTGATGATGATAATACGTAGTGATAATAGCTAAGGATGCGAGTTTGTCATGGAAGTCACGGATTCCATGACTTTCTGGGTCCTCCGGGACTTTTGCAGCTGCTGGTGTGGCCGCCTGAGCAGCTTGGGCAGCCCCTCGGCCAGCTGTACTGTCTGCTGCTGGGGTAGTCTTGGGCCTCCACTCCCCACAGCAGCAGCAGCAGGAGTTTTGGGTGTGTGAAGGGGTTGGGGTGCGGGAGCGGGTGAGGGCTCTGGGTGACGCTTTCCTTCGGCAGGCTCCGAAGAGGTGGTGACATATTCCTCCCTCAGCTCCCAACTTTGTGCGCTGCCTCCACCCATAGGCACCGCCCCTACAGCTCCCGTTGGCCGCGGTTTCCTGCCAATGGGAGCTGCGGAGCTGGCACTTGGGGTGGGGCAGCGTGCAGAGTTAGGAACTGAAGGAAAGACATGCTGCTGCTTCCGGGGAGCTGCAAGGAGCTTGCCAGCCCCGCCAATCCAAGACTGCCCACCCATCCGAGCACCTGCAGCACCCCTGGCAACCCCCTTGCCCCCACCCCAAGATTTAGTCAGGGCCAGGGTATATAGTACAAGTCATGGACAGGTCACGGGCCATGAATTTTTGTTTACTGTCCATGACTTTTACAAAAAAAAAAATACCTGTGACTAAAATGTAGCCTTAATAATAGGGCCTTTCTTGTCTCCAGAGCACTGTCAGAACACCAGTTAATTAATCCTCACACCTTCTTCCCCTCTCTGCAAGCTGGGTAAGTTGTAGAATCCCCCGTTGGATAGATGCTGAAGTCTGAAATAAGGAAAGACAGAATCTGTCCCTCTGACCTGGCTCCTGTCAGAATGGGGCCAGGGCAGAATTCTCCCAGTGCAGGCAAAATGAAGGGCCACCTACCCACTGCTGCTCCCTCACAAGCCCTGGGCCAGAAGGTAGGGCCATGGTGCAGAGCACTGTGGGGGATTCTGGGCTGTGGCTGATTGCTGCTCTACTCCCAAATCCCAAAGGGACACAGGTGTCTGAAAGCCAAGTTGTCCCCCACCTGTCCCAGCCCTGGCTGGGATGATTTAGTTGGGGTTGGTCGTGCTTTGACCAGGGGGTTGGACTAGGTGACATGAGGTCTCTTCCAACCCTAATCTTCTGTGGTTCTATGATTCCAGGGGTTGCATCTTCTGTGCTGCACCTCCTGCCAGTGCAGCACAGAAGTTCAATCCGAGAGGCTAATGCTAAGCAGCCACATTGTCAAATGTGGGCACTAATTCTGTGCATCCCCAGTTTTGGGGGGCTGGACTTGAGAAACTTCAGACTTGATTTTTTAGAAGTTCTGAACCCCTGCTGCTCCCAGTGTCTTCAACTGAAGTTGTGGGTGCTCAACATTTCTGGAAAGCCAGGCTCATGGTGTCTCAGGTTGGGTACCCAACATCAGTAGCTACTTTTGAAAATCTTGGCTGTGTTCAGAGAGTTAGACAAGGTGGGTGAGGTAATATCTTTTATTGGACCCATTTCTGTTGGTGGAAGGTAGGAGCTTTCGAGCTACACAAATCTCTTTTTCAGGTATGCAGACGGAAATTAGAGAGTCTGAGGCTAAATAAAGAAGTTGGAGCAGATTGATGAGCAGAAGGGGTAACAGGTGTTATAGGAAGGCACTGGAAAAGAAATGGGCAATTGAGGGTTAGATTGTTATACGTAAGGGGTCTGAAGAGGGAAGTTAAGGGTAACTGGCAGGGATGTGTTTTACAAATTGTTGTAATGAGCCATAAAACCAGTGTCCCTGTTGAGTCCATGATTTTTAGTATATAGCAAAGTTATGAATTTAAGCTCCCAGGCTTATCTTTGGAAGGTGTTGTGCAGTTTTTCTTTGAGGATGAGGACTGAGAGGTCAGCTGTAAGGTGATGGCTTTGGGAAAAGTGTTCACTCACAAGTTATGATGTGTTTTTGTCTTCTATCATTTTTCTGTGAGAGATCAGTCGAAAGTGTAGGGATTGTCTGGTTTCACGCACATAGTTATTACTGGGGCATTTGATGGACTGGATGAGGTACACCACATGTCATGATAGGCATGTGTAGGACCATGAATTTGGAAAGTTGTGTTGTGAGGGATATTGATCATTTTAGCCATGGAGATACGTTTGCAGGTTTTGCATCTGTTCGGCAGGATCTAGTGCTGCTTTGAGTTGGGTGTGTTCTGGTCTAAGGGGAGCTTGTGTTGGATGGTGAGTTTGGACCGATTGGGGGGAATTGTTTGAAGGCCAGAAAAGGATGTTCAGGAAATATTTATTTTAGCATGTGGTCCCCATCAAATATGGGTTGTAATTGATGATACTCTAAATGGGTTTGAGTTTGGGGTGGTAGGTGATAATTAGGGGTGTGCAGTTGGTGGGTTTTTTTTCTGTATTGAATCAGGTTCTCCTGGTGAATTTGGGTAGCCTTTCCATGACATGAGCTACTTCTCTGGTGGAGTGTCCTTGTTTAGTGAAGGTGGTTTTATGTGTGTTTAGGTGTGTATCCCAGATTTTCTCTTTGGAGCAAATTCTATGGTATCTGAGTGGCTGATTGTAGATGACAGATTTTTTTGGTGGGTCTTGGGTGGTTGCTGGCTCTGGGGAGGTAACTGTCGTGATCTGTGAGTTTCTTATGAGGTCGTTTGTAGGGTTCTATTGTTGAAGCTGATCTTGGAGTCTAGGAAGTTGGTGCTGGTGCGGAAAGGTCCTAGAGAGAGTCTGTTGGCTGGGTGGTGGTGGTTGAAGTTGTGGTGGAAATTTATGATGGAGTTCAGGTCGAGTGTCCAGAGGATGAAAATGCCATTGCTGTATCTCATGTATATCATTGGTTTTGTGGTGCATTTTTCCAGAAATTCTCCCTCGAGGTGCCCCGAAAGTGAGGTGAAACTTATGTTGCTCAGGAGTGTGAAAAAAACACTCCCCTGAGTGACATACGTTTCGCCGGTGTAAGTGGTAGTGTTGGCAAGACAGCTTCTTCTGCTGACATAGCTACCGCCGCTCATTGAGGTGGTTTTATTATGTTGATGGGAGAGCTCTCTTCTGTCAGCATAGAGCAGCTACACGAGTGATCTTACAGTGGCATTGGTACAGCTGTGCCACTGTAAGCTCGCTACTGTAAACACACGGCCTTAGTATCAGAACTTTTGGTTTAGCTCATACCACCCCTCTGAGCATTAGTACGGTCTTGCAAGGAGGGCCAGGAGAGAACTACCACAAATCAAATAATTTGCTTCTCCTGCATTTCTGAGTTACAGTAGGAAAGTTCTTTGCCTAAAGCCTGGAATTATACAGATAGCCCCAGACAGGACAGATGTTCCTCTATTTGAAATCTGGGCTCTCTCTGGAGGCTGACAGTGTAAAATGATGTAACTGACGCTAATCAGCTCCAAATGCCTCAGCAATTAACAGGCTTATAGCTTGCTCCAGTTCCTCCTTGTTGTATGTATAAAGCAGTAAGGAGAATGATCTAAGGAAAAGCTTGCATATGAGAGCTTGACTTATTAGAAGTTTCAATAAACTAATTATAGCAGCCAGATGCACGTCCTCCCTTGGAAAAGTTAGAGTTGTTTATAACTGTGCCCGCAACAGGAACAATTACTAAGGGAAAAGGATGGTCTTTTGGCTAGGACAGGAGATGGTAAGTCAGGAGACATGGGTCTGTCACAGACATCCCAATGTGACCCTGGGCAGATCACTTATGGCCTGGTTTTTCTGAGCCGCTGGACAGTTGCTGCTCTTATTGAAATGGTTGATAGCTGCTGGTGGTCAGCCCCACTGAAATCAGGCCACTGACTTCCCCTGCCTCAGTTTCCCCATTGTAAATTGGGGATAACATTTATCCACTTTTATGAGAAGCTTTTAGTTCTGTGGATGAAAGGTTTTACGTAATTAAATAGTGGTGTCTACAGACTTACATATTAGCCCCATCCAGTTGTCTTTAACTAGACGAATAAAAGAGTGACACTGGGTTTCAAGAGTTGGGTGGGTGAAGAGGGGGATTCTTGTGGCTTACAAGAAACAAAATCCCGGGATTAAAATATCCAGGTCTTTTGCAGTCTCCATATAAGCCTTTAGGATTGGGCTTTTTTTCTCCCATAGGCTCTAATGCAGGGGTTCTCAAACTGGGGGTCATGACCCCTCAGGGGATCACAAGGTTATTACATGGGGGGTCATGAGCTGTTAGCTTCCACCCCCAAACCCTGCTTTGCCTCCAGCATTTATAATAGTGTTAAATACAAAATAAGTGTTTTTAATTTATAAGGGGGGGTCAAACTCATAGGTTTGCGGTGGGAAAGAGGTCACCAATACAAAAGTGTGAGAAACACTGTTCTAATGGGAGTTTTGCCTGAGTAAGACGTTCAGGATCAGTTCCTTAAATGCATTTTAAATTGTTCCCTCACACAAACCCAAACTCCAAAACTAAGGCCCTACTACCTAAACGGATTGCTGCAAGTCACCTGCTTGATTAATTAACTCCCAGACTGTGCAACAAGTTCCTTTTTAAATTTCCTATATTATGTTGTTTTAAACTCTGTTTTAATGGGGTTACATCAGTTTACTTCCTGTCACATGGGGATAAGTTGCATCAGATGTGGTATAACATCATGTTGAGATGCTTGCAGTCCTGTGCCACTCAAGCCCAACATAAAGGGATGGAGAATTCAATTTAAGAAGGTGGAGGAAATGCATTTTTATGCTTCAATTATCTGTGAAGCATTCAGGCAGAAAGTGACAAAGCAGAACAAAAGAACAATTAATAGGAGCTCTGCCTCTCAGAGGCACTGGATTTTTGTTTGTTTGTTTTTTGGGAGCAAAATACACAGCTTGGCCAAGTTACAGAATCTAGAAATGTTGTTTGGGATCAGTCTGTCTGTCAGGTTTGAGCCTGATAATGAAATACTCTGAGTTTTCTTGACTCTGATTAAAGTAAATAGGAGTTGAGCACACATAGTACTTTGTACCATCCAGGTTTTTTTTGGTTGCTTACAAGCATCTTTTCTGGCTTGAAACGGAGTGAGCCAGTTTGGGCAAAATTAAATTATTGGTGTAGAAAAGCATTAAGGAGGTAGCAGGCTTTCATTTCTAGCTCCCACTCATTCCCTTCCCTGAAAGCTTCTGCCTGTCTTTAAGTTAGCTTTCTGAAGTGTAGACGGAACCTATTGTGTCCTGTGATGAACTTTTGACCCAATAGTGCCAATGCAGCATGGTCTTGTAGTGCAGAGATGGGACTTGTCTGCATTTTTAATCATGTTACCTGAAATGTGCTAGAACCTTGATAAAGCTAGTCAGTTACAGTACATTTTCTTCATCTCGGAAACTACACGCAAGATGAAAGTGTGTTCAAACCAGTGTTACCACTACTGTGTTATACTTCGTTCCCCATATGTGGTTGCAGCTCTCTATTTAGAACCTATCAAAACACGTACACGTTGTTCAAAATGTTTCCAATTTTTTGATGAAACAATTCAAACTGAAAAAAATTCATTTCAGTTTGAATAGAACCAAAATGAACATTTTTTGAGTAGTTGTTTTCATTTTTTTACCCCCGTATTAGAGAATAGGAAGGGAAAAAACCAACCTATCCTCCCCCCACAAAAAAGTTTTATTCATTTTGATTTCATTCGATTTGAAATGAAAACTTTTCATTGAGTGCAAAAATTGAAAACATCAACAAAAACAGGAAATCATCCCCACTTTTTGATCAGCTGTACCTGTAACATGGGGAAGGGGACGGATGGGACTTAATTGAAGGTCAAAAGAGCCATCTTGGGAGAATGTTCCCCATTTAAAACATACAACCCAAATGTTAAGCTTCTCTCTGATCTCTCCCATTAATGTTCTCACATTGAGATAGTTTGATAGGGAACCCCACGCCCTCGGAAATATTAAAAAAAAAATAAAAATCTCTGGGTGAAACCCTGTGTAAAACACCCCGTTATCTAGCTCTGGAGGAGAGACATGAATGGTATGAAACAGACTGGTGCTTTCGCCATGTTCTCTGGTGGTGAAATCACTGAGAAACTGTCAGGAGTTATTCTGATGCTGACAGGCAGTAGGGACCACACCACAAACCAGCAGCTTGCAAATTCCTTTCCACTGACTTGTGTGCTTGCTATTGCTTCCCTTCTAACTTGTCAGAGTGAACGTGAAAGGGGCACATGGTGCTTTTGCATGTGTTATCCTCTGTGTCCTAGTAGCTCAGCATGCCAGCTTTCTCCTAACTGGAGGACAGTGGTGGTTCCCCATTCTCTGTGCTGACTTAAGCTAGCAGAAAGTTGGGATGCTCAAGTAGCTACACTGGCATTAGAGAAACCAGTCATGCTCTAAACCAAAACAACAATATGCTTAGACAGCAAGAGTCCATACCGCCGAGTATCCATGGCCACATTGTATGGCTTTATTCCACCAGGCATCTAAAAGTGCCACAGCGTCATTACTAATCTGATGCAGCCAAGTTAATGGCTGCCTCCACTCTGTGGCCAGACAACATCCCCTGCTGACCTCAAGTCTGGTCTTCGATACCAGCCTCATTCAGCAGTAGCAGAAGGTCCCTAAAAGTGGAGGGGCCACAGTCACCCAAACCATGGTCCCACCCTCGCCCTGCCCCTTCCCCATGGCCCCTGCTCCCCGCACCGCCTCTTCCCCCGAAGACCCCGCCCCCTGCTTACTCCTCTCTACCCCTTCCCCTCCATCACTCGCCCTTATGTCCAGTAAAAAGTGGGAGGGCCATGGCCCCCTGACCCCCCCCCCCCCGTTCTTGTGCCATTGGCCTCACTTATTGATAAGGGACTGCTGTTGTATTATGCACCATAATTTAGCTGAAAAGACCCTCTGCTGTCTGCAAATGTTTAATGTACTTACCCTACATTAGATCCTCCTCAGCACCAGTGGGGTCTTATTAACTGTCCATATAAGAACCTGGATAGACAGAAAATACTGAATGAGATTCTGATATCAGTTCTGCCATGTACACAACAGAGTGTAGGTGCATGGCAATTTCCGTGACAAATAAAGCTGTTGGTTTTCTGGAGCCAACCATTAGAGGGAGACATCAAATGTACTAATTGTTGTGTTACCAAGTATTTGCAATCTGAGAGCCCACTCCCATAAACACTTAGAATAGGTCTACGCTACAGCCACTACAACAACACAAATATGGCGCTGCAGCTGGCCGCTGTAGCATCGTAGTGTAGATGCTTCCTACGTCAGGTGGAAGGGTTTTTTCCATCACTGTACTTAATCTCTCTTGCCAAGAGGTGGTAGACAGGTTGACGAGGAATTCTGTCAACTCCCAGTGTAGGTGAGGCTAGGTCAAGTTGACAATCACATCGCACACGGTGTGAAATTTTTCACAGCCCTGAGTCACATAGCTAGGTTGATTTTATTTTGTTTAATGTAGACCAGGCCTCACTACTGGGTGTAGTGCTTATCGCCAGAAATACTTCTAGAGACACAAGAGGGTGTGGGTGAGATAATATCTTTTATTGGACCAACTTCTGTTGGTGAGAGAGACAAGCTTTTGAGCTGCACAGAGCTCTTCTTCAGATCTGGGAAAGGTACTAGCACATCACAGCTAAATATGAGCAAACTGATAGTTTAGCAAAAGTAGTTAGCACATATTCTGCCTGTTTGATCTTGTAGTTAGCTGTGACACTCTCAGTCTCTTTCCCAACCCTGAAGAAGAGCTCTGTGTAGCTCGAAAGTGTCTCTCTCACCAACAGAAGTTGGTCCAATAAAAGGGCAAGTCTACACTACAGAATTAAGTTGACCTAAGTTACATCAACGTACAGCCACCATGGTAATTACATTGCTTTTCCGTGTCCAGGTTATGTTCCTTGTGTCGGCGGTTCGCGTCCTCACCCGGAGCACTTGCACCGATGCAGCTGTCAGTGTGGGATATTGTGAGATGGCTTCTGTAAGGCAACAGTCAATGTAAGCAACACAGTGTCTAAACTGACATTGCGTTGACTTAACAACATTAACCTAAGCGCTATGCCTCTCCCAGAGGTGGAGTTATTAAGTCCATATAGTGGGCGAATTACGTTGGTGGGAGCGACATAGACGCTTGCAGAGTTTGGTTGATGTAAGCTGCCTTGTCGGCACTACTGTTAGGCCAAAGATATTACCTCACCCAGCTTGTCTCTCTAATATCCTGGGACTGACATGGCTGCAACAACACGGCACACATGCATGCTTTTAGTCAGTTAACGGCGAGTACTCCTGGTAGTAAGCACTACGGTTGGTAGCATTTGCAGGATGGGTACTAAGTTAAGAGAAGAGAAGGAGGTGATATGCAGGGAGAGTGATTGTTAGGACCCTGAGAACATGCAGTTGTTTGGGTGAGTAATGCACAGTGTGGAGGTTACACAGGATTTGTTGGTGTCTATATATTGTTATAGTTTATCGGTTTTGTATAGTGGTGTTTGTTTATACACTTTGTAACTGAAAATCCAGAGTCCCTTCAGTGACTATCAGGATTTACACCACTGTAATTCAGAATCTGTCCCGGGGGTTTTAGGCCGGTGTGACTTCTCTGTTAAACCAAATACAGTTTTAAATGCCCATGATCAGACCATAGGAGTTGGGACCAAATTCAGGCCTGGTATCACTCCACTGATTTCAGTGGAGCTACACTATCTCAGCGCTGAATTTGAGCCTTAAGTTTTTTGTGTTGTTTTTAACGTTTGCTTTGATAGTCATAAAAATATTGACTGGCTGGCAGAACTCCAGGGCGTCATTTTGTATTCTAGCAACCCCAATGGAATAACCCCTGACACACAAACACTTTGTTCATAGAAAGGCTGTACTTAGTTTCTTCCTTACTGAATGGATGTGATCAAGAAAAAGGTGAATATGGGGCACGGGATGTAGAAAGCTGATCCTTTTCCCTTTTATTTTTAAATGAGGCACCGCATCTCTGACTATCAACCATGGTTACCTTTTGAGTTGACATTTTGAAGCATCTGTTATTACACTTATTCTGTCCCTGGTCGGTTTGTAGTAGTAGAGTGAGTGCGTGTGCGCGTGCGCATGCATGGGGTGGGAAGATGGAGAGAGAATGTTTTAGGAACAAGATCCTCGTGCATGATTGAGCTGATCACTCAACATGCCATACAGGTCAACAGTCTTTTTATATCACAGAAGATTCAAGTGTGCCACAAACAAGCTGCTGCATGTTAATCCTGCCTTGGAAACCCTGTTTAGAGGAGCAGATTTATTAGACATAATGTGCTGCTATTCTGCCGTGTTTCTATAAGAGCTTCCTGCGATAAATCAAGATCACTCTGTAGCATTTATATTTCAAAATTATTTGAAAGTTTTCACATAAATCCCCCCCTTTGAAGAAGTTGCACAAACAAACTTGCCCTTTGTTTGTCCAGCCAGGTGTCCTCTGACTTCTGGTAGTATTAATCTTTGCCCCACAATGCCCCCTGGAATCGGTCGTATCTGGGCTGAACTGGAGCAGGCTGCCTCAGAGATTCATCAGTGCTGCTTCTGTGCCGGCTGAAGGATGATGCAGTATCTGGGAGACAGGGAATCAATAGATGGTTACCCCTGCGTGGGTGGGCAAAGGTGAAAAGAGTGCAGGAAGCCCTCCTTTTCTCTAGGTAACGAAGGATGGCTACTTCCATACAAACACCACTTTCACAAGCGGGGCTTCAAGTTGGGACCTTGAGCACTGAAATCAAAAGCTCCTACCAAAGGAGCAACTCCTGGAGCAGCCAGGTTACCCTTATACGAGCCAGCCACTGGACTCGACTGGAGAGAGACATCACACCCACTAAGGTGCTAGTGCTCCTTGTCTGCAAACACCTGAGGAGCATTATCAGCAGTCCCAAGCGGGCATGGCAGAATGGGGACATGGCCTTACCCACCCGATACCGGCTGGTGGGCCAGGGCTAATGCAGTGGGGAGTGCATCTGCCTCCACAGAAAGGAGGTGTAGGAGCTGTTCCTCAGCATGCTCCCATTAGTACTGCAAAGACATTCTGCCTGCTTGGCATTCTGCTACTGGTTCAGTGCCTCTCCATCCCTTTTATAAACCTATGTGCTTCTAAAGGACACAGTCTGGCCCCAGCTTTCTGCTGTCAGACCTTGACAGCCCATCTTGAGCCTTGATTCTCAACGCGCTGCCTCTAAAGCGTTGCGCGGGTGGGACTGTGTGCACATCAGGTGCACGTCTGGAGAATGCTTAGCTCTGCACTCTGCTGAGCAGGCACTGAATCCTGGATGGATTCTGCAAGCAGCACCTAACTGATTCCAGGTGCTGCTAATGATCAGGGGAGTAAAAATGATTAGTTTAAAAGGAATTCAGTGTATCAGAGTACATTCCAAGAAGATATCATGCCTCTAAAATAATACCTTGCAAATCAAATAAGTATTCTGTAGTGAATAGGAAAACAGTAGCCAGTTGGCAGTAAGAGAGCAACCTAAGACAGTAAACTAACTTTGTATAAAAATGCTCCCCTTTTTTTCCCACATAGCCAAATAACCCCGGTCTCTCACCGTTCTTCTTTTAAGTGGTGGGGTTCTCCTCAGAGCTCTCAAAACCAACTGTCACACATTTACAAGGGCTGGAGTATGAGTGGCCACTTCTTTGTATTTAGGGCCTGTGAAAAGAAGAGAATTCTGAAGGTCACTGGAGCCCCCGTTCAGCAAAGTACTTAAATCCCACTGAAGTCAATGGGATTTAGGCATGTGCTTAAAGTTAAGCATGTGCTTAAGTGCCTTGGTGAATAGGGGCCTCAAACTGCTGCTGTTACTGCGATGTCTGTGGGTGGTTTTGTGTTTATCAAGATGTTTATCTTTGCTTGGATGGAGCAGAATTAAGCACATGCAGGGTCTCTGCTTTGTATGTTCCAGGCAGACTGTACCATCTGACAGACTAGCAGTGATATTTGTAAAAAGAAAAGGAGTACTTGTGGCACCTTAGAGACTAACAAATTTATTAGAGCATAAGCTTTCGTGAGCTACAGCTCACTTCATCGGATGCAAAAGCTTATGCTCTAATAAATTTGTTAGTCTCTAAGGTGCCACAAGTACTCCTTTTCTTTTTGCGAATACAGACTAACACGGCTGCTACTCTGAAACCAGTGATATTTGTGTGGCCAAGGCTAAGCATGTTGCATATTAGTGTAGAAAAAATGGATGGTTGCTTTGAAGATCTTTTTGTGACCATGAAGAACTGGAAACTTTTAGGCTTTGTTGCAAAGGTCACATCCACCTGTAGTAGCCATGGAAGTGTCTTTTAAATATATATTTTAGTGCTTTCGGAAGATGCCCCATTGTCAACTCCGGGGACATCATGGGATGCGCCAGTGTAAACTTTGTGATGCTGCACTTCCATTTAGGGGTGAGCAGGTAGTTCAGTCTCTGAGTACATTCAGTCCTTGGCCTTTTTTGAGATTCTCCTGGAGGGCATCAATTATGGTGCTGGGTTTTGCAGTGTGGACAGCTGTCTCACAGGAGCAGGGCTGGGGTTATCCCCTTTTACATCCTAGAACAATTCTCTAATTGGCTTCTTTCTCTTGCATTCAAGAGCAGTTTGGATGGTCAACAGAAAAAAGGGACTATTTGAGTATAATAGTGCCTCTCTGGATCCAAAAACAGCAGCTTTCCCATCTGGAATAATTCCTACCTTAGTTCTGTCTGCTTCTGGGTCTTTCAAAGTCTGTTCATTCCCCCAGATGAGAAAGTCAGCAGCTTCTCCAAACCAGGCCTGACTCTTGTTTGTGGTAGACTTAGGGCTAGTCTACACAGGCAACATTAAAGCTGCTGAGCTTGCAAGCTAGGTTCTTTCTGCAGTTTGGGCTATCCTCACCCCACTGAAGTGAATGGCAAATTTCCCATGGAGTTGGCTGAGACTAACGTTTAGCTCTACTGAACTTCAGCAGTGATGTAGCTGCTTCCAAGTGTTTTCTGAGATATAGGGAACTAGGGCACAGATCCTGAATTGGTGTAAATTGCTCCATTAAAACTATGACAGCCTATCCGGCTGGTGACCTGCCATGAGTCTGATCCAGCAATCTTTCTTTGCTCAAGCAAAACTCTCCTTGACTTCAACCGTTGACTCTTATCTTCAGTGGGAGTTTTGCCTGATCAAGTTCTGAATCTGGAGTATTTGTACATTTCCCCCATTTAGCTTTAAGTGACAGTGAAATGTAAGGTTTCAGAGTGGCAGCTGTGTTAGTCTGTATCAGCAAAAACAATGAGGAGTCCTTGTGGCACCTTAGAGACTAACAAATTTATTTGGGCATAAGCTTTCGTGGTCTAAGACCCACTTCATCAACTGCATGAAGTGGAAAATACAGTAGGAAGATATATATACATAGTACCAGCCATTCCTGATAAGGAGTAAGCATAGCAGCCATGGCAAAGGAAGGAAAAAAAATACTACAGTTGAAGCCTGCCATGCTGTGAGCCTGATCCAACATCCATTGAAGACAATGGAAAGATTCCTGTTGATGTCAGGAATCAGGGCTTTGGATCAGGGCTTTTGTGTCCTTCCAAGGTAGGAAATGGATTGAGTTTGCAAATAATTATTTTATTTTTTACCAAGCTCTAAGGAAGGCACAGTGGGTCAGCCCTGCTAGCTGTACTCACTGCTCATGTGGGTGAAATAAGTGAGATCTGGTCCTGTTTGGACATATCTGTACTTTAAGGGTTTGGTGGGAGGAGGAGAATTACAACATCGAAAAATTCTTGAGCGGCTCTGCTCAGAGCCATTTGCTAATTGCAATAAGGGACTCCGGCGAGTTATGATGTTGTAATTCACACCTTGTGCTTAATGGCACTCAGCCTGCTGCCTCGTGCCATGCACACATGGTGTGAATTATTAGAGCTCAGCTCACACCCTGTTGTGCCGTACTGCTTGCGTAAAGATGGCTGTGAGGTGTGGCTGGTTATCTTGGTTCTCCCTGAACTACTTTTTCCCCATCTTTTCCTTGGCCGTTTAGCCCTTGGCCATGTGGCCTGGGATTGACTTCTCCCTGATTGCAAAGGGCTTTAGGTGTGCAGGCAAACTGATAACTCCTTATCTGTGAAACTCTACTCTCTGAGCTCAGCATGTTGCCTTCCAGTCCAAAGCTTTAGAACCACTCTGATAAGCTAATCACTGCAGGGGTATTGCATTAGGTACTGCAAACATTCCTCTCAGCTCTGTGGAGTCTTTTTGTTTGTTTGTTTGTTTCTAGTAATTGCTGGTAGCTTTAAATGCAGTCTGGGGTTGTGCCTCTGAGTAGGAAGCAGCATGCATGGATTGAATGGGGATTGCAAAAAGAAACAGCTGAGTTGATTTAAAGTATGATGCTGAGATCATGGATGAATCTGCTCATTAAAACAGATGCTCAGGGAAAGCATTACAGAGCAAGTAGTTGTTGATAACATGGGCACTAGGTATGTGAGTCTGGCAGTCAGGCCTTCAGTTGGGGTAACCTGTTTGCTGCCCTGGGGTCAGAATAAAGACATTGTCAGGTTTAAAAATGTTGTTTTCCTAGCGCAATCCACCTGCAGGCTGTCTAGAGTACTGCCACCCCAAGCAGTAAATATTGATGTCCAAGGCATCAAGTATTTGTGCATAGGAATGCGTTGGACAAAACATCCTGGTGGCTGGAGAGTGGCTGTGAAACAAATGGGGCCAGGTCAAATCCAAATGGAAGCATTTTATTTTAATTTTCTAACTACCGTATTCCTGACAGGTTTCAGAGTAGCAGCCGTGTTAGTCTGTATTCGCAAAAAGAAAAGGAGTACTTGTGGCACCTTAGAGACTAACAAATTTATTAGAGCATAGCTCACGAAAGCTTATGCTCTAATAAATTTGTTAGTCTCTAAGGTGCCACAAGTACTCCTTTTCTTTTTACCGTATTCCTGGGACTCTGGACTAGATTCTCTGCTTCTCCAAGTTTGTGCTGAGCCAGGTCTAGATAACCCCGCCCTCTCTATTACCCCTCAACAGAGCAGAGCTTTGCGCAGAGCAGTGGAGAATCAAGTCCTGGATTTCAGTCTGGAGAATGTTGTTTCTTGTTGGAGCCTAGGCCCATCTGGTGCATAGGTAAATAACAACACTGCCGTCGGGGGGAGGGTTATTAGTAGGTTGGTGGGGTTGTGAATAATTGTAAAAATGCACTTGATATCTAGGATAAACTTGCCAAGTGTGTAAGTAACTTAAGAGCGTAAAGCTCATTTTTAAAAGTGACATTGGCCCTTAGGAGCTTAAATCCCCTTGTCTATCAACAAGATGTAGGCTCCTAAGTATCTAAATCACTTTTAGAAATGGGATGTAGGTTCCTAAATCTCTTAGGCACGTTTTGAAAATTTCACTTTTAATCCCCAATAGGCAAATCTGTGCCCTAAGTAACCATTATAAAATATCTCAAGGTTTTGTTTAACTGGGTGGTCAATGAAGCCAGCTATAATTGTGATTTTCAGAGTGAAATGTTTGTAATTCCATTGAAGTGGCTAAGAGTCAGAGAGCATTCTGGTTAGAGGATACACAGAAAGGGGTTTGTTTAATGTTCAAAAGGCCCTTAGATACCGAATCTGGCAGGAATGTAAATGCTTATAGTCATTTTGCTGATTCATTTTTTATTTCTGGTGTCAATAGGACACATAATATAGGCAGAGCTATAAAAGGTTTGCTTCAAGGTGACCACTGCTGACTCACAGGAACACATTTTGCTGCCTGAAAATGAGTAACACTATTGTTATGTGGCTCGTGGTTGGCCTGGGTTAGACTGATAGGCAAACTGGAAGGGGATTGCTGTGGTAAGTGATCAAAGTGGTGCTAAAAGGTATCTGTATAAAAGGCCTTTCTCTCCTTGACTCCCTTAAGAGTTTAATCAAAATTGCATGACCAAACACCAATGCAATGCTTGGAAAAATGAACTCCATGGCTCATTGAAGAGTGAGGATGATGTTCATGTGAAAAAGTCAAGACTAGAATGACTCAGGACACCTGGGTTCAATTTCTGACTCAACATAATATATTCTGTGTGATTTTTGGCTAAAACACTTAATCTGTCTCTTCCTCAGTTTTCTCCTCTACAAAATGTGGATGATAATACCCTACGTATCTAACAAGCAGCTGAGAGGGTTAATTGACGACTGTTAGTAATGAGTTTTGAGGTTTCAGAGATTCATAGATAATCAGGTCAGAAGGGATCATTATGATCATCCAGTCCTACCTCCTGCACAATGCAGGCTACAGAATCTCACCCACCCATTCCTGTGAAAAACCTCTCACCTATGTCTGAGCTATTGAAGTCCTCAAATTGTGGTTTAAAGACGTCGAGGACCAGAGAATCCTCCAGCAAATGACCCGTGCCCCAGGCTGCAGAGGAAGGCAAAAAAACCTCCAGGGCCTCTTCCAATCTGCCCTGGAGGAAAATTCCTTCCCGACCCCAAATATGGCGATCAGCTAAACCCTGAGCATATGGGCAAGATTCACCAGCCAGATACCTAGGAAAGAATTCTCTGAAGTAACTCAGATCCCACCCCATCTAACATCCCATCACAGGCCATTGGGCCTATTTTACCATGAATATTTAAAGATTAATTAAATTGCCAAAATTATGTTATCCCATCTCAGAATGGCCCTGCAGAAGTGCAATGTATTATTATTTTTTCAGTTTCTAAATGTGAACTGCTGCAATAGATGCACAGGAGTATTGGAGAAACATTTCCCTCGTTTGTCTAACTTAGGACCAGATTCGTAAAGGTATTGAGGCACCTAAAGATGCAGAGATCCCCTAGTGGGATTTTCCCATTGGGAGGTAGGTGCCTGGGTGCTTTTGAAAATCTTGCTAGGCACATCTGCATCTTTGGACACCTAACTAACCTTTGAGGATCTGGTCCTTAGTCTTTAAAGTGGAGTCTGCCTATTAACTAATTACCCCGCAACTAGTCTATGGGCCACTATTGAACTTCCAGGAGAAAGCAAAGACTTTGTGTAGCATGTGTAGTCAGTGACTCCTGCCTAAATATTTACTTAAGAGTAGCCCAGTGCCACTGATCCTAATCTAACTGGCAGCTGAGTTAACAATTGTGAGGCCAAAAAGAAAAGGAGTACCCGTGGCACCTTAGAGACTAACAAATTTATTAGAGCATAAGCTTTCGTGAGCTACAGCTCACCTCACGAAAGCTTATGCTCTAATAAATTTGTTAGTCTCTAAGGTGCCACGGGTACTCCTTTTCTTTTTGCGAATACAGACTAACACGGCTGCTACTCTGAAAATTGTGAGGCCGGTTCCCAAAGAATACAGTTCTGTAGGGTGCATTCTGCTCTTGAAGCCTGCAGGTAACTCGAAGCTAAGGATGGGAAGTAGTCTAATTGCTGCTGCAAGTGGGAAGGAAATTAAATAAAATGTAAGTGACTCTTAGGTAATTTGTATCCTTGGTGACACTGTGATAACTAACTTGGATGAACTGTAACAGCGTCTGTTACCTACATTTGCATGATTGCTGATATGTGAAGGCTGTAAAGGGGGAATTGTTATCTGGAGAGGCAATATAACACTCTTCTTTAATTCATTCCACTGGATATCTGTTTGGACCCAGAGATATTGTTTCAAATCTGTAGCCACCTTGGACATCACATTGGTCAGTATGCTGCAAACCCTGCGCATTTGAAACTTCCAGTTGATGCTGGGGATAGAACTCAGGTTCTTCTGCTCAAAAGTGCAGATTTGAGCTAAAGGAGTGTGTGTACAGCCCCAGTGTGCTGCTAATTCCAGAAGTGGACAGTGTTGCATACATTACAATACTGTCTCTGTGAGTGGAATCGGAACAGTGCCTCTGAAGAGGAACAGGTGATGTCCGTTTCCTCAGGTTTCCATAGCACCTTGGCCATGAGAAGAAGGATACAGAAGATATTTGGATGCTGAGGATTGGGAGAGAATGTTCTGAATGTAGCGGGCAGCATGTTAGCAGGCAGGAAACCAAGAGTTGGAGAAGGAGGGAAAGGAAAGAGTATGTCAAGATGATTGATGGTTGGGAGAAGAGTAGGAGGAAATGAGAGCACAGAGATGACAATTTGACTTACCAAAGAAACAGAATGATACAGAGAGTTCAGAGCTTTGTAGCTACAGGTTGCAGGAATTGCCTATGCAGACATGTTTCATGTTCCACATACAAAATGTGTATTAAATCCTGTCTTTTAAAAATCAGTTTAACACCATAATCACAGGGGTCTAACTGATCTATCCCTCACCTAACTCTTGCATCAGTTTTCTAATGTCAGCCCAAAAGCCTTTGAACTTCCAGCGGTCACAGATGATGTGTTTTGCTCATGGGCCTGATCTGAAACTCATTGAAGACAGAGCCCATTGAAGTTAATGGCAGTCTTTCCATTGACTTCAGTGGTTTCGATCAGACTTCTATTGATTTCAAGACTTTGGATTAGGCCCATAGTAGCTAGCATTATATCCGTCCAGTCCTCTAGAGGGATAGGCTGGCTTTTCCTAATTTAGCTCTACATTGTCAATCTTGCCCTGCGGTTTTACAGAAAAAAGTATGTTCATTATACATATGCATGTATATAGAGAGAGATCTCTGGTTAAAATATCTAAGATGCTGTAAATTTTTTGATAGTTTTCAATTTGAAGATAAAGCTAGTTTTAAACTCTCCCAAATTCTTATCACTTTTGAAATAAAGTGCAAAATTCCCATCTTCCAAACTCATATTAGAGTTTGGAGTTATCTGAAAGATAGTAGGCCAGTTTTGTCCAAATAATTTTTTCATATGCTTTTATCCTCTTCGCTCCCACCAGAGACGTAACCACATAACCAATATAGATATCATCAGACTTTCTGAAGTTTTCCTTCATGTACTGTTGATCACAAATAAAGGACTGCAGCCACCAGTTCAGGCTTTGTGAATCTGGGGGCCTCTTAGTTTACATGAACTTCCTGTCTCCTCTACTCCAAAGGGGGCGGAAGGAGAAGAGGTCCCAACATTCTGTAGGGCACTGCCTGAAGAATTTCCATTATTTGGAATAGGAACATCCCTGGAGACCTGTCATTGTTCTGTAAGGGCCTGAAGGAGTTTTGCTCCCTTTCCCAGGCCCTGGATCTGCTGCTCTCGCACTACATCTCAGGGTCACTTGTAAGGTTAAAAATCAAAGCATGTTAATATAAACTGCATCCAAGTGTTGATGCAGAACAAGAATTACCAAAAGGGATAAGCCCAGAAAATAGGGTTGGGTTTATCAGCATATCTTTACATGTGGAAATGCTGGGCCTGCCTATTGTGGGAAAACTTGTACCAGTGCAGATGCATAAGTGTAGCTACACAGTGCAAACTCCCCCAGTGGTGTAAAGCGAGGCTCGGAGAGTTGTAGTATATCCTGTTTTCAAATGGTTGCAAGCCCCATCTTAGGGCTTGTCAATATGGCAAGCTATTGCGTGGCAAGCCAGGGTGTGAACCTACATTGATCGCACCAGTTTGCTGTGTAGTAACATCCTGGGTGGACACTGTAACGACACTCCTGGATTTTCAGTGTGCTGTAATAATGTCCATATGGGATGTTGTTGCATGGCAAGCTGGTGCACTGTAGATTCACACCATAGCTTGCTGCACAGTAATTTGCTGTATAGACAAACCCTTACACCAGTACAGTGCATATACCCTGGGGATCTGTACTGGTGTAAGTGCATCAGTGTAGCTAACCAGGTACAAATATCCCTAGTATGGATAGGCCCTAAATCTCAGAACAGGGAGAAAGGTAATGGGAGAAATGTGGAAAAAGTGGAACAATTTGAATACTTACACTGAGAAGTGACTGTAAAAATGGCATTGTATGGGGTTCCATGTTACATGTGCCTCCATAATTTCCAGATTAAACATTAATTTATATACAAGTAAAAAATTGTGGGGTTCCCCCCAGCAAGCCCTGGGATTTAAATGTCTCACACCGGGTTATTTTTGGGTCACGTCATCACCAGCAATAACGATTCCTCAGGCCATGTCTGCCCTTGGTTCCATCTCTGTCACGTTGCTGGCTCAATTTTTCTCTTGCATCTATAGGTTGACTCCAGGTTTACAATATCTGTGCAACTGAGGGCAGAAGTTTGTCATGCCATAGCATTTATTCAACAATTCTTAAATAAAGCATGAGCTAAAAAAGAATCAAGCTCACTCTCCAAGGGCTTTTTTTTGGTCAGTAAAGCCTGCAGATCTGACTTTGAATACAGAGTGAGAGCAGATCTGTTGTATAAGAAGTTGACACATTATCTATTTCCCTGATAACAGATGCCTGAGTCATTTAAAATTGGATGGGACAAAGAAATCTTGAGACTTCCACTAAGAAACTCTTTGGCTGTTATGGGCTTTTTTAACATTTGGTCTAAATTTTCTTTTGCTCAGTTTCATCTCATTGTTTCTACTGCTAGTGTGGGCAGAATGCCACTTATAGGTCTTGTAATTGTCCCTTAAATCAAGTCAGTCCCTATTGCTCAATAATCAGTTTTGTTGCTCTTTTCTGAATTTCCTCTGATTTGTCAATATTTTTCTGACACTTTAGTGACAGCATCTGTTTCCATTGGGCCTAATTCAGTACCTGTTGAAGTCAATGAGAATCTTTCCATTGACTCCAATGGGCATTGACTCAGTCCCAGATAGAAGTCAATTGGAAACTGATTGAAGTCACAGGTTTCAGAGTAGCAGCCGTGTTAGTCTGTATTCGCAAAAAGAAAAGGAGTACTTGTGGCACCTTAGAGACTAACAAATTTATTAGAGCATAAGCTTTCGTGAGCTACAGCTCACTTCATCGGATGCATTTGGTGGAAAAAGCAGAGGAGAGATTTATATACACACACACAGAGAACATGAAACAATGGGTTTATCATACACACTGTAAGGAGAGTGATCACTTAAGATGAGCCATCACCAGCAGCAGGGGGGGGAAGGAGGAAAACCTTTCATGGTGACAAGCAGGTAGGCTAATTCCAGCAGTTAACAAGAATATCAGAGGAACAGTGGGGGGTGGGGTGGGAGGGAGAAATACCATGGGGAAATAGTTTTACTTTGTGTAATGACTCATCCATTCCCAGTCTCTATTCAAGCCTAAGTTAATTGTATCCAGTTTGCAAATTAATTCCAATTCAGCAGTCTCTCGTTGGAGTCTGTTTTTGAAGCTTTTTTGTTGAAGTATAGCCACTCTTAGGTCTGTGATCGAGTGACCAGAGAGATTGAAGTGTTCTCCAACTGGTTTTTGAATGTTATAATTCTTGACGTCTGATTTGTGTCCATTCATTCTTTTACGTAGAGACTGTCCAGTTTGGCCAATGTACATGGCAGAGGGGCATTGCTGGCACATGATGGCATATATCACATTGGTAGATGCACAGGTGAACGAGCCTCTGATGGTGTGGCTGATGTGATTAGGCCCTATGATGGTATCCCCTGAATAGATATGTGGACAGAGTTGGCAACGGGCTTTGTTGCAAGGATAGGTTCCTGGGTTAGTGGTTCTGTTGTGTGGTGTGTGGTTGCTGGTGAGTATTTGCTTCAGATTGGGGGGCTGTCTGTAAGCAAGGACTGGTCTGTCTCCCAAGATCTGAGAGAGCGATGGCTCGTCCTTCAGGATAGGTTGTAGATCCTTGATGATGCGTTGGAGGGGTTTTAGTTGGGGGCTGAAGGTGATGGCTAGTGGCGTTCTGTTGTTTTCTTTGTTGGGCCTGTCCTGTAGTAGGTGACTTCTGGGTACTCTTCTGGCTCTGTCAATCTGTTTCTTCACTTCAGCAGGTGGGTACTGTAGTTGTAGGAATGCATGATAGAGATCTTGTAGGTGTTTGTCTCTGTCTGAGGGGTTGGAGCAAATGCGGTTATATCGTAGCGCTTGGCTGTAGACAATGGATCGAGTGGTATGATCTGGATGAAAGCTAGAGGCATGTAGGTAGGAATAGCGGTCAGTAGGTTTCCGATATAGGGTGGTGTTTATGTGACCATCGCTTATTAGCACCGTAGTGTCCAGGAAGTGGATCTCTTGTGTGGACTGGTCCAGGCTGAGGTTGATGGTGGGATGGAAATTGTTGAAATCATGGTGGAATTCCTCAAGAGCTTCTTTTCCATGGGTCCAGATGATGAAGATGTCATCAATGTAGCGCAAGTAGAGTAGGGGCATTAGGGAACGAGAGCTGAGGAAGCGTTGTTCTAAGTCAGCCATAAAAATGTTGGCATACTGTGGGGCCATGCGGGTACCCATCGCAGTGCCGCTGATTTGAAGGTATACATTGTCACCAAATGTGAAATAGTTATGGGTCAGGACAAAGTCACAAAGTTCTGCCACCAGGTTAGCCGTGACAGTATCGGGGATACTGTTCCTGACGGCTTGTAGTCCATCTTTGTGTGGAATGTTGGTGTAGAGGGCTTCTACATCCATAGTGGCTAGGATGGTGTTTTTAGGAAGATCACCAATGGACTGTAGTTTCCTCAGGAAATCGGTGGTGTCTCGAAGATAGCTGGGAGTGCTGGTAACGAAGGGCCTGAGGAGGGAGTCTACATAGCCAGACAATCCTGCTGTCAGGGTGCCAATGCCTGAGATGATGGGGCGTCCAGGATTTCCAGGTTTATGGATCTTGGGTAGCAGATAGAATACCCCAGGTCCTGGCTCCAGGGGTGTGTCTGTGCGGATTTGTTCTTGTGCTTTTTCAGGGAGTTTCTTGAGCAAATGCTGTAGTTTCTTTTGGTAACTCTCAGTGGGATCAGAGGGTAATGGCTTGTAGAAAGTGGTGTTGGAGAGCTGCCTAGTAGCCTCTTGTTCATACTCTGACCTATTCATGATGACGACAGCACCTCCTTTGTCAGCCTTTTTGATTATGATGTCAGAGTTGTTTCTGAGGCTGTGGATGGCACTGTGTTCTGCATGGCTGAGGTTATGGGGTAAGCGATGCTGCTTTTCCACAATTTCAGCTCGTGCACGTCGGCGGAAGCAGTCTATGTAGAAATCCAGGCTGCTGTTTCGACCTTCAGGAGGAGTCCACCTAGAATCCTTAAACCCATTGTTTCATGTTCTCTGTGTGTGTGTATATAAATCTCTCCTCTGCTTTTTCCACCAAATGCATCCGATGAAGTGAGCTGTAGCTCACGAAAGCTTATGCTCTAATAAATTTGTTAGTCTCTAAGGTGCCACAAGTACTCCTTTTCTTTTTGCGAATACAGACTAACACGGCTGCTACTCTGAAACCTGTGATTATGCAAGGGACTGAATTTAGCCGTATAGAGTGGAAATCTGTCAACTTCATGAAAAAACTCGCACAGATACAGACAGACATCATCTTCCTCTCCAAATGCAAACAGATGGACATCATACCGAAAGGACTGAAGGTAAAAAATCCATTACAATCTACATACCACACAGACTATGCTGACAGCTTGTGCCACACACTCTCAAGGAAACTGCGGAACCACCTGATCAACATCCTCTACAGCAAACAGGGAAAGATTAAGAATGAGCTCTCAAAACTGGATACTCTCATAAAGAACCAACCTTCCACACAAACTTCCTCGTGGCTGGACTTTACAAAAACTAGACAAGCCATTTACAAAACACACTTTGATTCTCTACAAAAGAAAAAGGACACTAAGCTATCTAAACTACTATATGCCACAAGGGGCCACAACAGTGGTTCCCGTAACCCACCCAGCAATATTGTTAATCTATCCAACTATACTCTTAGCCCAGCGGAAGAATCTGTCCTATCTCGGGGCCTCTCCTTTTGCCCCTCCACCCCCACGAACATGATACAGTTCTGTGGTGACCTAGAATCCTATTTTCGACGTCTCAGACTCAAGGAATATTTCCAACACACCTCTGACCAACATATTAACCCACAGAGACCTTCCTGCCAACACTACAAAAAGAAGGATTCTGGGTGGACTCCTCCTGAAGGTCGAAACAGCAGCCTGGATTTCTACATAGACTGCTTCCGCCGACGTGCACGAGCTGAAATTGTGGAAAAGCAGCATCGCTTACCCCATAACCTCAGCCATGCAGAACACAGTGCCATCCACAGCCTCAGAAACAACTCTGACATCATAATCAAAAAGGCTGACAAAGGAGGTGCTGTCGTCATCATGAATAAGTCAGAGTATGAACAAGAGGCTACTAGGCAGCTCTCCAACACCACTTTCTACAAGCCATTACCCTCTGATCCCACTGAGAGTTACCAAAAGAAACTACAGCATTTGCTCAAGAAACTCCCTGAAAAAGCACAAGAACAAATCCGCACAGACACACCCCTGGAGCCCCGACCTGGGGTATTCTATCTGCTACCCAAGATCCATAAACCTGGAAATCCTGGACGCCCCATCATCTCAGGCATTGGCACCCTGACAGCAGGATTGTCTGGCTATGTACAGGTTTCAGAGTAGCAGCCGTGTTAGTCTGTATTCGCAAAAAGAAAAGGAGTACTTGTGGCACCTTAGAGACTAACAAATTTATTAGAGCATAAGCTTTCGTGAGCTACAGCTCACTTCATTGGACCGATGAAGTGAGCTGTAGCTCACGAAAGCTTATGCTCTAATAAATTTGTTAGTCTCTAAGGTGCCACAAGTACTCCTTTTCTTTCTGGCTATGTAGACTCCCTCCTCAGGCCCTTCGTTACCAGCACTCCCAGCTATCTTCGAGACACCACCGATTTCCTGAGGAAACTACAGTCCATTGGTGATCTTCCTAAAAACACCATCCTAGCCACTATGGATGTAGAAGCCCTCTACACCAACATTCCACACAAAGATGGACTACAAGCCGTCAGGAACAGTATCCCCGATACTGTCACGGCTAACCTGGTGGCAGAACTTTGTGACTTTGTCCTGACCCATAACTATTTCACATTTGGTGACAATGTATACCTTCAAATCAGCGGCACTGCGATGGGTACCCGCATGGCCCCACAGTATGCCAACATTTTTATGGCTGACTTAGAACAACGCTTCCTCAGCTCTCGTCCCCTAATGCCCCTACTCTACTTGCGCTACATTGATGACATCTTCATCATCTGGACCCATGGAAAAGAAGCTCTTGAGGAATTCTACCATGATTTCAACAATTTCCATCCCACCATCAACCTCAGCCTGGACCAGTCCACACAAGAGATCCACTTCCTGGACACTACGGTGCTAATAAGCGATGGTCACATAAACATCACCCTATATCGGAAACCTACTGACCGCTATTCCTACCTACATGCCTCTAGCTTTCATCCAGATCATACCACTCGATCCATTGTCTACAGCCAAGCTCTACGATATAACCGCATTTGCTCCAACCCCTCAGCAGAGACAAACACCTACAAGATCTCTATCATGCATTCCTACAACTACAATACCCACCTGCTGAAGTGAAGAAACAGATTGACAGAGCCAGAAGAGTACCCAGAAGTCACCTACTACAGGACAGGCCCAACAAAGAAAATAACAGAACGCCACTAGCCATCACCTTCAGCCCCCAACTAAAATCTCTCCAACGCATCATCAAGGATCTACAACCTATCCTGAAGGACGAGCCATCGCTCTCTCAGATCTTGGGAGACAGACCAGTCCTTGCTTACAGACAGCCCCCCAATCTGAAGCAAATACTCACCAGCAACCACACAACAGAACCACTAACCCAGGAACCTATCCTTGCAACAAAGCCCGTTGCCAACTCTGTCCACATATCTATTCAGGGGATACCATCATAGGGCCTAATCACATCAGCCACACAATCAGAGGCTCGTTCACCTGCGCATCTACCAATGTGATATATGCCATCATGTGCCAGCAATGCCCCTCTGCCATGTACATTGGCCAAACTGGACAGTCTCTACGCAAAAGAATGAATGGACACAAATCAGACGTCAAGAATTATAACATTCAAAAACCAGTTGGAGAACACTTCAATCTCTCTGGTCACTCGATCACAGACCATGCATCCGATGAAGTGAGCTGTAGCTCACGAAAGCTTATGCTCTAATAAATTTGTTAGTCTCTAAGGTGCCACAAGTACTCCTTTTCTTTTTGCGAATACAGACTAACACGGCTGCTACTCTGAGACCTAAGAGTGGCTATACTTCAACAAAAAAGCTTCAAAAACAGACTCCAACGAGAGACTGCTGAATTGGAATTAATTTGCAACTGGATACAATTAACTTAGGCTTGAATAGAGACTGGGAATGGATGAGTCATTACACAAAGTAAAACTATTTCCCCATGGTATTTCTCCCTCCCACCCCACCCCCCACTGTTCCTCTGATATTCTTGTTAACTGCTGGAATTAGCCTACCTTGCTTGTCACCATGAAAGGTTTTCCTCCTTCCCCCCCCCCCCCCCCCCCGCTGCTGGTGATGGCTTATCTTAAGTGATCACTCTCCTTACAGTGTGTATGATAAACCCATTGTTTCATGTTCTCTGTGTGTGTGTATATAAATCTCTCCTCTGTTTTTTCCACCAAATGCATCCGATGAAGTGAGCTGTAGCTCACGAAAGCTTATGCTCTAATAAATTTGTTAGTCTCTAAGGTGCCACAAGTACTCCTTTTCTTTATACTAATACTGTGTTCCTCATGCATTCCATCCATAATACTCTTAATGTTCACTGTGGTGTGAGCTCCTTTATAGACCATGATTTAATAAACCCAGGCCGGGGGCTTAGTGCTGAAAAGGTGGCCTGTGGCAGAGCTGCAGGTTTGAGAAATAGTAGCAAGTCACTCCATTTCTGCAGTCTGGGCTGATAACTGTCTAACTGTAAGTGGCTTTCTTCCAATACCCAGAGGCTGTAAAGGGTGCTAACTAAGGGCAGGTCTGCACTTAAAATGCTGCATCTGCACAGCTGCAGTGCTTAAGTGAAGATGCTCCTGTGCTGATGGGAGAGCCTCTCTCGTTAGTGTAATTAATCCACCTCCCAAGAGGCAGTAGCTATGTAGCGCTGTCTGCATGGTGGGTTCGGCTAGTATAACTACGTCACTCAGGGGTGTGGGTTTTTTACATCCCTGAGCAACATAGTTATAGAGATATAGGTCTGTAGTGTAGACGTGGCCTTAGAGCTGCTGATCTGGGGTGTGATTTGGGGAGCACTGGTGCATGGAAGCTGTGCTAGGAGGCTGACTGCTCCTGGCTGGATTGCCTGGTTGTGTAGAATACCAGCTGGTATTTAATGCAACTCCACTGTGGGTTGCTTATGCAATCTTATTTTGCATCCCTTTTGCAAATAGTGCTTTGTTGCTATGGCTATCATTGGTAAGTAAATAAATAAATGTGTCTGAGGTAGCTTCCCACTCTGGATACTACTTGGGACTCACTTATTGCGCCTTTTAGTAGCAATGTCCTGTGGGGACTGCAAGTTGCTTTAAAAAAATCGACATAGTAGGTAAGTAAATTACAACATTTCACTGGGGGACGCATTGGGGGATGGCTGAAATCTGGGAGCATGTGGGGTGAAGTTCAACCCATCTTCTATTGAGGAATGTAGAGCCTGTTTGCAAAACAGACACAAAAAATCATGGTCTTAATGAAGATCCTGGATTTATGACTTATTACAAGAACCTGTAACCCACTAGCCCCCCTTTCTATCCTATGACTACAGGGTGCTAACAGGCCACTTCACCTTGAATGGTCCCTCAGAATAAGTGCCAACTCCTGTGGTAAAATGTCCTTTTGATCTTGTATTTAGCTGTCCCTTTCCCAGACCTGAAGAAGAGCTCTGTGTAGCTGGAAAGCTTGTCTGTCTCACCAACAGAAGTTAATCCTATAGCATCACCATTAAAAGTAAAAACACGCTGCATGAAGGAAGATAGTGGGTGGAAAAATGTCGTCTTGTGTATGTTTAATTAAACTGCAAGCTCTAGTGGCCAAGAACTTCTGTTTTTGAGACACACCCTACCCCACTTGAGAAATAGGAAAAAAAGGTCATTGAGATCAATGGAGATGTGCCCGTTTGCACCATCTGAAAATCTGGCCCTCTGTGTAGATGCCCTCACTAAAGTGGTTTGCCTCTGGGGCAGCCGTCCACATACCATAAATGAAAGAGTGTTCTGTTGCCGTCAGATTCCTTCTTCTCAATCCCACTGCATCGCTGCTGCCATTTAAAAAGCTAGACGTGTGCAACTTTTATCCATCAGACCCGTGGGACGTCATGGGCTGCTTCTCAGTTACATTTCCCCAGCTGGTAAAGGAAACTCAAGCTGTATAGAGAGATGCCTGTGAAACGACATCTGTTCCATCAAAAAGCCAGACAATCTGCACCTGTGAGTCTGCTGTAGCCTGTGTACATCGGACGAGTTTAAAACAACAAAACAATAGAATGAGTAGCCCCGGAGAAATTCTCTCCATTTGTCATGATTTGGGGTGCTTTGGTTGTTCCTTCAAGATTGTATCTATGTCTCAGCTCATCATTCTTCAAACTCAAATGGAGAGAATTGTTCCTAACCCCATGCATTATGGACTGTGTTTGAAAATAGTCTTTCATCAGCACTGGCATTGCCAAGTGGTGGCTCCTCAGTGACTATCTTGCTGAAAAGTGACCTCATTTCATGGCACCAGCCATGCAATCGTCTCTGGTTCTGGGACTGTCTCAGTTTTCACAGGCTGATTTCACATCTGTGGGTATTTCACAGGTCCCAAAATACCTTTTTGGGGCTTTTGAGGATATATCTGTACAGCCTGCTGCAGCCAACTTTCCAGCCTGGGTTGACAGTCTTGGGTTCCCGGAGCTCATGCTGCTATGCTAAACATAGCTGTGTAGACAGTACTTTGAAGTTGTACCTCGGGCACATCCCCACATTCTTCCCTCCCTCCCCCCCAGCTTCAGAACCCAACCTCCAGCCTGAGCCACAATGTCTACATAGCTATTTTTAGCATGATATCGCAAAGCCCTGTGAGCCCAAATCTGTCGACCTGGGCTGTCAGGCTTGCTACTCAGGGCTGTGTAGATGTACTCTTAGATTGTTAGCAAGCTGGAGATGGGTCTGAGCTATACAATTTGGATGAGAATGTGAACTTTTCAAAAGTTTGGAAGTGTTCAGAGACAGATTCAGTCAAAGGCACTCACCTAGGTTCCTAGCTTCAGCAGTCACGTGATTCCACAAGAATCTAATCTTAAAAAAAAAAATTAAGTTTGCAGCCAACATGGTTGTAAATAAAAGCTTGAAAATCTGACCCAAGTGTAGCTGAAACAATAGCCTTGAGAGGTCTGACCTGCCCCATGCATCTCAGTGGGATGTTAACTCCAAGCTCCACTACTCTAGCATTCCCGCCTCTCTGGGAGAGAAGATGGGCCTCCTTACTACCACCAGTCTTAGTGTGGGGCTGGGACATTGCTAGGTTGCAAGTTTCCAGCATTATGTGATGTGATGAAACCTCCAGGAATACGTCCAACCAAAACTGGCAACACTAGATTGCATGGGGATGGAGCCACAGCAACCCATGTCATGGCATGACTAGTGTCCCTGATTGTCTTAATTCGGTTCTGGGGCAGTCAGATGTCCAGTTTGAGCCCATTAGAGAGAGAGAGAGAGAGGAGGGGGATGGGTCCATCCTATGAGATTTGGATCCTGATACAAACTTCCCAAAAGTCAGGAGGGTTTGGGTCCAGGGCTCCAGGTTCAGGCCAGCCTCTAGCTTTGCCACAATGCACTGAAGCAGCATTGCACTGTTAATGTTGTGTATTGGTAGAACTTGTGCTGTGGGGCTAATGTACAAAGCTAGTGGCAGCTTTAATGAGGCCCAGCATCAGAAATTTCCATCCTGCTCTTAATACTGGTCTAGCAATGGCAAGAAGAGCTCTGTAGTATAAAAGATTTATCTTGTGTTGAGTAAACCGGCTGTAAGAGAGGACGGGAACTACCATATACCCTCTTATCACTGGGAACCCATCTCATTGGTGCTAGAGATTGCCCCAGAAGTGACCATGATGTGAGCAAGAAGGTGGCTACCAGTACAGATGCCATCTGCATTATAATGTCTATGTGCACATATATAACATCTTTCTGCCAGGGATCTCAAAGCACACTACAGACCTTAATTATGTCTGTCAACACACAAGAACATGGGGATTTCCATGCTGCATCAGGCCATCTAGCCTAGGGGTTCTCAAACTTTTTTTTTTTTTTTGCTGGGCCCCTCCTTTGCAAATATTTCAGGCTTCAATGACCCCCCCCCCAAAAAAAAAAGTGATAGCAAATTACTGTACATACTCATAGGCGCATACTCATGGTATTGCCACCTTTACTTCTGTGCTGCTGCTGGTCACAGTGTTGCCTTCAGAGCCGGATGGCTGGAGAGTGGTGGCTGCTGTACCCGCCCTCCCATTGCCCGCAGCAATATTTTTGTGCAAACCCCCCCCCCATAGCCTTGCGACCCCCTTTGAAGTTTGGACCCCCAGTTTGAGAAACGATGATCTAGCCTGTCCATCTAGCCCATCATCCTGTTTCTGACAGTAGCCAGTACCTACTGCTTCAGAGGATGCTGCAAGAAGCTCTGTCCTAGGCAGCTATGGAATAACCTTCAACTGTAAGGACTAGTTTTCCCATTTTACAAATTTTACATCTAAGGCACAGGGATTGGAGAGATTCGTCCTGCTCCAGCTGAAGTCAGTGGCAAAACTCTGAGTGACTTTTTCAGTGGGAACAGCTACTGATCCTGAGTGCATTGTCCAAAATCATACAGGAAATCTGTGGCAGAGGTGGGATTGAGCCCTTGCTTCAATTGCTAGCCCACACTTCCTCCAGTTAAAACTTGTACTATGCATAGAGGCACTTCTCTCTGCGAGAAGTTATAGAACACTGCTCTGAGCCAAAAAATACAGCTTTATTAACCCATCTTACGTGCTGTGTACAGGGGGCCAGTTATTGTGGTGTTTTGCATGTGGTGTGACCCCTATTGATTTTTTTAAAGGCTCTTGGAGGGCAAGTCAGCACAGAATTTGGCCCCAGATAACTTTCTACAAGGCAATGAAAAACTTGATAGAACTATTTAGATACTTCCTGCATACTCTGTGTACCATAGCTATCCTTTCGTGTCCAGAAGACTATCAGTAATGAATATTTAGCATCATTAGTTGTACTAAAAGTTAATTTCAGCTTCCGAAGGGCTCTCATCTTGGTCCCATCATGCTATCTATCCCAGTTACGCATAGACCACTCCAATCCCATGGTCACCAAAGTATCATCTACTGAACAGCTGATGGAAAAAGCAGTAGCATGAAAGCTGAAGATGTCACATCAGGCTACTCTGTGGATTTGTGCCAGGGAGAGCTGGATATTTTCCATCAAAAACACAACGTTTGATAGTAAAGTCAGAACCAGGCCGGTGACAGTTGATTGTATACTTTATTTACACTGTAGGAAATCACCTTTCCTCCTTATTGCTCTTTTTAGGCAGCAAATAGTGCTTAATATCCTTATTTTGGCATCCAACAAGCAGTCACTTATAAAATTCCTCTGTGAATATATGGTTCAAGATGCACCTGAGAACGTAGGAGCACATCCAACACAACCGCTGCTTCTTACTGGAGGCTTTTCCAATGGTGCTATGGCAATGTCCACTACCAGTAGAGGTGTTGAAGAAGCCCAAGACTTCTGTAGTACTCAAGAGGAAGCAGACATTAGGATCCTTCTGCATGCTGTATGTGCCAATGTGGCTTTTGGCTCTCTTGGTGCCAAAGGAACCATAATTAGGTCACCTGATACAGATGTTTTTGTCCTTACTGTTCACTAATTTCCCAAAATGGAACACACACATAACAACAAGTGGATTGAAACAGGCCATCATTACAGTTGACAAATGTCGTTTCATACCTGTGCATGCAACTTGTGATGTATTCACTCCTGACTTCTACAATATATTTAACTGGAGGTGACTCTGTGCCAGACCTGTCTGGTATGGAGGGGGAAGTCTGTGTTATATGTTGTCAGAGCCCAGGGAGCTCACTGCTTCACAGATTGGGTCAAATAGGGAGAGGGTGATGGACAAGCTGCAATTTCTGAAGCCAGGAAGTTGGCTGTATGACTAGAGCAAGAAAGAAAAGGAGACCCACAGAGCCCTAATTGCTTGCACCTCAATGTGTCTATCAAAAAAGTACAAGTCACTGGCCAATCTCCCTTCCTGTGAGGACTGTTTTGAAGAGCATGTCATAAGAGCTTCTTGCCAAACAAAGATTTGGATGTCTTTGCACGTAGCTAAGCCAGATATTGGATCACCATTGCGACATGGATGGAAAAATGTGGATGAGAACTACTTCCAGTATTCTTCAAGGGCCTGATGGCTTCTGATCATCTACAAGATCTTATTTGTGCCTGTACCAATAGGGGTCACTGCACAATCAGCTGTGTGTGTATTCAGAGTGATCTTCCCTGCACAAAACTGTGTACATGCCAAAGCAATGAAGACTATGATAACCACACACTCTCGACAGAGATCATAATGATGAACAAGGTGATGATGATAATGATGTTGACTAAAAATGTCCCCCGTGCTGTAACATTTCAAGGATATCTGTACACATTTATTATTAGATTTTGTTTTACGCTTTAGATTGTTGTTGTGAGGCTTTGAGAAATCCAATTTTATGTCTTGAAATACCCCATAGAGTCATTAAACTAGCAGAAACTAATACAAATATTTCAGAGTGGTAATTTTAACATGTTGATGGTGTCATTGTTTATCCCCATTTCTGTGGTAACAGCCTGACTTGACAGCTCCACGTCGTACTTCATCTTAAAGTAGCGTCATAAACTTTTGAATGATGTATGATGTGCATGTGTGTAGAGAGGGTACATTAAGTTGCCCAAGAGGGTGGTGTCTGCTGCTGGCCTAAAACCCAGTTTCTCTAAAAATACAAATTTAAAGTGGCTCTTTGTGCTGTAGATTATTCTAATTATTGTAGCAAAGGCCATGTCACAGACAGTGTTCCCTCTAATTTTTTCCACTCGTGTGGAATGAATTTTGTTCTGTGCACCAATATGCAGGTGATTGCTACAATAAGAATAATCTACAGCACAATCACCTCCATATTGGTGCACATAACAAAATTCATGTGGTGGGGGTGGGGCTGAGGGTTTTGGAGTATGGGGGTGGGCTCAGGGCAGGGCAAAGGGATGGGGTGCGGTGGGAGGGAGAGGGTGAGGGCTCCGGCTGGAGGTGCGGGCTCTGGGGTGGCGTCTGGGATGAGGGGTTTGGGCTGCAGGCTGCCTGGGGGCTACAGTGGGTAGAGAGGACACCCCACATTTCTCTCTCCCTGCAGCAGCACCTGGGCTATGTGGTGTGGGGAGGCGCCTCTCCCCCAGCCGCGGCAGGTCCATACTGGGACTGGGTTGGGGCGAGGAGAGGGGCACTTCTCCCCCAGCCATGGCAAGTCTGGGGAAAGTCCATGCTGGGGGAGAAGCGCCTCTCCCCGCCGCAGCCCTGAGCCCCTACGTGGGGCTTAATAGGCAGCTGTGCAGTTGCGCAGCTTAGAGGAAATTTAGGTCATAGATCAGGATTGGAGCCATTATGCTTAACACTGTACAAATCCAGACACTAGGATGACACAGTTCCTGCCTTGAAGAGCATATTACAGGCGGGGCTGGTAGCACTGCATGCTATTAAGGTTGCCCGACACTTCCTGTTTATTATAATACCCTGTTTTCAGTTGCTTATAGCTCCTGTGTGTGACAGGACTGTACGCACCATCCCCACTGCGTGACAGTGACTGAGCCTGCTCCAGCCCAGGGCTATAGGGTGAAGCCTGACTTTCATTGTAATAGCTGCTCCCAGCTGCTGTGAGCTGGGGTGGGGCTGGGCACTGGAGCTGAGGGCATGAAGCCTGTCTCTCCTGTGTTCTCAGTGATCCCTCAGACTCCTAGGCAGTGTGGAGGGGGAGCAGGGACTGGTTAGGTGAGGAAGCTGGAATTGGTTGGGTAGGAAGGCCGGCGTGGGGCTCCAGGTGGGGAGGGGAGGCTGGACCTGTGCAACCTTAATTTGGCCCCTTTGTGCATGTGAAGAACATAGAATTCGTGAGAAGTTTGGTTTAAATAAGTGGCCTAGCATTGCACAGGAACTCTTTAGGGATGGAATCCAGTTCTCCAGGGCGGGATTCAACTGCCTTAACCAGGATGCCATCCTGTCTCTTCCTGCAATCCCGTGACTCCTTCACTACACACCTTCCATCTTCTGCACCAGATGAGTCAGGGGACCATCAGACAACAGCCTCTATTGCTACACAACCCTGATTCATCCCTACAGCATGGCCATCCTGAGCACTGAATGAAGCAGGGGACCTGTGACAAAAATGCTAGGGGTTCATGTAATCAAAGACTGTACCATAATGCATGTGCACAGTAGGGTTGAACTAAGGTTGCACAAGGAAATTTAATTCTTGCTTTTCCTATTTTTTGAGTGCTTGACTTGGCAACCTCAATAAAGTTCTTTTTAACAGATTTTTTTATGTGTAATGTAACTTTTTTTGGGTAGTAAATAAAAAAATGACCCTTGTGGTCCCTTCTAACCCTATGCTTCTAACTCGAAGGTTTTGTTGCATGCAGTGTATATGTAGGTCCAAAAGGCATATTCTACATCTGCGCTAAAGGCTTAAGGAACATCCAAACTGACTGGTTCAAAATTTTAGTCACCATTTTAAAAACTGTATACGGGCTTCCCAACGCTTAAAAATCTGTTTGCTTCCCACACTGCGGACTGAAGTGTTTCAGAAATTCCAAACTTCTCTGCTATGTAGCCTTACAGTAGCAAAGCTGCGGTCCTGTTTGCAGTTTCTCTCTCCTGCTCCGTTCTTGTGAGCTGGCTGGATAGTGAAATATCAGAGAGATGGTGCGAGATGCGCAAGTGCTGGCTCTCAAATTTCTACACAGCAGCTCGGTCTGATTCCTGCCCTGCCTGCCTTCAGAACATTTGAATCAGGGACAGTTCTCCATATTTGTCAGGCACTTCCACTATTGCCATGTGCCATCCCATTGTGTCTCTATTGCAATTGCATTTGTATGGGCTCAAGCTCCAAAGGAGCTCTTTCTTATTCTTCACCTGAAGTCACTTTCCTCTGGGATATCATTAATCATTTTCACAGCATCCAATTTTAATGACCCTAGCAGAAAATTATGAGATGAGCTGGGGAATAAGTAATGGGAGAAGAGCCTGCCTTTCGTGCAAAGGTTATCGGTAAAACCAAGACTGCTAGGGCTGGATAAATGGCAAGCTGAGATTCCTGTGGGAGGGAGAAGGTGATTATTTGAGGCTTTTGAAACCTCTAGAATGGCCTTTTAAAGTCTGAAATTTTATTGAGTTCCAGCAAACATCTTTTCCCCATTGTTTTAAACAGTGGTTTCCCAAGAAAAATTTAATTTGCGCAGACAAGCAAAAAATCAATAGTCATTCCAGATTTACACCTGTCTGTCTCAGACAGCAGAATTAGAACCCATGTAGTTCTAGCTAATTGGAAGCCCGCATGATTATTTAAGGTGCTTTTCTTACCCACCTGCTAGGATCTATCAATGCAATAGAATAAAACAAAACAAGCCTGCTAGACTTCCCGAGACTTTGAAATTCAAAAGATTTAATTTCCATTTTAAAGGCTATTAATGAAATCCTGGCTTCACTGACGTTTTACTCCCACTGGGGCTGGGATTTCAACATATAAGCGTTTCAGGGCAGGGACTATGCCTATACAGCAGCTAGCACGATGGAGCCCTGATCTCAGCTGGTGTTTTTAGGCACCACCGCAGCAGTGTATCTCCCAAGTAGCATGGGCTACTGTGAACACATCAGATGTCCTGTGTTTTCAACAGTGTTCTCATAGAATATCCAGTTAAATCTAGGGTCTCAGTCTTCATCTTCAAGGTGCTCCATGGTCTGGGCCCCGGATATCTAAAAGAGCCTAAAGCTTCAGGATAAGGACGGTGGCCAACAACTCCACTCCTCAGGGACAATGGAACTTTGTACCACAAGGATGAAGCTTGTCTGTGCAGGAGACAGCACTTTCTCGGGGCGGGTCCCAGACTGTGGAAGGAACTCCCCAGGATTTACCACAATTTACCCTGTGCAAGGTGCACTTCTCTGACCTGCCTTCTCTTACATAAATCCAGAGTAGGGGTGGACGTATTTAAAAACAAACAAATAAACGTAACCTTAACAAAACGTTCCACTGTACACAGAATTTCTCCCCCTAGAGAGAGGATGAGAAAGATGATAACTACATTTGATAATGTTAGTCACTCACTCAACGCTTTGCTCAGAAATGCTCAGATATCATAGAATCATAGAATCATAGAATATCAGGGTTGGAAGGGACCCCAGAAGGTCATCTAGTCCAACCCCCTGCTCAAAGCAGGACCAAGTCCCAGTTAAATCATCCCAGCTAGGGCTTTGTCAAGCCTGACCTTAAAAACCTCTAAGGAAGGAGATTCTACCACCTCCCTAGGTAACGCATTCCAGTGTTTCACCACCCTCTTAGTGAAAAAGTTTTTCCTAATATCCAATCTAAACCACGGTAATCAGTCACGGTAATCAGGGCAGCATGAAGACCAAAGCAGAATAGAACTTGATAGAATAGATTTGTGAAACAAATAACAAGTAAAACTAAAATGCATGTTTATTGTGAGTTCTAAGTAGAGGTCTCAGGAAATGAAAATAATTTTTAAATGAAAAAAAAATGAAAAAATGAAATAATATTTAAAAAACCTTGATTTATGTATTTGCATGTTGTTTCCAACTTTTGAAAAAGGTACAAACTTGCAAAAAGAGAGTTAGGAAATCTCACTTAGTGAGTTTTTCATATTCATATTCATATTTGACTATGCCTATTTTACGCTTATATTATCCACATTTTGAGAACCCCAATTAAGAGTTTATTTTGCATACAAATCTGTTTGCACCCACCAAGTACAGTTCTGAACCTTGTGTGTTTTCTGTTTGTAGCCATTCCCACTGAACATTTTCCAAAAGTGGTCTTTTTGTAGAAACTCGATGGAAAACTACATTTCTGGGTTGCGAAATGCCCTGGAATGAAGTGACAAACATTTTTGCACAAGAATCTTGGGGAAAAATTTGTTTTTGTGCAGCTTTGGCTTTAAACCTAGCAAATACTCTCCTCACGATGCCCATGGTCTGGTGGTTTGTCTGTCTATCTAAGGTCCTTGGATGGCCCTCATCACTGTAATGTCTGAGTACCTCATACTCCTTAATGTATTTAGTCTCCCGACAATCCCCATGAGGCAGAGGTGTGCTATTATTCCTATTGTAGAGAGGGGGAACTGAGTGGTACAGAGGCTGAGTCATTTGCACTCAGAAAGCTTGTGACAGGTCTCCTGGGTCTTAGACTAGTGCCTTATCAGTGGACCATCTTTCCCTTATAGGGGAAAGATACTGCACCACCTTGTCAGGATCTGCCGTCAGCCTTTTTCACTTGATACCGTGTCCAACCTGACATGGGAGTTGAACATGGTAATAACGGATGGGAATCCTTGGTTAAGAAGACACTGGACTGCTCCCCCTCCCATCAGGGATGAAGAAAGGGGAAAAAAAATCCCACTATGATCCTTTGTTCAGCCTTTTCTCTGAGGCCTCTCCAGGGAGCTGAACGCAGTACCCCTTATCTTTTAAAAAGCATAAAGGTAATTATCTAGCCACAGACCTTTGCAAGGCAGCCTGATGTAGCCAGGGGCAGGGAGCAATGCTTATCCAGCCATAATCTCTGGAGATATAGAAATTCACACTTGCACAGACTGAAAAAGCAAGAGTTCCTGCTGTTAAGCATTTGGGCTGCGAGACAGGAGGAGATGCAGTCCTGCTCCTTCCATTTCCTCTACCAGATCCTTATCTTATGTTGGTAGATGAAGTCTGACATTTACTTTAAAGACACAGTGGTGGGCCACACTGAGCATTCAGTTACACTGGGGCTCATTTTTTTCTATATTTGTATGGCTGGAGGCAAGGACGTGACAAGTTACGAAATAATTTTTTTAAACCATGTTGTGGTGAACCAGAAGAACGGGGTTAAGGAGGGCTTTTGGGCCCAGCTAGCCCTGCCCTGTTATATCTGCAGCCAGTGCCAGGCCTGGGGAGGAGAGGAAAGGAGGGAGCCTGACTCAGTTGAGGCTGACCAGCAAAGAGGGAGAAGCTAGCTCTTGCCTTGCCTGAGGGAAGGAGCACTAGCCTGCTGACTGAAGCAGCCACCAGAAACCAAGCAGTGCCTTCCTGGCAAAGGAGACAGAGAGAGGCCTAATTTCAGAGTAGAAGCCGTGTTAGTCTGTATTTGCAAAAAGAAAAGGAGGACTTGTGGCACCTTAGAGACTAACAAATTTATTTGAGCATAAGCTTTCGTGAGCTACAGCTCACTTCATCGGATGCATTTAGAGAGAGGCCTAGGAGCACCCAGTCTGAGAGCAACCCGGGTGACCAGAGCACGGAAACCTTGTGGTTATTCCGACTCCACCAAACTGATGATTGCCCCGCACGGAGGAATCTGGGAGGACAGCAGCAGGACGCCGCCCAGTGTCCATGAGAGGGCACTGGTAGGAGACAAGGCCCAACAGGAACTTGGACCATAGGGGCCACGCCCCAAACTAAAGGGGCAATGGTAGAAAGTAGCCCAGGGCAGTAAACATAGATTCCATGCTGGGAGGTCCCCTGCTCCGGGGTGATTTACACAGGGTCTTGCATCTTGTGTCATCACGTTCACTGGTGTGAGGGGTGCAAAACGCTGCCATTCCCATCTGGCTGTTTTACAGGTGTAAATGATATCTGAAGGTACAAGGCAGTGGTGAATCCATCTCCCAGTGTATAATGTACTATAGAGTTGAGCTGTATCACGTGAGGCTGATTTGAGGCTGTATTGGGTCCTGTAGCCTGCAGGGTTTGTACAGTTGCAACTTCCTAAAATGACTCTGGTGGAGATGCCTTTCATAGATTGCACAGTCAGAAGGGATCACTGTGATCATCTAGTCTGACCACCTCTGTAACACAGGGCACAGATATAATAATAATCCAAATAATTCCTAGAGTAGATTTTTTTAGAGAAACATCCCATCTTGATTTTAAAATGGCCAGTGATGGAGAGTCGACCACGACCCATAGTAAATTGTTTCAATGGTTAATTACCCTGACTGTCAAAAATGCCACCTTATTTCCCGTCTGAATTTGTCTAGCTTCAATTTCCAGCTATTAGACCTTTCTCTGATAGATTGAAGAGCCCATTATTAAATATTTGTTCCCCACGAAGATACTTTGGCTTTGTCTACACTGGCACTTTTGTCGTCAAAATATTCTTCGCTCAGGGGTGTGAAAAAATGCCCCCCACCACCCTCCCCTGAACTAGAAAAGTTTTAAAAATGAAAAAAGTGCCAGTGTGGACAGTGCTTCATTGGTAGGAGCTGCACTCCTGGTGACGAAGCTACCACCCCTCATTGGAGGTGGTTAGAGACTGTAACCAACACATCCTGTAACCATGTTTTTGTTAAATTTAAATAGACTCAAGAAGCGCAATCACTGTAAGGCATATTTTTCTAATCTTTTAATCAGTCTTGTGGCTTTTCTCTGAACTCTCTACAATTTATCAACATCCTTGAATTGTGGACACCAGAACTGGATACAAGATTCCAGCAGTGGTCACACCAGTGCCAAATACTAGAGATAAAACAACCTCTCTATTCCTGCTTGAGATTCCCCTGTTTATGTATCCCAGGATGGCACTAGCTGTTTTGGCCACAGAGTTACCCTGGGAGCTTACGTTCAGCTGATTATCCACCAGGGTAAAGTCCCCCATTGTATAAGTATGGCCTGCAATCTTTGTTCCAAGATGTATACATTTACATTTAGCTATATTAAAATGCATATTGTTTTCTGGTGCCCAGTTTACCAAGTGGTCCAGATCACTCTGAATCAGTGACAGTGACTTGTCCTCTTCATTATTTACCATGCCACTATGAGTGTGTTATCTGCAGACCTTTTTATCAGTGATGATTTAATATTTTCTTCCAGGTTATTGATAAAAATGTTAAACAGCTGGGGACCAGGAACTGATCCATGTGAGACCCCACTGGAAACAGACCCACTGAATGCTGATTCCCCATTTATATATTTTCATTTTGAGACCTAGCAGCTAGCCAGTTTATAATCCATTTAATATCTGCCATATTAATTTTATATTGTTTTAGTTTTTTAATCAAAATGTCCTGCGGTACAAAAATGCTTCTCCAGGGAGAAAAGTTTGGGTTGCCTGTGAAAGAGATGGGGAGTAGTCTGCAGATCCCTGGTTTTGGGGGAAAGCAGCAGCCCTGCAATGTGCCAGTCCCTCCACAGTTATAGCTGTCCTCCCCGGCTCTGTGCTAGCACGACTGCCTCTGGAGCCAAGCTGGCAATATTCTCTCTGCACAAACCTTCATCTCCAAGGTGTGCAAGGACAGTGTGGCAGGTGACTCCAGCATGGCTCCTCATGTGCCTCAAATGGGGGCATGGGGTGCAATGTAGCCGCTCTCCTGGCCCCTTCTCACTCCCACCACCAGCATGTGTCCTGGGCCCCGATAGATTTGGGGCAGAGGGGGATGGAAGGAGTGTGCCATTCTAATAAAGCTTTAAACCCAGGCAAAGTTATGTCCATAGGAGTTACTAACGTGGATTGGTGGAAGACTGTGCTCTATGCTGTGTTCTACTGAGCATTTTCCCGAGAAGCCTATGAAAGCCCAGGGTGAGTTCAGGACAGAACTACAGCTTTAATTTAGACTAACTTTGAGTTTGGTGCTGTGTTTCTTCTAGTGTGCACGTGGGACTAAGTGGTATTAGACCGTCAAACTTATTAAAGATTGGAAATCATCTCCTTATATAGACACACACATGGGTCCTGACTTTTCTGCCTTTGAACTGCAGCCAATGCTTTAAGGCTCCTTAGGCACTGTGTTGACTTTTTTTTCTTCTTCCCCCGAACAGGTATATATCATAAATGTAACATGGTCTGACTCAACTTCCCAGATCATCTACCGGAGATACAGCAAATTCTTTGACCTGCAGGTAACAGTTGATTTTACTTACTGGAAATATTACTTGTATCGGTTTGTACATTTCCACACTGTCATAATAACATTAAATAAGGCTTATATGGCCTGTTGCATCAAATGATCTCAAAGCACTTTGCAGATTCTTCACAGAATGTGATATAGATAAATCCAGTATTATCCTGCCTGTTTTATAGAAGGGTTTATTGAGCCATTGAGAGGTTAAGGCCCAGATTTGTCAACAATGGCTTCTAGTTCTGGGTGCCTAACTTCAAACCTATTTTTCAGAAGTGGCTTGCTCGAGGTCACACAATGAGTCAATTGTAGAGGTGGGAATAAAAAGCGAGTCCTGACTCCCAGTCCCCTGTTCTAACCACTAACCCATCCTCCCCTTCCAGAGATAGGAAGAAAAGTCAGGAGTGCTGACTTCCACGTTATGGAGAAATGCTACTGTGGCACAGCTGCAATTCTGCTGCTGTAGGGTAGACACTTACTACAGTCACAGAAGGGTTCTTCCGTCACTGTGGTAAATTCAGCACTCTGAGAGATGAAGAATTTTTCCATTGACGTGTTTTCTTCCATTGAGGTGTCTACATCAGGGCTTAGGTCAGCCTAACTACATTGCAGAGGACGTGACATTTTTCACAGCCCTGAGTAATGTAGATAGGTCGACCTAACTTCGTAGTGTAGACCAGGCCCCAGTCCTCTGCTTTAAACACTAGAACATGCTTCCTCACTGTATTCATGTCTATGCATTTTGATGTGATCTATGCCATTGCGTCATTGTCTCTCCAGCAGCAGCCCGTGTTGGTATGAAAATGAACTTTGCTTTCCAGTTACTTGTATGTTTTCCCAAATTACAAAATTCAGCATTGGCTCCAGTGATTAAATTATTTGCTATGCTGTTCCTAGGCTGTTGGAAGACAAGTTAGAGGGCTCCTGCTTGATATCCTAATTAGCAATAATCCAGACCCACTGCCATCTTTCTAGACAGCTAGAACATAATTGGCTGGGGTTATAAGATCACTCTGAAGTGCACTGATTGCTCTAAGAAAAGGAGGACATGTGGCACCTTAGAGACTAACAAATTTATTTGAGCATAAGCTTTCGTGAGCTACAGCTCACTTCATCGGATGCATTCGGTGGAAAATACAGTGGAGAGATTTATATACACAGAGAACATGAAACAATGGGTGTTACCATACACACTGTAAGGAGAGTGATCAGATAAGGTGAGCTACTACCAGCAGGAGAGCGGGGGAGGGGAAACCTTTTGTAGTGATAATCAAGGTGGGCCATTTCCAGCAGTTGACAAGAACGTCTGAGGAACAGCAAGAGGAGGGGAATAAACACGGGGAAATAGTTTTACTTTGTGTAATGACCCATCCACTCCCAGTCTTTATTCAAGCCTAAGTTAATTGTATCCAGTTTGCAAATTAATTCCAATTGAGCAGTCTCTCATTGGAGTCTGTTTTTGAAGTTTTTTTGTTGAAGAATTGCCACTCTTAGGTCTGTAATCGAGTGACCAAAGAGATTGAAGTGTTCTCCGACTGGTTTTTGAATGTTATAATTCTTGACATCTGATTTGTGTCCATTCGTTCTTTTACGTATAGACTGTCCAGTTTGGCCAATGTACATGGCAGAGGGGCATTGCTGGCACATGATGGCATATATCACATTGGTAGATGTGCAGATGAACGAGCCTCTGATAGTGTGGCTGATGTGATTAGGACCTATGATGGTGTCCCCGAATAGATATGTGGACAGAGTTGGCAACGGGCTTTGTTGCAAGGATAGGTTCCTGGGTTAGTGGTTCTGTTGTGTGGTGTATGGTTGCTGGTGAGTATTTGCTTCAGGTTGTGGGGCTGTCTGTAAGCAAGGACTGGCCTGTCTCCCAAGATCTGTGAGACTGATGGGTCGTCCTTCAGGATAGGTTGTAGATCCTTGATGATGTGTTGGAGAGGTTTTAGTTGGGGGCTGAAGGTGATGGCTAATGGCATTCTGTTTTGTTTTCTTTTGTTTGGCCTATCCTGTAGTAGATAACTTCTGGGTACTCTTTTGGCTCTGTCAATCTGTTTCTTCACTTCAGCAGGTGGGTATTGTAGTTGTAAGAACGCTTGATAGTGATCTTGTAGGTGTTTGTCTCTGTCTGAGGGGTTGGAGCACATGCGATTGTATTGTAGAGCTTGGCTGTAGACAATGGATCATGTGGTGTGGTCTGGATGAAAGCTGGAGGCATGTAGGTAGGCACAGCGGTCAATAGGTTTCCGGTTTAGGGTGGTGTTTATGAGACCATCGCTTATTAGCACTGTCACACTTGTAGAAAGCTCAGAGCTCCAAACTTGTATTCAAGCACTCCTGAATGTTGGGAAAATGTTGATCTATTGCTGAAGCTATATGTTTAGAATCCTAATAAAGTCCCTTCTAGCTAGCATCATGGATGTGCACAGCCAGCCGCAAACTTCAAAGCCATGTCACAATCGATGATATCAACCTGTTTGTCATGCTGAACCTGCAAGGAACAGGTTTCTCAATTTTTGGGTGGCCAATGTGAGATCCCTTAAAGAGGCCTGATTTTCAGAATCAGTTCCCTTTGAAGTGTCTGTAGTTGGGTATCCCAAATCATTAGTCACGTTTGAAAAACACAGGCTATAGTGCTTTAGGCTTCAGGGGGTAGCCGTGTTAGTCTGGATCTATAAAAGCGGCAAAGAGTCCTGTGGCACCTTATAAAGTAACAGATGTATTGGAGCATGAGCTTTCGTGGGTGAATGTCGGTATCCGACAAAGTGGGTATTCACCCACGAAAGCTCATGCTCCAATATGTCTGTTAGTCTATAAGGTGCCACAGGACTCTTTGCCGCTTTTATAGTGCTTTAGTTTCTTCAACCAAAAGCTTGACCTTTACGTAGCAAGTCCTATGACCCAAATTCCTAGTTTGTGGTACGGATGAAATGAAATGGAATGAAGGCAGAAAAGGGAACATTCATCATCTTTCCTATGTTTCCTTTTGCATTCCCACCCCTCGCCACACCCATTGACTAGGTTGAAGTGCGTAGACTGGTCAGTACCAAAGCCATAGACAGTAAGTCCCAAGTGCAGTTGTTTCTCTATGGCTGATGTATGCTTGTTCACTGATGTGCAGCTTTCTGTGTGTATTTGTATTAGAGTAAGGGTCATGGCCAAAGCAGTTCTTTCTCTTTCTTTCGTTCTTTCTTTCTTTCAAGCTCCAGTTCTGTTTTCATGTATATATTCTTCTGGGTCTCCTAGCCTTTCCTGGTGAGTTTGAAAAGTTCCCATCAAGCTGAAGTTATCAATGGGGTTAGTGTGTTGGACAGGAAATGATGTCTCAGTCAGGGAGAGTGAGTCCTGAAAGGTCCCATTGATAAGTGCAAGTGCCTAGCGCCAGTGAAAAAACTCCTGCTTGTACAACATGACTCCCCCCACTAGAAAATATTACAAGAAAGGAATGAAATTCCTTTATTTAACCCTTTTCCCTCCCAGGGATTTCGGGAGTCGCCCTTTGTGCCAATTGGAAGGGCACTGGTGTACACAGAAATGTGCAGCATTCCTTAAGAAGGAAGGAAAGAAAGCATCTCCAGTGATTAGAGCGCAGGGTTTGAAGTCAGGTGACCAGGATCCTCATTCCAAATCAGCTAGCAACTCTCAGGGCAAGTCACTCACTTCTCTGTGCCTTGGTTTCCCCATCTGCAAAGCGGGGGCAATGATACATGCATGCTATCGTAAGGTGCTTTAAGATCTGTGGGTTAAAAGCATTACTGGAGTGCAGAGTATTATTGTTATTTTATCCATATTAATGAAGCTGGACTCCTGGTGAAAATGGACATTACTAATTCCATCAGCAAAGAGACATATACTGGACCCACTTCCCTCTTAACATCTTTAATTAGAATTCTATGAACAGCTCAGCATCAGGGATTTAAAATATTAAATGCTTCTGCAGTGGGTCTGAGAAGGGAGTTAGAAAGGCAAAGACAATAGTGGGGTTTCATGGGATGCTCTCTCACAGCCACTAACTCCTCGCTTTATCTGTGGCGACTCTCCTAAGAGAGGGCAAAAATCCATATAATCATCACAGCATGCACATAAAGAGGGTTTGAGTGTGTGAATTACATTTGGGGTGAGGAATGCAAGTTGCCCCCAGCCCAGGGACTCCCCCCCATGTAGCCACCTCATGGCCACTCTTTGTGAAGTCACTTACACCTATGCAGAGCAGGGCTGTTACTTCAGCCTGTTGTAACTGCCCTGGGCATCCTTTTTGGTTAGTGCTTTCCTGTCGTTTGCAGCTACGCTCACCATGCCTACTCCTCTCCATGCTGCTGCCGTGGAGAGAGATGCTACAGAGTGTGTGGAGAGAGATGCTACAGAGTGTGCTTCGTAGCACACAGAGGTTGGAATGTCCCCGAGCGTTGCTCCCCCTGCAGATTAATAGCAGTGGTTCTGCTGCATAGTGGACCTTTGAGTTCCCCTCAACAGTTGTGGGATTCACCTGATAGGGAGATCCTTGGTGCTGTTGAGATGGGACAATAAGCTCTTTGGGGCAAGGATTGTCTCTTTTGTTCTCTATTTGTACGGCGCCTAGTGCAATGGAATTCTGGTACCTTAACTGGGGGTCCCAGCGGCCACTGCAATTAAATAAACAGATGGTAAGATCCTCAGAAGTGATGAGCAAGATTTTAAATTTGAAACAAGTTTCAGCAGCCTTTCTGGAAAAAGGAAGGAATTAAAATGACATCTGGGCCTGAGCTGCAAAATCCAACCATAGGTGTCAATCCCCAGTTTCCAAAGCAAAGCTCAGGTGTGTTTGGACCTAAAGTTTTGGTCTGGACCACAGGTCAGGCTGTGGGGACACTACCTCGTTTATGATGAGCAAGGCAATAACTCCAGCATCCCCTTCCCTTTGCCCAGGCCCTGGGGGTGTGTAGGAGGCCGACCAAGCTGGAAGGTGTGGGAGAAGTCAGACTCCACACTCAGAGCCATAGGGCTGGGCTGGTCCTTGCACTGGGAAGATTGTATTGTGTGTTTGCGGAGCATGGTAATGCTGTTTTGCATAATCAAATCAATATACTCCTCCCTACTTCACTATAAACAGAAAATCAAGTGTGTACTCAGTGGTCTAATGCAAGCTAACTCAGAGGCACTGTGTGTGTCCCAAACAGCTGGAGTTTTCTGACTGACAAGCTTGTCCCATCATGTCTGCACTTCTGGACTTTGCTGTGCACCTATATGTGTTTCTTTTTGCTTCTGAATGGACGTAGAATAACAAGAAAGGCTTGTAATGACTTAATCAAAGCTGCAAGGGCTGATGTTGACAGTGATACCCGATAGCACTCGAGGGGCAGCCTGCAGAGATACCTGGAGGAGGAGAAAAAGGAATACAAATAATTAATTTTGTTGCTATAATTATTTGTTTCTTTTTAAAAGCCCACCCTTTTCCAGTTGCAATCTCTATGGGGAATAACTGGGAGGTGGTAGATACTATTTCTCCTAAATACTGTCTAGCAAACCCTCTTCTTCAGCCCTGCAGGTGCTAAGAGTCAGCCCCAGTTCTGTTACACTGATGCAAATCCCAGGTAACTTCAGTGGAGTTACTCCAGATTTTTGTGGATGTAAGTGATCTGAATGAGGGGTCAGACTCTTTTCGGGAAGATGAACAGGGCAACATGTTTATACTTGCTGTGAAATTTAAGGGCTTGAGATTGCTGAATGGAATCAGAGAACGGATGAATACCATTTAAACTGGTACCTGTTCTGTGATGCTTGATAAAATAACTCCTCCTCCCACACTTCCGGCTGAGGGCTGGAGATTTATAAAGTGGGATTTAAATTAAACGGTGCAGTAATCTCCTGATTTAATTGGTGACAGAGTCCCATCCAGTGGTGACATGGATCATGGCAGCAGAATATGTGCTGGATTTGACATTTCAGTAAATGGGATCAACAGTATTGATTAACTCAACATTCAATGGTGTTATAAAGTACTTGTCTCACTATCTGTTGCCTTCCACTTTGTGGAGTCAATTACACAAATACAGAATTTTTGTATTTGCAGAGCAAATACAAAATAGGGGCTAAAAATGCTACAGAATGGTAGCATTGGACACCCACTTTGCACAGAAGTCAATGACTGCACAAATGCTACCATTCCAAAATAGTAGCATTTTTACCCCCGCTTGACATTGGCTGCATGGGTGTGAAAGGCTATTCCGCAAGGTGCAAGGTAGCAGAGAATCAGGTATAAGTTAATGTGAAAGTGGCATTAACTTCTATGGATTGGCAGTCAGTGTGTGAACAAAATGGGTGTAACTTACTAGGTACTGCTCAGAACGGCGTAGTGTTATGTGGGGACTCTGTGCAACTCCTACTGATTTCAGCGCAAGGCCCTCTCTACTTATATCAGCGATGGGTTTGGTCCCACCAGTGTTTGGGATGGTGCGAGGCATGCACTTCTGTTTTTCTTGTACACATTTGGTTAGTGATAGGCCTCTGTTAGCTCCCTTGGTGTTTCTTGCACGCCCAGTGACTATCAAATCCATGCAAGATATCCTTAAGATAACATACATCTGTTTCACATTCAGTCTTGGCACTATAATTTCCATCACTGCTGAATGTGGTCCAGACACTTTCATGGGAGATTCTTCTGCTTACTCCAAGCTACATTTGGTCTTTTGTGCATGGGCTGGGGGAAATGAATACCGGCAGAGCAGCTCAAATAGCAGAACAGAAGGAAAGGGCCAGATGCGAGGGCGTCTGTCTTTAGGCTGCATTAGAACATGTGCATCAGGGATCGGTGTAGATTTCCAAGGGCTTCCCCTTGTTTATAGTTCTAAAATCTAACTAGTTTGGGAAGGCAAGAAGTGAGCATTCAACTTCAATGGAGAAATGACCCACTAGCAAAGCACCACTCCGACCAGATTAAACGTGGACTGGACTGAAGTGAGTTGAACGTGGCGTAGCGAGGGTCTTTCATCAGATTTCATTTTTTCCTGGGTGAAGTTCAAATTTAACAGCCCCAGTACCTGATACGGGGTAGGCTCCTCCAGAAGGATGAAGACATCTGTTTGTAGCAAGCCCTAACCTTTCACCTGGAACGTGAGTAATTAGAATCCACCCAAGGTCTCCCAGCACTGCAAATTGATTCGCTAGTCATTGTAATAGCATATGGGCATGTGTTAGTAGTTCACCCATGCTGCATTCCCCTAATGTTGGCCAAATGAGCTTTTTGTAGTAATTATAATACCAGGCGTTTCTACAATGCGTAATGTATTCAAAGAGCTTTATAAGACCTAGAGATTGATTCTTCATGGCCTTATTTCTTGTGTAATCATTGTGCAAAATGGATGTAAAATGCTGCTCATGCTGGAAGTGGGTGGGAAATTCTGATCTGGGTGCACTTGACACTATGCAGGCATGTCAATGATTATACAAGCTCTAAGGCAGTGGAGAACTGGAGCCTGCAATTAACTAACCCTCCTAATACCCATGTTAGATTGGGAGTTATTATTAACCCAGTTTTGCAAATGGGGAAATTGCTATTCAGAGGTGAATCTCAGCTGGTGTAACTCTTCTTACAGGCCATTCCATGTGTAAGTTACACCAGTTCAGACTCCCTTAAACCCTCAACGACATACCAGCAGGTTGTATAAAAAACCCTCTTAACGTCACCTATGAATTTGGCCCAGTGAGCCTACAGGCTCTATTCTGATCTCACATGTGTAAATGGGATCTCTTGCTTTCTGTGGTTAGTGGAGTAATATTATAGCAGGGTATGACCAGATCAGAATCTGGATAGAAGGATCAAATTCTGCTCTCAAATTACTGGACTTTCCATTGATTTCACTAGGACCTGACAATGTCAACTGGAGGTCAGAGTTTTTGCCCTATATATAAGAATCCTTTCTCGCAGTATTGAAATGCGGCCCTCTCTGGGGCGGTGAAACACAGCAGCCATTTTTAACAGCATGTGGTTACACTACACAACAATCGAGGATGTGAAATGAAGAAGAATAAAATGCCAACTGAAGGAGCAGAAGGAATGTTAGGTAGGCAGGATGACATTTCCCAGCACGATTACCCCACACTGACATTTTTTGGCCACAAAGAGACATCTGAAATGTCAGTATTTTGAAAAGACAAATAAATAAATCTTTCTTCAAGCATTCACTCTGCAGATTAGTTTGCAGAAAATATCTGCTAGATTCAGTCCTGCTGATATAAGCTGGTTTTCCTCAAGTGTTACAGAGAGCCAACTCATTGGCTACTTAGAACATTTTAAAAAAATAAAGAATTTTATTAGCAAGATGGAAGCGCTTTAGTTGTTTTCAGGCTGAATATGAAATATCAGGAACTTCATTATTATTCCTAGGATCACCCTGATTGTTTATAGAGCAATAATAGAGTAACTGAGCACTAAAGATTGCATTAAACAAAAACTTACCCATAAAAACTATAATTGCAAACTGTAACTCTGTTCTTTTTACTTAGACAGTGATTAATCAGCAGAGCACCAGCCACTCACTGATCCCTGGTCTGCAGTGTGCTTCTTTATATAAACAGTCACCTTTCTGTCCCCACAAAATGTATGAATTGTTGTAATAAATCTACCGCCATCTAGGACTTAGTGGTTATAACTATGCTGTGTGCCATGGTCACTCCAAATTTTATGGAGACAGTGGGATTGGAAACAAGATCCTGCTGCTTCAAAAGAACACATTTCTTCTAACTGAGCTGAAAGAGAATCTGCCTTGGCTGTTAACAGTACAGCTTGTATGAAATACAGTGGAACAATGCTGACTCCATCCTATAGAGGGCAGTTTTGTACATACAGTTTCTAGCTCTTTCATTACAGTATCCTCTATCTCAATTATTATTATTTTTGTGTAGGACCTATCTAAAAACAATCCTTTGTGTGGTAGAGTTTCCTTTGTTGGTTCTGTGGCAGTAGTTAATTGACAAGCTCAAACCTGTGTTGAAGTCATCAGTGATGCAGAGAAACAGACAAGAAGCCTAAAAAAAAGCCAAAAGTTAATTTCAAACCTCATCAGCCACAATGGAGGAAAACCATTTTTTTTTTAGAGTAGCAGCCGTGTTAGTCTGTATTCGCAAAAAGAAAAGGAGTACTTGTGGCACCTTAGAGACTAACAAATTTATTAGAGCATAAGCTTTCGTGAGCTACAGCTCACTTCATCGGATGCATTTGGTGGAAAAAACAGAGGAGAGATTTATATACACACACACAGAGAACATGAAACAATGGGTTTATCATACACACTGTAAGGAGAGTGATCACTTAAGATAAGCCATCACCAACAGCAGGGGGGGGAAAGGAGGAAAACCTTTCATGGTGACAAGCAGGTAGGCTAATTCCAGCAGTTAACAAGAATATCAGAGGAACAGTGGGGGGTGGGGTGGGAGGGAGAAATACCATGGGGAAATAGTTTTACTTTGTGTAATGACTCATCCATTCCCAGTCTCTATTCAAGCCTAAGTTAATTGTATCCAGTTTGCAAATTAATTCCAATTCAGCAGTCTCTCGTTGGAGTCTGTTTTTGAAGCTTTTTTGTTGAAGTATAGCCACTCTTAGGTCTGTGATCGAGTGACCAGAGAGATTGAAGTGTTCTCCAACTGGTTTTTGAATGTTATAATTCTTGACGTCTGATTTGTGTCCATTCATTCTTTTACGTAGAGACTGTCCAGTTTGGCCAATGTACATGGCAGAGGGGCATTGCTGGCACATGATGGCATATATCACATTGGTAGATGCGCAGGTGAACGAGCCTCTGATAGTGTGGCTGATGTGATTAGGCCCTATGATGGTATCCCCTGAATAGATATGTGGACAGAGTTGGCAACGGGCTTTGTTGCAAGGATAGGTTCCTGGGTTAGTGGTTCTGTTGTGTGGTGTGTGCTTGCTGGTGAGTATTTGCTTCAGATTGGGGGGCTGTCTGTAAGCAAGGACTGGTCTGTCTCCCAAGATCTGAGAGAGCGATGGCTCGTCCTTCAGGATAGGTTGTAGATCCTTGATGATGCGTTGGAGAGGTTTTAGTTGGGGGCTGAAGGTGATGGCTAGTGGCGTTCTGTTGTTTTCTTTGTTGGGCCTGTCCTGTAGTAGGTGACTTCTGGGTACTCTTCTGGCTCTGTCAATCTGTTTCTTCACTTCAGCAGGTGGGTATTGTAGTTGTAGGAATGCATGATAGAGATCTTGTAGGTGTTTGTCTCTGTCTGAGGGGTTGGAGCAAATGCGGTTATATCGTAGCGCTTGGCTGTAGACAATGGATCGAGTGGTATGATCTGGATGAAAGCTAGAGGCATGTAGGTAGGAATAGCGGTCAGTAGGTTTCCGATATAGGGTGGTGTTTATGTGACCATCGCTTATTAGCACCGTAGTGTCCAGGAAGTGGATCTCTTGTGTGGACTGGTCCAGGCTGAGGTTGATGGTGGGATGGAAACTGTTGAAATCATGGTGGAATTCCTCAAGAGCTTCTTTTCCATGGGTCCAGATGATGAAGATGTCATCAATGTAGCGCAAGTAGAGTAGGGGCATTAGGGGACGAGAGCTGAGGAAGCGTTGTTCTAAGTCAGCCATAAAAATGTTGGCATACTGTGGGGCCATGCGGGTACCCATCGCAGTGCCGCTGATTTGAAGGTATACATTGTCACCAAATGTGAAATAGTTATGGGTCAGGACAAAGTCACAAAGTTCTGCCACCAGGTTAGCCGTGACAGTATCGGGGATACTGTTCCTGACGGCTTGTAGTCCATCTTTGTGTGGAATGTTGGTGTAGAGGGCTTCTACATCCATAGTGGCTAGGATGGTGTTTTTAGGAAGATCACCAATGGACTGTAGTTTCCTCAGGAAATCGGTGGTGTCTCGAAGATAGCTGGGAGTGCTGGTAACGAAGGGCCTGAGGAGGGAGTCTACATAGCCAGACAATCCTGCTGTCAGGGTGCCAATGCCTGAGATGATGGGGCGTCCAGGATTTCCAGGTTTATGGATCTTGGGTAGCAGATAGAATATCCCAGGTCGGGGTTCTAGGGGTGTGTCTGTGCGGATTTGTTCTTGTGCTTTTTCAGGGAGTTTCTTGAGCAAATGCTGTAGTTTCTTTTGGTAACTCTCAGTGGGATCAGAGGGTAATGGCTTGTAGAAACTGGGAAGAACAGGAATGGATGGAAATGTATTTTCAAGTTTGTAAACAGTGCTACCTGTAAACAAATGACCTTTTATTGCAAGTTAAAGATGCTTTAACTCAATTAGGTTCCTTTCCAGCCTTTTGTTGTGCAAAACAGCCATCTAGGTCATCAATACCGGTTTGTCCAGCTCCTGATGTTGGTGGAGGTAGAGACAGGAGAGGAGAGCAGCTGACATAGTTTAGTGCATGATGTAGCTTGTCCCTGTTATAATCAGAAGTTTGGGAGCAATGTATGAGAGGAGTTCCTAGCCCATAGCATGGACAGGGATCAGAAGTGTCTGCATAGCTGTTTGTGTGTGTCTCAGGTGAGAGAGAGAGAGAGAGAGAGAGTGTTTTTGTGTATGTGGAGGTGGTGGCTGCAAGAGTGGTGAGGCAGAAGAGAGGGCACAGGGAAAGGGATCAGAGTGGGGAAAGAGGCGGATGGAAAGTGAGGGAGTACAGCAGCAGGGATGGAGCTGGGGTGAAGGAGGATGACGGAAGAGAAGAGAATGTTTAAAATTAGGGGCCCAGTTCACTAATGCATCATTCCAGTTCTGCACTGGTGGGACTCCATTGATAAAGCAGCGGTTACTCAGGACCCAGCACTCGAAGCTGTGCCACGTCACTGTGCATGTTCCCCTGTTTTAGGTTATAGCCGCTGTCTTGAACAGAGATGGTTCTGAGCCACAAAGATTGGACCAAAACCTCCCCCAAGTATAGGTGCTGGGATTCTGAGTCTTATTTCGCTCCATAATTGAGATGGAGAACTGCTAAGTAATTCAGAACCAGATCAGGAACCTGATTCCATACCACACCCATGAAGTTCAGATCCAAGGGTTTGGTTGAGGCCCATTTCTATTAAAGGGAGTCTGGAGAAAAGGAGATATTCTAGCAACTGGAAATTAGAATTTGATTTGAAAGCAGCCACCTTAAAAATAGGATTGAAATTGAATCAAGCCTGCGAAAATCCAGAGGAAATCAGAACATTGCTCCCTCAACCTGTGTTTCCTGAGAGATCAGTGCAGGGCTCCCGGGGTGAAATGGCATCCTCTTTCTTAGTAAACACCGACTGTTTGTCAGCTTCTGCGAGCCAAGATTTGCATGTTGGGAAGTCAGAGATGGAACATTTTAAGGGTGATTCAGAAAATCAAATTCTAGGTACAAGCACCAAACTGCCCCAGTATTACATGATCCCTCTGCAGTTCAGAAAGAGTAGTGTAATGTACACACCTCCTGATTATGGTGTTCTGTCCCATCTAGTGGCACTGAGACCACTTAGAAGAGAGAGATTAATGAGTTTGCTCTACAGGCTTAGCTAACAGCACATTGACTTTTGGGTCATGCTGTAGAAGCTCATGCACTAAGCTCCAGAGGTCCCAGGTTCAATCCTGCCAGCTGATGATTGGAGTCTGTCGGTGTTACACTGGCAGCTATGTAGTGGATTCCATGCTCCAGCTCTGGTTGGGAGTCTTGAATAGCTTTAAAATGATCCCATATACCCAAGACAGGAGCATTATTGGCTACATCTTATATAGAACTGTGTCAAGACACTTCAGCCCAACACTGGGCCTTAGTGTGGTGGGGAATACAAAGGAGAACCGAGAGGCCCCTGGGAAAAAATAAATGGCTGGAGTGATTATTGAGCCAGGAAGTGGTTTGTTGTAACTGATTTAATCATTATTTTAACACTGATTTTCATTCTGATGCTGTAGATAACAGCTGCCTGGGGCAATGCCTTTATCTTCATTGAATAAATGGAGTTGTTTGTAATTCCTATTTCCATCATTATTTAAATGTAAATGTCCACTTGGAAAACAATCTGTTCAGTTTCCACTTTTTGTTCCTGAAGAGACACCGTGTCAAACAAAGATTAGGGCCGTGATGGGAAAATGGCAAAGTGCCTCCCACACTACAATAGATGTTGGATCCCGTGAAAACCTCATGTAACCTGGGATTGTGAAAGGGATCACCCTAACGCATGTAACCAAGGGTGTTCCCCTCCTTGTGTCCTTTGCTTGTCTTCTTGGGTATAACTGCAACTCACAGGAAGACCATCCAGTAGTGGTGCAGGCTCAAGGGATTTTGCTGCTGTAGGTCAGCTAAAAATGGCTCAAAGTTTCTAGCCTACAAGTAGTCACGTCGCCACTCCAACTAGACTGCTGAATGTTGCTAGATCTCCCTCTCCAGGAACTGACTTTTCTGCTGGTATGGGGGCACTGGCTCAGCCTGCTGCTCCAAAAGGATTAATTTCCTCCATAATGTGTTGTGTGATGGGGTGAGAGCCCCACACTAGCCCTGCAAGAGTGGAATTGGGCCAAGTGGGCCAATCAGCTAATTAGGCTGCAAACAGGAGCTTTAGGCTGGAGGCAGATATTTAGAGAGAGGTTCACCTGTACAAGAACAGGCAGGGCCTATAAAGCCAGGTAGCGAGCTACAGACTGGGCTGCTGGGAAAGGCTGCAGGAAGGCAGACAGCAGTCACTCCCTGGGAAGAGGGAGGAAGGTTTGGAGCTGGTACTCCCAGAGAGAGAAGGTGATTAAGAGAGTAGGAAGCAGTTCAGGGAAGGAGCAGTGAGGGCAGAGGGAGGAAGCCCGGAACTGCTGAGCTGAGGGTCCCTGGATTGGAATCTGGAGAAGAGGTCAGGCCTGGGTTCCTCTACCAGCCATTGAGGGTATGGCGTAGAACTGATGCAGCGAATGGGAAGACTGCCTAGGATTGCTGATGGACTGTCCCCCGGGAGGAGGAATGCTGAATGACCTGGTCTGAGTCACAAAGAAGATGCTGTGGGACCTGGAGCGAGGGGAGCTGCAGATCAGAGTTCTGTGCCATACCCTCGGTGGCTGGTAGGGGAACCCTAATTCTGCTACAGCTAAGGGAGATTCTACTTTAGCTCAGAGGGTGGGCTTGTGCTTTCAGAACAGAGGACAAGAAGTTCAACCTCCACTAATGAGCATGAAATCATGTTTGGCCATGGAGTCATCACCACATCACCTCTGGGTAAGCACACTATGTGCGGTAATAAAGGTGCAGGCATGATGTTTCTATGTGACTAGGTGTCACGGGTTGTTCCACTCACCGCTGCACTGGCACCTCCTCCTGGTCACTCTAGGGATTAGCTCTCAAGGTCGATGCCCCTGTCAACAGCTGTTGCCCCAGTCTGCGGTTTGCACACTATCAGTAGCTAGTGCAATACACCACTAGTAATGGCAAGTGAACCTGTCTCACTTATCCTGGAACACTCCTGTGTTTTGAATCAATAATATTTAAGCACTTTATCACATTCCATTAAACTTCTTCCTTGTGGTGTTATCTTATCCCACAAAAATCATATCAGGCCATGATGTTGGAGAATGGATTCGGCATCTCTAACATTCTCCTTATCCCTCAAAATTAAATGCAAAGCCAACATTTAAGGAAAGCTGGGGATGTAACGCAGAATAAGATACAGCACAGATATCGAGCAGACAAAGGTACAAGAGCCAGTGGTTGGAAGTTGAAGCTGCACAAACTCAGACAGGAAATAAGGTGTACATTTTTAGGAGGGAGGGTAATTAGTCATTGGCACAACTTACCAAGGGTTGTGGTCAATTCTCCATCACTGTCCATTTTAAAATCAAGATTCAATGTTTTTCTAAAAGATCTGCTCTAGTTTAAATGAATTATTTTGGGGAAGGCCTATGGCCAGTGTATGCAGGTCAGACAGATTATCACAGTGATCCCTTCTGGCCTCAGCATCTCTGACACTCTACAAACCGCATTTAATTCCTGTATTGGCATTACTTCCTTGTGCTGACTATAGAGCTGTCTGAAAATCTGAGTGGCCTTAAGTATCTTTATTTTGCACAGCCAGTTATCACTATGACTTGTTAGACTTGAGAAGGAAATTAACTAGCTCCCATCATCAATTCATTGCCTTTTGCAACCTTAACATTCAGTACTGGTGGTTTTTCTTAGCGTTTAATTTGTAGACACCCATTGTACTGTCGCTTAATCACAGTAGTAAAGCAAGCTCTAATTAATCTGCTGATTCAATATTTAGACAGATGGGCGAGGATTTTTCTAGGAAATATCACAGAGAGAGTTTTCCTCTTTGCTGTACCACCTATTAGTTGACAATTTCAGTATATGATGTATGTGTAAATTTCCTGGCAGTGAAAACACTTCTTTACAGTCTTCATTTTGTGATTAAAATGTAAGTTGTAAAAATTGAAGGAGAATGAGTTACATGATTGTAATGAAAAGTGTGTGTGCGTGCTTGTGCATACCATTAACCACTAGAGGGTCAAATCAGAGTGATTCATCTGTGTGTCATGGCCCTCTACTGCTAACAATTAAAAGAGAGTCTCCTTTGTGGGAAGAACTTGTGCTTTTGAAGTAGGAGCATCTGGGTTTTAGTGCCACTGCCAGTTGACTGGTGCGTAACACAGTGCCAGCTGCGAAGTCCTAGGTAGACAAGTGTTAGGCAATTGCTGCCAGTTTTAGTGTTCAGGCTTGACGTTTCCTCTGTGTAATTTCATGCGGCGTGGACCCTGTTTTAAAGTGTTAGGGCAGGACTCTGGAAATCTCATCTTCCAGGGGAGAGGATGAAGTCCATCTCCAAAGTGTTTGATCATGCTTGGAAGTTGGTGGCTGCCAAATTTGCTCATTGGATCAAGGCCCTGGAGGATCGGAGGGAAGGCACATTAGGGTGTTGGATTACAAAGTAGTTCGGATTTCATGCAGGAGAGTGAGAACTCATAAAAAGAAATCCTTCTGGGATGTGAAATCTGTGTAATATACATGGACTGTGGCAAATTTCCTGATTAGCTGCTTGCATCCAGCACTTGCAGATAAGGCAGCTCAGTTTGGGGCTTTCTCCAGTTGAAGATCTGCCAGATACAATCAGGGGAAATCTAAGAAATGAAGTAATAATAACAAAGAGCAGTTGGCCTGCTTTACAGCAGGACATTGTGACACAAACTTTAAACAGAGCACAATGCAAACAGCACTACATCCTGGTAACATTTGCAATTTGCTAATGGGGATCTGGCCATTTCAAACAAACACAATCCTGCGCTCTATGATATTTAATAAGGCTAATGCTTTAGAAACACCTAATGCTCAGAACTGCAAGCTACTGGTAGAGGTCTGGAGCAATTAACTTCCATTGCTTAAAAAGAGAGTAGTTTAACTTTATTAGAATTAGAGATGAGCCGGAACCAAAGTTTCTAGAACTGAACAGCCCTGAACTCTTGAGAAAATTCAGATGTGATGCCAGCTTCCGGCTCAGATTCCTTCTCTAGTTAGAGGAGAACACTGTGGTATGATGCCACAGTAGCAAATGTTTGTGTGTGTAGAAGGAAAGTATTTTTACAACTGAGCGACGGTTGTAGAAATCTTATGTGAATAGTCTTTGCAATCTGTAAATGAATTTTTCTCCTGCATTTTTGCCCCTTTGTGTGTGAATTCCCCAGTGAATGAGAGTTCACCCAGACATGTGTGCCCAGCCAGAAAATATTAAGAAAATACTGCAGAATGTTAGTGAAAAACAGATTTTACAGTTTATGAATTGTGACTATTCAGAACCAGAACCCTGATTCTAAAGAGTTAAACTCATCCCACTGGGGACAGATATATTACCCTGTAAACTATGCATCCAATGACACCCACTTGAATATGCAGCATCAGACACTCACAATGAACTCTCCAAGCAAAATACACAAACCAAGAATTCTTTGCAGAAATTTATTCAGAGAATAATTTCCAAACTGAATCGTGATCTGTTAATATTTTGCAAACACAAAATGTGGCAAAATTAATTGGATTATTTGTTATGAATTATTCACCCAGCTCTATTTGGTTTTGTTAGATAAGTTACCTATTTTAAAGTACATTTCTAGTAGTGGTGTTTGTTACAGTATTACCAGAGACCTCAGTCACCGATCGGAGCCTCTTTATGTTAGGTACTATACAAATACTTGTAAAACCCTTGACCTGATGCATCCAGCTATAATAGTGCACTAAAATCCATTAACAGTGAAAGGAAATGATTCTAATAATGCAAATCCCTTCTTCCAGATTATTTCAATTCATTGGAGCTGAGTTAATTCATACTAGCTGAAGATCTGGACCTATTTTTATTGTAGTTGCTGCTACTATTATTTATTAAATACTTCACAAATGTAAATGCCTAATAAACTGGATTGCTAAGGGAAATGTAAAAGCACTACAGAAAATCTCAGCTCTTATGAACCATATTGCTAGTGTTTGGTATACCTATGCCCACCTACCCTCTGGCTACGTCATAGAGTCATGTCATAAATGTAGCATTCTACAAAATCACCACTAAATGGGCTAAAAGCCAGGATAGATCAGGCCTTTCTTCAGTGGAGTGTTTTAAGGTTCCATCTAAACTTTCTTCATTATACTATCTACACCTTCGTTATTACTGTGTTGGGAGACCTGGTTACATCAAATTAGTCTCCTCAAAATATTAAAACACAATTTGATTTGTCGTAATTATTGGACCTAAAAATGTACCTGAATTGTAAGGTCAATGGTGAAAAGTGAGTGAAAGTTCATAAGATATCACAATAACCTATAATAACAAATGTTGAAGGGAAGAGGTACAAAAGGGACACAAAAATATCGAGTCTAAACAACAAGGCCTACTGACGTAACTAAAGAACAGTGTTAAAATTGAGCTTGGTAAAAACAGAAGATACGAAACCGGAAATGAATGAACCAAAATTGATATGTTGAATACTAGGCCTGATTGGTTGGACACACTAATGAGGGGATGTGCTATTCCATACATCACTCCCTTAAAGAGAGAAGACCAGACGGAGGCTAGTAGAGCGAGTTTCACCATCATGGCTGCCACCCCCACTGTCTTCTGGGAGATGCTCTGATCAGCTCAGGCCAGAGAGAGGAATCCAGATCACATCACCACCTCTATTGGCGCCAGCTGAATCCCAAACACTACCTGAGATTAAACGGGACCAGTCTTGAGCAGCAGCAACAGCTCCAGCTCATTCAACTAACTTCTTCTCTCTTACCCAAAAGGACTCTTATTGCCCTCTTAATACCATCTGAGCGACTGTCAAACAAGGGGGCTTTTCCTTCTAAAGACTCTCTCCTGGGAAAGGGAACAAAACATGTTTTTTACCATAAAAGCCTTACTTAATACTTTACATTTCAAATGCTTTAACTGTTTTTCCTTCTTGTCCGTTTCTTTAACGAAAGGTTAAAAAGGATTTTTAATGGGGTGTTTGCCCAGGTACTCTGTATACCAAACCCCAAATTTTGTATCCAACTGTTAAATGTTGGACAGTGACTGGATTACGTTAACACCTTTTGGTCTTTTTAGTCCATTTAAGTGAATACCACAGGTCTTGCAGTGTAGATGGGACTCATCTATTTGTTCACCTTGTTATGGTTTTTGTATGCCTGTGGTACCATTGGGAGCCCAGTTGGGTAAACTCGGTTCCTGCAGGACTGTGGTGTTGTGACTGGATCCCAGGGAATAGTGGGAGTGACAACACTGATGTGCCTTTCACAGTCAGGTGATGAGCTCTCAGGATGCTGTTTATTCAAGCCTTGTTTTTCCTTTCAACAAGATGTTTAGACTAGGCTTTTCTTCCTCCCACTTCCCCTTTTGATCTCCATGAAAATTTAAATCCTGATTGGAATGTTTCTGCGGCCCCTCTGCCCAGAAGCACCAATTCCACAGAACACAGCCATATCTGCTGCAACAAGACACCCCCCCCCCAAGCAATCATATTTAGTTTTTAGTTATTTATACTGCTGGAAAATAACCTGGAGTTCACAGCCCCGCCCCTGAAACACAATTCTGCTTTTGTGCCAGGATTACCATCCTTCATTTTCATTAAGTGTATAGAGACTGAGATGAAAACTGCCTATTACTCTCACATCCCTTGGCTCAGGATGAGAGAAGCTGGTGGTTTTTACAAATGTCCTAACTCACCCTGGAAGGGTAATGGGGAGTTTATTTACATTAAGTGTAAATAAAAAATTGCCCCAGCTAGAATGAAAAGGTTATGCCGGGCTCTGCCATGGCTGTTTCCCCACCAGCTCTCCACTCTTACAGTATCAGATGTTTAATGGCTGTGTCTAGAAGGAACTGTAGATCCTTACTCTGCCATCATCAGGGGGTTAGCCTAGAGGATAAACAAAATGACCACAGAGTGTTTTCTTCCAGCTCTGGATTTTACATAGCATTAGCTGCTTTAGGAATGTCAGTCTGTCTCCTAAAAAGAAAAGGAGGACTTATGGCACCTTAGAGACTAACAAATTTATTTGAGCATAAGCTTTCGTGAGCTACAGCTCACTTCATCGGATGCATTCAGTGGAATGTTTTGTCCACTGTGGGTCTAACTCTTAAGAGCTGGGGGTTGTTCCCTTCACCTGCATGAAACCTGAGGAATTAAGCTTTATTTTAGGTAAAGTACCTGGGGATCTGGGAGTGTGAAGTCTTCCCTGATTCCCTCGCCCACCACATACACTGGACCATGATGCCGGGTTAAGACACATTCCTCCCTTCCTGTACCCAATGCAGTGCCGTCTCCCACAAACTCCTGAGGATTTCCATTGGAGAATTATCCTCTGGGTCTTGCCTCTTGCCCTGCTAGAGACTGTAGATCAATCACTGGTGAAGAAGTCATGGCAATATAGTATAGCACTGTTTGGAGCGGTGTTGCGAAGGCAGCTGGGTGCCTGGGGAGCAGTGCAGAAGTGCTGGAGAATGTTTTGAGGAATTGTGGGGCTTTATTCCCTGACTGTTGGTGACCTAATCCCATCCCTGTAGGAATGACAATAGGTTGGAAATGCTGCTAGATGAAACTTGTGGGGTTTGCGTTCTCCAGTGCAGGTTTTTCCCACACAGGGCAGATTGACCCTTAGTTTCATAATATTGAAGTGTTTACCTGAGCCCAGCAGCAGGACACTGGATTAGTTTCTGCTTTTTCCTGACCGGGAGCAGCGCGGCAGATATATCATCAAGGCAGGTAAACCTCTGATGTTTACATGGCCACAGAGACAGCAAGATATGCAGCAACTTAACACAGATCTCTTGTGTTCCTTTGTTCTCATTCATGCAGGGAGAGAGAAAACGGCAGTGCTGGTAACTGGGGCTGGGCAATAATTTCAAACTAAGCCAGGCTCAAGAGAGAGGTTCCTGGGAGGGAAACACAAGCCTCCTTATGCAATTGTGGCTTCGAGTTCAGTTTCTGAAGCACTTGCCAACGCTGCTGGTCAGAGGACATTAGTATTTAGGGCCTTCCTGCTCTGTGGTGACATTCATGATGGGGAAGCCGGCTGCAGCCTGGTAGACTTACATGGTTCATTCTTGCAGTGTAATGGGACCATGCCATGGTTCTGCTGTGTTCCCAAAGCACTCTCCAGCACTGATTAATCCCCATGCCCAAATCCCGAGAGATGCTCTGTACCTGCAACTCGTTTCGACTTCAACAGGAATTGCTGGTGCTTAGAAGGGCTCACAGTTTGGCCCTAGGGCACCACTGAGTGCTGTTTGGGAATAAAGTAAAAATAAGGTGCAGCTCTCTCCCTTCTGCTCTCATATGTAAATGGGTTCCTGCGTATGGTAGTGCAGATGGGACCCTACATGGACTGCAGAAGTGGTGGAGTGAATGAGGGGTGAAAGATTATGCTTTTCAGTGGAATTTTGGCCGAGTGAGAGAGCAAAGTCTTGTCTCCGTTGGGAATCTTCCCCGATCAATGGCCAAACACCAATGTAGCTGCACAAGTGCAGACAAGGAAAGCTGTGGGTTTATACCAGTAGAGCTCACCATGGTTTTAAGCAGGAGTAAGCTCCTTTGCACCTTTGCCTGTCTACTGTCTTTCTAGGCTGAAGTTGGGGCCAATTCCCAGTGTTGACAAAGCTTTGGTTGGCAAAATAACAAAGGAACTAACCAGAGAATGCAAAAAGGATCCATGTATTTAAAACAATCTCTGCAAATTTTACAATGCTAAAACAACACTGGGCGAAAATCTGTTCTTTGATACTTTGTTGTCAATCCATGGAAGTTAGTGACTTTGCACAATTTACATCAGGTGTAACCAAGACTAAACTCCAGTCAGTCTCCCTCTGCCTCAAGCACAAATTCAAACTTAGCCACAGGCTTGTGGATCAAGCTGACTGCCAAGCCGGTGAAGGCAATGTAGCATGCACCTTGTTTTTGTTGTACTTTGTTGATAAGGGTGTGTTGGGAAAACCAGTGTGACCTGCAGAGCTGCTGCCTTCAGCCAGGTGGATGATATACTTAAGGGTAAACCATGAAAGGAATGTGTGTAAATGAGAGAGAGGAAAAGAACTGACTGGGAAGAAAATAAAAAACACAAATCAAATCCAAGCTGGAAAGGATTAAGGAAAATGATTAAGGGAAAGAAGTTCTTCTGTAGGGCTAAGGTGAGTTTAGTGATGCATGTTGTTGAATTATATCTGATGGCATGTATGTCCTTGTTACAGCTGTGCTGGAGCAGATCATTTCATGACATCTTTTATTGTGTGGCTTGTCTCTGAGTCTGACAACTCAGCCATGGCTCTCACATAGGACTTTTGTGGCCTTTGCACATTGAGGGGAGTGGAGTTTGAAAGCTAAGCCCACTCTTGTAGGCAGTGTAAGCAGGAGTGGTGCAATCGATGCATTTTCAGATAATAATAAGATTCTCCAGTGTTTGTGGGTCTGTCTGCCAAAGTCCTTTGTGAGCAAAACGTTGCCCAGAGTGCTGGTGGGTGTTTCATCTACTCATGTAACAAATATATTATTTAGGGTTTCTAGCTGTCGCGGGCCTTTTGCTTCATTGATTTTTATCGGAAATGCCTTCCAACAAAAATATGTAGACTACAGTATTCTACAATGCTTGCATTATTGCACCTGTTGATGTGGAGCATAAAGGACCACTATTGTGGAATGCTGCTGTTTTGTTTTTAAATGAGAATGGATTTTGATCTTGCAGGTTTTAGGGGCTTACACAGAAAAGATTGTCAGTGAATGAGGGGGTGGAACAGAAGGTGGAGAGTAGTCTAAAAAGAGTTTTCTTTGCTACTCCTTTTCTAGGTGAGACATTTGCTAACTGCACTTAAAAGTAGAGCTAGGGCACTGTGAATTTTAAGGTTTGATCATGTAGTTATTCAGCAAGGGGAACTTCCGATGACTGGCTGCAAGCCAGGGCAGGTATGTGCTGTATGCATTTGCTCCAACCCCTCAGACAGAGACAAACACCTACAAGATCTCTATCATGCATTCTTACAACTACAATACCCAGCTGCTGAAGTGAAGAAACGGATTGACAGAGCCAGAAGAGTACCCTACTACAGGACAGGTCCAACAAAGAAAATAACACAACGCCACTAGCCATCACCTTCAGCCCCCAACTAAAACCTCTCCAGTGCATCATCAAGGATCTACAACATATCCTGAAGGACAACCCATCACTCTCACAGATCTTCGGAGACAGGCCAGTCCTTGCTTACAGACAGTCCCCCAATCTGAAGCAAATACTCACCAGCAACCACACACCACACAACAAAAACACTAATCCAGGAACCTATCCTTGCAACAAAGCCCGTTGCCAACTCTGTCCACATACCTTTTCAGGGGACACCATCATAGGGCCTAATCACATCAGCCACACTATCAGAGGCTCGTTCATCTGCACATCTACCAAGGTGATATGTGCCAGCAATGCCCCTCTGCCATGTACATTGGCCAAACTGGACAATTATTAGTTAGTCTCTAAGGTGCCACCGGTACTCCTTTTCTTTTTGCGAATACAGACTAACACGGCTGCTACTCTCAAACTGGACAGTGTCTATGTAAAAAAATGAATGGACACAAATCAGACGTCAAGAATTATAACATTCAAAAACCAGTCGGAGAACACTTCAATCTCTTTGGTCACTCGATTACAGACCTAAAAATGGCAACTCTTCAACGAAAAAACTTCAGTAACAGGCTCCAGGGAGAGACGGCTGAATTGGAATTAATTTGCAAACTGGATACAATTAACTTAGGCTTGAATAAAGACTGGGAGTGAATGGGTCATTACACAAAGTAAAACTATTTCCCCATGTTTATTCCCCCCCTCCACACCCCATTGTTCTTCAGACATTCTTATCAACTGCTGGAAATGGCCCACCTTGATGATCACTACAAAAGGTTTCCCCTCCCCTGCTCTTCTGCTGGTAATAGCTCACCTTATCTGATCAATCTCCTTACAGTGTGTATGGTAACACCCATTGTTTCATGTTCTCTGTGTATATAAAATCTCCCTGCTGTATTTTCCACTGAATGCATCCGATGAAGTGAGTTGTAGCTCACGAAAGCTTATGCTCAAATAAATTTGTTAGTCTCTAAGGTTCCACAAGTACTCCTTTTCTTTTTATAGGAAGCACAGTGAGTTAATATTCTTGCCTTTCACCTTTGGAAAGCTGGTTTCAAATCCAGCATAGCTCTCACCTCAAAATAAGTTTCACAGACTGACTTCAGGGACGTTTTCTACAGAAGTAGAAGGTGACAGAGCTTTAAAATGGGGACATGACTGCCCCACTGACGTGAGCAAGTGTGTTCATGAATGTCTGTAAAATGCTTTGAAGTCTTTGGATGAAAGGTGCTCGGAAAGAGCCCAGTGCTGCTGCTGCTAAAGTAGTGAAGCCAAACCTTTCTGACCACTTCGCCTTTTTCTGTTTTCAGAGACCTTTTGAAAAGGTTTGATGAATAAACAAAACCTCAGCAGTTAGTGACCCAAGAAAAATGAAGTACTTAGCAGAAATAAAAATAATGCATTTCTTTCTTGGGCCTAAATACTGGCTCCATTGAATTCAGTGGGAGTTTTGCTCTTGGGAGCTAAGTTTGGCCCTTAACGTGCAGGGAGTGGAGGAGTTGTTTCCTAGTTTAATTCTGTCTTTGTACAGTGATGCACCAGTTGGTGCCTGGTTTGGGATGTTCAGTTACAAAGCCTTCACAGTAGTTCATCTCCGCCTTAAAACAGCTGAATCCTGGAACTTCCTTGCAGAAAGCCTTTCTGGTTTACCAGCATCACTGTGTGGCAGAAATATACTTTCTTTTTTTCCTTCGTGTGTTTGCCAGGAACTCTTCCAACAAAGTCAGGGCTGAAGCTTTTGGGGATATGCAAAATTATTGTCTTAGGGCTGCAGGTGAGGAAAAGCTCAGAGAGAGATTCTTTGCCCTTGGTGGTGAAATTGAACTCGCGTGTTTGACACTGAACCAAGGTTTTTACAGGGGGAAAAAGAATTAGCTGCTCATGGTCAGGTGTAAAACTGAAAATGGAATTTACACCCACCAAAAAGGGTCGATATTGCAGGATACATTGTGTTACACTGAGTCAGGAGTATAGTGTCGTCAGCACCGCAATTATAGATTGCATAGTCCAGGCTTAGATTTAGGGAGATTCTCTTTGATGACACTAGGCATCACAGGGCGTTAGTCTAGGGAGCTAGAGAGTCAGTGAGAACCACAGGGTCTCTCTGAGTCCAGCAGCCTCAGTCAAGAATCCCCTTTGTAATCACTACCAATGAACAGTGTCTCATCTCTATTACAAGCAATCTTACAATGATGTGCGTGCTGTTGCATCTTCTGGGAAAGAGATGGAGCTGTGCTTGCTGACATGGAACAAAGGAAAGCTAGGGAAGGCTCCTTGTGCTTTTATGGAAAACGAGGTGATCCCATCTTTATTGTATGATGAGTGTAACTGAGGGTCATGTTTCAGGAGGGATATAGTTTGGTAGGACACGAGGATCTTGTAGCATGTGACACTGTTCTTTATGGATGCTCCATGAAGATCTCCTTCCCACAACACTGCTTGCCTGCCTCATCACTTATTGCTAATGAAACAGCATTAATCTCCAGATTAATTTGACTTCTGGTCCCAGAGGCCAGGCATGACTGGGAAAGGGAACCTTCAGAGCTACTGGAAGGATGTACAGTAAAACCCATTTTAACACACTTGCTAAAAGAACAGACTGGTTTCAACCAATAACATTTTGCTCTGCATCAGTCCAGAAATATACATGCAGAGTTGCAGTGTGAAATCCCTTTTAACTGAAGGTATGATACCGGGACAAGGAAGGTGGAGCACTGGTGCACCCAAATTATCTGTTTAACAGGTTAGTGCTCTGAAGTACAGTGCACAAGCCGCATCCCCAAGGCGTGAGCCGCTCTTACAAAACAGCTCTCTGGGTTCCCATTACAGGCACTGCATTTGCTTTGTAACGTCAGCTGAGAACATCAGTTAAATATGGGCTGATCCGTTGCATGTTCAGACACAGTCATAAAGCTCGGTTTCAGAGTAGCAGCCGTGTTAGTCTGTATTCGCAAAAAGAAAAGGAGTACTTGTGGCACCTTAGAGACTAACAAATTTATTATAGCATAAGCTTTCGTGAGCTACAGCTCACTTCATTGGATGCATGAAGTCATAAACCTCCTGATTCTTGAACTAGGCTGCATCTATTTCCTAGTCTCCACCTACGATTCGGTTTTCTTCTGGATTTCACTGTTAATTATTAACTGAACATTTGTGTTGTTCACACTTGCATTGATATGGGAGAGGCCTTTTTGTACACACAGAGCAGGCAGTCCGGTGAAACAGCTCTTTTGGAATGGGAAGGGTTTGCTTTTTCCCTGAAATCAGAGAAGATATTTTATCCTTATCAGTTATAGTAAAATTAGCAGGTTTCAGAGTAGCAGCCATGTTAGTCTTTATCCACAAAAAGAAAAGGAGTACTTGTGGCACCTTAGAGACTAACAAATTTATTTGAGCATAAGCTTTCGTGAGCTACTAAATTTGTCAGTCTCTAAGGTGCGACTAATACTCCTTTTTCTTTTTTTAGTAAAATTAGCATCTTTGCTGGACTGAGCCCAGATGCCAGGAGCCCAGTGCTTCTTCCTGTGTTTCTCAGCATTCCTTTGCTTACAATAAAGAGCTTAATTATAGTCAGAGGAGAGGAAGATGGCTCTGTCCACAGCCATGTCACCAACCTTCTTCCCCCCCTACCTCATGCACGGTACTTTGATACAATGCAATCTAACTTAGTATCACTACCCCCATTCACCTTCCTTCAACAGAAAGCTCCCTGCATGCGTGTGTGTGTAGGTGTATTAATCACTTAGGTCCCTTCTGCTCTGTAATTCCATCACTGTTAGATGATCTGGTTGCAACTCTGTATTCTTCAGACACAATCAAAAACTCCCTTGTGCCTTGCAACGTAGATGGGACCAAACCCCAGTTAATCACCTATCTTGTGATATTTACTGTTTTCCTTACAGCTGCAGCTTCTGGAGTTGTGTTTATCTGTGAATCTCAGCTTTCCTTTTTAACAAAGAGGAAGATTCTAGCCTTTGTGGCTGCAGAGATAAGCTTGAAACTGCAACCCCTAAAGACTCAAGCTCCAGAAGGGAAATTAAAAAGAAACCAACATTTAATTTTTAAAATCTGAGGGTTTTTCAGCCAATCTCATGACTTTTGGAATGTTTAGGGTTGCCATCCTGTGCCACAGCCATTCTGTCTTGTGCTGCAAGACATCAGCATCAGCAGAATAGCTGCTGTAACTTTGAATAGCCTCCAGCCCAGTGGTTCTCAACCATTGTGGGCCACATATGTGGCTCTCAAAGTGTTATGTGGGCCACATCCACACAATATAATACTCCCTGTATGGCCCTGAAGATGTCACTTGGGCTGCAGCTGTGTGCTGATTGGGCCACAAGTTGAGAACCGCTGCTCCAGGCTCTTTGAATTATGTTAAGGGGAGAAAAGCTGTATTGCACCCTGCAGCTGCTCAGAATCAGGAAGGCCCTGATTCTCCTGGGATGTGACTTTACATGCTACATCTTCTGGAGACCTAGAACAGGATCTGACCCCTGGATTTTAGTGTAACTTCAGCACAGTTTGGGAACTCTGCTAAATCCCATCTCTGGCTATATTGTCACTGGAAAAAAAGAGTGTGTGTTTTACTGCAGGATCTAATGCCCACTAGCTATTCCACAGTAAAATCAGAGTGGAGACAAGGCATTTTAGTTTTACCGCAACGTAAACCAGGCCAGAGCAATCACCGGTGGGGTGGCATAGTTGACCTGGTCTACCTACCTTGCAGTAAACAATACAGGTGCCTTGTTTCCATATAGGATCTTACAGTGAACTAACTAGTGCTTTCGTTATCTTGCTGCAAAAAGACATCTTTATGTCTGTAAAAACAAAGCCTACGCTGGAAAACTGAGCCATGTTTAACCATAGGGAGGATCTAATGTTTTATAACCAGGTCCCTCCAACACATACGACATCCATAACATCACTGGGTGGAACAAGGGGAGCCAAGGTCTCCACCAGAAGCCTGACAATCATGCTCACACAGGGGTCCAGGGCTTCGGAAGCACCCTCTGATAACGAAGTCTGGGGCCAGAGCTTTATCCCCCCCCTCTCCTGTCTAATCTGGTTTTCCTCTTTGAGTCAGGTCCCTAGGAAGATGCAGCACTCCAGAAAGACATTGAAGGGGTTTTCAGTCATCCCACAGGCTTAGGCAGTGCTGAGCTTGTGGTCTGAACACCTGCTCTTCCATTTAATTAGCAACAAATAGGAGAGTGGGGGGTGGGGAGTAGAAACACCCGAGTGAAGTATTTGCTGTGATATGCTATATTTGATTTTGGGTTCAGAATGAAGGCCATGGTGAACATCTTCCAGAGGGCTCCTCAAATTTAGCTGTCTTGGTTCTGAGAATGATTTCTGGGGGAATGGAGTTAGATCATGGAAGTTAGCCATGCCGAACAATCGGATTTAATTCGTACTCCAGGGCTCCCTCTGCTGCATGTCTCATAATGCTAGGAGCTATGTATTTTCCATGTCAGAGTGAAGTCCATCTTACAAAAGACCGTTTATTTTCTTATTTATTTATTTTTTTAAATAATTGACCTCAAATAAGCCAGTGAGTTAAGGGTAGGAGTCTGTCTTTCTTTGGTAATAGCTGTTATATTATGTTATTTATATTACATTCGTGCCTCCAGGCTCCAGTGACGATTGGGGCCAGGTATTGTACAAACTCCTAGGAAGAGCCAGTCCTGCCGTGAAGAACTTAGATTCTTGTAAATAAATCACTGAACAAATGCAGATTAATTTAGCCTAGCAACACCCTTCTGAGTTAGGGAAGCAGTATTATTATCCTCCCCATTTTACTGATGGCGCAGGGGGAGGGTCAGAGATGTGAAGGGACTAGCCAAAAATCATCATTGGTAGATCTGGGAGAAGAACTCAAGATTCATGACTCCCAGTCTCTTCTTGTAGCTGCTAGACAATACCCTCTCTCCCTCTTTGTGTCAATAGTATGGAGCGTTGCCAACAGGAACAGATCAGGCAGGTTTGGATCAAATTCTAGGCTTCAGTGTAGTGAAACCCATGAAATCAAAGAGCTCTTCTTCTCAAGACCAAGAATGCTCACATCTGAGGCAAACCAAATAGTTCAACCCCAAGTCTAGGGGCTTGTTGGTATAGTGTACCTGCTCTTGTTTTTTTAGGGTGATTAAATCCCTCTGGGGCCATCAGAGAAGAATATATCACCCTTTCTTCCTGTATCTCTTGTAGTTAAAGCAGAAGACTGGGACTCAAGAACCAAACCCAGTTCTCCCCACTGCTAGAGGCTTCCTGTCTGACCTTGGGCAAGTCACTAAATCTCTCAGTGCCTCCGTTCCCCATCTGTACAATGGGGACAATAGCACTTCCCTCACAGGGGTGTTGTGAGGATAAGTACATTAAAGATTGTGAGATGTGCAGATGCTATGGTGATGGGTATCTTATCTTACCATGGATAGATCTTAGAAATGGATTCCTTTTGTGTGGATCTGAGCTGGAAGCAATAATTGTAGGGACAGGTTCAGATCTAGGGAACTAAAATCAGAACTCCCCCCCACACACACTGAAATTTGGAAGAGCTATAAATATATGGTTCCATTTTCAGCCCATCTCTCATTGAAAGTATTGTTTTTTAAATCATGTTTTCAGACTCAAGACCAAACTCCTCTGTACACAGAATGGCAATCTAGCTAAAAGAGAAATCACCCAGCAGTTTGCTTAATTAGCCCAATAGATAGGGATGGACCATTGTTTGTTGTTTGTTTTCAAGCCTGTGGGTTGGGTTTTTGTTTTGTTTTTTAAACCATGGTGATAATGAGTTAATCCCCAGCTAGTCTAGATTTCCCAGAGGTGCTCTCACTCTCTGGGATAGAAAGCAGTGTCCCTTCTCTCCACCATCTGGCTGTTGCTGCCTGTCTTGGAAGTAGGAACATCTTCAAATCACACCCCTAATCCTTTTGCATATTGGTACTAATCTACCAGGCTCAAAGTAAGGGTGAGATTTCAAAGACTCCCACCCCGTGTTATGTCTACATCATGTCACTCAGGCTCTACAGAAAACCTATCTTTGAAAGCAAGCTTAATCACGTCACTGCACCTGTTGAAGGAAGGAAGATTTAGGGTTTTTTTAAAAACACCCCCCCTCAACAGGTTTTCCTCCTCTCTTCCTCAATATACAAGGTTATAGTGCATGTGATGATGTGGAGAAGAAACACTTCAGCCTAGCCAGAGATCTAGGGTTTGAGTCAACTGCAACTGGCTGAGCATTTTTTTATTATATATGTGTGTGTACATAATATATTTAGTTACCGGAGCCAAGTTTGCCTGCAAAGAAGAACCTAATTAAGCAAAAAGAAAAGGAGGACTTGTGGCACGTTAGAGACTAACAAATTTATTTGAGCATAAGCTTTTGTAAGCTTATGCTCAAATAAATTTGTTAGTTTCTAAGTTGCCACAAGTCCTCCTTTTCTTTTTGTGAATACAGACTAACATGGCTGCTACTCTGAAACCTAATTAAGCAAGATAACTTTGCAGCCGGATTTTCGGCATCATCCAGTGCACCCGTGATTATGCACCCACACAGTGTTATGTTTTCCTCGTGGCCTGTGCTGTTCTTGTGGAAAACAGCTGACATTTTAGTCCTGATTTATCTGCACTCTCACCACCTTGTACTTCCTCCATTTGATTCAACTAGCCACAAAGGACAAAGGTTCAACCATTGGGTAGCAAGTGAGAGCTCTCTAGGAACATCATTGAGTGAAACTAGCTGGAACCCAACCAGAGAAGACATGGGACCAGATCCTCAGTTGGTGTAAAGGTCTGGTGCAGCTTCATGGATTTCATTGGAACCACGCCCTTTTACACCAGATGAGGTTACGGCTCATGGTGATTTATCCCTGTGTATCTTCGTTCGTCCCACCCAGATCTTTTAGTGAAAGGTTGGAAAACTCACAGTGATGACAATATTTCTTGACTTAAGACTTGGCGACTTAAAAGCCAGCTGGCTAAAAACCTATAACGTCTTTATCATAGACCTCCATCAATGCTTTTAATATTCAGCCAATTTACCAGGACTGTAATTGATACCATACACCATCTGGTCCACTAGCAATGTGTCCCGGGAGGAAAGGCCCTCTTCTGAATGAAAGCTCTGGAGTAATGGAGGAGTGCGTATAGTTAACACAGATGCCCTGTAAACAGTTGCTATGACCACCCTGCTCCTGACAGCACATATTAAGTGGCTGTTGTCCAAACTCACCCACTTTCCAAGGTTTGCCTTCATTCTCAAATAAAGTAAGAATGCTCCAAGGCAGGACTGAACTTAGACGCCTGATGTTTTTCTCTTTGTTTCCCTTCTAAGGGGGGCTGGTTAGGGTTTTCCCTGCAGGTGGTGTTGTCCCTCCCTTCCGCACTTTCTTGCTTTGGAGAGACACTCAACTATTAATGCTCCTGCATAGATCTAATGAGACTCTCCTGGTTTGTCTGCCAGGCTGAGTCAATAGAATAGCTTTGTACGTCCCTACAGGGTCCTACATCCTGACTCCCAATTTGTGGAGCCCAGATTTCAAACCTGAGCACCTTGTTTAACAGACCTCAGAACTCAGTATTTGGGCACTCCGCTCTGCGCGTAAATACCCATTCTGTAGGGTTGAGCCAGTGATTTGAGCATACTAGTTTGGGATTTGGACATCCTTCTAAGAACCCCGTGTTTGATAATCATGCCAATGATAAGATTATAATTTTTCTTTTATGTTAGTTGCATAATTTGGGTATACTCAAATACAAGTAGTCACAGTGAATGCACTTGATCAGCAACAATTGGACTGGTTTCCAATATGATTTTTCCCCTTATTATTACCCCTGAACATCAACCTTCAGAACAGATGAGGCTGCAGACAGAAATGTGCGTAGGTGCTAGTAGACCATGGCGATGGGTGACAAAAATGAACCTGGAAAAGTGACTTAATTGCTGAGTGAGCATGTATTCATTGTTACTTTCCAATTTGCAAGTTCTCTGCTCACTGCAGATGAAACCTAGTGTGGGACCTTGAAATTCAGTATGCTATCAACTTCCTTCCCCACCTGGCCGCTCCTATGACTCTGGCTGCCCATCTGTCAGTGCTGTAAAAATTAAAAAAAGCCTCAGGAGTTCTCCCAAGCCTATTGAGCCAGGTGATGTCAGTTCTGCACAGAACAAAACACATACAAGCCAGCAACACACCTAAAACTCAGGGAATAAAGACTTGCAGCTGGATCTAAAGCCTTTTTAAAAATGATCACCCTGCTGGCTGCTTTATAAAACTCCCATAAGGCCCAGAGCAGAATATCGGTTACATGTGCAGCTGCATCTCTCCACTCGAGTGATAAGATTCTTTGTCTGAACTCCTCTCTGAATTACCCCAAAGCCAGGAGATGTATGTTTAGAACAAGGCCCTCAGTCAAAACATTGAAAGATTTTATTTTTTTTAAGTGGGTGTGGGGAAGGTAACTCTCGGGAGTACATAGTTAAAATGCACAGCTATATTTTCTTTGGCAGGCATGGTTTTTTTTGGAGTCACACTTAGTTGGGCAGTCTAACACCCTCCCCTCCACCAAGCTATGATCAGCATCCTAGGAAGCTGACAGATACCATTTCAGTTGGAGCTGCCAAAGTAAAATGTGCCATTGTGTTTTTAAGCTGTTGTTTTCTGTTTTCAGTGTCAGCTTAAAGTTAGCTGTGGTTTCAATGGGGGAATATATCAAGTCAAGCTAACAGGCTGTTGGGGATTTGTAGATTGTGAAAACATTCACTCATTAATGTTCACCCATTCAGAGCTGGATTCTGATCCTATTGATAGCAGTGTGAATCAGGAGTAGGGAGTTATCCACACATGAACTTGCACCAGTTTAACTAAATGTGTGTGTTTTTAACGGATTTAGTTCAACCACTGCTAACCCTGTGTGATCACTCTTAAACATCTTTAAGAATAGGTGATATTGATGTAGCTTAGTAGGGTAATGAATCGATTTTTGGCTATGGGGATATAAACCAGATTAAAATCACGTGTTTTAGAGTGTTCACACTAGAGTTTTTCACTGGTTTCTAAAAAAATCAATTTCTGCTAACCTGGTTTAATTTTGTGTGTAGTCCAGGCCTAACTCCACTGAAATCAGTGGAGTTCAACCGTTATAAAATGGGTGGGAGGTAAGACCCAGGCCCTCACTATATGTTTTGGATTTGATTCTCCACCACATGAAACCAGCTTTACTCTGGGGTGACCTCATTGGCTTTAGAGGAGTCATTCCATCATAAAACTTCAGTGCAGTTTAGTGTAGCCCCTTTGTGAGATGCTATCTTAACTAGGTACTTTTTTTAAACAGCTCACCTGAATAGTCTGACGTTAGGAAAAGACCTGGACAAAAACAAACCTGAAAATCAGGCTAAATTGAATGTTTGGAGTGTAATTTATGATAATGGCAAATATGTTATTAAACACCTCCACCCTGTTTGTAAGACACAGCTTGTGGCCCCTGACTTCCAGCTGCAAGCGGTCTTTTCAGTGCTCCCACAGATTTTCCAAGGGCCCAGTCCAAAGCTTGTTGGAGGCAGTGAACTCTCATTGACCTCAATGGGCTTCCTTTGCATCATGCCCCATAGGGAGGAATATGGCCAGGGATGGAAATCAAAGCATCTTCTCTGTAAAATGAGCCTCTGCTTGGTTAGGGCTTTGGAACTTCTTGTCTCTCTTTCAATTGTAAGTTCTTTGAGGCAGGGACTGTCTTGTTTTCTGTGTTTGTACAACCCCCAGCCCAATGGGGCCTTGTTTCCAGTTGAGGGCTTTGGGTGCTACCCTAACAAATTATTTATTAACAGTAACAATAATACTAATCCTGAGGCTCAGCAGTGCTATGCTCATGTTTTAAGAGGTTGGTTAAAAAGTTAGGAATTTTAAAAATATGCAGGGTCAAATTTTCTAAAGTACCTAGATACCTAAGACCTATCGACTTTCAATGAGATTTAGACTCTAAAGTGCTGAAGCCACTTCATGAGGGCTTTGAGCCCCAATCCTGCTTCCATTGAAGTCCAGAGGAGTTTTATTGTTTACTTACAGTGGAGCATCATCCGTCCCTTAGTGCTTATTTTCTGGGTCAATGGTTACCGTTCAAATCCTATGATCATCATGGGAATAAAGAGTTGCAAACCATTTCCCAATAGATATTAGATTAGATTCATCATAGGATTTGATTAAGTTGGCCATCTTGGACGGGGGGTTGTTAGTCTCTTTTTATTATAGAAGACTCAAAACTCCAGAGCAGAGGGGGAAGCAGATGGCTGTTGGACCAGCATAACGAAGCTTACTGTAATGCCTTTCTCCATACTCCCATCTGTAAGCTGCATTTTCCATGCTGTACTTTTGTACCTTGCAGTGCCATCTGAATCTTCCTAGTGAAGGCAGGTAGCTGAAGAACCGCAAGAAACTAACATCTGCTTTTTCCAGGCGCTACCTGCCTGGGGGATTAAAAGTACATCAGTTTCCATTGCTATCAATCCAGCCCTTTTCAATTCACTTGAATTTGTTTACAAACTATACACAAGTCATAAGGGAAGGTGACCAGTCTTAAGCAAAGGCCTATCCTTGGATGAGCTGGGCCAAATTTTGCTGTCATTGTGGTGTAAATGCAAAGTAACTGGATTGAAATCTGTGGAGTTGGTCTGGATTTACAAGGGTGTAAATGAGAGCAAAGTTTGCGCTTTAGGTCAAATTATGCAGTGCCATAAATGGAGGTGTAAGTTAAACATTAGGTGCAAATTGGTCACAGGATAGTAACTTTGTGTAACTCTGTTCCAGTATGACGTTCATTGGATGAACAATCAGGCATGATTCCATAAGGGGTAAAACCAATGTAAATGCTATTGACTTCAGCGGAGTTACCCCAATTTACAGCAGCGTATGTGAGAAAAAAATCAAAGCCCGGTGATTGTAACTTGAACTGATTTGACATAGCGTATGTCCAGATTCAACCCTACCACAAGCTGGTGTGACTTCCACTGAAGTCAATGGGAGTTGTGCCTGTTCATCAATTTGGTACCCCAGGAGAATGTATATGGTACGAATGTAGCATAGTGTGTGTGTAATGAACTCCTTTATCTTACACACTCCCAGTAGTTGCTTTTCCTCCTACATCTCATACTTCTTTTTTCTTCTTGATGTGTGGGTTACGCTCAGTTGTCTTGAACTGAATGACAAATTGATGGAAGTTATAGGTAAGGATATGATTTTGGCATGGGTATTTTTATTAAAAGTCACTGACAGGACACGGGCAATAAACAATAAATCATGGATTCATTGAAACCGGAGCCCCGGCGCCGTGAGGCTCAAGCTGGAGCCCCACTGCCCGGGGCTGAATTATTGGAATTTTCAGGAAGACACAGAGGTCTCGTAAAATCATGGAATCCGTGACCTCCACGACTGACTCGTAGCCTTAGTTATCATGTTTTGCTAGTTGTGCCCATTTTAACACTCGCCTATGTATGAATGTTTTATTTACAGCATGGTTTATGTCACAGCTGCATTTGTGCTGGCAATTTCCCATTTACGCCAACCTCCATTTGGCCCCATGTAGAAGACCCTAGGCCCATCTCTTTCTACCGTAAGCCTTATACTCTAGAAATAGTGACAGGAATCCAGTTCATCTTTAAAAGAGCCTGGAAAGGGATGGTCCAGTGGTTAGGATTCTAGCCTGGTACTTGGTATAGCTGAGTTCATTCCTGGCTCCACCACAGATGTCCTGCCTGATCTTGGGCAAGTCACTTAGTCTCTCTCTACCTCACCTGAAAAACAGGGATTGCAGCAATTCCCTACCTGACAAGTGTGAGGATAAATTCATCAAAGATTGTGAGGCGCTCAAATGTTATAATAATGAGGGCCAAATGAGGACCTTTGATGGAAAAAGCATGAAATAGTTTTTGCCCAAACTGTAATTATTATGAATGTTTAGTTCACAAAGGAGTCACTGTGTGCCGGGGATGCTAAGCTACATGTGACATTCACTAGCTGCTTGGTGAAAGTGCAGTGCTTCCATCCTGCGAAGTGACTCACAGATGGACCAAATGCATCCTTCATATTTAACCAGCATCTCCAAATGTCTTACATGCTGGTTGAGCCACAAGTGCTGCAGTTGCTTCCTAGAATTTAAGAAAAATGATCATTTCTATATGAAAGATGAAAAATAATTTTAGCTGGGAAATGGGCCTTCTTAGTGGGCTCTTTTTTGATGGATTATGTGGGGGGAAAAGACCCAACCATTTCACTTTGATGCTGTATAGCTTGTAAGAGTTCCAAGATTTCTGTGGAAAATTTTCAGACCTAAAAATCCCTTTGGAGATTACCCCATCCTTTACATGGCTGTTCTTTTTATTTTACGTGGATTTCCCTGCTTTTGTTTGACTATTTCTCACGAATCACACTATATTTAATTCAGAACATATCCTAATACTGTAATCTTTGGTCATGTCAGCTAGAAACCCTGAAGGTTTTTGCTTAAAAGATTTTTTTTTTTAAAGGGAAACCAGTTGCTTCTGCTTCTCAGGGATTCTTGCTGATTTTAGACCCTCGGAGGATATTAGCCTTTATGCAGTAACAGGAGTGTCATATGTAAGACACGGGAAGTAACTGTCCTGCTCTGCTTGGCACTGGTGCAGCCTCCCCTGGAGTAGTGTGTCCAATTCTGGGCACCACATTTTAGAATGATGGGAACGAATTGAAGAGAGTTCAGAGGAGAGCAAAAAATGATCTAAGGTTTAGAAAACCTGACCTATGAGGGAAGGTTAAAAAAAACAAACTGGATATGTTTCTTCTTGAGAAAAGAAGACTGAGGGAGGGGACCTGATAACAGACTTCAAATTTGTAAAGAGCTGTTACAAAGAGGATGATGATCAATTGTTCTCCATGTCCACTGCCGGTAGGACAAGAAGTAATGGGCTTGATCTGCAACAAGGGAGATTTAGAAAGTTTTTCCTAATATCTAACCTAACTCTAAGGATAGTTAAACTCTGGAATAGGCTTCTGAAGAAGGTTCTGGAATCCCCGTCATTGGAGGTTTTTAAAAACAGAGTCCTGAAGTCCCTTGTTTTCTTGATGCCTTCAGTAGAGTTGGAGGTAAAATGTTATTGCCTCAGCTGAATGCACAAAACCAGTTTGCATCCCGTGGAGATGAAAATACACTATACAATAAATAGTGGCATGCCAGAAATCTGCTCCTTTCAATCTAGTGGCCACGGTTTTAATTTCTTAAACTGGTTATTTTTCATGCCTAATCTGGAAAAGCACAGCATTCTGCAATGTGACAGTGACTCTGCATTGCTTTGTGACAGGCTCAAATCGTGTCTGCATTGCTTTGCACTGGTGGCTGTTTTATAATTTGCTGAAAAGGAGCTGATTTGTATGAAAGAGTCACTTAGTGTTGGTAGGCATTAAAACTATGTGGTACCATAGCCTGCTGGGTACCCTTTATGTTATCTGAAGTGTAAGTAAGGCTGCATCCATTCCAGACGTAAAGAAACCAGCAAGAAGACAGGTGCTATAATAGGAGATCACATGGGTGTCCTAATTTGCTGGCCATAAACTGCATGGAAAAGATCGTTCTTTTTGGGGGGAGGGTCAGTGCTAGAACAAAAGAACTAATTGCTAGACAGTATATTGTAGAGAGAATCTGCAGTGTCAGAACTACCAAATGTGGGGAACCATCCCAGCGGATTAGCTTCAAAGATTTAGATTTGCCCCCAAATTTTCCAAACCCAGGACCAAAAGAAATTTTAATGATTTTTTTTAACAGGCTATTTTTAATTTTAAAAAATTCCCTTTTTTAAATGGCTTAAATTTTTAAGTGGGTTAAATTCTGCATTAATTTAGAATTTGCATCCCCTGCAATCCCATGATGGGATGGGTTATAGATCAGTGCAGAATTAGGCTCAATGTTTGCAATCCCACACATTGCAGCACTGATCAAATTTAATACATTAGCTTCAGGCTTGATCCGTGCTACCACCAGCTACATGGCTATTTTTAGTGGCTGCTCAAGCAGAGCTAGTGCGTGTCTGTCTACCTGAACTGGGGAGCACACTCTCAACTGCAGTGTAGTCACAGGGCTCTGAGGCTTTAATCTCCAGTCACACTGGCTTGTTAGGTACACACAATGAGCCAGCTCCAGTATTGCCAAAAATAAGCATTCAAAAATTGAGTCAGGCCCCCTGAAATCCTGAGATTTGGTTAAAGATCATGAGAATTTTAAAAAATCATAAAAGTTGGGTTATTTTTATTGGCCTCCTGGTTTATGAACCTTTTGGGGTGCACCTGGGTCATGTTTCCCAGTTTTTCTCTGCAACCATGAGGGCTAGAAACTTTTTCTTTTTTAAAAGAAAACTCAGATTCTCACACAGTCACTTGCCTCCAGGATCTGGGGCTTTAAGGAAAAACCCCCAATAGCGGGATAACACATGCAACTCTTATCCGCCGTACCACCCATGCAAACTGGTTGTCTTCATTCTGGTTGCACAAGTGTAGCAAGGACTAAAATGTATCCACATGCATATATTGGTCCTGATTATGAACCCCCGACTCGCACTGGCTAGTAATTACTCACATGAGTAATGCCATTGATTTTAATGGGATTATTTGTATAAATTTCTGCTTGCCAGTGTGAATCACAGGTTCATAATCTGGGCCCCGATGTTTGTAGGCTATCCTTCTAAATACCTTTTAGCACAGCTGCAAGACTGAGATTGCTCAGTGTAAACCACAATGCTGATGAGCAGTGCATGTATAGGAAGTCCATCTAGGCACTCAAAATAACTCGGAGAGGTGAAGCCTGGAGTGGGTGGTTTTGGTGGTGAATTATTTGTGGCCCTACATCTGTTATATCAAAAGGCAGAAGTTGCTTGTGTTTGTTCAGCATGATTCCATAGGCTCATTTCCCACTTTCCACATACACTCCCTGTTTCCAAACGGCTCCCCCACCCAGATGTCACGCTCACAGACTTCTCTTTGCATGTCTTATTGGTCATAGCTGGAGGTGCAGCAGTGGGATCATAATCGGTGCTCTAGGTACAGACCCAGTCATTGCTAATGCTAATAAAATGATGTGACTATGAGCTATTCCAGCTTAGGACACCTCACTGATTGATTCCTGATGGTTTTCCAAAAAATACAGCTCAGACTCACTTGTTCCATGCTGCCTACAAGTGGTTACAGACTTAATGCCAACCTTTTGTCTCTTCCAGTCTTCACTCTCCTCTTTCTCTCACCCTGTGTCCTTGTGACATTGTCTTTGCTCCCACTAATGTACTTTCTGACATAGTGTCACTGGTTGCAAAATTAAATTGCATTAACGAGAACAAGAGGACATTTGTGAAGCTCACCCATTTTGAAGGAAAATAGCAATATGTATTGTTCAAGTGAGAGACTCCAGGTGAAGTATTTTTGCATCTGCCATGTTTAAATGTATAAGAATAATAATTTCTGATAGTTTGAGAACACTTGCTATGTGCCTAGTAATTCTCATCTTCAAAACTCTCTGCAGACATTTAATTAAGCCACAGCCCCCCTTGAAAGCTAGAGAATCAAGCACTATTATCCCCATTCTACAGATGGAGAACCTGAGAAACAGAGGGATTTATTTGTTTATGGCCACTAATGAATTCAGGGGCAGCGTGCTCTGACTAGAACTAAAGTTCCTGGCTTGCAGCCCTGAGCTCAGTGTATTAGAATCTATCCTTTGTTTCTTAGTATAGTTCCATATTTGGTTTCATTTTTTAGAGATGGGCTGAGCTGCCAAGCTGGACGTGATCTCTGAAGCCAGAGGCACACTCCTGGCTGTCTCAGGCTGATGTACAGGGGGTGGTGGGTTTTCCCTGGTCTGGAACTGACTGCGGCCGCATGGAAACCTCCAGGAGGTGCTTCTTAAGTCGGAGAGCCCAGCCTTCTCATGTCCTGTTTGGGAAGGTGTGATGGGGTATACCCATCCCACGCTGGGCTGGAAGGGGTTAATCCCATACTATGGACTGAGGAAGTCCCTGGACTTCATAGGGGCCTCCATTGACACAGTCTCAGCGTGGGAATACCTACTTAGGGACAGGTTCCAGACTCTGCAGGAACTCATCACCTGAGTAGCCAACAGTCCTCCTCCTCTATAAAGGACTTGCCTATCTCTGCTTCGCCACATGGTGGCCTGCACGTATCTCACCGCCTTCGCTCTTTACAGATATGGCTCCAGAGAGTCAATTCACCTATGCGACATACCATGGACCTTCTGCTGACAATTCCTTTGCAGTGCTCTCCTTCCTCCAGTGGTGGATGGACTTGAGGCAAGTATGTGCCAGGATGCCTTTCCTCCCATCCTCCCCGGACAGAATGATCATCACGGACCTATCACTTGCCAGATGGCGTGCCCATGTGACCAAGCACAATGATGCAAGGGACTTGGACTCCTCGAGGATGCACATCAACATTCTAGAGCTTCAGATAGTATGGAGAGTGTTGAGCATTTCTCCCATCCATTCTTTCCCAACATGTTTTCATCATGTCCAACAACATCACCACCGTTCATTACATCAACAAACAAGGGGTCACAAGGTCAACTGCCGTCTGTGTGGAAGCAGTTCATCTGTAAGACGGTGCATTGTCCACAAGATCCTGTTGTTGGCAGCCTATCTTCTGGGGATTCAGAATGTGATTGCAGACTCTCTCAGCAGGAAGTTCATGGCCGATCATGCATGGGAACTTCACGACACTGTAGTCAATGATATTTTCAATCAATGGGGGACTTTGACCAGGGATCTCTTTGCCTCTCACGTCAACAACAAATAAAGTACATACTGCTCAAGGAGGAGTATCGGGATCCACTCTCAAGGTGATGCCCTCATCCTCCACTGGCCGGACCAGATCAACTACACCTTCCCCTGCCTTCCTCTCCTTCCATGAGTCCCCCACAAGATCAGTTGGGAGAGAGTCATCGTCATCCTGATAGTCCTGTTCTGGCCCCTCCAATTTTAGTTTCCTAACCTTCTCCGCATGTTTGCCCGTTCACCTGATTCCCCTTCCCTCTTTCTCGGGGCTGCTCACAGAACACAATGGCAGAATCAGACATCCCAACCCACAGATGCTTCACCTCAGAGCTTACTATTTGGATGGGCATCTTCTCTAGAAAGGGAATGTTCATCGGCAGTACAGGACATCAGGACATCCTTTCGAGTAGCAGGAAAGAGTCCATGAGGTGTTCCTATTGGGTCAAGTGGAAATGCTTTGCCTCCTGGGCACAGTAGAAGGGGTTTGCCCCTGAGGAAGTGGACGTTCCCCTTCTTTTGGACTACCTCCTGCCCATAAAGACAAGGCATCCCCAGCCCATGGAAGGGCGCTCCGTATTTACACATTGATTAACTACTAGGTTTTGGAAAGGTCTCCTCAGGACTTTTGCTCCCCAGTGGGATGCCCATAACAACCTATTGCTCCCCAATGGGATGTTAATCTCGTTCTCTCAACATTAACAAAAGCACACTTTGAGCCAGCGGCTTCATGCTTGCTGTTCCTCCTTTCCATGAAGGTCGCCTTCCTAATGGCTATTACTTCTGCGAGTAGAGTACGTTAACTGTGGGCATTTATGGCGGACCTCCCCTTCACCACATTCCAGAAGGACAAGTCTCCCTGCATCTTCATCCCAAGTTTCTACCAAAGGTTGTATCCCGCTTTCATCTCAACCAACCCATACTCTTACCTGCTTTCTTTCCGAAGCCGCATGCCTCAGCGGAAGAGCGGCGCTTTCACTCCCTTGATGTCTTCAGGGCCTTGCACAGGATAAGACCAACCAGGAAGTCCCCTAGATTGCCTGCTCCTTAACCCGCTCAGTTATAAGATAAACAATCTCTACACAAAGGATTTCCTAGTGGATTTCAGAGTGCATGACACTCTTCTATTGCTAGTCAGGACTGCCTCCACTCCTTGGAGCGAGAGCCCATTCCACAAGAGCACAAGCATCCACTGCGGCCACACTTCACAATGTACCGCTTCCAGGCACATGTAGAGCAGTCAAGTGCAGTTCGGTACATGCCTTTGCTGCACGTTACGCCTTGGTGCAGGATGTTGGGCTGGATGCTTTGTTTCTTCATTCAACCATTCCATACTCTTTCTTGCACCCTCCTCTGAATTGTTAATAACCCTCAGCAGAATATAATCGGGACCATCACTTGAAGAAGAAGAGGTTACTTACGTGTAACTGGAGGTTCTTTGAGATGTGTGTAGTCCTGCCTTCCTTCCCCTCTGCTGCAGATCAGTTCGTTTTGCAGTGGAGAAGGAACTGAAAGCGTGGTCGGTCCGCCCCACCCTTTATTACCTCGGACAAAACCATGGGGCGAAACAAGGGCACATGCATGGACCAATGGATACTACTACTTTCAAATTCTCCAGCTCTGGATGCAAGGTGCACATGCGTAAACCCTCAGTGGAATACAGATAGGGACCACAAATCTCGAAGAACCTCCAGTTACAAGTGAGTAACCTCCTTTTTTTTTTAATATCCTGAGTGAGTTTCCAGCAGTGCAGGGATCATAAATGCTCTCTTAGCTTCTACCATTGCATTGCTGGTTTCCTACCATCTCATTAATATTTAGCAGCACAGAAGCCTTATCATGTGTGCTTTCTCATGCATGCATGAGAGCAATGGGTTGACCATTAGTTACTTCTCTTTTCCCCTCCAGTGGCTGGGGTATGTTTGCAACACACACCAAATTGCCACATTTGTGGAAGTGCCCCCACAAGCGTAGAGCCCCCAGCAGCCGTCTGCCATACTTATGTGTAAATCCGTCCCTGTCCAGTCACATCTTTGTTAGAAAGAGCTCTCCTGGCGGAAGCAAGAGCTTGGGAGGAAAACGTTGATTAGGAAAGTTTAGCCAGGCTCTCCAGCTGTAGTGTATTGTATCTATTTTGCTGATATCTGCCCTTCAGATAAATAGTGCTAAAATATACACTTTGTGACCCTCTTGATGTGGTTAAAAAGCCAAGCTAATTTAACTCCAAGAATAACCCTAGGAATTTGTATCAGCTCCAGCTTGAGTCAGTCACTCTGGAGTAAAATGAGAATAATCTTTCTGGTTAAAAGTGTAGTGACAGCAAAACTGTAAGTTAGACAGTGGCTTTTCCCACTGCCTCCCCCCCCCTTAAGCAAAACTTCTACTCGTGTCCAACCCCAGGCACCCTGACTTCTACCTAGGAGAAAACAAAATTTCCAACAAAAAAAAAATCCTTCTCCATTGGTAGAAAAGCAAGTTTTCTAACAATCCCTAAAGCCACAAACTATTTATTCACAAGGTTGGCTCCCTTGGGGAAATGTAGGATCTTTTATTTTTTTCTCCTGCACAGATGTTCCTTCTTCTTTTGCTGTGCCATGTGCTTAGAATGCTGAAGATGTTCTGTGAAGTAGAAGAAGAGAGGGGATCTGTGTGTGTTTTTAAAAAAAAAAAAAAAGTTTTTTTTTTTTTTTTTGCTGTGTTTGCAAAGCTTTTGGGATTTTTTTAAAAAGGAAATCTGTTCAGGTAGCAAATGTTACTGGCTCCCACACCCTAGCTGGTTGGAAATGTGTCTTTTTTTTATATTTAAGTGCTAATTATATCCCCTGAGTCTAGCTGTCACTGCCACTGTAAATATTTGTGTCGATCTGTATGATAGTAGATTCAGTTCAGGTGAAATGAGAGCGTCATACAAAATTTGCAAAGTATTTCCCCTAGCCCAAACTTTTAAGGGGGTTGTGTCGAATGGGGGACCCAATCGGGGTTTCTTTGTGAGCCCCAAATCTGGGAGAAGATTAAAAAGACTATAGCTTAGTGTATGTATTCTGACATCATTACAGTATGAGTTAAAGTTGAGGATACACCAGATGGTAGGCATGGGACTTTCAGAAAATTTAATACAACCTTCCTCCTTTGTCAGATCTCGTGTAGTCCTGGACTGGGTCTAGGTTAGTCAATGTGGCAGACTGTTCCTGGGGGTTCTCCATGGAACAGTGAAGTGCTGCAAAGACTGTTGCTTGGTGCTCTCCCCTCGGAGTTAGTCATGAACCCAATCCCCATCATTAAAATGGACGTATATTAGCTGGAGACCACAGGTCCCAGCATTTATTGCTTTATCCCAATCTGAGTGGAAAGTCACTGGAAAGCTGCAGCGCAGCAACATGTAGTCTCTACGGCCCGTGCTTTTATAGTGAAGGGGGGTGGTGACTGCAATCTGTTCCATATGATGCAGATTTAGTGCCTTCAAGTGCTTTGGCTCAGGGACTGTTTGTACAGCACCGTGTACAATGGAGCCCTCGGTTGGTCCTCAGGCACTACTGTAATAAGCATGATTAATAATAACAACATGAATGAGTTGGGGATCTGCTGGGTTAATGTTTCAGTTTGCTGTAAATGCTCTCTATGGGTGAAATTAATCTCTGTTCAGAGAGCCAGTAGGTCATAAGTGAGACTTCAGTGATCCACAGGCCATGTGCATTTGTATCATATTTCCTTGTATACAGTCTGTGCTTTGTAGTATCTTTTTGCCTGTGTCTGCGAGCAGGGCATTGATGATTCTCTGCATTCACCTTCCCTACAGTTGTTTCTCTTCTGCTCTCTCACATGGAGGTGTCGTCACAGGGATTATAGTGAAGTGGAAAACATTTCCAGAAGGGCTGGAAACTCCTCTGCCCAGTGTATCCATCCCTGGGAAAGTGGGAGTGCTCTGTCTAAGGGAACAAACCCAGTGGGAATAGTTCTGCCAACAAGAAGACAGATACAGTGTTTTATTAAAATAACCTCTGCGCCTATTTCTGAGCAGCAGTTCTAACCAGGTGGGTGGTCTGTCCAAGAGGGCAGGTGGAGCCTTCATCCTCCCCAATCAAGGAGCCAAATGGGATGGAGACAAGGCATTTGTTTTGTAGTGAAGGATGAATACCTAATTTTAGAACTGCAGAAAGGCCAGATTCAGATATTTGCCTCTGCCCTGTCCCAGTGCGCACATAGGAACCTACCCTCCGTTTATTGGAGTGACTGTACTTTATGATACAATCTCACTTGGACACTGTCACTCATTCCAGCCATTTCTCTGATTTATCAATCTTCTGTAAAACCACAGACGTGCCGAGAAATAATCCCTGCAGTTAGAGGAGACTGGGAGGAGGAAGGACAGAGTGGCCCTATGTACTCTCTAAATGTATTTCTGTTTCTGTTGCAGATGCAGCTTCTGGATAAATTCCCCATTGAAGGAGGCCAGAAAGACCCCAAGCAGAGGATCATCCCTTTTCTACCAGGTAATGCCTTGATGATGGACTTGAACAGGGCAATGTAAGGAGTCAGCAATCCATTCCACAACCGCTGAGTCCAGGCTAGGATGTTGGCACACAGCTTATGGTGACACTAATGAATCACAGGCTGCGTTAGCCACACTGGGAGTCAGAGTGAACCACAGCGTCTGTTTGTGTCCAGCAGCCTCAATAAAGAAAGCTTTTTATATTCATTACAGATGGCCTCTTTCCCATCATAAGCTGCTACAGGGAAGGGGATGCGTTGACTATCTGTAAATACTAGATAAGGGAATATTTTATGGAGGGAAAAGAGAATGAACATAACAAGTTTTTAATGATTTAAGAAAAAAATTATGCTAGACATTACGAAGCATTTTCTAATAGTAAGGCCCACTGGGCAATGTCACTAAAGTCCTATATTTAGAGATGTTCCGAGCAGACTAGGTACATCTGAAAGTCCAGCTGTGCACTGGCCAACTCTGATCATCAAAGGTAATAAAGGGGAACTTAGTTGACAATTCTGGTGATGATACAGAAGCCAGGATAGGATCCACCTCCCTCTCCCATAGAGGAATAGACAGTGACCGCGGGTGAAGAAAGAAGAAAAAAGCTTATATTAGTTGGTAAAGCAAACCGATGCTATCCGGAATAGGCCCAGGAAGCTGAGTTGGTCGGTAAGAAGGCAACATTTTTAACCAGTACCTTTTCTGGCCCTTAAGGAATAAAATACAAGAAGTCTAAATCCTATGTTCTTTCATTCTGAAGGACTAGTCAGGGGCTATGGTGGTGTGAATGTGGGGAACACCGATTCTATGTGATGCGAGAGAGCCTGAACCAAGGAAAGCCATGGGGTGAGGATGGCTTACAGCACTAGGATCAGGGTGAATCCAATGTGGAAAAGCGTATACAACATGCAGGGACATGGGCCAAGGGATGCTCTTGTGCACTTCGGCCCCCTGCCCAGGGCAGGTGGTGGGTCTAGGACTCCTCATAGTGGTCCAGGCTCCCTGGGCAGCTCTTACCGCAGCCCAGCTCCGGCCTGGCTAGGGGGCAGGGCCTCAGGGGGAAGAGGAGGAGCAGGGGGCGAGGCTCCTGCAGGTGTCCCATTTTTGCATTTTGAAAAGGTGGTCACCCTAGTGGGACTCTTAGTGAAGTTGAGAACTATTCAGCCTGAGTTGCGAGAACAGAATCTAGCCCATAGTTTGTAAACTCTCTGGGCTAACGGACCTTATCTTTCTTTGTCTCATACAGTCCTTAATGCACCCTTGCTCCTTAATAAAGAATAAATAATTATGGTTTCCACTCCCCACTAAGAGATCAAGGAAATTGACAAAAGGTTACGTACATGAGAATTTGGCCAGTAATGGCCAGTAAATATCCCTTTGCCCTGACACACTATCACTTCTACAGCTCGGTGAAAGAGTAAGGAGCATGAAGTGAGCTGTAGCTCACAAAAGCTTATGCTCAAATAAATTTGTTAGTCTCTAAGGTGCCACAAGTACTCCTTTTCTTTTTGCAGATACGGACTAACACGGCTGCTACTCTGAAACCTCTCCTTAAAGTAATTTCACATACTTTCATACAACCACTTCTAACCGAGGTCACAGGGGAATGATCAGGATGGTACCCAGAAGACAAGGTCCAGGCCACAGTTTGCTGTTGAAGTGCACATTCAAAACCAGCTTTCTCTTGTTTGACTAGATGGCTTTGGCTGTTGGTCTGAAATTTGGCTGGCTGCATTGAATTTCACAAAGGGGGGGGGCGGTTAGCCCATTAAAAGGTTAACTCTGCCTTTAGCTATAAAAATGGGATCCCATGTCTTCCCTGAGGGGTGATAAAGTGAAGTTAAATTTAATGGGAGGGTAAGGCCCATCTAGGAACACATTGCAGGCACTGATGCAATTTGAGGCAGAGCAGCTGCTGCAGTTGGTTTGCAGGGCCTTGAAATAGTAGAGTGCAAATGCATATGCCGTGAACGCCGGAGTCACAGCCTGATAGCACCCTCCACAGACCTTCTGAAAAGCTGCAGTGTGTTCAAGGAAGCATCGGCTTTCCGCACAAAACAGATCTCTTTCCTAAAGACCTTTTGCAGCCAGATGGAGGCGGTGTTGTTTTCCGGTTAGAGCACAGCACTGCGGAGTCAGGGATCGGGGTTCTATCCCCAGCTGTGCCACTGACTTGCTGGGAATGTCACATTATATCTCCATGCTTCCAGTCCCCCAGTGGTAAAATGTGGTTAATCATGCTTACCTTCCCCTCCTACTGTGCTATGGGATCTGCAGATGAAAAATGCTCTATACGGGAGAATTATTATTGTTCATGCACTGAGTTGACACAGATGTTAACATCTGACTCTGCTGGTGAATTATTCATCCTGTAATCCAACAGGCATTGACCAATTTATTGTGCTTTGCCCTCAGAGAATTCTAGATAGGCACTTCACTGATTCCCAAAATTTGCCTCCATTCCGTGATGGTGGTGGTGAGATATTGACGGGTGACCCTTACAGAGGAGTAGAGACCACCCCATCCATCATACAACATCATTAACCTTTCCACCCTTCAAGAACTCTAGGGTAGGGTATTGCTGTATTTCCCTAAGAGCGGAAAAAAAATAAGATCAGGAAAACCAAACTCGTTCTGACTTGGTGTCCCATATGGAGATGCTGCCAGACTCGAAGATGCTTCTGCTGTAGTTTGTTAAACAAGGAGCTGCTATGTCCGTTCTGCTTTTAATGTCAGTTCGCCCCCTCCTCCTTTTTTAGCTCCTACTGATCTGTTCTTTGATTTACCAGTGCCGAAGCTTTGTAAGGGAACAAGCTGCTCTGAAGAGCGACTCCGCTAAATGTCAAACAACGTCAAACTCTGTTAAATAAACTAGCTGCTGTAATTAGAATACATATGGTATTTCTACAGTCAAAGCTGCTGGTTACTGAAACAAATACCTGGCTATAAACTGTCCTAATTAAAAAGCAGGCACGAGAGAGGCTTGTATTTAAAATCCGCTTTTACAAGGGCATCATGATTCCCTTTGCTTATTATGGGCCTGTTCATGTGTGGTGCAGAGTGCTTCTTTCTGCATGGTGTTGAGTGCCCTAAGCTCCTGTTTGTAGTTTGAGGGTCCTTGGCACGTCTCCAAATCAGCCCTATAAGAAAGAATGGAGCACATAACAGCACAAATACTCCTGGATGTAAATACCCAAAACCATGAATAATGTGGTTGTGCCTTCCCCCAATAACTATATGATTTCAGGTGCAAAGAATAAAGGGACCCCTTTTCTAGGTCACTGTCCAGTGGAAAAAGGCTTGTAAGAGACTGACTCACTGGGTCACACCTAGCCATTTTATTACTAGTGACAGCAGAACACGCAGAGTAGTTGATGATTAAGGCTGAAGCGGATGGGTAGATTGCATTTATGTGAATCACCTACTGTAGCACCTGGGATAGAATTAAGAAATATTCTTTAGTGGCTAGAACATGGGAATGGGAGTCGGGGATCTTGGATTCCGTTTTCAGCTCTAGAAGGGAGTGTACTGTACTCTAGTAGTCGGAGAGGGGGTATTGTGAGTCTAGGCTCTATTCTGGGAGGTAGGGGGCTGGGAAGCAGGACGGCTGGTGATTACTGCATGCTGGTGTTATGGAATATTTTCTAGTGGCTAGAGCAGAGAATTAAGAGTCAGGGCTCCAGAGTTCTATTTCCAGATTTGGGAAGGAGTTTTCTTTAGTGGTTAGAGGCAAAGACTGCAGGTCAGGACTCCTCATTACTGTGTTTTTCTTGCAGTACCATTATTGTTCCTCATCCATGTCCTTACTTCTATTTGTTACCTTCACTCATCGTATCACATCTAACATTAGTTTGGAGAAGGGACAGTAGTTATCTGCTTATAGATTGTGCTTGCCTGCATGTGAATACTATAAAAATAATAATACCAATAAATTCCTGACTCTGCCATTGACATGCTGTTTGATCTCAAGCAAATCACATAATCACCTCGTGCCTCAGTTTACCCATCTGAAATGGGGATAAGAATTATTTATTTCAATTTACAGACAGAAAAAAACCTCTGTTGCCACTCCAGTATAAAGACTGGGAGTGGTTGGGTCATTACAAAGCCTAAACCTAATTTCCCCCATACTAATTTCCTCCTACTGTTACTCACACCTTCTTGTCAACTGTTTGAAATGGTTTCAGAGTAGCAGCCGTGTTAGTCTGTGTTTGCAAAAAGAAAAGGAGTACTTGTGGCACCACAAGTACTCGTTTTCTTTTTGTTTGAAATGGGCCACCCTCATTACCACTACAAAAGTTATTTTTCCTCCCTTGGTATCCTACTGTTAATTGAATTATCTCGTTAGACTGACCTCACACTTGGTAAGGCAACTTCCATCTTTTCATGTATTTATATCTGCTCCTGTATTTTCCGCTCCATGCATCTGATGAAATGGGTTCTAGCCCATGAAAGCTTATGCCCAAATACATTTGTTAGTCTCTAAGGTGCCACAAGTACTCCTTTTCTTTTTGCTGATACAGACTAACATGGCTACCACTTTGAAACCTGTCTCCAGTCAGTTTGCTTGTCTGTTGTATTCCTCCCCCCATCCCTTTGTCTGTACAGATTGTAATTAATCTTTGTTGTTCTGACAGCATCCTTTTGCTGTGGGTTTGGTTCCTGCCAGAGGAGGGTGATGGAATGGCTGCTAATCGTAGCTGGTTTGTTGAACTGCAGCTTTTCCATGCGATTTTCATTGTATAGCAGTGGTAGTGATTGGCCCTTCTGCACTAAATCCTACTGTTTCAGAGAAATTATATATTCACAAATTACTAGTTGCATTAGCCGCTGCTTAGAACAGTCAAAGTGCATGTAATGTAGTTATTTGGCTGTGCTGAAAGCCCTTTAATCCTGAGGCAATATGTAAAAGCATGTAATGTGTCTGAATTCTGTCAGTCTGGGAATGTCTGAATTGGGTTAGCTGGGAACTCGCGCACACACACACTTTTTCTTTTAATTTTCAATTCTTCCCCTGCTCCCTTGCACCAAACTCTCCAGGCAGATGCTTTCCGGCATTGATTCTAATGATGATAAGCCAGGGGAAGTGCAGATGCTGCTTCTTGTTCATAAGGGGCTTGAACCCATGTCCACAGAAGTCCGTGGCAAAACTGCCATTGGTAGAGCTGTCAGGAAAATTGTATGGTTATTTCTCAAAATATCCTGAAGTTTTTTTTTTAAAAAAATCATTTTTTCACATTTTTTTTTGGTGCATGTTTTCCCTGTTGTCTCCTTTACACCCTATTTTCACATTTCACCACTGGAAAAGGGGCGGGGGTAATATATGAGAGAAACTGTGTGTGTATGGGGATAAGACATGGAAAACTTCCACTTTTTGATTTTTTTTAATAGAAAAGCTGGAAAACTTAAAGAGAGAGAGAAAAAACATGAAAACTTTTCATGGAAAAAAAGATGGCTTTCATTGAAAAGAAATTTAAAATGAAAAATGTTGATCAGCTCTAGTGAGGGGATTGTGGACAAGCCCATTATAACAGCATGTCATTAATGTCTTTGTCAGCCTGTGTTCAAAACATGCTGCCTTTATGCCCTGGTCTACACTACAAACTTATGTCGGTACAACTATGTTGCTCAAGGCTGTGGAAAATCCATGCCCCAGCGCAACGCAGTTACACTGAGCTAACCCGCCCTGTAGACAGTGCTATGTCAGTGGGAGAGCTTCTCCTATCAACATAACTACTACCTCTCGGGGAAGCAGAGTACGTACGCCAATGGGAGAAGCTCTCCCGTTGGCCTAGATAACGTCTTCACTAAGTGCTACAAAGTGTAGACAAGCTCTCAGCCACATACTCCTGTAGTTACTGCAACACAAAGAAAAGGTAATAGGTTGGGAACTCGTGATTCCCGGTTCCAGATCACAGATCTCAACATAAATCATGTCAATCCAAGGAAACTTGGCTCTAGAAAGAGGATCAGCTACAAGACCCGCTTCTTTTGCTCAGCTTTTGGAAGGAAAGGGTGGGTCTGTCATGCTTCTGTAGAAGGCAGTGGTGAATGTATGCAGAAAGGGACCATATTGTTAAGTGTCAATCCAGCAGCAGTGGGCCCCAAAGGCTAGATGAATCATGTAGATTTCCATTGCTGTAGACAATAAGCGTAAGCACCAGTCAGAGAAAGTGGAAGAACCTGGATGGACAGAAGTCAGCTCCGTTTGTTCACACATGTTCCATTGTGCTTTTCAGAGGGAGGCCTTGAAAGATGCTGTAGGGCATGAAGATGGGGGATAATTTGATCGTTCTGGCTGTTCAGTTACAGATCCCCATGCCATCAGTAAAGAAGATGGCTTGTCTTTCAGATGTGCCACATCCTGTACTAGAGATGGGCTCACACTCTCAAGGTTTATGGGTACTCAGATGCCAACCCCACACTGCAGTTTGAGACTCTCTGTATCTTGCACCAATTCCCACAAGAAAAAGTTGAGCCCAGGCTTCAAGCGAGCCCTGAACCTTCCTGTGTGATACCTGAGCCTTGCAGAGACATTTAGAGGTTGTTTGTGTAAGCCTTGCCAAATGGGAGGTGGTCCTCACCACCCTTCCTTTTCCTCCCCTTCCACATTCCCTGCTCTGTGCACAGGAAAACATGCAGCAAAGGGGGATTGGCTTTTTTAATTTCCAGATTCCTCCCTGCTGTTGGGAAGTTGATTCCCTCCCACCTTGCTGACTATCACAGGGAGCCAGGCAGGCTCAGAAGCAGGTTGGACCCAACAAGGTAGGTGAGGTGGCAATTCAAGATACACCCGCATATCAATTAGGTTCCAGTCTTCCTCTCCACAGTTCCCTGCGATTCTGTGGAGTCTGCATCAAAAAGGCATTTTATCCCTTCTCTGTCTTTCTCTCTTGTCCCCTTTTACTCCTCCCGCTAAAGGGAGGAGAATCACTAAAACAGTGTTGCCAGGAAGATGTTTCTTTGTCAGCAGCTCTCTTAAAATTGAGATGGGAGGCCCCCAACTAAAATCCCAGATCTGTTCATCCCCCAGGAGCTGGTCACTCCATAACATTAAATGCACTGGGCTATTTCCTGGCCTCTTCCTGACCCAATGATCGTAGTGATTTAATTAGGGATGCATGGGTGTAAGAGGGGACAGAATCTGATCCTAGCTAGCCATAGCTAAACAGTATAGATAGATATGATCATATGAATAGGTGCATCTATTTCTTATTGCTGGGTGGAAGGAGCCAGCCACCCTTCTACTGTTCCACTGCAACTATGCCTCTGCTTGTTTATTTTTAGATTAGTTTCTCAGGTGCCACATCAGTTACCTGGGAAGAGACCCCAGTGCTCCTCCACACCTATTGGTGAACCACCTTGTTAATCGGGATCACCGGCAGCTGGTGCCAGCTCAAATCCACAACTCAGGAAAAGTTATGCTTTAGGATTAATGTCTTGACTCATCCTTGAAAGTACCAAGACCCAGGCTCAATCTTACAGGTGTGTCTCGGGCTTCCACCTCACTGCTTGTGTCTGAAAGTGCACTGTACCACAATCACAGCCCACACGAGACTTCTGAAATAGGGAGTGCACAAGTAACAAGGAAGCCCCATACAGGCATGCTAAGCTGGACCAGAGGAGCAGTAGGATGCCCGGCTCCTGGCATTTGCCATGCATGCCTGTTTGGGGAGGATTTTGCAGGAAGAGGAAGATCCCATAGGATTGTAGGAGGGAGGATCTGACACTTCTCAGGATACCCAGGACTGGGAGTCATCTTGTTATCCGCTGCCTATGGCCAGAGGGCATCTTTCTTGTGGTAGCTGGGTGTCAGGGAGCTGACACTATCAACTGCTCAGGCAGTCTCCTCTGGGCTATGCCAGCCTTGCTTTTGCCAGGTGGGTTAACAATAGGTGCATCCCAGTTCCTGAGTGTCTTTGATTCATTCCCCTGTGACATCCAGCCCCTGACACTGGCCACCCAGAGAAATCCCAGATCTTCTGCCCCAAGGGAGCAGTGTACCTCAGTTTACTAGTTTTACCGTAAACCACCGTTTCTGTATAACACAGCACTTGTGAGCTCTTACAATAAAATAAAAGGAGATTTATTTAAGAAACAATAAAGATTTAACTAGAAACAAGAGAGAGTGGTGGAAACAAATGTTTATAATATGAAACAAATTCTGGGTCTACACTTGCCTATTGATTAAAGCAGGTCCCCCTCCCACTCCGTTCCAAAGTTCAGTCCATTGCAGAGCTGGCTGGCTGCACAGGAACATGGGTCTTGGTAAGTTACAAGCTTTCTGTAGATCCCTTACGTGTTGTTCTTTATGAATAAATATCCTGCATGACATATGTTTGGTGTAGTGAATATGTCAGGGCTGAGGTGAAAGCTGTTTGCAAAGAACAGGACATTCTTTGGTATGGGGTCTCTGTGTCGCAGAGGGGGACCCTATACTTTGAAAGTTTGAAAGTTGAAATGTGTGTCAGGTTTGAACCTCTCAATGTTCAGAGCTTCCCATCACTAATTGGCAGACTGGTATTGCACAAAGGAAAGTGATGTGCATTGTGAAGAATGGGCCATCCCAAACTGCTGGTTTGGGGAGTCCAATCCCCTGCACTTCTACAGGGAAGCCTTCCCCAACCCCTCCCCCCATCGGACTCCCTCTTACAGGAGGCATTGAAAACTCCAAAGCAGGCTTGGAGAGTTTCCTGGTCTCTACATGGGAATAGCCATGGAGAAGACACTAAGGGCCAGGGAGAATAAGGCTGGGATTATCAACAGAGCCCAAAGGAGTTAGGCACCCATCTACCATTCAACACCACTGTGACATGGGTTCCTAAATCCCTTAGGTCCCATTGAAAATCCCAGTCTCTTCCCCTCTCTACTTATTGTTTCCGTGGTAAAATGCACTTACCTGTTGTTTAATAACCAGTTCGGTTAACGCCCAAGTCCCATGAGTGAGAGGGAAGAAAAAAAACGACAGCTCAGTTACAGTACATGATTCAGAAGGCTCATGCCTGGGAGAGCACAGAAAGGTGTGACTGGAGCAACAAATGAGCTGTTGACTTGCACATCGCCCAAACAGTTGGATCTGGTGAATGAGGGCATAGGCGGAGTACGTTTGCAGCAAAGTCTGGTAACTCCCTGTTTTGAACAATGCAAAGGTAGCTTGAATAACCACTAATACATCTTGTGTGGGGACTTTTCTTGACTCGGTTTCAGCTCTTCACTTGCAGGCTGCAGCAGAAAAGTAGATCTGCCAATGAACTGCATCCCAGGTGGCTATCCAGGTTTTCTTTCAATAATGGCTTTTATATGGGGAAGAGGAAGCTGAGGTGCAGAACTTGAACAGGTTTGCAGCTGCAGCAGGATTTAATACACAGTGAACACCAGCCATTTTTTCTCTGTTACTTATTATTAAGTGTCACAGTCCTGTTGTTTTTGTGCAGGGTGAGAGAAGCTGGAGCATTATTTTCAGACCGCTTGATATGGTATTTTCATACATAAATGGAAATTACATGAGTTTATCCTAATGGCTAGAATTATGGTGATGTTTGGTTGCTGTGAGCCATATTCTGATCTCATGCTGATGTAACTCAGGAGTAAATCCTTTAAAATTAGAATCTACCCTTTTATAATTTGTTAAACGTTGCTGAAGTTGTGTCTACATAGCCTTGGAAACATTTTTTGCATTCCTTCTTCACACCTTACTGAAGCAAAATGCCCAGTGCTTTCAGTGGGAGTTTTGAATGAAAAGGACCCTTAGAAATTACAAAAGAAGACTCAATTGAGATGTCTTATTAAAGACTCTTTTCTTAGCCTAAAGGGTCAATGTTTGGTTAATATTTAAAAATAAATAGATTTCTTTATTTGTTTTAACAATAAAACCCTGAATTATTTGATAAACTAAAAGTATTTTTTTTTTAAAACTGATTTGCTGTTCCCATTGATTGTTTACCTTTTTGCATTTCACTGAGCCTGAATAATGAAAATAGATTAGTTAGTTTCAGTTCTTTTTAAACTCACTTTCACTTCCTGGTCCTCATGCCCTAGCAGAAACAACGAGGAAACCACCATAAAATGTCTATTGAAGTTAGATTTGGTCATATCTTCTGTGTGTGTTTCTGTGTTTTTAAAATAACATATGGGTCTAAATCAACCTAAATAGCATCCTTTAATGTGTACATTCTCCTTCCACTGACATAATTTATACTCTCTTTTCAATATGTATGTATCGGTTTCATGGTTTGCATTCTTTCTAAGCCTTATATTGCTAATATTAATTATAGTGTTATTCTATATTAGAAAGACTTGCTAGATATTGGGAGAGTTCAAGCGCTAATTTTCTTATGGTCTAATGAAGTGTGATGTTATATTCGCCTTCTGGTGAGCTGCAGTTTTAGAAGTATCTGTTGGTTGATAAAGTAGAATTTTCTTCCTTGTTAAGAAACTATTGTGGAAAATTCATCTCCTGTTTTCTCTGATGAGAGTAGAATGGATTTCCTGTCTGTTCTGAGCTTGAAGGCAAAGAAAAGGATGCTGGGAGGAAATGACCATTATTTAGTGAAGCAGACTGTGGAATTGCTGATCTGAAAAGAAGAAAAAATTCACTTATTCCAGACTTAGTGGAGATATTTTTAGGTCTCGAGTCCTTTATAGTTGGAAGACAAAGTTATTGTGCATGTAGGGTCATGTGATGCCTTTGGCTACTTATTGAGGGACCTGCAAAAATAGCTTTCAGATAGCAGCTCCTTCCTTTCTGAAGGAAAGGATTGTGTCTCAGTGACCTGAATTCTAATTAGTACCATGTAATGGAATAACAGAAGAGAGTATTCTGCTTTGCATACCGATCCTGTTTCAAAAGCATAGTAAAACCTTTCAGAGGCTTTAAACGTTGTAAGGACTTGGACTGAGAAGTTGATTCACAGTAAAAGAATTGATAAGAGAGTTTGTTGTTTAAGGCTGAGATTCTGCCATGTGTTGCATGCGGATAAGCTGCTGTGCCCATATGGAGCTCTGTTGCAGTCAGCGGGGCTCTATGCCAGTTCCACAGTCTGCTCACATGCAACCAATTGCTGGAGCAGGGGCTAATGTTTAAAATGGTTTATTGACGTTTTCAGATTTTATCCATTAGTCATTCCTGTTTTAAAAACTCTGCACTATTTGAACCAGCTCCTCAGCGGGGCTCGTCCAGCGCAAGTCCATCAAATCAGGGGAGTTCTGCTGCTGATTAATACCAGCTGAGGATCTGGGCCTACATCTCCATTTAAATCCTTCTTGCAAACCTGTAATATTCTGATCCCCTCCAGCTTTTTCATTGTTTTTACCTTTCAGACTTCAGGACTTTCTCTAGTCCTCTTTTCTGAGACATTTCAAATTCATTGATCATCAAAACAGCAGAGCAGAATGGGTTTATCATTTTAGGCTAAGGAGAACAGCTTTATGGAGGGTCCAATTGATAATACTCTGTTCAGTCCTATATGTTTACATTTGGTTTTGGGGAAGAAAGGGAGAATGATTGATTGATTTATAATCCACTGTACCTCCCTTAAATTTGCGGCCATGGTACTAGCTATGGATTTTTCCACGCAAACAATGAGTTTGTGGCAGGCTGGGATGTGAATCTACCCTGATCTAGGCAGCTGTGGACTAGCTGTCCATGTGGACCCTCCTGCTGGGCACTAACAAGTTCTTAATGCACTAGTCCTGTATGGGGTAAATTCACACCTCAGTTTGCCAAGAAATAAATGTTTGTGTAGAGAAGCCCTTAAATGTCATAAGCCACAGGTCTGAACCACATTTTTCAGCAACTGACCTTTTCTCTTACAGTGCTACAGGTGAAGTCCAGTAATAACAGTTTTGCTGGAAGAGCAGTGGCCTTAGAATACTTTCCTCGGGTTTGCACCTGCCCTTTATACACAGGTTGAGATCTGGTGCGCGTGCAGACACTGAACAGGATACGTGCCTTTGCTGTACTGTTTGGGTCTCATGTTCACAGAGTTTTGTGATTGCCAAGCCATAGTTTTAAGGGACAATAGAACGATCTTTTAAAAAAATACAGAAGCGAATAAGGATTTTCTTAATGTTTCCAATTAATTAGATTCAGGACTGAAAAGGCAAGAGGAGAGATTTCTAATTTGCTCAAGTTGGCGGCTTGCTTAGGGAAATCCACCTATTTTTTAACTAAGAAATGGGGTTGAATTTTGATTCGTATGTTTAAAGGCAGTATGTAAACAAGATTATAGACTTGAAAAGCAGTCTGAGCTGCATCAGGATCATCACTTCCCCAGGCAGCCCATCTACTGCTATCAGTACTTTCTAAAAACCACTCTGAAAGTCTGTAATCTAAAGTGGGTGGTGGGCAGCCAGGCTACGAGTGCATGCATGAAACTCTCAGACTGGTGGTTTTATGGAAGGGTTTATCTTCATCTCTGGGTTCAAATCTCTCCTCCAGACTAACCTTTTCCCACAGTCCATCAAGTGCAGATCCGTATGGCGATATGTTATGGAAAGACGAATCAGTGTGCTGAGTACCATTGCAATACCACAGTTTTATTGCATGTGCTCATTTTACTCTGCACCAAAAAATTAAAAATTCTGCGCACAATATTTTAAAATTCTGCAAATTTTGTCAGTAAATAAATGTGGAGGCTCCAGCACGGCAGTGGGGAGCACAGGCCACTTGCTGCATGGAGGTGGAAGATCACCCTGCAGCTCCCCTCCGTCCTGGGATAGGGACTCAGGGGTGAGGCTGCACTTGACCCTGACACAGCACAAGGGCCAGGCTGGCCCCAGAAACACCCCAGAACCCTGCCCCGCCACGCCAGGTGCACCAGGTATGGACAGGCAGGCTCAGCCCTGCAGGATCCAAGTGTGGAGCGGTTTAGTGTGGAGGGATCCAGGTGTGGGGTGACAGGGTTCTGTGTGGGGCAATCTGGGTGAGGGGGGGTCTGGGTGTGTGCGGGGTATCTGTATGCACAGGGCTCATTGTGGGGTTCTGGGTGCAGGGTGCAGGGGCAATGGGACTCTGCAGGGGGTCCAGGTGAAGGTGATGGGGGTTTAAGTGTGGGGGGGTAGGGCTTGGCAGGGGGAGTTTGTGGGAGGATCTCAGCTGGGGTGGGGTGGAAGAGTGGGGCTTGGTGAGCTGGGGGTCCGGGTGCAGCTTTTTGGGGCTATGCAGGTGCCTTCTTGGATCACTTGATACCAGTGCTTCCTCTTCCCCCAGGGTAAAGTAAAGAACTGATTACAAAAATCAAAGTTTCTGACTTTTGGAAGGCACCAGTCCCTCCTTTGAAGGCTTGGACAGGTCACTATCTCCAAGCCGCAGGCAGCAAAAGCTCCTGGGGTGCTCCTTCCCAGGAGTTGAGCACAGAAGTCAGCTACCTCCCCTGCCTGCCTGCCACTTGCTGCTCTGCTTCCCTTTTTAAGCTTCACCTCCACCTTGTGTAGACTTTTCAGGTGCACCAGGGTGGGACCACCTGGGCCCAAAGCAGCTCCTTAACCCCTTCTTTTCCAGCGTTTGTGTACCCCATCATAGGGCCAGAATCCAGAGCTAGGAGAGACCCGCTGGAACATCTGATGCAGCTTCCTGCCAGGGCAAAACTGTCCCCAGTGGTATATTTATACTGTTTTGTTAGCTCTGTAGATATTTAGTCAGAAGGGATCATTATCATCATCTAGTCCAGGGGCGGGCACACTTTTTGGCCTGAGGGCCACATCGGGTTTCGGAAATTGTAAGGAGGGCCGGTTAGGGGAGGCTGTGCCTCCCCAAACAGCCAGGCGTGGCCCAGCCCTTGCCCCATATCTGCCCCCCCCGCTGCTTCTCGCCCCCTGCTGGCCCCCCCCAGGGCTCCTGCCCCATCCAACCCCCGCTGTTCCCTGATGGCCCCCCCGGGACACATGCCCCATCCAACCACCCCTTCTCCTTCTCTCCTGACTGTCCCCCTCCGCCCCATCAACCCCCCCTCTCTTTCCTGACTGCCCCCCCCAGGACCCCTGTCCCCCGCCCTCTGGCTGCCTCTCCACCTGACCATTACCCCAAACTCCCCTGCCCTCTATCCATCCCCTTTCTCCCTGCCTCCTTACCGTGCTGTCTGGAGCACCGGTGGCTGGTGGCACCACAGCCGCCCCGCCTGGCTGGAGCCAGCTGTGCAGCACAGAGACCAGGTCAGGCTGGGCACTGCAGCTGCGCTGCCCCAGGAGCTCGCGGCCCCCCCGCCCAGAGCATGGTGCCGGTGGCAGAGCGAGCTGAGGCTGCGGGGGATGGGGAACAGCTGGGGAGGGGCCAGGAGCTCAGGGGCTGGGCAGGAGGGTCCTGCGGGCCGGATGTGGCCCGCGGGCCGTAGTTTGCCCACCTCTGATCTAATCTGATCTCCAGCATAGTGCAGGGTATTCAGATTTGTGTGTGTGAGACTTCCTCTTGCCCAGAGAACGCTCCTGTGGATAACAGTCGCTTTAGCTACATCTCCACAGAACCAGCCTTTATCAAAAGAACAGAGGAAAAGATACACACTTGAAAAATACCTGCATTTCCTGACTCAGTAAAAAGAGGAGGCTGTGGTATGCTGCTGAGGGGACTGTTAGTAGGCTCTATACTTGCAAAGAAAATTCTCTTTGAGGACTGCGATCAGATGAGGAGTATAGAGCAAGGGAACAACGGTTCCTAAATTGGAACGGCCCGAAGGACTTGTGAGTGTCAAATCACACTGTGCCACTCACTGACCCTTTTGAGATTCAGCCCTTTGTGACTTCCTTTCCAGTCAAGTCCATCCTCTCAGGTTACAGACCACTGTGGGGGGGTGTGTGTGTATGTGTGTGTGGGGGGGGCAATAAGGGAATGGGTGGGTTGGGGAGCAATAAGGAGAGGAGAACGGTGCAGTCACAGCAAGATACAGTGTAGAGTGTTAAGCTGCCAGCTAGCAGGGAGTTTATTTCCTGAACAATTATGAAAACAGCTGATCTATGACATTTTAAGAAAGGGGAAAAAACGGGATGGGGAGGGGAAGGGAAGGAAGGCCCCAGCTACATAAATATTTACTTTAGTACAATGTCACCCCCTCCTCCTCCAATTTGCCAGGGATTAACTCTGGAGCTGTCAGGCTTTATGGAGAACAAGGGAGACTACAATGGAACAGAATCCTTTCCTAGCAGGAGGTCTCTGTTTACAGGGAAAGTGTCCCGTGGTTCTCCCATCCCAGCTTCCCCACTTTTTCTCTGCTTCCCGGGGTGGTCTGAAGAATCAAAGTAACGCTCTGAAGGAGCCAGCTGGGAAATGGGACAGAAATAATGCATTGTTTCTGGTTTGGGTCAGATTTTTCTGACTAGCTCTGCTTGTAATATAGGGCAGGTGGTCCCCTACATGGAAGTAACCCAGAGGAGAGTTCATCTCTTAGTGTGTCCTTAGCATTGTTCCTATGGGGAGGGGAAGGGATGTGTATGGTTGCGCCTACACACACACGTGTGCACACGATGGGGTGGGAGTGTTGCCGATGGGTTCTTTTGTGCCTCTACAGTGGTTCTCTGCCCTCCATGGTTCTTTCCTAGCTCACGGGTATTGCAGCTGTGTGATGGGGTCTACAGGCCCCAAACTGACCCAGGGTAGGGAGTAGAGCAGTACTGGGCTAGGGAGGCCCTACCACATAGTGGGGACAGGGCACTTTCCCAGTGGAAGAATAGTTTAAAAGGACGCTAGTAGCCCAGAGAAAGATGCAGCCTGGGTTCCCCTACCTTGTCCCTCTCCCTCCCCCACCTCAATAGGGACAGAACCTCTGGGGAGGAGCAGCTGGAGCACATAGAAGTAATGAAGTCACAGCTAGGACTGCATCTCTGATGACTAGGCCAGTTGAAATTATAGGACCTGATCACTAGGCCAGTTGGTCTTTGGACAATCATGCTACAAGCTTCCATGAAGCCATTCTGCCAGAATTGTCTCTCTGGCTGATCCCCCTCCCCAGCCCAGAATATCTTCAAGAAGTGGATTCCATGACATGAAAGTGAAAAGCTTCCATGTTAATGTAGCTTCAGACAGCATGGCCATGCAGTGCATGTGAATAGCAGCCATCTTCCCCTCATTAAGCCCTAAAAACGAAAGCTAGTGTGAACTACAGATTTAGTATGAATAGGTAGCTTACTAGATGGAATTCAGAGAGACCCTTGATAACTGCAAAGATTTTTATTCAATCATGCAATTGTTCAACATCATTTAATCCTGTCTCCCATTTCATGTATTTATTTATTTGCTTGCTTGCCCTAGAAATTTTTTTAATTTTCCAGCTCTGTCAAAGAGAGGGCAAATTAAAGCTTTTCGTCTATAAATGCTTCTCTGTTGTTTCACTAGCCCTCATCAACCATGGTATCTGGTGCAGTGCCATGCAGACGGTATGTACATTGACATAGCATCTAAACTTTTGGGCAGCATTTAAGTCTCTCCTGTGTGTACTCAGTGGGTGGAGAGAAGACTGTGGTGCATTTAGACGGAGTTCCAATTTGTCTATGTTTGTACCCATAGCTGTGATGTCTAAACTGTATATCCACAGCATAGTGAGGTACAGGCGATCTCGTTGATGTGAAATATCAGAGATTTGTGCACTTACTATAAGATGTGATACATACGGTCATTAAAAAAAAAAATTCCTTGGTGTGTCTGGACACACTCAATTTTCCCAAACAGTCACTAAAATGTGGCTATATAAGATAGAAGGTTAAAATTGAGCATAGAAGTCTGCAAATGCTTGATGTGGCAACAGAGGAACCTCAGGACGACATATTTTCTTTTCATCAGTAGCAAATTGGCTCAAGTCTGTTCCCCAAGAAGTACTAACTATAGCATCATTCAGTGACTAAATACAAGGGATTTTGTGTTGTGGGTTGTCTGCTTTTGGAAATTAAATCCCATAACTGTTCAGTGACACCTTTTTCTTGGAAAGGGGCCCAAGTTAAGAAGAAAAGGAAAGCACGTTAGTGAAAATATGTCAAGGTCTCTTCGACTTCAGGGAAAGATTTTACAGAGCCTGTAAATCAAAGCCTTTGATTTGGATTAAATATTTTCAGATGATACAGTCATGTTAAATTTGGTCCAAAAATTGTTTTGTAAAATCAAGCATTTACGAGATCCTAACACCAACTGAAATGCTTCCATGACTTTTAATATCAGTGGAGAACATTGTTTTTACACACACAAATATTTCCCTGAAATACTTGCAGTACAAACATTGCAACGTTCTGCTAGAGCATTAGAACCTTAAAGTGAAACTCAGTAGAAATTAACAAAAGTGAAGGTGACTTTTTCTTATCCTAGTCCAGGATGAAAGGAAGGCACAAAATACAAACAAACAAATACCATTAACAATGAAAAATAAATGAGATTCTTTTTACATTCTTTCTTTTTAATAATCAGAGTTAGTTATATAGGTTAATGAGCTTTATCCTGTTTCACTTTAAACTGCAAAGGTGTGATATAGCAATTATTTGAATTCATTTGTCAGGTGAGAGAATGTCACATCCTTTTTTTCTCCTGAAATCAATATTAAACTAATACATTGTCTTGGATATTAATTAAATTAGACTCCTTCTGTAATGGTATGTAAGTGGTTATGCTCAGTACAGTGGTTGATACTATTCAATCTCGCCTTGAAATGAAATCTCACTGTGTCACATACTGTAGTTGAATCTGGCTGAATACTGTACAATAATAACATTCAAATACAGCTTCCTTTAGTCTTTGTCAGTTGTCAACTCTGATCTCAGTTACACTTGGGTCAATCTGGAATAACACTACTGACTTTAGTGGAGTGTCACCAGATACACAGCAGTGTAATTGACCTCAGAATCTGGTCCTTAGTGTGGTACAATACATCTCAGTGGAAGTATAGACTCAGCAAGATCTTGATATGACTAAGCTTGTGTTTGCATGCTTTTACTAGAAGCCTGTGTTTGTGGATGTTTTAGATTCCCTGACTGCACAGATGCCATTCAGGAATTTTCCTAAATTACTGATATGCAGAACACTTTTGATTTTAATCCACTTTGCTCTGCCCAGACCACTGCTGCTGTTTTATTATTGGGTGTTTCAAGTACCACTCAGATTACTGTAGAAAAAAGACACTTACTCCTTCAGAGCAAACTAGGGCCCCTATTGTGCAAATACTTAAACACGTGAGTAATCCCATTGAAGACACTGTGGCCTTGTCTACACTAAAGGGAAAAGTCAATCTAAGCTACACAATTTGAGTTACATGAATAGTGTAACTCAAGTTGATGTTGGTTACATCTACTTACCTCAAGGTCCATGCTGCGCAAGCTTCTCCTGTCAACTCTCCTTACTCTTCTCGATCAGATCGAGTACAGGAGTCGATGGGAGAGTGATTGGCGGTCGATTTAGCGAGTCTTCACTAGACCCGCTTAACCGACCACCGATGCAAGTAGATCCTCTAGTAAGTGTAGACAAGCCGGTAGGCTGATTCTCTTCTCACACTAACATAATCTCATAGACTTCAATGGGTTTATTTCTGATTTGCACCAGTGCGAGAGAGAGTTAAGCACATACGTCAAATGTTTGCAGTATCAAGACCTAGGATTTTAACTTTTATGTTTGTTTGGTTTTTATTGGTAATTTTTTTTTTAGAGTGACTATCACCGTAAAAGCGGTGGATGAGATTTTCAAAAGCTCTCAGTTTAACTCTCTTCTCATTGAAGTCCATGGATTTACCATTGACTTCAGTGGGAGCAGTGAGGCCAAGTCTGAGTGCTCTTGAAAACCTCACCCTGACACATCTGTCTTAGTTTACTTACTCCTTAGACCCCCCTTCCAGCAGGTTTTATAACAGTACCCCAAATGGATGGTATTTTTATAAACACTATTCTTTTTGACAACAATAAAACCAAACAAATAAAAAAAAGTTAAAATACAATACAAGTTAAACCACGTGATCTGACTTTTTTTCCCCCTTCCAACCTGTATGAT